>NC_041036.1:1850524-2450524 GCF_900634625.1 Parambassis ranga
GGACTGTGGCTCTAACGGCCAGTGAGTGATGTTCCTTCTTAATGGAAGTGCTGTAGCTCTCAGCTAGCTGTCAGCTGACACAATGACCCATCAGTCTGACTGACACCTCAAGCTGACAATCCCACACTCATACCGGTATGCACATTCCCCGCAGCCTCTGGGCAGGTTTTTACCCAGCCTCCATTGGGGCGTATTAGAAAGGAAGCAAGCTGGAAAACCACAAGTTCAGTTTGGGGCGGGCCCTTTGGGAGGAGGAGGACTCCAGCAGAGTCCACACACATCATTGTCTTTTAAAGCCTCTGCTCCCATGCTGTCTGCAGAAGTAGGCTTTGCAATCCATCATCACTGCATCACTAGTGAAGATGCAGCAGTGCAAAAGGTTACCCATTCCTCTCTCCGAGTTTGGCCTTTTGTTTATGAAGGCACTAAAGTACGACACCCGTAAACCTCAAAAGCAGTTTGTCACACTTCAGGAGATTTGTGTAACTGCTCACCTCCCTTAACCTTCCTGTCACTCATGCTAATAGACATCATAATAAACAGGATTCAGCTTTGGCGCATATGTGCGTGTAATTGAGTGTTTTTTGGATGAAAGTGTGTTAGAGCGTCTTGTGCCGTGACAAATTGATAAATGGATGGTTTAATCACATCTACACTGTTGCTCTTGTTGTTTTCACCGTTTATCAGACCGGCTCAGGTGTGTGTGTATGTTTGCACTCTGAGTGCCGGGGTCTTTTCGATGCCTGTCAATTTCAATCCTCATCAGGCTTGTCTTTGAGGATTTGACCATTAATCCTTCCATTAGCCACAGGGATGTGCCCACAGAGGCACAGTATTGTACAGTCACACACCACTTTGTAAATATGAACAGTGATGATTTGGTCCAGGTTGCTGTTTTTAGCTGTTTGAATGTTATGTTTTTCCCCGGGTAAGATGACTATAACTTTTTTATCAAGCATTTTCCTGTTTGTTTGTGGTCATTTATATTCATTAGTTAACAAAACAAAGACTTATCATTTAAGTATACTCCTATTAAGACTTAGGATAATTTCATTGGACACTCTTCTGTTTAAACCTTCATTAAGAGCATTCTTTGAGTCCTGGAAAACAGTAAGGACGTATTTCAGTCCTAGAAAATCTCAGGGAAAAGAGAAAAATAGTAAAATGACATAGAAAAAAAATACAATGATTTAACCTGCAAAGACATGTCAGAGAGCAACATGATGCAATTGTTATCCATGTGATCCTCATCTGTTAAAGCAGTATTATATCTTAGAATTGTCCCCTAAAATGATTCTCTGACAACAATGGGAACTGTGCTTAGGTTCCCTGGCCCCTTTTGCTGCATTGTTTGAGCCATTCACTGTCCTGTCAAATAAGATGCATGACCGCTCATCATCCTGTGGTAGTTACAAGTATGAGTAGTGATGGTTTAAGTTGGCCCATAATAGACAGATGCTTCATCACCTGCCATTCATTTTTGAAAGAAATCTGGCATTTCCAAACTATTTCCAATGATGGCTCCCCAGATGGTTGTGTTCATCAAACCATCTGGCACATCAGGTTAGATCTGAGGAGGAACTGTGGAAGAATTGTCATTCTGAATGAATTTCCATCTTAATTCATATTGGCATGTGGCTGCTGTGTATAAGAATAAAGATCCAGGATCCATGTAAACCAGTATCTTTAAGGAAGATTTGAATCTTCAGCCCCAGGACCCAGCTCTGCTGTTTATGTATTGTCGTTATCTCATTAATTCCATGGTGGTTTCCATTATTAAGGATGATTTAGGATGTATTAAGGAGATGTGTGCCTCTAGGCAGATTGTTTCCTGTAGACTGTGAACCTAAACATGTTAGCATCATTTACCTTTTTGAAGTAAGTTCCTGTCTTCCTGTCTTCTTCCTTAAAGGCTCATCTCTTGTTTTTCCTCCTCCCAGAGTTTCTCTCCTGCTTACTTGTCGTTGCTCCTTCATCTTTCAAAGTTCCTGTGTAACTGATACAGATTGATATGGAACCTTAATTAGCCTCCGTCAGACAGCAGCATCTCTATTCATTAGCTTAAGCCTGGGCAACTCTGGAACAAAGTGCCTCACTCCTCTTAAGCACCAGCGCACAATTCCTAATAAGTCTTTACGTACTATTAGGAGGGCTTTGAAAGGCAGGCTGAAAAGTCTGCCGCCCCTCTCTGTCTCTCCTCCTCCTCCTCCTCCTCCTCTGTACCGTTCACACTGAGTGCTGATTGTCATTTATTGAAAGCTGTAATAGTGAACAGGGATGTGCGATCCTCAGCGCGCCTTTAATAGCACTGCAAAACATTAAAAGTGGGGAATTTATTAGGATGCTTTTTAACTAATGAATCAGAGTCTGGGCATCCCGCACTCACCACAGTGGTAAAAGCCTTCCTAATTCATCCAAATAGATCTGTTACTGAGTGTGGTTTGAGTGCGAGCAAGTGCTTCTTTTTTTGTAGTACTGAGACGTCAAACAGGCGCAGAACTGCTTCTTGTACATGCTGATATATATTAAATAGTCCTAACAGCAGAAGAGACTTCTTCAGTATAGACAGTAGCAGTGACAGCATACACAACAGCACTTCCTGTGAGCTGGTGGACTAATTGATAGGGATCCACTCGGGCTGCTGACACACTCTGAGAAATGACACATTCCCACAGGAAAAACAGTCTGCAGAGGGAGGAGGATTAAGAAACACATAAAGCTTTGCTCTTTAGCAGATAGAAGAGACCCATACTGTGTGTGTGTGTGTATGTGGGTTGGTTAAAAGGCATAAGTAATGAATGACTCTTCACCCCCGCTTTGCTCTGTACATCATTCTGCTGCTTGACACTTAAACAGCTGCTATTATTGCTCTTCATGGAAGATGCCTCGTCATTAGAGACGGCCGGAGATGATATGTTTTTGGGTTGTCTGTTAGTTGTGTTTTTGTGGGTGTGTTGAGACAAATTTCCACGGTGGTAAATGGCCACATAAATTCACAAAACCCAGTATTTGACAGAAAAATGTAGTGGCCAAGGAAGGGTCAGCTGTCAAAGAGGGCTCCAAATGCAAGATGTTGGAAAGGACCCAGGCTAACCTCTGTGCAGCTAAAGGAGTCTTTCACACTGGCTAATGCTCATGAATCCACCATCAGGAGAGCAACCCCGGTGTGCAGAGCTGCAAGGAGAAAGTCATTGCTCTTCAAAAAGAACACTGCTGCCTGTCTGAAGAAGAGGAAGGCCAGAGGGGTTCTGGAAATATGTATCCTGGAGGGATGACAGCAAAATAGAATTGTTTGGTTTAAATAACAAGCACCAGTCCTTATCCCATCTGTGAGGCTTGCCGGTGGTAGTTTTATTGTTTGGGTCATATTTATGTAGAAAGAAGAGAAACATCCTCAAAGCTTCACAAAGTTTAAAGCAGCACTGTAAGACAGATTTGAGTAGTTCTACAACACACTGGGGAGCCATTGTCAAATTGAGTTCCTAAGAGCCACAGACCGACCGTACATACATACAGATGGAAGGTGTAGTTTCCCCCCCTAGCCATTATGCTTGTAAGTGCTGCCACGGCTTAAAAAGAAACCATTACTACTGTCTGCACAGTAGAGGTCAAGAGGTCGGCATCATTACTGCTATTACCCGCTGACCTCAGCGTGTTAGAGTTATAAAATGTAAAATGATTCGATACAAAGAATAGAATACAAAGCTTTTATTAATTGCATAGCTCTTCCTTTCCTGATCGGTTTAATACAACACACAGTGAGCAGCTACCGTGTCCTTCCATCCTCCATGTCCGCTCTGTCACCTACAACAGCCTACTCCTCGTGGGACCCGGTACCTTAAAGGTAGAGTAGGAGATTTTGAAAACTCAGTGAGAGTCAGCCAGATTTCCAAAGTAAACACACGGCCCTTTCTCTCGGAGCTCACCCCGAAGCCACGCCTCCCAATCACATGGACGCGCGTTACCTGAAGACGAGCTGCGGTCTGTGACTTCGGCCATCATGCACGTACCTCTCTGGTGTGCGCAGAGCAGGAAGAGAGTGACAACCAGCCAATACTCCGCGCAGGGTCCACCCGGAGGATTGGCTGATGTTTTTAGTGTTTTATAGCTTCCACAGATGATTCATATTCTTCATTTTGATGTGAAACTGCCGAACTAATCGGTTGCTATCGATTTGTAAAGAGAAGTTACACTAATTTAACAAAAAGTGCATCAGAATGAAATCTCCTACCCGACCTTTAATGCTCGACCGCCCGCGTCCCGCCTGAGGCAATGTTCATCTTGCATGTTCCCGCGAGATTTGCAGTTCCCGCCCACTGCAGGTCTCTACTGCAGAACCATCTTCACCAGCTTAGCATGTCTTGTGACGGTTAACACAAACCAATCTATATAAGAATGTAAATTTGCAAAGATGCAGCCGGACACGTCAGCTGAGGGTCTGCTCTCCTGTACTTCTACTCTCAGCTGTTGGTAGCAGGTGAGCAGCCAGCCCTGGTGCTGTTGTCACTCCTGTATGTTTTGCCAATGCTGCTCTCTCTCACTCAGCATCCTTTGATTCTCCACACTGTTGACAGCTTGCACTCTCCTTCCCTGTGCAGATACGAGCGTCTAAGTACAGTTCTACAAAGATGAGGCAGAACTGAACAACCCTCCATCCATAATTAATCCACCTTGATTGCATTTCCTAATCCAGTTTTGATGTGGTTCCCCCCACAGCACACACACACACACACACACACATGTGGCTCTCTTAGACTTGCTAAACAGTAACTGCCAGTCTTCAAAGCTTCTTCGGTGTGATGCAGTTACACCACCTAAACATCCTGTACCTTTTTTTTTTTTATCAGCCATTGTAACTTACATTGTGATTCTCTCAGTCTATGATTAAATTAGATCAAATTAGAATGTGTGTGCATGGTCTTAATGAGGAGCTTTGGCCTCCATTTAGCTAGCTGATTGTTGTTAGTCGCAGCCTAAGCAATAACATTTTATTTGAAAGAGCTATGATTAGCAGCCTTTTATCAAGTACCATTAAAGGTTTTGTTTTCCTTTTATATAATAGATAATAGAATAACCCGGTTGAAATGCATTTAAGTTATTTAAAATTTAAACGGTCCTGTCTTAAAAAAAATACAATTACTGTTTGTGCCTTGAGTGGTACTCAGGAGAGATTATTTTTCTCATATGAAAACAGAAATCTAGAGAATCATACCCAGTAATACAAAATACTCAGCCCAATTTAACCCATTCAACCCCACAGCTCCTATTTTTTCTGTTTTTGCATGCACCCAACAACAAAAACCATAAAACACTGCACTAACTATGTAAAAATATAATCATATTACATATCAAATTAAACAGGATAAACTCCACTACAAGCACATATAAGTCATATTTACACACATCATACATAACTCCAACACCATGCGAATCAATTATCAATCATCAAAATAAAACTCTCATATCAAAGTCGACCCTCTTGCCACATGGTTATTGCGAGCTCTGTGATACTTCAGGTCACACAAACAAACCAGGTGTCATATGAAAGCTGAGACTTCACCAATCGACACTGTTACATTTGTTTCGCTATATTATGAAGATTCGGCAATTTAAAATATAAAGAATATAAAATTAAAAAATTGCTTTTTACAGCGAGTAACAAAAAAATCTGTCTTCTGTAAATTTGAGATGAAAAGTCATATTGGAGATCAAGAAATGCTTGGTTCAGATCAACATGTCTGTGTTTATTCAAGACTAAAAACAACCACTGAATCACAGTCGGGTTTATGGTCAGTTATACACACATACAAGGATTTAGTTGCATGAATAACAGTAAAAGGTAAAGTAGCAGGAGTAAAAAAAAAAATTAAAACAAATATATAAACTAAATAAAATGTGCTTGTATATGACATTATGTTATCTCACAAGGTCATAGGATGTGATGGCGTCGCCTGCAGATTTAATTAGCCACTTATAATTAAGGTGCTAATTAAAACGAGTTAGCTGAGTTTTGAAAGAAATAAGCTCCACTGTGTCAGAAGGATGTTTGAAGTTTCTTCCATATGTAGGACTTGTGTGATTCTGGGCTCTACAGCTGGTAATTATACATAATATGATGGTCTGGGGTTATTTGCAATGTTATTTTGTGTTTGCTGTGAGATATCAGGAATTGGGTGATTAAAGTAAGATACAAGGATTTAGGCCTCACAAGGCTCTCTGCCACTTCAGCAGGTGCTCGTGGATGAAGTGATGGATTACCTCACTCTTTGCTATCTCCATCCCACTCCCAGCCCCACACCCCCCCTCTTCTTCTTCTTCCTGCTGCTGCTGCTGTTCTGTAGGGAAATGAATAGGTCTCCTGTTTGCTGCATCCGCATCTCACTCTGTAAAAACTCCACCGTGCATCTGGTGTGTGTGGAGCCATAGTCTCTAGGATTTATGGTGTGTTTGTGTGTTTGTGAATGTGTTTGGCCAGGTCATTTAGTACTCTGCGTGCAGGCTTGGAACAGGCTGATAAGTTGTTTGCAAAAACTGGCAATTAAAAGTTGATCAGGCTGTCAATTCAAATGGAATGAAATGGAACCAGAAAGTAATTAAAAGGATGGCATGAAAATGACAACAATTATATCTCTTAGCTTCCCATTACCGATGCACAGAGGAATTTAATTAGTTTAGAAGCTCATATAGTGATTCATACAGTAAACACACAATTATACAAAATAGTTGCCTCCTCACAATAAACACTGGTGGCTTTTTTTTGTCATTATACAGAGTGTGCCAGCTCAGTTTCACCATTAAACCCACACAGAAGAAGGCCAAAAGATATGGACAACACTATTGCTGTTGAATCATTAGTTGCAATCTACATGGGTCCAATTAGTGTGTTTTACGTGGCTGGTGGATTTGCGGGATATTCCCAGTTCTCCCAGTTTGCCCATATGGCTGTAGGCTGTGTATCCGCTGTGTTAATGAGCCTGTCACTTTCTATCCCACTCAGCATTGGACTAAGATGGGCAGATGGACACCTTCTTAAGCACAAACTACAGTATGTGCTGCTGAGAATGAATGGTTGTGCTTTATCGATAGCTCTGTGTACACACGCTTTCACTCTGGCAACACAAAGCTTGTTCGTTGCTGAAGGATCTTCATATTGCAGAATATCTTGAGCCAGCTGGGTTTTAAAGATTGGTTCTGCCTTGACTCATACAGCTCCTCTCATTAGAAACTTTATTTAACCCTCCTGCTGAAAGGTTGCCGACAGATGTTTATGGCTTCATATTAGCCAGCTGGGCTCTGCAGTGCTGCCTTTAAATGTCCGATCCTTGTTTTAAATGGGGTTTTAAAGTAGCCGGGGTCATTCATTTGCAATAATGCATGGTAGTTTAATGAAGCAGGAAGATGGTTGTTATGGTTCACTCTGTGAGGGCTGTATCTGGTGGAAAGAGAACAGGAGAGTGTGTTGGCTCCAGATGTATTTTTTTTAGGTCTTCTCAGCTTAATTAAGTTGCCATCTTTCCTGGTGATGTCAGCTTGACGGTCTGCCTTCTGTTTTTTTGTGACCTTATGTCACAGTGATGAGGTCTAGTCACTGATAATTTCACATTGTCCTGTATCAGGGAGTTTGCCAGAAGTCGTTATGGTGAAGGGATAATTTTTATGTCAGCCATCCACAAAAGCACCTCTGAGGAAAATATGTAATATAAACTTTATTAATGCAAAACTATTAAATACAACCTGGTTCGCTTGGTTTTTAAAGACAGAAGAAAACATATTTAATACAGTTTAAATCTGGTGTTGAGGTCGATAGGTATGGGGTTTCTATATATTCCCCATATTTGATGTTGATTTTATGTAGTTTGGCTGGTTTTCTTGACTTCCATATGAAAAAATATAAACATCACTAACTACAACACAAATTGGCTTAACTTGAACATTTATTGAACCTGTGTCTCTCCAGTGTGCGTCACATCTGGTAGACATGACACTGTTGCTTTAGTGAAATGCTGCTTTATGAATTAGTCTTATAGCAGTGTGAATACGCTACAGTGGTTAATGTGCTGTTGAGTCTGCCTATTAAATGGCTGCCCACAGATGTGCCCAGTCAATCTACTGACGAATAACTAATACAACTTTAGGTTCGTTTTTAAATGTATTTATTTTTTGTTAAAATAGGAAAATAAATGACATAATATGTAAATAATCTATTTCTTTTAACTTGACGTATGTTAAGATGAACTATATACACAGGGTATAAATGACATACCTGAAAATAATGAGCCTCACTAACATGTTCGTTGTAGGATGAGGAGAAAAAAAAAACAGCTGGACGCAGTTTTACATAAAGGCTCTGTGGCTGCTGAAATTCTTGATGAGCAAGTTTTCAGCAAAGCGGGACTGGTCCTATGTGTTAACAGCTGCATAATGCCCATTTCAGTACAGTAACTATCTCCCCACAACTCTGACATCACACCCTGGAGACAAGTTTTGGCAGGCACAGCTGGATCTCCAATTGGAAGATGTGTGTGCATACATTAACATAACAATGAAGCCGGAGAGTTTTTAAGGAGAGAATAAAACTGGAGATTTCCAAAGATCATTAAATGATGACACTTTTCTATTTACAACATGTATTCTTTACCTCAAGGTGAATTCTGGGGCAGGCATGCATTTGCATTAATTAGCATGTTTAAGAAGTGTGGGGACGCTGGATTTTCGTTACAAACAGACAAAGTCGATAAATCAAAATGAGGGCCGGCCGCTCCAGTGATTGTTGTGGCTCTCTGATCACCGCACAGATACGGGAATGAGTGTCAGGAGCTTCGCAAAACTGGGTGACGCTCAGTGGCCCATAATTCAAATATGAATATTTATAAGGAGGAGCTCAGTGGACTTAGCCTTTGGGGAAATGATTGGGCAGACAGCAGGAGACTGGGAGCACCATACTTCTACAGAGAGAGTAGAAGAAGCTCTAAATTCATTTTGATGTGCTTCCACACTGTACCTTCACTTGTTTTGTCATAGGAGGAGTGGAGTTAGTGGCAAAGCTGTATATGAAATTAATTATGTGTTCACACATGTAGCAGATGTATATTCCAGAGGTAAGGGAAGAGGTACAAACAGTTTGTGTCCTGGGTGGGTGGGGTCTGCAGCTATACGACCAGCCCTCCTTTGAATCTGGCTGTCGTATATGGAGTCCGGCTGTGGGAGAAGACTTCCCACAATCCCCTGTGCTGTCTTCACCACCCGGGCCAAGTCCTTTCTGTCCTTTGCAGTGCAGCTCCGGTACCACACTGTTGCACTCAGACAGAGGATGCTTTCTTTTGTGGCCCTGTAGAAGTTTGTCAGGAGCTGAGAGGAAGAAGAAAAAGAAGAGCCATTGTTGGGCCTTCTTCACCTGTTGGGACGTGTGCAGGGACCAAGACAGGTCAGATGCGATGTGGATGCCCAGGAACTTGATGTTGTCCACCCGCTCCACCTCCTCCCCATGAATGAGGAGAGGGGTGTGTTCCATCCTCCTGGATCTCCTAAAGTCCACAATGACCTCCTTGGTCTTGCTAGTGTTCAGGACAAGGTCCTGCCAGGTGCTGGATCTCCTCTTTGTAGTGAGTCTCATCATTGTCTGATATGAGACCCACTACGGTGGTGTCATCTGCAAACTTCACAACTATGTTAGTGGAATGAATGGCACAACAGTCATGTGGGAACAAGGCCTGATGTCCTCTGTCCTCTAAAAGTGTTCAGGCTAATGAGACAGCAACCTGTTATCAGCATAAAACTATGTTCCAGAATTGATACCCGGAGTAGTGTGTAGTCTGTAGGAGAAGCACTTGTTGGACTTGTTACCTGGTCTGCTGGGTTCTGCTTGTGCAGTTCTTCAGATACCTTCTGTGCCCAAACACAACACCTAACTAGCTGCAACCTGGGATGCCCTTCACTCCTTCCAGCTTAAGTGGACTCTAATAATAAAGTTGCTCTTCGGTGCATTAATAACCTCTTCCTCCCTACTGGGCTGTGGGGCCAACTTCCGAACAGCAACCCCCCCTCTGCCCCCCCCATCCTTGCCTGACATGCACTCTTTAATTATTTCTTTCTATGAGTGTTGGAGCGAAACGAGAGGAAGAGGAAAAGTGATGACATGCTTCTAATGAATCCTTGAATAAATAATACTGCTGTCTAAGCTTAAGGCATCCTGAAGCAGCCTGAGTCTGAGAAATCTGCAACATAGAGAACAGCAAAAAATAGACACATGGGCAGACAGTGTACTTGTTTTTGTATTTCCTCAGGTGGTCCCAAAGCTCATTTTGTTTTGGTCAGTTAAAAAGAAAGACCACCAGATTTCATTCTTTTGCTTGTATATATGCAGTTCTTCTCTTTTATTAAGCACAAAAGTATAAATAAATTCAGAGAAGTGTAAGAACCACAGAAGCCACTGGCAGGTTTCAAATGCATGCTATTAAAAACATCACCCTAAAAGTGAACAACAGGCAAAACAATCAGACTTTGTACTTTCCAATGTGTGCCATAATTGACTTAGATGACATTTTCGTCAGCATATATTTTGCCAAATGTTTTTCATTGAACAGTCGAAGGTGGATTACATGAAAGAAATGCTCACTCTCACCTGCTTTCAGTAGATGACAAGACTTTTCATTGTGTGCTCCATTTAATCCTAAAATGCTGACTCCACATTTGCCACTTATAATTTTAAATATTTAATTACTTAGAGAGACACTGGCTGATCATGTGGTGTGTTATCACGCGCTCATTTGCATTTTATAACTATGGTTTTTTTTTTGATGCTGAGGGGATTCTGTGCAGTGAGCGAACAGTGACTGAAACTATAAATACTTTGACAATGGGGAAAAAAAATCAAACCTTGTCACGATCTGAACTGTTTTATATGGACTCTAAGCTTTGAACTGTTCACAGGACACGTTTCACCTGCGTGTTTTCAGTCTACTGCATGTTTGTGTGTGTGTGTGTGTGTGGCACCAATTGTCCTTCACAGTGGCCGTCTCTCTGCTTATCGCAGCCAGTGTGAGATTGAGGGCCATCACCCACACTCTGTTGCCATAGCGAAGGCAGATGGAGGGCAGCTTGAGTGACAGATGATCCCGCCACACACATTTGTCCTCCCTCATGCTTTTTGATGCTAGACTCACACGCCGAGGCTCCGACTCCGACACCCACAGTAACTGATCACCTGTCTGCAGTATGTTACAGATTCTAAAGTGTAGTTTTTATCACAAAAAAAAGCTTAATACTCACGGGGGGCACTAAACAGTTTGACGTTTGCCTAAATCTAGTTGCCAAGGGAAACCAATACTGAGCTGTGTCAGTGACTCACTGGCCGATCAACAATGAAACTGATCCTGGGTTTTGTTTGTGCGAGTTGGAGCTCCTGAATCTGTGCATTCCTCCGTAGTTCACAGTTCTAATTAAATGAATTCAGATTGAAATGAGATTGTACAATTACTGTAATAAGATTTTACGGTTAGTGCTTGGAAAATAAGGGCTGCAGTAAAATGCTACAAATTGTTTAAAAGATTGCACAAACATCATCTTAACATAAAAAATACGGTTCAGATCTGGATTATCTTTACCAACAATGTGATTATTTGCACAAGCAAAATTAATCAAAATCAGCTTTTAATGCTTTTAATAGATTTATGGTGATGTTAGAGAAGCAGAGGTGGTTTGTGCAAAGGGTTATTGCCAGTGAAACCACATGTGCAATCCTCCAGCATGGCGACTGCACCTCTGTAATGACACTGCATGTAGCCGGAATGCTGATTGGATGAAAGGCTGGGTTTAATAGTGGCAGATGGAGCAGAGTTTAAAACACGCTAACACAAAGAAGCAGAGGAAAAAACACTCTTTACTTCAGTCTTTCTCACAGCATAGAGCATATGTTCCGTGTATGTTTGACTCTGTGGCAAAAAATAGCTACGACAGATTGATGTGTGTCTGCAAAATGGTGCACGGAGAATAAGCCATATTGTAATGTAATGAGTGCTGTAAATATTCCATATTCTTTTTTAAAGCTGACATTTCTTCGAGGTGTTGCATTCATTCTTTTCCTCTGCTTGTTCAGATCGGGCAGCTGGTGTTTAAAGGCATGAAGCGCCTGAACAGGATCCAGTCCATGGTGTTTGAGACGGCCTACAACACCAATGAAAACCTGCTCATCTGTGCTCCGACTGGTGCTGGAAAGACAAACATAGCCATGCTGACTGTTCTTCATGAGATCCGCCAGCACCTGCAGCCCGGTGGTGTCATCAAGAAGGACGAATTCAAGGTCTGATGCTGACACACACACAGACACACACACACACACACACACGCACACACACTCTCACACAGGGACTGGCTGTAAATATCTGTTACAGTCAGATTTAGGCGTTTCCCTGTGAGCTACTTGATGTTTGTTAGTCAGCTAAGTTTGTTCTTAACATGCCTCAGGGTGATTACATTTGCTGAAATTCACACACCCCATTTAGAGAATGTGATCGCTCAGATCATTGGCGATGCTTTAATGCGAACTTTCTGATTGTTTCCAGTTAAGGACAGCTGGATTTACTTGATTATGTTTCCTCTAGGAGATAGTTTGTTCTTTTTTCCAGCAACAACAATAATTTTTAACCATTTTTTTGGTGTAAAATTGATTAAACATGCCAGGCGTTGTGGTTTCAAGGTGTCCGTCAGTTCTCAGTAAGAACCAGGGCAGAGTCTTTGGTTGTAAAAGCTCCAAGATCTCTAAAAAATGTCCTGATTACATTTTATGTACCTGACAGTTAAAGGTCACGATATTCCTTTAAAGTCTGCATTATATATGAAGCTGGACAGACCTGAATGTCGACTGGTTGATTGGTCGATAAAGGCAAACAACTGGTACTTTATATTTTTATATTCTTTCATATATATAAAAACCACAACAAATGAGATAAATAAGTGCTCATCCATATATATTGCTTGAAGCTGCCAGTGTGTGTGTGTGTTCATGTATTCTTAATTAATCCTGATGAACTGATGTTTGACTACGTTTGACCTCAGTGGCTGTGGCAGGGACTGCCTTCAATGCAGCATTCAAAAGTAACATTCAGCCCGATCACAGTTTCACATTACAGCGTTCCTGTTTGTGTAATTATTTTTATTTTACATTTCTGAATGCTTGATGTTATATAAATATGAGAGATAAAAGTGGCTAAATACAGCAACTACAGTGAAATAAACACTCAGACCTGTTGGCCGCTTGGTCTGAAACCATCGGTGTGTCTTTCGAAATCCACAGTGTCAAACCCTAACAGTCAGATAAATAATTCAGACATCCAAAAGGCTTTGTTCTCTGTTATGAGGGCTCTAACACACACACACACACACACACCACACACATTCACTTCTTGCTGCACAGTACCAACAATAGTCACTTTTCATACATCACCATTAAACGTTACCCATGCAAGTGGCTGGCATAATATTTCTCAATAAATTGTGATTTGTGCTGGTTGCCAGAGAACAAATGATCCTGCCTCTGTTTGCTCATTTATCACCACGGTGTCCTTTCAGTCCCCCAAACCCCTACCTCCATCCTCTACCCTTCCTCACTCTGCTCTCTGTCCTATTTATTTCCATGCCCCCCCTCCCCTCTCTCTCTGTAGATCATATATGTGGCTCCAATGAAGGCCTTGGCAGCTGAGATGACTAATTACTTCAGTAAGCGATTGGAGCCGCTAGGCATCGCTGTGAAGGAGCTCACTGGAGACATGCAGCTAACCAAAGGAGAGATCCTCCGAACGCAGGTACTCACACACTGTCACACTCACGTTCGGGAGCTCCTATGTTTCCACAAATGTAGTTCAGCAAGTGAGGTGAGGAGACCTAAAGGAGGTTCTACACATGCATGTTCTCTAGCACCCCCAAGTGGTTTGGGTTGTGACATTTATTGGAGCCCCTTTTTTCAATAAAGTCTGCAGAGCACACCGGGAACATTGAATGTATACAGGAGTTGCCAAATAGATCATGTGTACATGCATGCCTCTGAGAGCTAACTAAATCAGGTATAAAAATAAAACTCTTACATCCTCAGAGCAGGTTGAAGCTCACGCTCTCATTACAATCACTGGCGCTCCATTAGAGATGAGCCCATTAAGCTCCATTGACTTTGTATTGAAGGAAGGTGCCTCCTTGTCATTTTGGTCATTTAGAGAAAGGACACTAGTGTCATGCATTCATTCTGCTGCTAAAATAATGTAAAGACACGAATAAAGTCATCACAAAGGCGCTGGTAACAGTGACTACATGCTGCATTCATTTGTTAATAAGGTGCTTTTGTAGTGTACAGAAATGGTTCTTTCTCCTATGTGTGGTTTTCTACATCCGGAGGTGTTTCCCAGCTCCTTTATTAAGATCTCAGTCTGCTCCTCAGGTTTGTTTTTCCCCTCGCTGACCACAGCAGTTTCTTATCTGCTGCTCCAGTTAGTTCTGTGACAGGACCTACAGAATGTGTTCTGCCAGCAGCACCACAGAGTCCACATGCTAATGATACAGCACGGCCTTCTTTTACTGAAAAGTGATCAGTCTCTCAGGGTGTCAAAGGTCAGCTGTCAGATATGTCTTCAGGGACTGAGAGAATTTCTTGACTTTAGTTTTGTGTCTGCAGTTAATAAATAATTAGAGGATCTGAGCAGTGTTGCACTGTTAGATTAATGAGCAGACTTGTGCAGTGAGTCATCTGTTTCCCCATGAAACCTTTTTCTCACTTTCTTTCTGTACACATATTGTGCCATATTCCTTCTTATTACTGCTTCCTGTGTGTGTGTGTCCCCTGAGAACCAGTAACTGTTGGTCCACTTAATCTTATAGATATTAGGCAATTTAATACATTTATTACAAGAAGAAAATGTAATCGTCAGTGAATTACTGGAGTTTATCAGGATTTAATGCACTGCATCCCAGAATACAACCTTCTGCACCTGCTACTGAATCATGAATGATGAAAGTCCATCATAAAAATGTTAAATTAATTCAGAAATGCCCGAGTCCACGTACCTCCTGGTGAAATAAGGAATAAGCAGGAGTGGGTGGGTGTGGTGTGTTTGCAGTCAGATATACACCAAACTGTAATACTAGCATGTAATATTGGTCAGAACCAGAATTGTGGATTCACATTACTAGGAATTTGCCTTAGTGATTGGTGCATACATAAAACGTATAATTATTAACATGAAATAAGATAAAACTAAGCTAAAAATAAGGTAAATAAGATAAAAAATAAGATAAATTAAGGTCATGTAAACAAGGTAAATAATGTAATCTAAGAGTAAAGCTATAAATTGACATGACATTACAGACATGCAATGAACAGAACAGGACATGAGTGGTGGTTGTAATTGCAAACATAGACCCTTGATATGAAAGAGTGTAACAGTGTGATAGGTACCACATGGATCGGTGAGGTGGTACTGGTGTGCAAAGTAGTGCACGATGGAAGTAAACCGTGCAGATAGTCATCATTGCGAGGTTATAGTCCAAAGTGTTCCTGAATGAATCCTTAATAAATGAAGGCTTCATATGATCTGACGCCGTGTGTAAATAAAGTACAGTCACAGATATGTTTATTCATCACTCTTTGTTCAAAGCAGCGCTTCGCCGTAGTTGCCATGGTTACAGTATAGTAAAGACAAAATAAAATATTCATTATTGATTAGAAGTTGTTTGTTTGTATCACAGCAGAAAAGAAAAGAAGAAAATCAGGCGCACACTAAGAATCTGTGCTGGTGGCAATTTGTTAAATTACACTCGCTTCAATATGGACATGAGAGATCTTCCACCTTCCCTGATGATTAAGGGAGAGGAGAAAGGAGGAGGTTTATGTTTGTTGTACCCCCTAATTGTTGACTATAAAAAGTAATGTTGACCAGTATTTCTATAAGAATCTCTCTAGAGTTGTGATACCACTCTGGGTAATGCAGTTGTGGTGTTATGTTTTTTAAGTGCAGTGCAACCATTCCCATCCCTGTCAGCTGTAGAAATTACTCTCTAATCTAATACATGTTTTATGATTAAATCTTCAGCAGTAGAATCCAGATACTAGATGAGACAGATGTAAATGAAACAAACTGCAGTTAAATAGCGCTGCACCCTTCCGCTGTAAAAGCAGCTGGATTCTCATGAGATTCATGAGATCACACATTAGCATAAATCAATTTTCAAACTACCAATGAGCCTGTAGCTGGACCACGGGTGGTCCTGACCACAATCGGTGATCTGTGCTGGTGCTGTTAGTCATAGCCCTCTTCATTAAATAGATTTTTCTTTCAGAGTTAGACAGAGATGGCCTATAGATGGTTTTAAAAATCCTCTGCAGCTCAGTGTATTTCCTCTTCTGTTACCTGAAAAAAATAAAAACAATAAAATAACATTAAAATGTTGGTTCTTCAGTCTAGACTATCACAACAGTCTATACTCTACAAGGTAGCATGCTGCTGCTATGCTTCTATTAGAAGACATCCCTAAACACATTTCTAATGCAGTTTATTTGTACAACCACAGGAGGGCGTGTGCTACATCAACACTTGTTCTCATCTCACATCGTCACAGTGATGCTGTGTTGAGTGGGGATTATGGAATTGATCATACTTTAACTATTGTTAGCTTGACATGAAGCATTAACTTGTGTTCTTGTGTCCTAGAGATGTGTACATTGTTAATGCGTTTTTTGTGAGGCGGGTATTTTAGCATTTTAATTCTATGTTTTATATGCTTGTGGAGGTACATAGTTTGGGGTTTACTGGTGGTACATTGTGCAGAGTGAGTTATTATAATGAGGCAGAAGCAAGTGTGAGTGTATGTGCCTCCTCCAGCTCAGGTGGAGGTTGGTGGATCTTGCCTGAAAGACAGGGACGGCTGGGAAGACGTGCATATCTGTTAAATCCAAAAAAGTTGGATTTCAGATATTGCACAGCTTAAAGTTTATAAGCCTTGTGGGGCTTATGAATACAGAAAAAAAGGAGGGTTGGGAGTTTGGTGTGTGTGTGTGTGTGAAATGAGGCCAATTCCAGCTAATCTGAAGGTGTTTTAAAGTTGCATTTCTCTCAGGTCATATGACAGGATTTCACAAAGAGAATGATTAGTCAGATTCTGTGCCGCACCCCCCACTCCCATCTCCCCTCCACGTAGCCTTGGTTACTTTCTCTCTCTGATCCCCGTGTTAGTTTTTCAGTCCATTTACACAAAGTGGTAGAGTGAACAGCAACAGTCCACATTTAGCAGGCCAGAGTGATGCCATGCTCCGTAACCTTGGTTGTCTTCTTTCTCCACCTCAAAGTCCTCGCTCTCGTTCTTTCATCATGGCCGTTTGATGTTCACAGTGGAGTGGGGCTGTGGCGTGGCTGCAGCAGTGTTGCATGCTGTGTGAGGACGGGAAAGTGATGAATACTCTAGCAGTACCTGTAGGAACCTTTTCATCGTGCTAGCCGTTAGCATTTTGTTGACGACCAATCAGATTCATGTACTTGGAGTGAGAGTATGAGAGACATCTCATCAGTAAAGATGTAGTTAGCATAGCATTTTTAGGGTAGCATAGCACATAGGATGCACACAAAGAAGTGCATCTTATGGAAATTTAAAACATCTAAGGAGGAGGTGAATGCACGTTTTTTTCTAGCTCAAGCCTAAAAATAGTGTTTTTCTTTGAATAAGAGGTTTTGTCTAGAGGTGGGGCCGATACGATCCAGTATAATATAATTAAAATGAGTGAACTATACAGCAATAAACCCCCTTTTAGTTGTCACTAAAATGGAACATATCAATATTTATTCCTGCTGTAAATTTGGACATTTTAACATAGATGTCTATGGAGACTGACTAACTTTTGGAGCCAGCCCCTAGGGGCCATGAGAGGAACTACAGGTTTAGACTTAATTTCTCAACCCCAGAGGTTGTTGCTTGGTTGTTTTTTTTCTGCAAGCTAATTTAATATCTGAAACAGCTAGCTGCTCTCTCTCTCTCTCTCTCATTCTTGTCTACCTGCGTGAGGCCATTGTTTTTTTTCTTTTTTGATCTCATATACAAAGCTCCAATTTGCTCAGTTGATTTTCTACCTGAGGAAATAAGCCAAAGAATGATGTACTACTTAATAAAGAGTTAGTTCTTTGTACATGCAGCCATGATCCTGCTTTATAGTAAAAATGTGGGTTTTATTCCTTCCTTTCTATCACCAATTTTTTTTTCCAAACAGAAGAAAAGAGCAGCTCTCATTGAACATAAGGACACACACACACAGTTGCACATGACAATGCAGCATTGAGGCTCTCATTACAGTTTGCCTTGACAGGCTGTAAGTTGTTAACATATGGCAATCCAGCAAATGTCTTTCTCTAACCTCCCCACTCCATCTTCCTCCCACCTACCTCATCCTCCCACATCCTTCTCTCTCCATGGCTGCGATAGTTACCATGGGAACAGAAAGGGTTTGGAGGAATGCTGCCATGTGGATGCCAGTAGGGGGGTGGGTGGCATCCTGGGACTTCCAGGCCGTCTTCTCACTCCGTCCAGAGAGGAGCTATCAGTTAATGACTTCCAAAGAGGCACAGCCAATGAGGCAGGGAGAACGGTGCGTCAGAATTTCCTGGTAAATCTCAGGTTATATGCAGGGAAAGTGGCTGCTGATGTTTTTCAGACACTTTTTACACAGTTGAGTGGTATAAAAAGAACAAAAAAGTTAAAGTGCATCACTTAAATGTAACTTAAAGTGAGTAATCGGTAGTTAAATGTTGGGAGGTGGCTGCACACAATGAGCACTGACTCTGACTGATTTAGAACCCATCAATGACTGATCAGACATGAATAAAATATGACAGCTCTGCCCTAAAAATTTATTATTATTTTTTTGCTAATCTAATCCAGACTGTAATAATAATAATATGAAGGAGAAATATTTTGTTGAATTGTTGAAACTGAATGCATGTTTTCTGAAAGAATATTTATTCCTAACAATAACCCAAATACTGATTGGTCTTAGAAAGTAAAGCCTAGAGCCACAAGGACTAATAAATGTCTCCATAGTGACACTGTCTCTCTCTACCTGGATGTTGCTGCACTGACAAAGGACTCGACAATAGAAGTCTGTTTCACCCAGCCGCACCTTTCTTCTCTCACAGTTTTGCTGCTGTAGTTTAAGCAGTTGGTAGTTGATGATAAAATACGGTTTCCACGTTTCAGAGTTAGACATTGTTAGGATGCAGCGTATCGATTTGTACGCTGCCTCTGCACACATCCAAGCTGACCTTACCAACTGAGGAAGAAGCTCATCACTCCTCTCACTACACTTATTAAATGGAAATAAATGATCAATACAAGGGCACATTTTTCTATCTGTGGAGAAGTGTTAGAATCAAACTCCACGTTTCTCCATTCAGTAACAAAACCAAAGTGCACTGGATCGATATTATCGTTCTCTATTCCCCTTTGACGAATTCTAGTTTCTAGTTTCCAATTATATTAAAAACATAAAAAGCACACTTGCTAGCTTGTTGCTAACGTTCAGAATGCTACTGACTGATGTCAGCATAGCACCTTTAGCTCCTGTTTTTGCTGTAAACAAAAAAGTGTGATGATAAATTTATTCACACTCATATGTCTGCAAGTAATCTGCCATGATAAATGCCTTACCTTAAAGTCTAGCCCCATAAAATATCTAACAAATCACATGGTAACAAGCCTTCTTAGAAATGCTGCAGGAAATGTCAGTGGTGTCTCTCATATGCTGAACAAGTCTCAGCCTAAGAATTAACAAGGGGGGAAGTAGACATTCATCTATACACCTGCCAGGCCCCGGCAGTGATGTAAAAAAAAATGTCTGACACAACTTAAATGTTTCCCACATCAACATAATGTAAAGACTGACAATATGTCTTCTTCATGAGGTTCATCCCTGAGACACCAGGAGATATTGACAAAAGTCTTATAAAACCCAGCTCAAAAAAAAAGTCGATGTTGTTTTAAAACCTCACACAGTCTCAGTACACCCATACCTCAGGCAGGTTCTCATATGCTAAAATTAAAAGGCCAGGATTGTGGTAATAAGCATATAAGTTGAGTTAAAGACATCTGTGCTTCCCCTTCCCAAACAAATGAATACTGATTCAACAGGTTTTCTTTGAGTTGACACTTTTGTAAGATTTCTGAATGAAAAACATTTTAGCTTTGCTGCTAGGTGCCTTTGAGTTGTGAGATGTCGGGTAGGACACAGGGGTTAATGTCAAGCGGCAACCTCCGGGCTCAGACTTGAAACCCATGTGGGAGTGTCAAAATTTGTAGTTCACGCCGCAACCACTGGGGGCTGGCTCCAGAAGCGTGTCATTTCCTATAGACTCCCATGTTAAAATGGCCGACTTCACAGCAGAAATGAACATGTTTACAGCCTGGTACAAAAAACCATTCTGGTCTCAAATGATAGGTTCTCTTCTAGTGCCAACTGTCCGGGAGGGTGAATTTTTTTTTACAACTCACTCGTTTTAATTATATTCAGACTTAAAATTACGCATAATTATGGGCGTTGCCGCTTTGAGTGACAGGCGGTTATCGTATCACAGCGCGAGTTTCCTGCTTCCACGATCGCCCGACCTCCTCAACTCCGCTCGTGCTCCCCCTCTTTGTCCATATTTGGAGTTTTGGTGGACTGTGACGCTGCCAACATGGCGGCGGTCAGAGTCAGTGTCCCGCCGAGCCTCAAAATGGCTCTTCAGAAACAAACGGGTGACGTCACAGTTCTGTCCATAGTTTTACTGTCAATGGTTATTGTATTACTCATGGTGTTGTTGCTAGAGACTGGTCTAAAGTTTCTCAATATATGATTTACCCATAAGTACCATATCAAAACATAGAAGCATACAATCTGAGGTTCTTTAAGGAGAATTTTAAGATAAGATAAGATAAGATAAGATAAGATAATCCTTTATTAGTCCCCCACAGGGGAAATTCACACATTCATTTTATGACCGACTTGATTTAAATTAAATTAATCTAAACTAAATCCAAGTCTAAACAAAACCAAAGATTGTAATTTTAATTCAGATTTAAAGTTTAAATGAAGAATTTAAAATTATGTTTAAACTTAGAATGTTGATTTAACTGATCACTGGTTTAGTGATGACTGAATGAATTTGAATTTTGACATTTCTTGCCTCTAGGCTTTATGGTTAATTGTATCAAAAATGGAATTTGTAGTGTCTGGCTGCAGTGTGAGTGATTACTAGTCTCGAAGTATGTTTGTATATTTAAAAGCTCATTGTCTGGCTCACTTCAATGAACAGTTGCAGGCTCCCACACTGATGCAGTGAATCCTAAATCTTGAGGGATGCTTTATAAAATAAGCACTCCTGTGCTTGTGTGACGCCCGCGTGCTCTGCTGTCCTCTTCATTTAATCATAAGCAGGTTTTACTGCGCCTGCTGCTCTTTAATTAAGCAATGAATTAATAAAAAGAGCAGTTTTTACAGGCTATTTAAGGCTTTTTTTATATGAAACTCATTCTCTATTATTTTCCCTGATATACTCAGAATCGGTGGTTTTTGGAGGATTGATTTCAGACCTGCTGCGATTATTTGATAAATAGGCTAAATAACATTATTCAGCCAAACAATGGTGTGCTTTCTCTGCACCTCCTTGTGTGTATTTGTGAAGCAATTAAAAAAGCACTTTGGCCTGTGCTCCATTTGCCAGAGCCTCCATTTAGATTAACCGGTAGCTCCAATTAGGAGCAGGCGCTTCTTTTTCTGTGAGCACGCCAGTCTCTAATGGCTGGATAGATTGATTTAAATGCAAACTAGAGGAGCTTTAATGAACTGCTTTTACTGGAAGAGTTTAATAGGAATGTGCACACCCCCGGACAGGTTGACAAACAGTTCACACACTATTAATTATGCATTGTGCGACTATTTTCTTGAAAAGAGGGGAATACAATTGCAGTATTATGGGCACTAAGCAACGTGTGTGCTGACATTTGCTACAGATAAATGTGTGATACTGTTGAATATAATTAGAGAGACACCAAAATAAAAGCACCACAGAATCAAATGCGATCGTTTCTGTTGAATAAATCGTGGACTGACACTGACTTACATCTGCTCCAGCGCTAATGTAACTTAGGACGCGAGATGTGAGTAATGTTCTACGTCTGTTATTATGGTGGTTATTATGGTGATTTGGGTGCTTCTATCTGCATTGTAATGAGCATAGCTACGGGCAATTGGGCATTGATGAGCCGTGAATCTAACATCATATTCCAGAGGGAGTTTGGTTGTGTTGCCCAGAGTTTTAAATTGTGTCTCATTCAGTTAAGTGAGCAGGAAATTGTTGAGAAAATTTGGCTCTGCAATAGTCTCCAAAGTAATGTTAATATTCTTGGAGTGACTGAGGAATCTTTACGTACTTCTGACGTACATAAATGTCTGAAACAAACAGTACAGTCACCATCCGTCCATCCATCCATCCATCCATCCATCCATCCATTCCTCCATCCGTCCATCCATCCAACCGTCCGTCCATCCATCCATCCATCCGTCCATTCCTCCATCCGTCCATCCATCCAACCGTCCGTCCATCCAACCGTCCGTCCATGCATCCATCCATCCGTCCGTCCATCCATCCATCCATCCATCCATGCATCCATCCGTCCGTCCGTCCATCCATCCATCCATCCATCCATCCATCCAACCATCTATCCACCCATCCATCCATCCATGCATCCATCCATTCAACCATCCATCCATCCATCCATTCAACCATCCATCCATCCGTCCAACCATCCATCCACCCATCCATCCATCCATCCATCCATCCGTCCGTCCAACCATCCATCATCCACCCATCCATCCCTCCATCCATCCATCCATCCGTCCGTCCAACCATCCATCATCCATCCATGCATCCATCCATTCAACCATCCATCCATCCATCCATTCAACCATCCATCCATCCATCCATCCATCCATCCGTCCAACCATCCATCCACCCATCCATCCATCCATCCATCCGTCCGTCCAACCATCCATCATCCACCCATCCATCTATCCCTCCATCCATCCATCCGTCCGTCCAACCATCCATCATCCACCCATCCATCCATCCATCCATCCATCTAATTTAGAGTTACTAAAAAGCTGCTTTAAGAACTGGATTATTGAGTTTTATAAAAATTTGGGTACTGTAAAGACAAAAGATGATTGTGCTCCGACACCAGTGCTGTTGACTTTTTTAAAAGACAACAAAGGCTCATTTTTTTTGTACAGACCTGTGTTCATAATCCTCTTCTTCTTTCTTTGATATTGTTACTTTTGTGAAGCACTCCTTGAGTTGGTGAGAGATGCTGCTGGGTGGGAGGAGAGGTTTGGAAAGTTTTGAAATCCAGAGAAGTACTGCAATCTTCTGAAATATCATTCCTTCCTGTTCCTTTAGTCATTCTATGCGCCTCCAACCAAAGTAATCAGACATACAGTTTAGACATTGTTAATGTGGTAAATGACTAAAGGCTGATTTTAATGGAACATATACAAAGGTATACAGAGGCCCTTTCCCAGCAGCCATCACTCCTGTGTTCTAATGGTACATTGTGTTAGCTAATTGTGTTAGAAAGGCTAATTGATGATTAGAAAACTCCTGTGAAATGATGTTAGCACAGCTGAACTGTTATGCTGATCAGAGAAGCTGTAGAACTGGCCTGGTGACCCCAAAATTTTGAACGGTAGTGTATGTCTTTCTGCCCAAACCCAGACTGATATAATGTTACCCTGGTTTTATGGAGCTGATCTCCAGGAATAACAACGGTTTGTTTTTGCAAAACTCCACCAGTCATATGTAACTGTATGACATCAAATATATAGCAGCACAACTCTTCAAATGAACCTAATTTCAAATTCTGCTTTGCATCATCTGATTTGATAAAAGATGTGATTTCACTTTCACCCACCAAGTGTACGGAATCAGAGTACTTAATCAGGACATTAAGTTATTAAGATTATCTGACCTCCTCCTTTGCTGTTATATATGTGACAGGACATTGTGTTTGTTTCCAGATGTTGGTGACGACTCCTGAGAAGTGGGATGTTGTGACCAGGAAAAGCGTCGGAGACGTGGCCCTCTCACAGATCGTGCGTCTTTTGATCCTGGATGAAGTTCACCTTCTACATGAAGACCGAGGGCCAGTACTGGAAAGTCTAGTGGCGAGGACCATCAGACAGGTCAGTCCCCCGTACTACTGCCTCTCTTACTTCACCGTGGAGCATGAAAGGAGCAGAATATAAATTAACCATGTTCAAAAAAAGGCCCAACATGTAAAATGACAAATATTCTATTGCCAAAGATGTCTACCGTTGTAGACCGAGTTCAGATGACACTCAGGTGGGTTTGATTGTCTCATCAGAGGCTTGTTCAAGTAAATCACCCATGTTCACCTGCTGTAAACATGACTCTGCCCCTGAGAGAAACACATTGAAAGTCAGGCTCAGCAAAGAGGCTTTCAGAGTCAAATCACGGACTGATGGATTCTGAAGGGGCAGTGAGTGGCACTTTAAAACACTTTGTGGAAACATGGATCCAAAAAGTGATCACACCACAAAAAGATAGAGCGATAGAAACACAACTTCATCACAGTTTCTGTTGATGGAGCCTGTACACAAAAGAAGCCAGTCTCAGAGGACAGGTGCTTAGTGTCTATGAACCACTTCTCATGAGGAAAAAACAAGGACAAAAAAAACAACATTTCACATGGATGATGTAAATGAGTTACAATTAAAGTGTTGAGAGTTGTGCCGGTAGCACAAGTGTGTATCTAAGAACACCAGCAGGAGAGAGAATTATCCACAAAGGCTTGGCCTAGGTCACATTGTTAAATGAGACAGTTTGTCCAACAGAAGATTTCCACGTTGCATCACCAGCTGTCATGAAGTTGCCTAGCAACCTGGACAGCCGCCATTGATGTTTTTAAATATGAATTCAGGCGTCACAGGCACGCAGTGAATCTTGGGAAGGTTTGGGTTGTGAAGAATTCACCTGCTGGATCCTTCAGTAGGAGGACATATCTGAGGTAGCCTTTGAAATGGGACAGTTTTGTCACGCTGCTGTGATGCAAGCGTGTTTAAATTTAGCCTTTAAAGGATGGACTGAGACTCAGCTGGTGTCAGACCCACAGTGAAAAGTGTCACATTGTGTTTATACCTCCCACAGCCCCCATAATTATATATATTATATTATGATAATAATTATATTCAATTATATTATTATTATTATACTGATCTTTATACTCTTCTAGTTTAAAATGGATGCTGACTTTTGGTAAATGATGCCTGCCACAAATACATTTTAGGACTTGTTTTTATGTGTCTGCTTGCAGTAGTGTACTGAAAATGGCTTATTTTTCAACACAACAAACAGACACAGAGCAGCTCACAGTTTTCTTTCTTCTCATCATCTCCCTGGTGCAGCAGTGCACATCAAATCCCGTATTTACCCGCATTTATCCACAAAATCGTCCTATAGGTCTTTATTAAACACTCTACAGAAGGCTGCAGAATGAGACACAAAGGGAGAGAGAGGAGAGACAGGGGTTTTTATTTAGAGGGGGAGGTGTGTGGTAGTTTAAAGAAGCAGGAGGAGAGAGCAGCTACACCTGAGAGTAATGTATAGTCGGCTTGTCAGAGTGTTGCTTTCATGTAGTGAGAGACTCAGCATCATGTCACTGTAATGGATTGTCATGTTTAAATGGGAAAATGTGTGATCCTCTTTAAAATAGTGACTATTTAAAAATAAATTGTCCTCCAACAAAATGCATTTATTTATTTCACTAAGGACTGATCAGTGACATAAAATAAGTCCACCCCCACATTTATGAGACTGTGGACGGCCATGAATAATAAAAAAAGTAAACAGTTTGTCCAGTACTGGCCAGCCAGAAAATTCAGCCAAAGACCAGACTGTCTGATGTGATAGAAACGTCCAGAATTTCATGAGGAAATAGTGATAACTCTGCAGCTGTTGGTGTCAAAGCAGATGTGTCTACAATCGGGAAGAGATTCCCTGACTTTGACATGCAAGTGGAGGTACGCCAGGAAGAGCAAACACACATGATAAGAACCAGAAATGACCAGGCTAGACTCGAGGCTAAAGCTACTGTGCTTGCTTGAATGTGATGGTCATGTGAGCCCATCTGTCTACGTTTACCCAGAAATACACCTATAGACACCCAGGAATCCCTCCAAAAAAGAACACATGGTTTACCAAAAAAGCTGGACTGTTTAGAGTTCTTTAAACCTGATGTTTCTGTGGGAGAAGAGAACTTCTTTCCTCATTGAAACACCAATTTATAGAGTATTGAGATCAAGAAAACTCCAATATCTGGCAACTTGTATGGGCATAAACATGGAGAGGGTGGTCAAACATTTCAGTGAGCTGATGTTGGCTGTCAGGATGTCAATACTAGCTACTCCTAACATGCTTAGTTTGTCCTCGTGGGAATTTTATGTCTTGGTCTTTTACAAAAAAAAAATCTGATGATGGTGATTTTTGGTTTTTGACCCTGACTGTATTGCGATGTGGTTGTAGTAACAGTCTCTGTGTCTCATTGGTTAATCATATATACGTGTTGTGGGGAAAAAGCAGGATACTCTTTACATGGACTGCATAAATCACATCCCACTGGCAGCATGAAGGAAAAAATAATCAGTGCTCTGTCTGCCGAGCTGATTTCCACTGATGATGACTGGCATGTGTCTGCGTAACCTGGACAATTCCCACATTAAAGTGATTATGTAAATTTAGACAGGCAAAGAGAGAGAGAGAGAGGACGAGCTGTAGTGTCCAATATCCCATCCTGATGAACTGCTGTCATGTCAGACGGTGCAGTCGAATCAATAGAGGAGATGCAAATGAATAATTTTAGAATGCACAGTCCACCGCTGACTGACTCAACGATGCATCATGCGCCGTGAATTACATTTTGATCCTGGAAATTCTTTCATAAATACAGTCCAATGTGTCCGTCCTTGGCACTGTGAATGATGTGACTCACTCTGCACCAGCAGCATAAAAGCCTTTTGGATGTGATGTTTTAAACACTAAAGAGTGTGTGCAGCACATGTAGGTTCATGAGTATAACCTACACGAAAATGTGCACACACAGATATATATGTGCGTTCTGCTTAACAAGCCGTAACACAACAATCAAAACAGGAACGATAGAGAGGTGCGCTTTATATAGATCACATCGGCAATAAGCAACCAGATTCTGCTGTTTATTGAGTGAATGACTCACCTGCATGACCTGTATACTGTTGTAGGCATTAAAATCTCACCATCAACTTAATGAAGATAAGAAATAAAGGTTTAGCTGCTGTATTGAAACTGTTTCACTATAAAGGATTAAATGAAATCAGGAAGCAAGAAGCAAACAACAACTGCAGGGAGACAAAGGAATAACTTCACTTAAAAAGTTTGACTGCGTGAAGCTAGAGGAGTGTAAAAATAAAACAATATGTTTGTGGTAGAATGTCCCACCTCAGTGTGATGAGAAAAAATACTTGGACAGCAGGTGTATACTCAGACCACACACAGGAAGGCTGAGTGAAACACAGAGGCGAGGATGAGCTGCTGTGCTGTGCAGCAGCTATAAGACCTCTTTGGCGAGGTTAACCGTAAGGTAATTGAAAACTGGTCTGTACATGTGACCGCTGTTTACTCGGTTCACAGCCCATTTATCTGCAGGTTTAGCTGATATTACTGAAGAAGGGCTGACTGGATGCTTTGTGTACCTTTACACCTCCAGAGGTTGTGCTGCACTGCACAAAATCTGAAGCTCCATGACTGGCTGTCAGTGTTCAGAACACAGCTGTAGAACTGGACCTATACATTAGCATATTGTAGTGGTTTCTGGGTGACATTCCAGTATAATGTAGGCACAGTCATGCCTGTTTAGACAGCACAAGATGATACGTTCCTATCCTTATGTCTCTTATGAGTTAAGTTTGCTGTATTCATAGTTTTTTCCCCTCATTGCTTGCTTTTTCAGTGAGGAGTGATGGATTACACAGGAGACCCCCACTTCCTTGAGATATTTAGAGTTGTGGGTCTAAGTGCACACATCTGTCCAGTGGTTTAATGTAGACTGTCATTTAATTTTGTAGAATTGGAGCTTTTCTTTTGATCTCCATGTCAGGTAAATGTCTTTACCTCTCTATGTAAAGCACAAAATCTGGTGTCTGCTCCTTATTTTTCTCAAATAAAATTCACAAGATCGACTTCACTTGTCCAAGCATGCAGCAAGTTAAAGTCATATGGATGAGCAGTCATTATATTTTGGATAAAAGGAGGTCTGTGTTAGATCACCCCTGTCTCCTGAAGCCAAGGGGAGCAGGGGTTACTTACACAAAGTTCACAAGGAGCCGTCGATTTGACAGACCTGCCTCCTCATCACGTGATCTTACATGAATAATAGATAATGATAGGTAACAGGTTACCACTCAATATGTGTTTTCAGTTAATAAGCATGAACCTGTGTATCAGTTTCTTTTCAGCAATGACCTGCTTGGTTAGCATCAGCTTTGAAACTGTACTGTAGGACCTGTCTGACTTCCTCACTCATTCAGTTCATATCACAAAAATCACAAAGCACATCAGTAATTAGTCATTGCCAGTACAATTACTTATTCGTTTGTCATACAAGCACTGTCTAAATTTGAACAATTTCATTAAACTGCGGATTAACTGCGTTATAAAATACATCAGCGAGTGTCAGTTTGATACGTTTTCAACTGCAAATCAGCGGTTTAATCCTTATTTTGACTGTAACTTAGTTATTTTATTTACAGATGAATATTTAAACCTCAGCTATAATTCAACTTTATCATCCAAACAGCAGTTTTTTTCAGGCCCAGGCTGACCATCATGACATCCCAATTCATGATTTATTTATTTTTTTCACTCAGTGTTTATCTAGTATCCAATTTACCTCCAGTGACCCCAGAGTGTTGGGATGTATTAAATCAGACATTTACCACCATTTATCACCAGTCAGAGCTGGTTAAAAAGAAGCAAACAGAAAAGCAGTCCACCTCTCTGCTCGGTAATACATGCAGGCAGGTTTGTGCTTTTCCTTTCACTGTGGCCTTGGTCTTTGGCACAGACGAGCATTGACAGCAAACACAGCAGAGAGGTGCGAGGAGGAGCGAAACGCTTTGATTGCATTAAAAATCACATTTTTCTGAGCTTTGAAGAGCCTTGGTTACACATTGATAACAAAAGAACAAAGTCAACAACAGCCTTCCTGTATTTATTAATAATAGAGATCGGTTAGAACTAGTGTGTAGAGAACAGGTTGAAAATGAATATGCGTCTTTATTGTAACAGCGCTGTGGGTGAAATGGGAGGACAAACGAAGGAACTGCGCCGAGGAAGGCACACAGAGACACAGAAAGTGAAACAAACAGGAGGAAAGTGTGAAGACGGAGCTATATATATGTGACAGCTGAATAAAGTAGAAAAATAGAGATTCCATTTAGAAAATAAATGGCTCAGTAAGTGCTTTTAAAAAGGAGACATCGGTGTAAATTAGAATCTCCAAAGCTTTGGTGCTGCATTAATTGCATGCATTAATGCATGGAAGGGATGATGTGATTATCATAATTTATTATGAAAGAATTTGGCATCAGTTGGGTGAAGTAGAAAGTAGTCTGACAGAAAAGTTCGACATGAAAGAGGAAATACTAATGTATTATATATTACTGGAAATAAATGACTTCATCTGGAGGTTTCTCAGTCGTCCTGTCTGCACGATCATTATGGCAGTACCTGCATGTACCACCAGGGTTAACGCAAGTTTCAAACTCTGGACTTTTAATAGCATGTGTGTGTGTGTGTGTGCATCCATCCAGTAGGCGAGATTGAATCACTCACATGGCTTTGTGTTGTTCTGACCATCAGTTGTTTTTTGGGTGTTTTTAGGTGAAAATTAGCCAAATATGTCGTTACTGTCTGAGGATGTCTGTCAATATGACTGCAGTCTGATTTCTCTGCTGGTTCATCATTTCAGCTGCATACTCTGTCAGGCCAGCATTACTCATTCTCATCTATGGCATTGTCTATTCTTGTGTAAAAGTTATGCCATTTATGCTTTTGGTAAATATAGTTAGAGTGTGAGATCCTGTCCATGACCACCTGTAGTCACAGGAGCTGTCACAGGATCCCAGAAGACCAGCAGAATGTGAAGCTCTAACCTGGAAAACTTTAAAATCAACTGTTATTAACACTGAAAGATTCTTTGCACTAGTGTGCCAAAGATTATTCTGACACAATGGCTGGTGTATTCAAAAGTCTTCCACTATTGATGATGGATATTATATCTCGGTTTGTTGCTTATTAGGCTTCATAGCTGCAGAGGATATGTCTTAACACTGTGTCTAAAGATCTATGAGCCTTTTTTATGTGCACACAGTACTTGTAAGGATCTTTTTAGTGTTGGTTTGGGTCTCTCTATTGGAAGAAGATAAATATATAATACCAATGCTCTGAGGTGCACTACATTGTAGCCTAGACTGTAAAATAAAATGTGGAAAAAGTATAGCAGGCAGCTCGGAACAAGCTGTAACAGAGGGTCAGTTAGTAACAACATAACATTTGAAACCACAGGATGGAATCAATCTGCAGAACTTAAATACAGCGTGTCTCTACAATGCATGCTTCCATCTATCTGTCTCTGTAAAAGTGTTTGTGTTTACAGCATATATAGTCACCCCTACAGAAGAAGAAGAAGCTGGCTGCCAGGCCAGCAGCATGCCTGGCAGACCCTCCTCCACCTCCTCCACCTGCTTCACCTCCTTCATATCTCTGCCCAATTATTGCCACACCTGACAGACAGCTATAATTGATTGTGCTGAAGGAATTACGGCGTCTGCTGCTGATGCGCTAGGTGCTTAAGTTCACATCCTCAGACGCATTAATATGGAAATCCTTGTAAACTAAATGATATTTGTCCCCCTTTTTATGCACATGTTTTAGAACCGAGCCAGTTATCACTTTGATGTTTTGCTTGGAAGAGCTTTGGTTTCACTGCATTTTCTTGGCTGGTGTACTGCTACCAATTACTGACTGTGTTCAAGACAAAAGTCCGCCTAACCTTTATGACAAAGCCTTTAATGGTGCTTTGTTGTAGGAGCCTCCTCTTCTTCTTACTTTGGTATTTAAGGAGCATTTCTGCTTCTCCCATAAGATTACAGGCATGTCTTTTTATAATTAGCTGCATTAGGTGATTGAGTATGCCCACAGTAGAATGCAGTTGGTTTATTGGTTAATCCAAAGAAGTATCATGTGAGCTGATGCAGTGACATCACATAGAGGATAAAGCATTCTCTCTCAGAACAAATGTGAATGTTTGGTTGGCTCAGCCACAGATTTAACAATTCTTTGTGAGTGTCTTGGCTTTTTGTTTTCATCCTGGTGAAATGGTGATCTTAACAGGACTACAGGAGCCACTGTTCAGTATTTCCACAGTAAGAGAACAAAAGGGGATTTCAGCAATAGCTAAGTTAGCTTGCAAATTCCTCATGCCTCAGCGGGACCATTGACAGTAAAAACTATGGACAGAGCTTTCGTGACTTCACCCGTTTGTTTCTGAAGAGCCGTTTTGAGGCTCCGGGTCCGCCAAAACTCCAAATGTGGACAAATAGGGGGAGCACGAGCGGAGTTTAGGGGGATGGGCGATCGTGAAAGCAGGAAACTCATGCTGTGATACGTCAACCGTCTGTTGCTCAAAGTGGCAATGCCCATAATTATGACTAGAATTATGCCACTAGAAGAAAACTTATCTTTTGAGACCAGAATGTTTTTTGTACCAGGCTGTAAACATGTTCATTTCTGCTGTGTAGACGGCCATTTTAACATGGGAGTCTATGGGAAATGACTCGCTTCTGGAACCAGCTCCCAGTGGTTGCAGCATGAACTACAAGTTCACTACAAGACACTTCCACATGGGCTTCAAGTCTGAGCCCTGAAGGTTGCTGCTTGAACTGGACACATGCCCATAATACAGGGATCAAAAACTGCTGGACCCAGGGGGCCACCTCTGATCCATGTTCTCCTCCTAAAACATATCATATCCTTTCATACAGATTTAAACTACCCACACTATATACACGATTAAGATCCAAAACCAAGACTGTCCAAGTGGTGTCAAATAATACAATTCAGTGCATACAGATAGAGTGACTGAAGTAACTTCAAGTGAAGTATTCCAAGCAAAATAAATATGTACTGGTTCCTTCAATACAAAACAAAATAAGTAACCTTCATACTTCACTGAAATAAAAACTGAGACTATCATTTCAATGTGTAGTACCTGTATTTCATAGCATCACACTGAATAGAGCGTTTTCCATGTTGATGGATGGCCTTGACCATTATTTCTTGGCAGTAAAGTAAGTCTGCAACTAGAGATAGTTGGAAACATTCAGTGAAAAGTGCTAAGTGAGAGAGTTAAGTCATCATTTTTCATTTTTAGGACCTTAGAACAATGCTCCTCCTCTGTAGTAAAGCAAGGTCAAAGAGTTGGCCCTCAAGATAATCGATGCAGGAGGGACCTTGAGTTAAAAGGCTGTTATTACATCCAACACGGCATCCATCATGAACTAATTCAAAAGGATTAAACATCTGACTTTACAAATGTAAATTAACCCTGCTCACTAAACAGAGTGGAAACAAGCCACAAGACAAAAAAGAGCCATGTGTGAATATTCGGGCACTTCATGTGTTAACAGGGGAACAGAAACCCACATCACAAACTCTGACTTATGCATGTATCGGCCTATTTTGGCAATACTTTATTGTTGAACTCATGGTAAATTCAGCCGTTCTACAGTGTTTTAACCCCCCTAACTTACCTGAACTTGAGGTTTTTTTTATCTCTTTGCACAGAGTGACTGTTAAATTAGTGTTGCTACTAGTTAAAGCTAACAAATAGTGCTTGAATCTCTGCATGATGAACATGATGCACACTGCAGCGTTGGTTTGAATGTGCAGCGAGGGTCTGGTCTGCCGGCAGGGATTGGTTAGGTGTTATCTTGATGGGATGCTTTGACAGGTACTGCATCACATTAAAGGCCTTACCAATCTTCCCTGTCACTTCCAGCAGGAGGCTCGCAGATAGCGCCGCTCGCCCTCTTCCCCCCAACACCCCCTCTAGTTTCTCTCCTCTCCCCCACATTGATACACAACATATTGAATTTTCTTGGAGTTTCAAAGACAATTTAAAGACAGTACAAGACTGAGCCAGACTGATCCCTCCAAAATGCAGCACTGAGCGCCGCAGGAGGTCATTCCTTCCTGTGGCCATCAAACTGTACAACCCCTGCCTCTGAGATCAGACAGTCGGATCTAACACTTTGTCTTATTAATGCTATCCATGTTGGATGTTGTTATAGTGCTGTTATATTTTACTTGCTTGCACTATTCCAGGTATATTATTTGTAACTACATTTTTCTTGACTGGAGTTTTTATTATTTATTGTATAATATTTTATTTACTTGCTAATTTACCTTACCTGATTAAATATATCTAACCTGTTATTATTTCTCATCATGCATGGAGCACCTGGAATGTACGCAGGTTCCCCCTGGGGTTCATAAAATATGTCTGATTCTGATTCAAATGAGCAAATGTTTTCTTCAAACTACTAGTGACCTATATATCCCAAATGTTCCGTCTGTAGGCAGACAGAGATGCTTAGTGCTCTGCTAATATGCTGCGTATCACACCTTCTGTGTAGAAACAGCAACAGCCCAGGCAGTGTCAAAGATACATGTAAAACATACAGTACATACATTAATCCCATAAATAGTTTTTAGGCATTTCTTTATTAGGTCAAAGCAATATTGTGATGTTAATGACCGGTGAACAGTGCTTTTATGGTTTTTTGGTTATCATCTAAACTCAGTCATGTAAAGAATAAGCAACTCCATCACTGATTTATTTTTAGCACAGAGTTTGGTCTAACAATTCATCACTGTTGTTTTCTGATGTTTAGGTGGAGTCCACCCAGAGCATGATCAGGATCGTGGGACTCTCAGCTACTCTGCCCAATTACCTGGATGTGGCCACCTTCCTCCATGTCAACCCCTACATTGGCCTCTTTTTCTTTGACAGTCGCTTCAGACCTGTGCCGCTGGGACAGACCTTCGTTGGCATCAAAAGCACTAACAAGGTAAAAGATCAATGGGATAAACCATTAGGATTATCATATGCAGAGTGTTGTTAGTTAGGTTGTTTCCCAAGAAGTTTGGGTTAAAGATCCAGAAGGGAATGCAAAGGAAGTAACAGCAGGTCAAACAGGGGAACCTTCACACTGACTGTAGTGTTAGTACCACTCAGAGAAACTTAACAATTGTACAAAGATAGAGGGGAGTCACAGGTTAATGCTTAAAATATCCATCGGTTAATCAAAATGTAAATGTAATTGTGTCTTACACAGGTCCAGCAGATGCATGACACGGAAGAGGTCTGTTACAACAAAGTTCTGGAACAGGTTAAAGCCGGACATCAGGTGAGAGCTTCTCTCTGTTTAAGCAGCCTTAATGAATGTATATGTTGTTCTTCCAAAGCTTGAGTTCTGGACTGTCAGTGTGCTCAGATTATTGGTAGATTCTGGTCAATCACACGTCGGTGTGTATTTTTACAGATTAGCATACGCAAAAAAATATTATTATTTTAAGCCGCTTTTATCCCCTTTACAATAAAGCAAAGGAGATTTTTTACCCCAAAAAAAACACATTAATCCCAAAGATGCCTGCTAGGTTCTACTATAATGACCTCATCTTTAAGAAAATCTGAGGTTTTTTGAAAAGACATACAAGCTACTTTCAAGCTGACCTTATGTCTTTAGTTAGCCGTGCTGAGCATTAGTGAACCTTCCTCTGATGTTAATATTCAGCTGTGAGTTGGTTGCTACTTTTCTGATGGCTTCTGGTGACCTGGATGAGCCTTAAAAGATTTCTTAAATATGCAAGAAGAGGCTCACAACCATGACTTAATGATAAAAGACAGGAATGACCTGCATGTAACAGCCAGTGTGTCCTCACATACTGTAGAGCCACAGAAGACAGGCAGCTAAGCAGCAATGTGACTGTAATGGCGCAACTTTGCAAATTCTTACTTCACATGATATTTTGGGATAATTTAGAGGAAAGTGAACAGTACATTCTGCTGCTCACTGATTTGGTAATTGTTAAAAAGGAGCAGCAAAAACGTCAAAACAGTAAATCTAGGTGGGAGCTCTCGGGTAGTAGTGCATCCTGACAGTGAGACTCAGATTGATTATTGCACTGTTTTAATTCTGATTAGCTAAACTCAACATTGTGACGTCTTTCTGCTCGAACTTGAAGGTAAACATAGACAATTGGCAGTGTTGTTACACTGATTTAAGGGTTAAATATGTGTGTTCTTGGCATACAAATGCAGTCTAATCCTGTAAAATGAGAGCAGGGCGGCCTAAAAGATGCAGAGATTCTACTCATTGTAACCCCGCCTCATTAAAGAGGGGCTTCAGTTCCCCTTGTTAGTTTTTCCTGAGCGTGGTAACAAACATGAACCAGACTGTGCTCAGTTTGATTGTTTCACTACCACCATACCTCTGTGAAATGTTCTCAGTACATCTATAACACAACATCTGTCTTCCTAGAAAATGATTTTTTGAACTTTTTTTTATGAATAGGAACTTCTGCAGTAAATATTTTTTTGTGTGAACCTTTCGGAATGAACACCTGCTATCTAACGTCTCTGAAGTCCTTATCTTCCCCACTGTTACCCTCCTGTTCCTTCCCCCTATCCTCCCGCCCACCCACTCACCCACCCACCGCTCATTCTGCTTCCCACTCTACAGCCTCAGAAGGCCTATTGGGAGAAGGAGAGCTGTGAATTCAGACTTTACCATTTAGCTCCCATCTGCTGCAGGAGTTGAGCTCCCTATTGAGAAATGTTGTTATCCCGTCTGCATCACTTTATTGCAAATGCGCACACACACACACACCTACACACCTTTTCTTGCTTTTTTTCTCCTCTCTTGCTTATTCTTTCCCTCAGAGACACACTTAATATGAGTCTTTCTGTAGCCCTTGAGAACTTGTAAGCCAACTTGATTCTGCACCACTGACAAGTTTTTTTTATTTTCTTTTTTTTTATCCGTGGTTGAAACGAGATGAGGCTTCAGTCCAGCTTGTAGGAGGAGGCCGTCGAGTCCACGGCTCAGCTCAGCTCAGCTCAGCTCAGGGAGGCCTCTCCTTCGCTCAATATTAAATTGTCAAGAAGTGGCTGTGACATATATTAATTTCAACTGGGAGGACGTGATGGATGAAATTTCCTTTATGATTTGCCCACCGCCCTCCTGGTGGGAAGCACGCTGCCAGAAAGAAGTTTAATAAGCTGAGAAGCCGGCGGTTACTGCCGACAACGTTTCCACACAGCTCAGTGGTGCTGATAAAACACCTTAGATAAATAACGCTTGCTGCAGTCGTCTCGGCGGACCCTGTGTGTTTTGCGCATATACACAGCTGGTTGCTGAATGCGCCTGCAGTCATGCAATACTGTTTGGTCTAATAATATTTTCCATAACAATGTTTTTAAAAAAAGGTAACTACTCAGGTCTTTTACTGCTATTTAAAGGAAATTATGGAATCCAAACAACTAAATGGTTTTTAAAATATACATACTACACTGTAGACTGGATACATTGGGTCACAGCAACATAAGCTTGTGTCAGAAGGTGCTGGAACTGTTGTTTATGCTCATCCTCTCCAGTACAGTATGCTTTTTTGCCAGTAAATGTAATCCCAAAGTCCAGCTCGACATCCTGCACCTTCTGGTGTGCCTGATTTTTCAGGTGACTGACTTCTGTTTATGCAGTTCAGCCTTCTTCTTGCCTCGTTGCGAAGTCATCCTGGTCCTTGGCCAGTCTTTGCTAGAAAGGGATTCCTCTTGTAGCCTTAATATTATGTGTTGAAACCACAAGAGAAGTCTCTCTCATGTTGACGCCATGTAACTGAATGAGTGAGAATTGTTTCCAGTGATATCTAGAGAAAGGTGGACAACTTTCAGTATCTCTGCATCTCGGTTGGGTGAAAGGTCCTTAGACAGCCGGCTCTTGCCTGGTGTCATGGCCCCCATCCTGGAAAAACATACTTTCTGAAAAATGGCTGTTGTCAAAGCATTCTAGGTCACAATGAAGCCAGATATTTACAACAGGTCACTAGGAGAAATGTCGACTACATGTGTGGGTGCCTGTCTTCTGCCAGTCCTCGACACTGGGCTTCACTCGGTTGTATGTAGGCAAACCTTTGGTCCGCAGCCTGACTGCTAGACTTATCCTCTCAAACATGGCTTTCTCTTTAAATGTCCACCACTCTCTGAAAAAAGGTCAGCCCACATACACATCTCCCAAAGTGTTGACAGCCCATATTCACTGACTAGAGGTGACTGTGTCATTAGATCTTAGCATAAATGACTCGCTGTGTTCCAGCTTGTTTTAAAGTTGTCTGCCTTTTATTCCAAAGTAGTTTCTTGTCTTGCTCCAAGTTTAGAGTTTGTCTTATAATTTCATATATTGAGCCTTGCACGGTCAGACGCCTGCATTCATCACTGTTATATTACCAACATATCACTCGAAAAACAAAAGGTGATTATCTATTCCTATAAACTCTACTGTTGTCTTTAAAAAGCGCCTGAAGACTCATTTATTCAGAGCGGCCTTTCTCTCACCTTTCTCAGATTGTGTTTGTAGTTTCTCTTGCTTGTATTGTATTGTATTATCCTTTTGTAAAGCCCCTTTGAGACTTTTCTTTGTGAAATCTGATAAATAGACTTTCTTAACTCATTGTTATTGTTCGCCCTGTTGTATTGTTATGAATTTTCATTATCATCAGAAGTGACCTTTTCACCCTCTGCCCTTTTTTTCTCAGGTGATGGTGTTCGTTCATGCTCGTAATGCCACGGTGAGGACGGCCATGGGGCTCATCGAGATGGCAAAGAACCATGGAGATTCATGCGTCTTTCAGCCAGACCAGGGTCCAGACTACGGCCAGTGTGAGAAACAGGTAAAGAAATCTTTCATCAAAGGCTGGTCTGGATGTGGAACGCTAACTTAGATTAGCGTGCTAGCTCTGATTGTTGCAGATTAGCTAGCACACATGCTTCAATGAGCATCAACAGATCAAATATTGACTCTGGTGATGAAGCCAGGCTTTACTTTATAGCCGCAGGTTTCAACCTTACATTTGGAGAGATTTTGAAAACTCAGTGAGAGTCAGCCAGAGTTCGAAAGTAAACACACGCCCCTTTCTCTCTGAGCTCACCCCGAAGCCACGCCTCCCAATCACATGGTCGCGCATTACCTGAAGACGAGCTACGGTCTGTGACTTCGGCCATCATGCACGTACCTCTCTGTGCGCGCTGAGCAGGAAGAGAGTGACAACCAGCCAATACTCCACGCAGGGTCCACCCGGAGGATTGGCTGATGTTTTTAGCGTTTTATAGCTTCCACAGATGATTCATATTCTTCGTTTTAATGCCAAACTGCCGAACTAATCGGTTGCTATCGGATTGTAAAGAGAAGTTACACTAATTTAACAAAAAGTGCATCAGAATGAAATCTCCTACCCTGCCTTTAACAGAGTTACCACCTCAAATAAACCTGCAATTTACTCCAGCATTTATGTAACAAACTATACACTTTCATCTCTGCAGGAGCATAAACTGCTCCACTAAAGGCATGGCAGGCAGCTTGAGAGACACTTAACTACATCTCTTGAATGTATTTTACTGTCGGAGACCTGGCTTGATTCAGTGGTGATCTGTAAGCGTAAAGTCATAAAGCTTTCAACCTCACATTGTAAATAATTTTTAAAGACAGTTTAATTTTTGGTAATTTATATACATTATATGTTTATTCAGATGTCTTTGGGTGTCGCTGACACAAAGTCTGTTTGGCAAAGACGGCATGTTTCATGATCCACAGCTCGTTATTGCTCCATGAAGGCAGTTTTGGTCCTATATTGCAAGTGTCGCAGGCATGAGAGCTGATAGCGAGTGTGCGTGTGTGTGTGTGTAATTAATGGTCTCCGCGCTGTGAGAGTACACAGAGGTGGAGCTATATTCTCCCTCAGAGGACGGTCAGTCAGGCTCCCAACTCCCATATTTAAATCTCCTGCAACAGAAGGCAGAGTGATAAATTTAGTAACCTTTTCCTCTGTTCCCTGGGGCTGAGCCAAGATTGATGCGCCTCTAATCTTCTCTCTATTTAAATGGGATATGTATACAAATCAGATCACTTTTCATGCTTTCTAAAACTGGAAATAGAGACGAGATTACGCTAAAAATGGTGCGTCGTGGCCTGGTTATTCTTTGAAACAGTACTTTTATAAGAGCAGTTGTTCCTGCAGTTTATGTATACATGAATGAATCTTCTTGTATATGCACTAACTGTAAATTAATTCACTGCCAGCTCTTCTGCCTGTGTCTCTACATAATGAGTATTATCCACTCCATTAGCTCATCTTTGAGTGTTTGTCAGTCCAGCCTGCTCCGGCAAAGGCAGGGGCATCAGGCTGACTCCACTCTAAGCCCACACAGAGATAATGCACTGCTTATTTGCACTCTGGAAATTGCCCCACATTAATATTTATAGGTGTTTTTTTAATCTCCAATATGCATATGCAGTGGAATAATGCCCCTTTAAGGTCAGTGATGTAATTTTGCTTTTATTTATCCAGCTTTAAAAGTCACTCTGTTTTTCTCACTCCTGTCCGTGCTATTAATTGGCTTTATCTTCCGAGTTGGAGAGGCTGTCAATCAAGCTTAGATATCTGAATACACCCCCACTAGAGTCAATTCTTGAGTCAAGTACAGTTTTTGGAGAGTCTGATTATAAAATGCACTTGAGTCTAAAATGAAAACATTTAGAAAAGAGGACATTTTACACAACAGCACTGCCTTTTAAACGGTGTAGGAAAACTGTGTGGGTGTGACGGAGGGACAGATGAATGAGATGCATAGGAAAGCCCCCTATGTTGTTTGTAATCCGTCTTTGCAATATATATATATATATATATATATATATATATACATATATATATATAGTTACAGCGTGCTAGGGTTATTACATATTTAAATATAAATGCTCGAAAGGGGTTTGATAACATAAAAGTGAGTGAAATCAAGCAGTTCCTGTATTAGATGTAGTTTAGATTTCCTCCATGGTTTACAGTTAATCCTCTAAAGCAACAACAATCCCATCTTTTCCCCTCCCTGTGGCATCTCATTTGTTTTATGGCTAAATTTAATTACGTAGATTTGCAAAGAATGCCTTCAATGTAAGGCTGTGCGGCCACTTTTTTTAGAGTCAGCCGCGCTGCCAGGCCGAGACACAGCACAAAAGTCTGTTTGGTCAGTTATCTAACTCGAGGAGTGTTCTGCCCGTCACTATACGTTGCTGCCTCAGACAAACAGAAGACAAATTTACAGTAAATGAATCATAATTTTCAGACTAATTAAGTGAAATTGGATAATTTCCCACAGCACACCTGATGATGTCTAACGGCACACTGGTTGGGAAACACTGCCTTAGCAGACAATCGGAATTTGTCTGTATACTGTTTCCATTTATAAGGATATTGCTGTAGAGTGGTTCAGCACAAGGCGAGAAAGTCCTGGTTCTGAACTTACCTATAGCACACAGTTGGTTGTTAGCTGTTCTGATGTTTGCCTGAATTCTTGTTCTTCAAGTGCAGTCTGACTGCTGCACTTGTGTGCTTCATACTAATGAAAGGAGTCATGTTGAGTTTTTCTAAAACCCTCTGATTCCTTTTGTTCCCTCAGTTTTTTATACATGGATATTCATATTTTAGTCACCACATAACACAGACTCTGAAGTGGTATATAGATTTCTTATGTGCTGCATCTTAACATATGACGAGGCACACACACTGTAACAGAGGTACTATTAAGCACAAGAACATTTGTTTGGGAAGATGCAGATTTGATTTATTTGCTATTGAGGGAATCCAGTTGTAATGAAAATAGGATGACATTTACAGTAATTGTAGTAAACTGCAGAGGCCTCCCTGCTGGGAGCCGATGGTGTGGAATTGCACGTTTGAATGTTAATCGTTTGTCTCATGCTTGAATATTTCCGTGTTTGACGAGGCGACAACAAAGAGCTTAAAAAAGAAAAGAAACAAACCTACAAACATACCGATAGTGACAGTGTTTATATAATCTTTTAAATGTTTTGATCAATTCTTTACCAATACGTTAAATGACAAATTAAGACATTTCATATAAGATATATTTTACCGTTGCAGCTGCAAACATACATTTTCCTACACAAATATATACTCTGTGTGAACCACAACATTATTATTGTTTTTCAGCCTTTCAGTGCTGCACATAAAGCGTACACATATTAAGTTTTATTCTTTAGTTTCAGTCTGTTCTTTATTTTGCTTTTAGTAGGGACTATTTTCCACAGCGGATTCATACACGTTAGATGCTGTAAGTGAGGGACTATGACTGTGTGGCCCTCTGATGTGCTTTAGTAGTTTGGGGAAAGTGATTTGATGAATACGTATAATGTAAATTTATCACGATTTGATACACAGAAGACATTTGGTGTCAGCTTGTAATTCTAGACTGTAAGAAAATCTAACTTTATGGCGTTCAGTCCTCACAGAGGTTCAGTTCCACTCCTGGCTCTTTGCTGCTGTTATTCCCAGTCTCTGTCTTTCTCCCTCTCTCCGGCCTTTCTCTACAGATCACCAATAAAGAGAAGGATATAAAATAATATGTATATATGTATCATAAATATATACATATATATGTATATGTATGTATATATGTATTATAAATCAGCTGAAATACATTGGCAGCCCTTTTACATACCTATTTTCTCAGCTACTCTCAGATGTGAGCGGTGTGACTGATAGTCGGGCGTCTGGCGTTTTGTCACTGTGTTTGTAATTCAGCTCTGTAGCATTAAAGAGGTTTTAAAACAACAGTCGTGTGTCGCGAAATGAAAATAAATGTGTGTTTGAGGCTGCAGATGTTTGTGATCTCTAACTAAAGCTAGGCACGGCGTAACCTCTGTGCAGGAAAGCTTCGCCTAAAGCTCTCACCTGAGAGTTTTGTATTCAAAAGGCTATTTGACTTTCATTTGCTCTGACAATCCAGCCTCTCCCTTCCTCATCCTCCTCCTCTTCTCCTCACCTCTCCCTCTGTTTTTAGAGCAGAGGAAAGGTAGATTAACTGAGATTTACTGTGGAGGATAAGAGACACCTTGTGGTCCCACAGGCACATTGCACAAAGCTTTTCACGGACTTGTCGTGTTTCATTGTGGAGCTGCACACCTCTGGCAGAATGTGAGAGGAGTGAAGGTAGTGATCGACAGTACAAATGTTCCGACGCACCTTCACTTTGCTTGCATGCACATCTTTTTCTGTAAACTCCTCATCTCTCTGGCCTTCTGATGTGCAGCTCTTGTGTCATTTTGTCTGACAAGATCTGCCAAATGCAGGCAACGCTGATGCCTCTGAGTGCGACGCCTCCAGGGACTCCACAGCAACACCAGACTAGGCTCATTAATGTCTCTGTTTTCTTTCATTTCTGAGCTATTTTTACATGTCTAGTCCACTGCAGGTCCTCTCATTGTGTCAAATCCATGACAGCAGCCTGTCACTGTGCCAAACCAGCTCCCCAGTGCACTGATCAACAACAATGAGCCACACCTCAAAGGCTGGTGGAAGCAGGAGTGACACAGTGGAGTGATAAACACGTAACACAGAAAAAAACAAAACACCTGCCTTAAATAGAAAGACAGCTTCGGAAAACAGTGGGGCAGTGTGAGGAAAGCTGCGTGGAGTGTGAAGTGCTTCTCCATCCAGTCTGGCTCTTCAGGTGCTACAGCTCATCTGCAGTCTCGTAGCCTCGGGGAGCAGCCTCGCATGTTATCATCATGGCGCTGCATAGCAAGTCCATTTCCCTCTTTAATTGCTTCTTCATCAGCATTAAAACAGCTGACTGAAGTGTTAACTCTTCGGCTTTGCCACCCACCACGTTCAAGAACAAAGGGCCAATATCACACACTTGATGGAAAGAGTGTGTCATTGTTGCTTCCTGAAAACTAGACAACAGAAACATGCCTTCTGTGTTTGACAGGGCTCATAGCTTCATCGCTTTCTGTATGCGTTTCAAATACACAGTCAATTTGTTTGTGAATCAGATGGGTTCATTATTTTTATAGCCTTGTCAGTGTCTTGTCTTTTGCATCTGTTGTTTTAGAATATTTGTGAGAAAATCACAACATCCTCTTCTCAGAATTATATTTGGCACAAACAAAATATTGAGTCACGACATTTATCCAAATTATGACTGTATGAGCAGGTTGTTACAGAAAGTATGACTAGGTGAATGCATTTAAATCTCTTAACATTATCACAAAGGACCAGCTTCAGTGGCCTCCTGCTCCACTGGTATTTTTCTACACAGCAGGCTCAGACTACTGCGGTATGATTAAAGCAGCTCATTAAATACAACTTTTTTTGTTGTTTCAGAGGTTTAAAACATTTAAGAGTTGGGCTGCACAGTCAGTATTAAGCACTGACACTGACTTGTACTGCATTCAGACTGCACTCCTTTGACACTGTACTTGTAAATAGACATCTTAATATGTAAATTACACCACAGGAAAGTCTGCATGATCTCTGGTGGAAGAAGTGTGTGTGTGTGTGTGTGTGTGTGCGTGTCTACTATTGCCCAAAAATGAGTTAATAAAACAATTCTGTCAAAACTGACTAATCTTTCCGTGTGAATAGAGTCCATTGCTGAGATGAGCAAAGCGGGCGTATGCTAATCATACAAACTCGTATCAGTGGTTTCAGGAAATGAGCCACTAAAATATAAAAATTGTGAAAATACTGAACAATTTTAGGCTTCATAGGTAGCGCTAAAATAAAATGGCATACTCAGAGAAAGAGGCAGATTGTAATGGAAAAGTGGATGAGAGTGGGTGTGAGTAGAATCTCACCCTCCTCCTCCTCTTCCTCTTCTCCTCTCCTGCCTACCCACCCAACATTAACAACACGCCTCTCAGAGGCTAACATTTCCAGTCGAGGGCCACTAAATGACATCAGCAATTAGACACTGTGGCTCATTTAAACCAAAAAATAAAATAAAAGTAAATGAATAGTGCAGAAACTAGAGTGGTTGTTAGTTGAAGTCATCCATGTTTGGCTCTTCAGGTATTATTTCCCCACATTTGTGGTGTGATTTCACTCTTTGAAATCTCAGCTTTGAAGCTGTAAGTGCTGCACAGGAACGCTGCTGCTTCTACAGTTCTAAAAATGTTTTTTGCTTCAGTCCTGTGTAGCATTTCTCAAAGGATGGGTGATATGGATAAGGCCCAATTGAGCTGTCAAAAATGTAAAAAGCAGTTAGTTCCACCAAGATGTATTTAGCGGTCTCTGAGAAGATTTGAACCTCTAGAATAATCTACTTTAGCTCTGCTGTTAGCTGATGATCTTTACAAAGTCACAACCACGACAGACGGTGAGTGGAGCTGGCAGCTGGCTGTCTGTGGGCCGAGTGAGCTCAGCAGCAGGAGCTGCGGTGAACAGCAGGGCCTAATGGGACCTGATCAGGAGCTTAGGTCACTGCCATCTCAAATACAGTCATGGCACAGCAGACATCAGCGCTAACTCACCTTAGATTAGAGGCTGGAAGCATGGCTGTAACACACCCTGACACCTCAAAGCAAAGCCTCAGCCGTAGCATTTCAATTACCTGCCCTCCCCTTGTTCACGTGGATCTCAGCAAGCACAGTGCACGAGCCGGTCCTGAAGACTCCCACCAGGCCAGAGTTTGCCCTGGTTTTCAGACACATGTGTCTTTATTCTGTGTAGCAGAAGAAGACTGCTCTTTTTACCGGCTGTGACAGTATGCTTTGTATTGCATTCAGATTGTGAGTGTGTGTGCGTGTGTGTGTGTGTGTGTGTGTGTGTGCTGAACAATTCACTCATGAATCTTTACAGGTGTGAAGGTCACGTCAAATTGAAGGCCGGGTTTGAAGATGGGTGCGGGGCGAGGACTCAGTTGCATGGTAGCTGGTGTTATGTTGCATCATTTTAATGGGATTTTTGTAAATCACATCACAAAGGATGGAACTGAAAGTAGAAGGGTACCTGCATAACAAATCGACTTCCATCCTCCTCTATCAGATGACAAGTGTTAAGAGATTATCCCACACATGTGTAAAAGATGCCAAAGTATACAGATTTAATTTTAATTATATAGCATTTATGACCTTTATGTGCCCTGAGCAACCAGGTATGGAAGGAAACCCTTAAATGAATGTTTCTTTTTAACCGTCTTAGTCTGACTTAATTCCATCTGAACGCCAGATGCTCCTGCACAAACAAGAGCCAAGTGTTCTTTAAGAAGGCAGACTTGGATATATGCTGAAATACATAAGGCAGATAGGTGGAGAGAATATTTAATTATCTGGGTATAAGGGACTTACCCACTGACATAACACCAGATTTATATTTCAAACTGCCAAGCAGCTGGTTAATGCTGTTCCTCCTGCTGTTCCAGTACAGTCATGTTACCTTGATTTAATAATAGACTCATTCAAAGATCTTATCCCTCCTATTCCACATAACCCTGAGCATCACCCACCACTGAAATACCTAAAGTCGTGTGTCCAGTGTGAGTCAGGTCTTTATGGCTGAAGGACTGCAAATAAACTGCTGAAAGAGGCAGATAAAGAAAAGAACTGTCCGGGCCTTAGTTCAAACTGACGGTGTCAGCAAAACACTGCAGACTCTCTAAGGGTCTAAAAAATCAAAGTCAGATATCAGATTGTGGCGACCTGCCATAAACATTCCATTGATATAAATGTTCAGACCCAGTCACAGCTTCCTTCATTCCCCTGTTGCCTTTTTTTAACAACATGTAGTGACACAAAACAAGATGGCTTCCTGAAATCTGTGCATGCACATACTTGGATTTTTGCTTTTTATTTGTTGGCGATCTCACAGTTGCTCAGTCCAAGTATGCAAAGAGTGGAACATAAACTGGGAGGCAGACCAGCAGACACGCAAGAGTAGCACATACAGAGCATCTGGAAAGTATTCACAGCACTTTACTTTTTCCACATTTTGTCATGTTACAGCTCTTATTCCAAATTGTATTAAATTAATATCTTACCTCAAAATTCTACACACAATACCCCATCAGGCAATGTTACAAAAAAATCACGTTTACATGAGTATTCACAGCCTTTGCTTAATACTTTGTTGATCCACCTTTGGCAGCAATTACAGCCTCAAGTCTTTTTGAATATGATGCCACAATCTTAGCACACCTATCTTCTTTGCCGTTCTCAAGCTCCATCAGGTTGGATGGGAGACAGGTCTCCCCAGAGATGTTCAATCGGATTCAAGTCTGGACTAGTCTGCCAGTTCCTGCTGCTGAAACACATCCCCATAGCATGATGCTGCCACCACCATGCTTCACTGTAGGGATGGTATTGGCCTGATTTCCTCCAAACATGACGCCTGGCATTCACACCAAAGAGTTCAATCTTTGTCTCATCAGACCAGAGAATTTTGTTTCTCATGGTCTGAGAGTCATTCAGGTGCCTTGTGGTAAATTCCAGACAGGCTGCCATGTTTGTTTTACTAAGGAGTGGCTTTCGTCTGGCCACTCTACCATACAGGCCTGATTGGTGGATTGCTGCAGAGATGGTTGTCCTTCTGGAAGGCTGTCCTCTCTCCACAGAAGAACGCTGGAGCTCTGACAGAGTGACCATCGGGTTCTTGGTCACCTCCCTGACTCAGGCCCTTCTCCCCCGATTGCTCAGTTTAGACAGCTGGCCAGCTCTAGGAGGAGTCCTGGTGGTTCCAGACGTCTTCCATTTATGAATAATGGAGGCCACTGTGCTCAGTGGGACCTTCAAAGCAGCAGAAGGTTTTCTGTGTCCTTCCCCAGATTTGTCCCTCAAGACAATCCTCGCAGGTCTATAGACAATTCCTTTGACTTCATGCTTGGTGTTTGTGCTCTGACATGCACAGTCAATGTGGGACCTTATATAGACAGGTGTGTGCCTTTCAATCATGTCCAATCAACTGAATTTACAGCAGGTGGACTCCAATTAAGCTGTAGAAACATCTCAAGGATGATCAGTGGTAAAAAGAATGCACCTGAGCTCAATTTGAGCTTCATTGCAAAGGCTGTGAATACTTATGTAAATGTGATTTCCTAGTTTTCTATTTTTAATAAATTCAAAAAATGTTGAAGAGATTCATTTAATACAATTTGGAATGAGGCTGTAACATGACAAAATGTGGAAAAAGTGAAGCTCTGTGAATACATTCCGGATACACTGTACTGGTGTGGACTAGAGGAGGAGAGGGGAGAAAGGAGGGAAGGAGGGAGCACATAAATGGGAGGAGACGAGGAGAGGAGCTTAGTGCAGGTGTGCAAGAGTGGCACATAAATGTGGGATAGGACCCGAGTAGGAGGAGAGGAGACGAGATGTTATGGCAGATAGCGGCTGAATTAAAGATCTTAAACATTGAAATTGTCAGACGGAGCTCTGCCGTCTCTCCAGATACAATAATGCAATCCTCTATGCAGATTTTAACCCACCTAAGATGGTTGGATTCAGAGCGGCACTGCAAAATGAAGGAGGAAGAAAAGCCAACAAATGCTAAAATACAGCATGTGTGTGTGTTTTTAGGCAAAAACAAACCTTCAGCAACAATTTAGCTGCTTGTCAGTCAGACAGCCGCAGACCTGCTGCGCATTTGAACACTTACGGTCTCAGTGCACTTTTCTCCACCAGGTTTGCATACAAATGCAGGCATTCATTGCAACCCAAACAGTCAGTGTGTGTGTGTGTGTGTGTGTGTGTGTGTGGCAGACAGCTGCTGGCTATAATGGGCTTTCTCTTTGCGGTGCAGAGGCCTGCTGGGTGCTGACCTCCATTTAGATGCCCAGAGAGAGAGATAAAGCCCTGTGATGAAGGCTCCCCCCAAGCCCGGCCAGGTCACGGGCCTGCTGTCAATCACAGCACACATCTCTATCTGACTGTGTGTGTGTGTGTGTGTGTGTGTGTGTGTGTGTGGTCTCTGTCTGCACCTCGCTAATGTCTGCTTCAATTCCTTTGGATGTTACCACATTATATTGTGTTGCTGGTCCTGTTTTTAATCATTGTTGGATCTGCATGTATTTCTTACTGTTAACATCTGAACCTAACATTCACCTCTGCTCTTCTTCCAGGTCCAGCGCTCCAGGAACAAGCAGATGAAGGAGATGTTCCCAGAGGGCTTCGGCATCCACCATGCTGGGATGCTGCGGTCTGACCGCAACCTGATGGAGAGCATGTTTTCCAAAGGCCACCTCAAGGTGCTGGTCTGCACCGCCACCCTGGCCTGGGGAGTCAACCTGCCAGCACACGCAGTTATCATCAAGGTCAGCATCTTTTCACTTTCTCTGCTTTGTTTTTTCTTTCTGGCATTTTGGTTTGTCACTCCAAAGACCCCAGTAACAGCTCAGTAAGCTCTTAACCAGCTGGATGTTGTTTTTAGCTACATTTAATCAGAGTGAACAGAGCAGGAGGAGTGTGTGTCCCTAAAAAAAGTCCAACAGTTAAATTAATGTGCAGTGTAAACAGCTTAAGTTTAAATATTTTGAATACAGTTCTGGAAAACATTAAAAGACTGCCTCTACTGACTGGTTTAGTTAGTGATTCAAAGGAAGAACGCTACTGTGGTTATGACTATCCTCTTGCTATGAAGTGAGCATGGAGAAGCTAGGGAGCACACCAAAGAAGGTGAAAATGAGGGTTTCAATCCTGAATTTGCTGGCATGCAGATACAGTTATAGAGTGAGCAGAATTTCCAGTGGTTCCTTAGAAAGAGGTTAAACAGCGGACACAGGACTGACGGGGGGCGAAGATGACTTTTCTCTGACAGGGATGGAGGCCAACTCGTTTGTGTGGGGATCCAGTTGAAAATAGAGCCTCCACAGAAAAACCAAAGATGTTACCAGTGTTCAGATATTTATTAATATGAATAAAATATTATATGAATATGACAAAATATTCTCTCACATTCTTCTCACAGGGGACCCAAATCTATGACGCTAAGCGCGGCACTCTGGTTGACCTGGGCATCCTGGACGTCATGCAGATTTTTGGCCGTGCAGGCCGTCCCCAGTTTGACAAGTACGGCGAGGGCACCATCATCACCACCCACGACAAGCTGAGCCACTACCTGACACTGCTCACACAGCAGAACCCCATCGAGAGTCAGTTCCTGGACAGCCTGGCCGACAACCTCAACGCTGAGGTGAGCCTCTGTCCAGAACCATGTTTCTTTATTTACTCTTCCAGGTCTGGAATTGCTCTTCCACTTTTTCTTCTTCTCTTTTGTGAGGAACATTTTGAATATGTAAAACTTTAAGTTTTGCTGCATCAGGAAGTGACAAAACAGTGGCAGGTTGCAGCAGGTTTCATCATCCCTCAGGATGTTGGAGGAAGCTTAATTACACACACAGATCCTTGTGTAACATTACACCTGTGTGGGTAACAACATGTCCGCCACTCTGCATCTGTGTTTGTGTACTATTTTATATTCCTGTTGAGTAAACTATTCTGCAATCTCCATATTCATATTCTAAGTGTTTTCAGCACATCCTGCAATTATGATCTCTTGTTCAGACCACATCATACCAACATGTGCTCAGACTTTTATTCACACAGAATGATTCAGTGGCAGCAGTTTCACTCTCATTTGGGAGACCTGCCGACTTCAGTGGTATGCAAAAAGCTGGTAATGAATGCTAATGAGTTTTTTTTCCAGTTGTGTGATACTTTATGCACACAAAATTCACCTGTTCCGATTTTATGTTGATTCCACTGCTCTGTATTTATAATGCAGCAGAACCAGCTTCAGTCAGTTGTTCTAACCTGAATGAGGGATACCACCACCGACCTTACAGTCACAGCTGCCCACTGCATCAATACAAAAGCACTAATCAGTCCATTTTATGTATATTTCAGAATCAGAATCAGAATTACTTTATTTATCCCCGAGGGGAAATTCTTGAAATTTAGATCAGTTTTCCATGTTGAAATGACATCTTCAAATCTGATGTCAACTAACCTTAATTAATAGAAAACACAACATTTAGAAAACAGTAAAGGCATTTCATCTGTTCTGATGTTGTTGTTGTTGGACTGATTGTAATATTATGACTGCACTTCTGATAAATGTCCACTAGATGGAGGCAGAGACCAGCCATGTTTTTAAGTGTCATTCAGGTGTTTCTCTCTCACTCTCCTGCTTCAGGTTGCTTTAGGGACAGTCACCAATGTGGAGGAGGCTGTGAAGTGGCTCAGTTACACTTACCTGTATGTCCGTATGAGGGCCAACCCACTGGCATATGGCATCAACCACAAGGCTTATCAGGTCGGTAACAGTCACATAAACAATATCCTTTTGCTGAGTACTTCCAAACCCCTGGATGCATTTGTATTGTGTGACATTTAAAAAATGCTGTTTTCATGTTCAAACCCTGGAATCTGTTTCAGATGGATCCAGGTTTGGAGCTGTACAGGAAGGAGCTGGTGATGGAGTCGGGTAGAAAGCTGGATAAGGCCAGGATGATCCGCTTTGAGGAGCGCACTGGATACTTCGCGTCCACTGACCTGGGAAGAACCGCCAGCCACTTCTATATCAGATACAACACCATAGAGGTAGACTCCGCCCCTAAATCACATGCAACACACATGCTGCATCATGTAGAGAGGAAGATAAATTACCACATGAGATTGAATCACTTTCTTTCTCCTTTCTTCTGTATGTGAAGACGTTCAATGAACTTTTCAACTCTCAGCGAACAGAAGCTGACATCCTCAACATTGTGTCTAAGTCCGAGGAGTTCGAGCAGCTCAAGGTGAGACATTATCAGACTTGTCTCGTCGCACTTGTCAAACCTCTCACGACTGTCTGAGGGCACTAAGATCTGCTTATCCCTGTTGATGGTTCTGATAATGTTTCAAAAAGGTTTGAAATGCCACTAAAATCAGTATGAAAACTGCTGAGTCTCACAGAGAGGATGTGTTGGCAGGTCCGTGAAGAGGAGATGGAGGAGTTGGAGCAGATGCTGTACAACTTCTGCGAGCTCCCGGCTGCAGGCGGCGTGGAGAATAGCTACGGCAAGGTCAACATTTTGCTGCAGACTTACATCGGCCGAGGCGAGGTGGACAGCTTCTCCCTCATCTCAGACCTGTCATACGTAGCACAGGTGAGCTTAACAGTGTCAGGCCTGTGTCCATCTCAGACCTCTCACTTGTCCCCCACCCAGAGAGCATGCACCAGACAATCAGAGTACATTAACACCTGACCAAATCAATCACATGCTGACCAGGCTTGAGCATCATCTGACCTCCCCTCCAGCACTGACTGGGCAATCCATCAGTGCGCAGCTGTGGCCAACCTGCACCCCTGAACTGCAGCAGACCTCCTCTTGATCACACATCATTAATCATCTGTACACAACATAAATGTACCATACAGCTGTGGCAGGTTTCCTCAGCCCCGTTACAAATGCCTTTTTGATTCCAGCTCTCATCACTTATTGTTAAAGCTGTCCGCAGATGCAGCAGCAGTGCGTGTAGTTCTGGAGTTGATGCTGATTCTGCTTATTTTTCTCCTGCTGCTGCTGCTTCTCACAGAATGCTGCTCGGATTGTGAGGGCTTTGTTTGAGATTGCACTGAGGAAACGCTGGCCGGCCATGACCTACCGACTGCTCACCCTCTGCAAGGTGATTGACAAGCGGCTTTGGGCCTTTGCCCACCCTCTCCGCCAGTTCCCCAACCTGAGCCATGTGGTGCTGAACCGCCTGGAGGAGAAGAAACTCACAGTGGACAAGCTGAAGGAAATGAGGAAGGATGAGATAGGTGAGAGCAGCAGAATCCTCCCTCACTGCTGTATCCAGGCTGTATGAACAACACTAAAACACACCTATAGAACAAATGTTTTAAATTTTTTTTTAATGACTGTTGTCCCCAGGTCACATGCTACACCATGTCAACATCGGGTTATCCGTCAAACAGTGCGCCCACCAGATTCCCTCACTCACCATGGAGGCCAGCATCCAGCCAATCACACGCACCGTCTTACGTGTGCGTCTGGCTATCACGCCCGATTTCCGCTGGAACGACCAGGTCAGTGAGAAATGCTGCGGTTTTCACTCAGCTGTGTTATTTTGTTCTTGCACACAACATCACCTCAATGTTGTTAGTTCTTACTTAAGTCTGGAAAAGCCCAATCCTGACCAACTTCACTCCTGTGCACAAAAAGCAAGACTCACCTTTGTGCACCTTTCGCCTTTGTGTGCATACCTTCTGCCTCGCTCAAACCTTCACATCTGTCTCAGTCACACACACAAGGATAAATCTTAGATTTTAAAACTTTTGTTTACATAAAAAACATGAAGCTGACGTCTATAAGGAGGCAAACATGATCTGAAAAATCTACACGTCTGGAAATTTGTGTCCGAAACTTTAAAATGGAAAATGTGTAGAAAACCTTTTGTGTCTCCTCTTTACAAAGTTTTATGGGATTTATACCCGATATGGGTTTCATATTTCAGCACTTGAACACGAGCATATGCGAGCCAAGCGGTGAAGCAGCCCTGTGTGAGCACACCTGTGTGGCCTTGAAAGCTTCAGCAGATGTGATCATGTGTTCGGTGTGGTGCAGCGTGTCTGCAGGGTGTCCTGTGCTCTACTGTGCTTATCCTCCAAAAAACCCTGACAGACCATGTCAAACCTGCAGCAGTACTTACTGTCCTAACATGTGTCAGTCAAGAAGTCACATAGTAAAGAGCAGAAAACCAAATTTAATTTTTCAAAAATTCAGTATTTCAGAACTAAAAAAATAAAAGTACATTCCAGTCTTGTCCTAAACTGTTTAGATAATAAAATATCCCAACACTGTGACTGAGGTCATAGAGTTGGTCACTGTTCATATTTGAAGCCATAGTGGTATCAGTAATGGTACTGCCAGGCATATTTATACCTAGGTGTAGCTAAAAGCGGCTGTACACTGCTATGCTAGTGCCTCATGATTCTGCTATAAGTATTAATAGGCATAGTACTGATTGTTTTGGACATACCTCAGCAGTGGAGGGGAGGATTACGCTGTGAATCCAAGCTGACTACAGCTGCTGCTCTGTAAAAAAACTAACAAAAAAAAAAGCGGCTGTGCACCTCCCACCGCCCATGTTCAGCCTATAGGGTGAGAGATATTTTTACACCAGATTATTTATCCGACTTGTGACACTTCTCAAAAGCAGCATATAGTCCAGAGAACTCAGCTGTGAACTCAGCTTCTTTCATCCCACATATTCTGTGCACCAAAACCACCCAAGCAGCCTCATTCACACGTTGGAGAAAAGAAGAGCTTCTGCTCCTACCTTATTCTTCCAGCCGTGGAATCTCCATCTGTCCTGGAGAGTTGAAATGCCTCCAGGACTCCCCAACATGTCCCACCTCAGCGGGCAGAGATGCCCTTTGGGATCTCTAGAAGCTTAGTCCAGAGTTTGTCATGGAATCTGAGTGGAATAGGAAGCTCATTGTAGCATGGCTGAATATGAAGATTAATGTTTATGTCCGATTAGCGATGCATGCTCCAATCATGGGAGAGTGGTAATGGAACACTAGCTGGCTTAGTTCTGATCCGGCTGCAGAGCCAGGACACATGTACCGACACATGAGCTGCCTCCCTGATGGCACCCAGGAAGCAGACCACACTGACTCTCTATGATACCAAGTGTCACAAGTATTATTCACTGTTCTTCTGTGCCAGGATTCAAATCTTTGGTGCTGATATTTAGCATACACTCTATCTTCTTTCCTAATGTTCACTGTTAATCAGCCAGAACTCGGCTGTAGTGATTAAAAATACACAATAAATTGGAAACGCGGAAAATCCAACAATAACTGTGCAAGCCCTGGAGACATTGCAGTGGTACTGTTGCCATTCTTTTGTTTTCTGCCACCTAGCCAAACGCAATTTGCTGTTTCAATAATGAACTGAAGAAGTGAGTCTAAATACAAAACTAATTTTATCATTGTCTTGTTGCGGATGTTAGTCCCAAGAAGCTGTAATTGTGTGTTTGTTTTTGTCTTGGTGTTAAGGTGCACGGCTCAGTGGGTGAACCTTGGTGGTTGTGGGTTGAAGATCCCATGAACGACCACATCTACCACTCCGAGTACTTCCTCCTGCAGAAGAAACAGGTGTGTTTTTGTATTTTGGGTTCCTTAGTCTTCCTCTGATGTGCTTCCTGACCTTTTGGACTGTGTTTCTCCCTCCAGGTGGTGACAGGAGAGCCTCAGTACATAGTCTTCACCATTCCCATATTCGAACCGCTGCCTTCTCAGTATTACATCAAGGTGGTGTCCGATCGCTGGCTTGGGGCTGAAGCTGTCTGCATCATCAACTTCCAGAACCTCATCTTACCAGAAAGACACCCGCCACACACTGGTACACACACACACACACACACACTGCAGGGATTTTGCTAACATTTAATTCAGCTTGTGGTTTACCTGTGAGGACAAGACAGTAAACCTTTTTCCATTACTCTCTCCTCTCAGAGCTGCTGGACCTGCAGCCGCTGCCTGTGACAGCTCTGGGTAACCGGGAGTATGAGAGTCTGTACAAGTTCACTCACTATAACCCCATCCAGACCCAGATCTTCCACACGCTGTACCACACCGACACCAACGTCCTGCTGGGGGCACCGACTGGCTCTGGAAAGACGATAGCAGCAGAGATGGCCATGTTCCGGGTCTTCAACCAGTATCCATCCTCTAAGGTCTGATTCCCTCTGTGCTACCATCGAATGTAAGGTGTTGGGTAAGAATAAACTAAAATGTAAGTGGGATTTGTAAAGACAGCTGAGTTACCATGGTAACTGACACTGCAGGTTAGCTATCGTTTGATTAGAAAATCCAGAGTTTCTTTCTTCTTTTTTTTTTGCCTACATATCGATTCCATTCGATTAAAAACTCACCATGTTCACCAGGTTAAGAAGGCGCCTTATAAACTGAGGCTTTATATGTTATCTCTCTTCACTGTCCACTCTATTAAAGGCATAAATGCCCCCAATAAAGACTCAGTAGGAATTCCCTGGCTCTGCGTCTTTCATGAAATGAGCTTTTATTCCTCTCGGTGTGTTCAGGTGGTGTACATCGCCCCTCTGAAAGCCCTGGTGAGAGAGAGGATTGAGGACTGGAAGATCAGGATTGAGGAGAAACTGGGAAAGAAGTGAGAACTCACAGTGGAAACATGTAGTCATGACTCTTTCATTCCTTTAACAATAAATGAAAGAGCTGGAGTCAAAGTCTAGAAATGATATGAAAGACTTTCCTTGTTCTTACGTGTGTGCAGGGTGGTGGAGCTGACGGGTGACGTGACCCCAGATATGAGAGCGATCGCGCAGGCCGACCTCATCGTCACCACACCAGAGAAGTGGGACGGAGTGAGCAGGAGCTGGCAGAACCGAAGCTACGTTCAGAAAGTAGCCATTCTCATCATTGATGAGATCCACCTGCTCGGTAAGAGGCCGGATAACTCCACTTCATCTGACTGATGACTGTGAGGACGCTGAAACAGCTGTCTGTGTTGATTTCCAGGTGAGGACAGAGGTCCAGTGTTGGAGGTCATTGTGTCCAGGACCAACTTCATCTCCTCTCACACTTCTAAGAGTGTCCGAGTAGTCGGTCTGTCCACGGCGCTGGCCAACGCTCGAGACCTCGCGGACTGGCTGGGAATCGGACAGGTCATACTCACTGTTTCTTCTACATGGCTTTGTCAGTGTGTCCTTGTTGCCTCCTGTCCCCCTTGTCCTTTAGAGCGTTTCCTCTCAACAAAGATCAAAGTGGCTTTGAACAGTGCTGCAGGAAGGCAGCCAGAAACCACAGTCTCTGTCTAACACTGTGTTTCTATGGTTTTCAGTGTCATCATATCAGATTTACTCTGCAAATTAATACTAATTGAGGAAAACAGATATGTTTGAGCTGGAGTTAAAGTGAATCTTCAGTCTCTTTGTGGATTGTTGAGCTGAAGGTGTAGAACATCAAAATGATGCATGATGTCATTGTTTACACACCTCTTTGCAGTATTTGTCAATTTTTCAACGTGAACTGTCCAAAAAAATGAAAAATTGGGCGAAATGTCCATATGTCACTTTGAATATTCCCATGGCCAATGGATGCATCACACTTCATATACCGTTCTATTAGAGAAAATAAACAAATCACAGTTGGATTTTGTTCTACAGGTTCTATTTAAAAAATCCTCAAAAAGAAAAAATGATCTCCAGATTTCTACAACAAAAAAATAGCACCTGATTCCAGTTTATTTACATTATTGTAGAACCAACAGTTAAAACTTCAAATGTTTTCTACTTTACTTTTTGACAGGAGGAAAAAAATGCCCTAAAACTGCTTGAGGTTCAGAAGATTAAGTTCATTTTATCAAGACTTTAAAAACAGACATAACACGGCCATCTTCCCACCAGTGATTACTCCTAAATGCTTTATTGTTTTTTCTCGTCCTGGCCTTTGCTGTTGGTAAATATATATTATGAAGGCATTGTTGTGTCTATTGAGATCAATCATATCTGCACATCACACTTGTCTGAATAGTGTTCCCTTATATTTGCTGTGCTGCAGAGAGAGAGAGAGAGAGAGAGAGAGAGAGAGAGAGAGAGAGTTCAGGCGCTCCAGATTGGCCGTCTGCCATCCATAAATCTGACTGCTGCTGGGACTGAGCTGCTAGATTTGTAGCAGTCCAATCCCTTATCCAGGCTTTTAAGATGTCTGTAGACAAGCAGCAGGCCTCAGCATGGTGACACACAACAATGGGACACACACTTTACAACACTTTCTATTGTTTTTTTTGTGTTTTTCAGAATATTTTTGATGTGTGCGCCAGTGGTTAAATTAAGTTTCACACAGTTTGAGTCCACTTGTGTTGACACAGTGGACCGTAACACCTTATCACTCTATAAACACAGTTGGCACACCACAGGCTACACAGGAGTCCGGCAGCGGCCTGCTGCCCTGTGTCTCCGTGACAGTGACAGACAGTTCACATTGCAGCCAGATGGGGCTTCATGTTGCCAGCTGCTCACATTAAATCTCTCTTTCTCCTCACTCCTTCTTTTCCTCTCCACCCTCCCCTCTCACCCTGCTTCTTTGTCTCTAACAGGTGGGATTGTTTAACTTCCGCCCGTCTGTTCGCCCTGTTCCACTCGAGGTTCACATCCACGGTTTCCCAGGGCAACACTACTGCCCCCGTATGGCCACTATGAACAAGCCCACCTTTCAAGGTACAGCTCCACATCCATGTTTAGACATTAATTGGGCAGTCACATTTGCACGTGTGCCACACAGTCTGGTACAGTTTAAGGTCAGATAGCGCTAGCTATTTTCTAAAACAAAAAAGAAAATGTAAAATGTTCAACAACCCTTTGTGTTTGACTCTTTGCAGCCATACGCAGTCACTCCCCGGCCAAGCCTGTGCTGATTTTTGTGTCGTCAAGAAGGCAGACCCGTCTGACCGCCCTGGACCTCATCGCCTACCTGGCTACAGAGGACAACCCCAAACAGTGGCTGCACCAGGACGAGAGAGAGGTACGCTAACACTGTGTCTGCACACAGAAGGAGGATGAGGCGTTCAGGGACGACACTGAGTGTGGGTCACTGATGTTTTTAGCACATAGAGCCCAAGTTAGGTGCGAGTATTACATCCTCACAGCACGAAAGGCCTGATGTGTCCTGTATTTCCTTCAACTCACAATCTGTTCCTTTTCTCATGGACACTGGTATAAGTATACTTACAGATGGCTTCCACCCAACCTGTGCCAGAAACGCCTGTTTCATCCTCCATTATATTGTCTGTGCATACCTTAGGTTTCAGATAGGGGCCTCAGAACGTTCAGAGAGGCTGACTCTGGCTTGTTGTTTTGTAGCTGCTTGTACAGGTAGGACATCAACATCTACTTAAAGCACCATTAGTAATTAGCTATCCATTTAAGTTTGAAATTACACAGCTGAAGCTGTTACAAAGTCCTGGATTTGCTTTCCTGAGCTTGGACTCAGTACAAATATGTAGTTTCTTATAACACAGGCCAAGTTCCTGTGTGTGTGCGCGCGCAGCGCCCCCAGACACTGTGTGTGTTCCGCTGATATATGCCGCTGCCTGCTGCTTCTCTGCACTGGCCCGTGTAGCGGCTCAGCCCCCTGCTGTTTGACTGACAGGCTTCTGGTGATAGCTGCTTAACTCTCGCCGGGGGTCACCCGCCGCCCCGTATCCCCTCTCTGACCTGACAGCTCTTTCTTCCCTCTGCTGCTGCTCAGTGACGCCCTCGGCGCCTTCTCTCACAGGGCTGGATTTTCAGCTCCCACTCTTTGTTATTACCTCATACACAGTGTTGTTTTTACACTCTTGGTTGTATATTAGGGTGTGTTTTTGTTCTTGATCTCTGAGCTTATCACTTCTTCTATGCAACTTTTTTGCTAAAAAACACATACAGTGATTATTTAGTTCTTTTATGTATTTTAAACACATACACAGAGATGACGTAGTCAGGTGCTCAAGCACATGAAAATATCACTTGGTATGTTTTGTGCATATTAACCCTTAAGAGACTCAGCCTATTCTGGCCCTTTCTGAATGCTTTTGATTTTGTCTTAATATCCCACATTGAAAATGTTTTCCATACATATGTTTGGTATCTTTTTTCTCAGCACAACCTCACCTATATGATCTGATTACTATTTTTTAACTTTAACCTACTCTATTAACATATTGGGCCCAAAAAAATACTGTTTATGACAATAATCACAAAAATGCTCAATGAACTGTTTTGGAACTTGAAAAAGTAACATATAGGTAGCAAATATGAACAAAGAAAGGTCAAATTGAAATTAGGTAAAAATATATACAAATATTTACCATATGTGTATTTACAGGCATTTTTACTGGGTCTATCAACATGCACTGTCCAATGATCAGCAGCACTACAGCTGGTGTAGTGTTTTTGTTGGAAATGTCAGGTGATCTTGTCACCGGCGTGATCAGGGACCCTTGTGAGTTAACAGATGGGTTTGAAAGCATTTATATAATAAATGTTTATTTGTTTCGCAGACAAATGTGGTGAACATTTTAAATCGTTGCTTCTCAAGTTTGTGTTGTGTATCAAAGGAATTCTATCTTTGTGAAGTCTTTTGCTAAAGAAGTCGTTCTGATATGTGCTGTAATATTGACTGAGAGGACATAAAGTGGCGTCACATGGACCCTACCGCTCACTGACGTGTCATTGTCTGCAGATTGAGGACATCATAGCAACAGTTCGGGACTCTAACCTGAAGCTGACGCTGGCCTTTGGGATCGGCATGCATCACGCAGGTCTGCATGAGAGAGACAGAAAGACGGTGGAGGAACTGTTTGTCAACTGTAAGATCCAGGTATGATCCCTTCTCCTGGACGCTCCTGTATACTCACTACAAACAAAGCTGCTCATAGATTGTGACTTGTGTTGACAGGTTTTGATCGCCACCAGCACTCTGGCCTGGGGCGTGAACTTCCCCGCTCACCTGGTGGTCGTCAAGGGAACTGAATACTATGACGGGAAGACCAGGCGCTATGTGGACTACCCTATAACAGGTACTCACACCACAGTAATTAGGAATCATTAACATAATTTTAAAACTGTTGCTATAAAGTTGCTGAATCATGCATGCCATGTAAAGGCAGTGATTTTTAATGGCGTGCTGTGCGTGTAGATGTCTTGCAGATGATGGGGCGAGCCGGCCGGCCTCAGTTTGACGACCAGGGCAAAGCTGTTATTCTGGTCCACGACATCAAGAAGGATTTCTACAAGAAGTTCCTCTATGAGCCGTTCCCTGTTGAGTCCAGGTAACAGACACCCATCTCAACTTTAAACTTAGATTACGCCACCATGTTTTTTTAGCTGCTTCTTCTCTTGACTAACCCTGTTTGCCAGCATCTTGGAGTGCTGAATGTGATGCCTTTAAACACCTTGCACATATGCATTAATGTTGTTGTAAAAGGTCATTAAGATTTTTCCCACTGTCTATTACATTAAAGGGCAAGACAAAGCTTTAAATCTGTACACCTGTGTGGACAAGGCAGTATGGATCTGTTCAGCCACATGTGAATAACAATGAATAACAATGAATCCCACCTGTTTGACATCTATGTGTTCCCTGAAGGAGTGTCCACCATATTGTGTAATACAGTAAACAGCATCCACTAGCACTGCTGGCACATGTACAGGAGGTTTATTGTAGGGAAAATAAAGACGTTTAAATGACTTCCTTCAAATTGTCCAGTATAAAACAGCACACAGAGAGAAGTAAGGATGTTGCAGCGGTGAAGAAAATGGTTAAAGAGTGACAAAAAAATAAGAAGAAGAAGAGTTCCAGATGATAGACAAGCAGTCACCATTGAAAGGATAATGAAGCTACTAATGCAGAATGAGTGTCATTAACAGGACAGAGTCATTTAGAACTCTTCACCTGTGGGCTTAATCTGCCCCATTAACCAAGCACTTTGTTTTGGATTATTCTATCTACGTTAAATGTCTCCAACCAAAACGTTCTCTAATGCCGCAGCAGCCCAGCTTCCATTTCAACCTGAGACTCTCTCTCCACCCTTCTTGTCTCTCTTCACTTTAAACAGTCAGATACAGGCAGAAATAAGGAAAAGATTGAAATCCAAAGGGACTCAAATCTAGGTTTCTCTCAGCTTTTTTGGAGTTTAACAAGGGTGAGATCCCTGCTGGTGAAGAGTGTTCCGACTGTTTCAAGTACACAGTTATTCAGGTCAATAATGTTTAACCTGAAGTTTGCTTCTGGAAAGAGAAATTATTGGAGATGTGCTTCAGCTGCACTCAGTGCAGATAATGCAATGTATATTTTAATATGAATAACCTGAAGGGGAGCCTTTTCAGTGATGCACACATGCTCATTTGTTGTCAACCTGGACTCCCTCTAACAGTAATTAAGAATTAAGAATACCTTTATTAGTCCCACAATGGGGAAATTGCGTAACAAGATCAAATGTGCTTGATGAGCTGGTGCGTCAATCTTCTTCTTCGATTACGTTTTATTTCATTTTGATTGTTTAATGTTTGTTTGTTTCAGCCTCCTCGGTGTCCTGTCAGACCATCTGAACGCTGAAATTGCTGCTGGGACCATCTCCTCCAAACAGGATGCCATGGACTACATCACCTGGACGTACTTCTTCAGACGGCTGATGATGAACCCCAGGTTAGAAAAGAAAAAACTGCACCACACTACATGTTATTACCAACTGTAACACACACTCACACACACACACACACCTGGCTCTACTTGCACAACCTGGGTAAAGCAGCGCCATGTCCTTCATTCAAACATCTGCTGTGTAGCCGGAGGCTTCCAGAACATTCCTGCCTGTTGGTATTTGCACGGCTGTCAGCCCACATTTACCATTGACTGACTGAGGCAGTGGGATTTACTAGCCTGTGAAACCTTACACTCATCATTTGGGATTCAAACCTGGATTTGGGTCATTGCCTGATCATCTTCACCAGAATAATGGCCCTTGAGGGGTGTACTGGCGGAACGCTTCAGGCAGCGTTTATCAGGCCATCTTTGGACACGATAAGTTGGAATATTTTCCTTCCTGTCTTGCTCTGGGTCTCCTCATGGTCTCCTCTAAGATTCATGGAAATCCTCCTCAGAGAACTGTCCTGTTCAGATGTCTGAGCTACCTCAGCTGGCGTCCTTTAAGGCATAGGAGTTCTACTCTAAACGCCCTCCATATGTTCCTCCAGCTCACCCCGTCTCCAAGGGACGAGCCCAGACAGCCCTGCAGACCAAGCCCAGGTCACTCACCAGAATCTGTGTGAGGGGTTGGAGCAGGCTTCGCCCCCTGTTCACCTCAGCAGGCAGGTGCTCCAAATTTGTAGCATCATAAGTTTTTTCTCTTCACTGATAATTAAATCAGTGTTGAGCATGAAACAAACTCCAACCACACAGTCTTCTAGAAAACAGGTTTCTGTCCAACTAAGACTCATGTACTGTATGATATTTGCAGCAGTGACATCGTAGGTTATGAACACACAGTGTGTTTGTATTTCCTCTCTTCTTTGAGATGTTTGATATTTGATATTCTAAAACCTTGAGACTTAACTCAGACTCAGCAAGATCAAACATGCTGGATCGACCACATCAGGCTCAACATTGGCTATCTAACATTAGCTTATTACTAGCTTTGTAGCTAAGGCATGTTGAGCTGATTATTAGTCATTACTCCTGTTAAGAAGTGTCCCATGTTCAAATCGATACAGCGGTTAGTAAGTAAATTAGCCCCTTTAGACTGATCCTGTACCAAACATCTGATCAATGCCGATACTGTAAACAAAAGAAACAGAGACATGAACATGTGTCCACCTCCAGAAGGCGTGAATGGAACCAGCAGCAGTCTTTGTATTACATGATGTGCACTTACAGCTGACAGTAAGTTAGACCCACAGGAGCTCCATTAAATCAAAACAATTTGGCTCCAGTATGACAAACATATTTGGCTGTTATTCCAGGCTCTTTAGCTGTAGATCATCGCTTTAAATTCAGTGTTGAATTACATGGGTTATGATGAGTTTATTTCCACGCAGCTGTGTTTTATATCTCCATCTATCACGGCAGCATTTGTGCTTTTGATTCTCCACAAACACACACGGCGGGGTCCCGTGGGAGTCATAAACAGCTGACATCAGAAAGCCTAATGGCGACGACGCTGATGGGCTGATTTAATCAGACAGGCTGTGTCACCGGGAAAGACCTGAGTGAAATGTGTTGGGTGATAAACACAGAACTGTGCGCTGTTAACATATGGAGCATGAAAGAAATATTTAACATTAAACACATCAAACAGACTGCTGCTTCCTGCCCCCCCCCCCCCCCCCCCCCCCCACTGCACCGTAAGCGACTGTGTATGATAATCCAGGAGATATCATTTGTTTGAATGTAGAGGAAGTGGGTGGTTTTATATGCATTATGCAGACAAAATGTAAAATGACCCTCATCTGATATCTGATCCTCCTCCACCTGATTCTTTAAGTGTCAACACAAAAGGCACAGGAGCTTCATATATTTATATCTACACACAATCACAGGAACAGATTTTTTCGTTAAGTATTTGTATTCGGTTTTATGTTTATATTACTCTTCTTCAATGGATTTGTCATTTATCATGAATATTAGTATTTAAGCACCTTTCCAGTCCCCATTTTACCACCCTGACTTCTGTGTCAGGGTGGTAAAATGTGCTCGGAAGGACATTTTTTCTCTGAATAACTGCAGACCTGTGTATTTTTTAGTACTTTATCACCGCCGATTTACAATAACCAGTTATTATTATTATCTATCCCAGTCTGTAAGAATGGCCATTTACAATGTATGACTTATTAATGTTCCGATGAAAGCATGAATTAATGATCACTGATTACCATGTGACAATAATGACCAGCTTGTGAACAGGCCTTTATGATTTTCAGCGTCTGTTTCCACCAGCCTGAATATTACCTTTTCACACACCATGCACAAACATTGAGCTAATGAAGATTGTCTATGATTACGCTTCTGCTGGGCGTCATGTGGTAGCTGTTACTTACTGTAGCGTGGTGTGTGGAGCATGGAACCCATTTCAGCCGCTGGTTGTCTTATTCCAGCTAATAATAGGGTAACCTGGGAATCATTTTCTGGCGCTGAATCTTTAGTGAGAGGGGACTTTGAGTCTGCAGCACCAAAGTATTGACAAAATTCTAACCGCTACAGTACGTAGCAGCAGCTGGACGGACCTGTCTGCACTAATGAGGCTCCATTGCATGTTTGTATCACTGCAGTAGTTGTACAGTGGAGCTTTTTTAGCACTTCTGTGGTGTATTATTAGTAAAGACTATTGTAAACATCTTTATTTCCAGTTTGGTGTGAAAGAACGTGCTGCTCCTGACCTCATCAGACTCAGAATATAAGACTCTTAACTAGCTGGCTGTCCACATATCTTTTTCCAAACAGAGTATGACCAACAGTATTGATTCTCTTAGTCTTCCTGTCCAATCGTTTTGATAAAGTCATCATGGAGCTGTCAAACTGTAACCACTCTTCGCTCTGTGTTCAGTTACTACAGCCTCGAAGACATCAGCAATGAGTCCATCAACAAATATCTGTCCCACTTGGTGGCGAAGAGTCTTCGGGACCTGGAGTGCTCTTACTGCATAGAGATACAAGAGGTCTGTGTGTGATATGTCTAAGAATGTCCCAGATGTCCCAGACGTGTTTAACAAGTTTTTTAACTTGCGCTTCAGGACGATCGAACCATCGAGCCGCTGACTCACGGACGCATCGCCTCCTATTACTACCTGAAGCACGAGACCGTCCGCATGTTCAAAGAGCGGCTGAAGGCGGAGCTGCCCATCCAGGAGCTGCTCTCTGTTCTGACGGTGAGTACCAACCTGCTGGTGCTGTGTCAGGCGCCTCTCCTTCTGTGTGACACCAGCCTGTGGGAGTTTAAGGACATTTTGTTTAAATACTTGTGGTAAATCTTTTAATTATGTGCATCTGCAGGTGAGTGTGTGTTATGTGGGAGTAAGGTAGGAATTAAACACTGCTCCCTGCGGTCACATGTGAAAATAGAATCTTATTAATTGCACCTATTTTATGTGGATGACTATAAATATTGATTTTTTTGTTGTAATTCTTTTTTGAACCAGTTCACACTTTGACAAACTTTGTTTTGTTTTCAGTTCTTTCTTCTGCATCTCTACCTTTAATATTTATGTGTGCTCATTGACACAGGATATAACACAGTGTTACATCCTTCTCCTTCTGTCTGAGTCTCATTAACTGTCCTGATTTTGATGGTTTTCATGAGACCTGACACCCGTTTTCTTTTTATTTGCTGCCCTCATGTGCGAGGTCATCCTCACCTTTGCTTCTGATTGGAGGGGTCAACTCATGACATGGTGGTTTTACACCTTTCAGTGAGGGAGGGGGGTGACATGTTGCTCTCCTCCATTGCTCTTAATGGGCCTATTTATACATTAGTAATCATTCGTAGTGGATTTGATCACCAAAAACATGTCAAACACTAAAAAAATCCACTACGTAGATGCTGATTGTTATAAATATTTCTATTCAAACAAAGGGACTATTTTCAGTGGCGGATTAATACACATTTAGTATAGAAGTAACTGGTTAAGATATTTATTTCCTGGTGTACCATCTACACACGGGGGAGTTACTTGTGTGTATTCAGGTTGGTTCTGTTCACCATGTAAGTCCAATAGTGGTCGAATAATGATGCTCACATATGGAGGGGAGGCTACTTTGAGACAGTTAACATCACTCTCCCTTACACACATGCAGCTGGAAGCAGACCAAAGCATGCTATGCCCCGCTGCCTCCCTCCCTCCCCAGCGAGCTGCGATACAATAGGCCAGTCACCCCGCCGCCCTCTCCACTCCCCTTCTGTTAGCTCCAAAGCACTGGCATGCTCCTTCAATTACCCCTAATTGCTGCAGCGTGGCCGCTAATGAGCGACACCCACACCATCACTTCCCACCCCCCCACCCCCCCACCCATCCCTCCTAACATGCGTATTTTCTCTCAGAGCTCTGCGGCACCGCTCAGCACGCCTTTGTCTCAGTTTCTCTCTGTATTTGTCCCCCGTTTTTTCTGAAGAGGGTTGTGTACTCACAGTGAAGACAAACTGCTGCAGTCACAAACTCCCAGAGCAGGGAGGTAAATGGCATCTCCAGGTGAAGTGTCGACATTTTGGGAATGTGATGCTAGATTGACATCTGACAAAGCAAAACCAGTGACAACAGAAGCGCTAGCTGGCAAACCTCTGTCAGTAGCAGAGGATAGAGGTGATTAAACGGTTATTTCATTTTTTAGTAATCCTCCCTTAAAATGACGTGCAGCTTTGATCTCATCCAGGCCCATTACCACCTTTCTCTTTCCCTTTCTCTACCACCCCTGGTTGTTTTCCATCTGCAGACTGTTTGAATCGATGGAAAATAATTATACATCGATTTGGAGAAGCATAGCTGGCATTGTAATCCTCTGTTACCGGTATTACCCGATCCTCTGACCTCTTTCCTTCTTGACCCCATTAACCTGTTGCTTTGCTCTCAGATCTAATCAATCATTTTTGAGTACATTACTATGTAAGTACAGTAGAATCCATGTTACAATAAAACAGAACTTTTTTAATCGTGAAACACAAAGCTAACTGACCCAGCCATGAGCTGTTATGGTTATGCTTAGGTGGAAAAATGACCTTTCCTTATTGATGAACTAACTATTGGGGCCTGTGCTTGCTAATTGATTGATTAAACGTGCAATTTAAACAGCAAACACCATATAGTTTAACTGTAAATCTTACACAAATGATGCTATAAAACCTGGTGGGTGCACACTGTCATAAAGCCAAACTTACCCAGCCTAGCTCAGGCTTTCTTTAACTGCAGGTGCCTGACTGTTTAACATGTTAACTACCTTCAATGTGTTCTTTTTCTAAACCATTCAGTCACAGTAAGTGTTATCCGTGTGTACACCTCCCTCCCCTTTGCCTCGCTTTGTGTTCCTGCTTCCAGTCTCCTCCTCCCCCCTCTGTCTCTGTGAATGTTAGGCAGTGTGTGGAGTTTTGTTCTTGTTAATGATGACTACTTAAAGATCTATAGTATTTCTCTCCTGCACATCCATTGCAGACACAATGGCACTAAAAGATAAATCACTCGGTGATGATCCCTGTTCCCATCCCTCACCCCCAGCCCCCCACACTCAGGTCCTAGCTCGAGAAACACTGGTGATGGATGGAGCCTTAACAAATGCCTCCAGCACAGCCTGTTGATGGGACTACATTAGCCAAAGTTGAGAGTGAATTAGAGTAGAGGAGCCATGCGTGTCCACGCATCTATCTGAACACTCACAAATAAAGCAGTGCACACAGCCGCAGCTAAAAAGAGGAGATTGATGGACCATCATCATCATCATCATCATCATCGTTTTACTCACCCAGAGGTCCACTGCATTTCGCTCTGGTTTTATTCAGCGTTTAAGAAATCTGGGTCAAGGAATTTGAAGAATTCCAAAGATCAATCAAACCCCTGGTTAGATTTTAAATGCAGGAATGTTTTTATCAGCAAGTCTGATGAAAAGATGTCTTTGTGGGGAGTGGAAAACCGAAGAAAAAAAGAAAAGCACAGGAGCTTCAGGCAGCTGTTGGAGTACAGATGCTTGGATTTAAGCGGCATGCTTCAGACTTCTTGTTTCACTTTTGATCTCTTTCAGGATGCGGAGGAGTACGCCGAGCTGCCAGTCAGACACAATGAAGACCAGCTGAACAGCCAGCTGGCTCAGCAGCTCCCCCTGCAGGTCAACCCCCACTCCTACGACAGCGCCCACACCAAGACCCACCTGCTGCTGCAGGCACACTTCAGCCACGCCCAGCTGCCCTGCAGCGACTACACCACGGACACCAAGACAGTGCTAGACAACGCCATCCGAATCTGTCAGGTACAGCAGAGTTATTACAAACATGACATAAAGGAACAGTGAGGGACGTTACATAAGATTAGCTTCCACGGCCTCTTTATGGCACATATTAGCCACAACATCAACAGACATGTGTGAGTGGTAGATAACTGCACTGATCTTCATTCTGCTTGTAAGCAGGTCATCCAGGTGTGGCTCTAAAATGAAAGAATGAGATGTACATTTTGCATTTTGTAAAAAGTGACGGGCAGCAGTGGCTCAGTGTATAGCATATATAGTGTATATTGGTGGTTGTGGTTCGATCCCAACTCCTCCCTAAGTCATTGTTGTGTGTCCTTGGGCAAGACACTTTACCCTTGCTGGTCATTGTATGACACTGCTTGGCAGCAGCCTTAAGCAATTTCCCTCTGGGATTATTAAAGTATCTAAAAAAAACCGGGGTGTGTCATTCAGTCTACTTGACACTATGTGGACACTCATCCAAGTTCTGGTTTCTTTTGCAGCCAGTTAAGCGTTTGTAAAGTCTGATGGAAAGGTGATGAGGTCCGGGGGACAGGCAGGTTATTTCACATCACACCAGGAAGATTTCCTGAAGTTTTTATAATGAAACAGGAAGCTGACAAACAAGGTTATCATCTAAATCCTCATTATCTGCTGCAACAATTTGGCAAAGAATGGAAACAGGAAGATTTTCAGGGTGTTTTCTACTGTTTATTTCTTTTTTATAAAACATTACAATACATCATGGACGATCAATAAACAATCATCACCTGCAGATCCAATAGATTGCAGAATTAGGAGATTTTAAAAACTCAGTGAGAGTCAGCCAGATTTTGAAAGTAAACACACGCCCCGTTCTCTCGCAGCTCACCCCGAAGCCACGCCTCCCAACCAGTCTGTGACTTCGGCCATCATGCACGTACCTCTCTGGTGCACGCAGAGCAGGAAGAGAGTGACAACCAGCCAATACTCCGCACAGGGTCCACCCGGAGGATTGGCTGATGTTTTTAGTGTTTTATAGCTTCCACAGATGATTCATATTCTTCGTTTTAAAGTGAAACTGCCGAACTAATTGGTTGCTATCGGATTGTAAAGAGAAGTTACACTAATTTAACAAAAAGTGCATCAGATTGAAATCTCCTACCCTACCTTTAAGATTTACAACTACACACAGACCAGCTGGAGTTACACATAGTGTATTTTAGTCAAGAATTGTCGCAGCAGTTAACTCTTCTTGTTCTCTTGTGCACTCTGTGTGGACAAGGAAACATCCAGTTGTGCTCTTATACACTAGCAGAGCTGAATTTTAAGTCCACACATAAGATCACTATTAATACTGTGTATTAAAGAGTTTTTATTGAAAGGAGTGTGCATGAAAATCCAGAATTCTGCCTGTTGTGTTGATGCCGAGTCTTTAGAGATGATACAGTGTAACTTATGTGCTGCACATGAAAAGAAAGCACACACTGTGAAGCTTTGCTGTGCCGTACCTAAAAGCAGAGGATAACGGGAATGTTAAACATTAGTAGGTGATTTGTAGTTGGACCTGCTGATCCATCCCATAAATAACAGGTTCAATCTAACAAGCAGGACTCTCCATAGACCGGCCGTCAGTGTTTATATGGAAAGAAGCTGGGTTTGAGCGGTGGAAAATTCAGCACCTGCTCAAAGTTATCACAGAGTCAGAATCATTGATAACAAACATTAGGAGTTCATGGATCAGGTTATTTAACCCTTGTGGTCGATGGTGTTTATTTAGCTCCTTCTTCTGTAAGCACTGTTTGAAGTCAGGACCATGTCTGAACGTCTGTAAGCCATTGTCCACAGCTCAGGAGGGCTGCCGGTGCGTCTCCATGTGTACATGTGCTTGTAATTTTCCATGCTGTGTATCTGGCAGCGATATTACATGGATCATGGATGTGGATACTTCTCCGGTGTCCTGCTGCTTCTATTTACTGGAATGGTTCTTGTCTTCAGTTTCTTTATGGCTGTTTTTATTGAACAAATGTACGGTTTTATTGATACTTATCGTTAACATGAAGCAAATGCCACAGGCTGACAGACAAGGCTACATTTTAATTGACAGGTTCTAATACTTGGTGGGTGACCTCAGCTTGGTGGGTGACGACGCTCCATTGTTTTGTGTGTATTTAGATTAGCTAGGACCCAGGTAGACTCATATGATGTTGAGGTGGTGATAGAGTCACCACCCTGATCTTCAACGGTGGAAGGTGTGGACATTTTGTAAAAAGTTTACAATTTGCAGGGTGCTTTATGTCTGTCAATAAGTTTGATTGATAACTAAAGAGTCGGATCTCAGAACAGTCAATGAAGCGTACTTGCACAGTGTTAAAATGTTTTCATATGAAAAATAAATGGATAAAATCCGAATAGAAACATACTAACAAGCTGTCACCCTCCTCACACCTCACACAAAGGGTGAGCCGAGCTTCAGTACAGACTAGATGCTACATCGGTTCAGTCAACCATCTAATGGTTAAAAGTGGCATAACAGCAGAGTGCTGTCTCACAGCTCTCTGCTCAAATTGAAAATTAATCACAAATTGCACTTTTTTAAGGAAAAACTGATAAATATAATAGTGGCAGAGTAATAGTTTAAAATCTTCAGTACACATCTTCTCCTCTGGGGGTCCCGTCTGTGAACCTTGAGTCCTTTGATTTGAGTTACATGCTGTGATTCTCATCAATTAGACCTGTTGCTGTTAGGCGCCAAGCGCCACTGCCATATTCTGTCATTCATTTGCTCAAGCAGCTACTGTGAAATGTAAATCACTCTGTTAATTTGTACTGCATTAGCATTTTGATTACCTCCACAAGGCCTCCTCTGTGCAGCCGGACTCCTTTTTTAGCCATAGTTACTCTCAGGAAATGACTTTTTAGATTAATGAAGTTTGAAACTCTGTTCAGCGAGGAGGGAATCACAAAGCAAGCAGGACCAGGGAGCTGGAGGCTGGCTACTGATGTTTTTATTCTAAAGCTGCTTTTTGTCCGGCGTCTATTTCTTCTTTTTATAGTTATGTCATGAATGTCAAGCCCTCCCTGCAAAGCTTGGGGCTCTTCATTTGAAATACTACCTCTGCTTGGCCTGCCATTCTGTTATCACTCTGAACCACTAGGTTGAATTTTGAGGATCTTTTAGTTCTGGAGGTGATATAAAGCTGCTGCAGGCCCCACAGCAAGGCCTTTACAAAGTGGACTAATCCTCAGGAACACATGACATCTGCATATGTTCAAAGTCTTGTGTCATGTGTTGGTTGGTCTCAGGTGAATCGATCACAGCGTCATCATTGCAATAAAATATGCAAAATATTGTTGGTTCATTAGGGTTGTTATTTTAGAAGCGTTGCTTTTCAGCCTGCTTCTTCTTCTCCTCCTCCTCCTCAGGCGATGCTGGATGTAGCTGCTAATGAAGGCTGGCTGGTTACGGCCATCAGTATCTGCAACCTGGTGCAGATGATCGTCCAGGGCCGCTGGCTGCACGACTCCTCCTTACTGACGCTGCCACATGTGGAACACCAAGACCTGTACCTGTTCAGGTAAGAAGCGCGAGTGCTGCTCATGTGTTCCAGTAGCAGATAGTAGTAGGTGGTGAAGCAAGCCGCCGATGAACTTCTTCTTCTTCTTCTTCTTCTTATTATTATTGTCCACACTGTAGGAAATGGGTCAACAAGAAGGGGAGGAGTGATGCAGGAGGCTTCAACCGACCCATCGAAGGACTTCCTGAGCTGATTGCTGCCTGCAATGGAAGAGAAAGTGTTTTCACTGCTATTGTCGGCCAAGAGCTTCAATCAAGTCAGATCGGCCAGGTAATAATACAGATACAAGATCAAAACCAGCAAATATTGATCTATTACAGAAATAATAGAAACAACAGGGACATAGATTACAAGCCCTTGAATTGTGTGGCTTTTATAAGAATTATCTTCTCACAGTTAGTGCATGCAGAACACACACATACACACACACGTCGTTATCAATGATGAGCCATGAGCAGCCTTGCCACTGTGGTCCCAGATACCTCCAGGATCCCCAATTACAGCTCCATAGATGGGGTTTACAGCTCCAATTTAAGTGCTAATTGCAGCAGTAATGAGAGTGTCCGGGCACTGCGACAGGCCCCGTGGCTTCACCCAATCAGTGTCCCTGCTTTCCCCCTTCCCCACCTTTACTCCCCCACAGTGTGGCGGCCTCTCTAATTAAATAATTAGATGTGCAGCAGTGTTCCTGTCTGACTTGCTCAGGGAGAGTAATCCTCACATAAATAGCTTTTGCTGGGTGAATCAGAGAGGCTTTTCTCTCCCCAGCCCCTCAATACACTGCTGCACAAACACACACCCTCTGCTACACCAGTGTGTGTGCGCTCTCTCTCTCTCTCTCTCTTTATCTGATGTTCTCCTCGTGGCGGGGCTATTACGTTGAACCAAATGTTAAATTCTTCATAAAAACTCTGAAGAAATGACTAAACCCAGAGAAGTGTGTCTGTCCATCTGAGATAAAACAGATATTTTTATCAGTCTCTCATTCATCCAGGTCATAGTCATGTCCAAGAGTTTAAATCGAGGCAGCTGGACTCAAGGATTGAAGATGTTTCGCCACATCTTTGAAACATCTTCAAGCTGTTTTTAATCCTGTATTCTAAATGGATTATTTGGCTTTTTTTTTAATTAAACGTTGTATAATAGACAGCATCCACTGGTGTCATAAGTATGTGCGACTGCATTACAACAAACAGTATAGTGTAATCAAATGTTGTATACATTTTGCATAAGTAAGGGTGTAATTGACTGTAATGACGAGTGGGTGTTTCGACCGCCACCCCAACCTCAGCTCCGCTCGTGTTCCAACTCTTTGTTTGTAGTTTGTTTAGACTGTGGTTCTTGGCTATAATCTATCATCAAACTTGCTGAGGTTCAACAACAGCTGCGACATGGCTTCCTTCCCAACAAATAGTTTTCAGGTTCTGTTATCTAAATTTGGGTTTGTCACCGTCGTCTTCCACCCTTATCAGGCGTGGTGCTTTCTGAGTCGTCTCCCGGTCCTGGAGATGGAGATGAGTGTGAAGGGCTGGTGGGAGGACAGCCAGGAGCAGACGGAGCGGCCTCTCCCTCCAACAGGTGCTAACCTGAGGGACCAGAGCAGCTGGCTGGATGTCCACGCCGACCAGGAGTACGTTCTTCAGGTGTCGCTGAAACGCATCAACATGGGCCAACAGAGGGTCAGTGTGCTCTTCACCGAGATGTCATCATTAAATAAACGTGACATATTGAATGTCTGCATAGCACAGCATGAAATGTGTGTCTGTCCTTTTAGAGGAAGCAGGACAGCAAGGCCCAGGCTCCCAGGTTCCCCAAGGCCAAAGATGAGGGCTGGTTCCTCATCATGGGGGAGGTGGACCGTCGGGAGCTGCTGGCGCTCAAACGGGTCGGATACGTGCGCAACCACACAGCTGTGTCCCTGGCCTTCTTCACACCGGAGAGGACTGGAAAGTAAGCTGCATGCAGAAGCAGACTCACTGACAGCAAACACACCTGAAGGCCAAACTGAAATGCAGCCTGAAACCCTGGATCACAAGCAGAGAGCAGTTCATGGGTGTAGCATACGTAACACAGTGGTGAGGCGGTGTACAGACAGGAACGCCATTTTCATGACTTCTCAGGGTGCAGTGACAGACATCTAGGTAAAAATGGACTGTGTAGCGTCTTAATGACTCGACTTAGTCGTCTTCTTTGTATCAATATAATTGATTGGTTGATATTAACCTTACAGCTGGTGATGTTTACTTGAGAAAAAGGAGCAGACATTTATTCTAACTGCCAAACACATGAATGGGAGTAAAACCCAGTCACTGAGAGGCTTTAGCCTCCAGAATAAAAAAAAAAAGATGAAGGAAAAATCTGGATTGTCTGCTCCAGAGAGAGAACATCAATATTGAGTCTGTTTCCGTGGTAACAAGACTAAAATTAAGAATTACTGATTGATTAATCAATAGTCATTGTTCACTGAGTGTCTATCCTGCTTGAAGTTGATACAGTCAAGATCTTTAAATGTATAAATTGATGTAATTAAAGTCTTCAGTTTACTGCACTTAAACTATCAGCAGCTAATTAGCTAATTAGCTTGGTTACCCTGTAGGTTTGACCCTCAGCTCCTGTCGTCTGCTTCCAGGTGTATCTACACACTCTACCTGTTGAGTGACAGCTACCTGGGCCTGGACCAGCAGTATGACATCCACCTGAACGTTAACCCCGCCAGCATCGCTGCCCAGGTCAACACCGAGGTGTCGGACTCCGTCAGTGACCCGCCCCTCCGCTGAGGAAGACTCAGCACCTTCAGGTTTACTGGTGTCGGCTTCCTCCTGGCTTATTTCTGGTTCAGTTCTTAGTTCTGAAAGTGGCCTTCGGTTCTTACTGCATCTCATTCTGGGCTGTTAAAGCTGCCAGAAAACTGTGCACCTCATTTTCCCAGGATTCACTCACTTGGCTCTTGGAAGATGGAAGGTTTTAGTTCACTCATTTTATTGATTTTTCCTGAATAAACCTCTTCAGTGCACCTCTTTCTGGGGCTGGAACTTTCTTTTCTTTGGTGTACCTGCTGAAGTCTCATTTCAGAGGGTGCAGTTCTGCTTCCTGAGACCAAATATGTTCTAACAGTCTAACAACACGGCTGCTCTGTTCCTCACGAGGCCATGAAATGAAGCTTTGTCCTGCCCGGGTTTGGAGGATCAGTTATTGCTCACATCTATTTAAGGATGCAGCCGTGAACTGGGACAATCTTTAATTTTTACCCCTCTGTAAACTGGGCTGCTCAGCATTTGCTCAAAAAAATCAATGCCAGTTCACATCCAGTGTGTGACAGAGGCTGATACAGTTATGTAAACAAGTTATAGACAGAGGAGCTCGGCTTTCCACAATATTTTTCTGACAGAGCCGAATCAATAAAAGTTGCTATAAGGAGCACGTTGAATCTCTTTGTAAAGTACAGACACACAGAGAGAGAAATTTGTCACATCTGTTTGGTCAGAATAAATCTTACCAGGAGAGAAATGTGTCAAAACAAACAAACCAAAAGCCCAAACTGCAGCATCCTCCACCTAAAACCGCTGTAAATCCATTCACTCAGTCCATTTGGGAAGATAGAAACAGAGACGGGAGCCAGTTTTGTAACGTGTGATTTGGTTGCCTTGAAGTGTGTAGATCAGTTTCAAAATAAAAGCATCATTTCACTGACGACCTGTCTGCACATGTGATTTTCACACTGTCCATCAATAATCAATCAATTGCACTTTACGCTTTCTAGCGCCTTTAAATTACCAAACTGAAAAGTCACCCCTCCCAAAAAACGAGGTAGCAGATAAGACGGGAACATAGAGAGTAAATAAATGAAAGCTTCACCAGAGAATCAAACATCAATAAGCTGATAAGTTAGTGGAACTTTCTTATCTACACCTGCAGCAGCTGGTTTACACCTGATGAATGCAATGAGTCCAATGTTCTCTTTGCTTTTCCAAGAAAGAAAAAACCTGCGCTCTAGCAGCTAAAAGTCTCCCTGTCTTCACCAACATGTCTGTCTGAACAAAAATAACTCCCCAAAAGAAACTTTTATCAAACATTTCCCATCATGACACACCTGCATCATATCTATCTATCTATCTATCTATCTATCTATCTATCTATCTATCTATCTATCTATCTATCTATCTATCTATCTAATCTACATCAGCTCTGTTGTATTGAGATGCTTCAGTGGGCCCTCACATGCACCCTGGCAGTCAGTCAAACGTGTATTTGGGTTTCAGCCATTATTCATGTATTTACACCTGTTTCAAGTCCAGATTGTGTCAGTGAAAAAGGCCTTTATTCAGCATAATGATAACTTTTAATGACTCCAACAATCCCGTCAAGCACTGACATGAAATGTTACATTTGAGCTGATTGTAACATTTCCCTGCATCAAACAGATGCAGGGAAAAGGCCAAGATGTCATTGTGATGTTTAAAACGGGCAACGTGTTAAAATAATAATGACAGAGTCATGGAGCAGCTGCAGGTCTTCATGTTGCCTCCTATAGATTCTTATATTTTAGAGGTGTAAATTTTAAATCAAATTATTACATGGGATCAAAGCAGTAATACATTTTTTTGTTTTTTTCTAAACATCTTTTCACCTCTTCTCATCAGCATGTATTGATCAGATTTAGAGTGCAGTGATCAGTTATTAATGGATCCTGTTTGATTTGATAGGCCTGGGTTAGTACCATAGAGTAAATGATGATTATTTATTTCTTCGATAAATGATTCCTTCTGGGAAATATGTCTGCCCAATCACGCGCCTCGTAAGCGCGCATTTATTTTTGGTTTATTCCAACCTGTTTGTGGGACGCCGGGGTCTTGTTGTGTGACAGACTGCGTGTTTATGTGGTCTCAGTCCGTCCAGGCTCCAGACTCCTTCCTATATGGAGTATTTTTGGTGCGCGCATTTTCCGCAGACGCAGCCTAATTATGCGTACATTTGGAGTTGAAGCGAAGGTTAAAGCAGCGTCAACCATTTCCGTGCGCCTCCAGCATCCCGGATGATTTCCCCACCGCAGGCTGGATCCCATTACCGAGCGGCCGCGCCGGCTCCAACCTCCAGCAGCAGCGCGCATGGAGCGAGTGCCCGCTCTGCCTCCACCACCACCTCCACCATCATCATCATCATCATCATCACTAGTATAGAATTTAAGCTCAGTTTGCAGCAGCATGAAAACTATGTAACACTCATATAATACTGTGAAGTCTAAAGATATATTCTCAGCACACTGAGGAAGATGAAGACTGCGCTTGTGTTGAATGAACTGGGCGCGTCACGCTGGCCCTCCGGCCCTTAATGTATCCAGCCTGCCGGCCTGTGCCGTGCCGTGCGCTCTGTGATCAGGATATATTCAGAGTTCTTCTATAATTGTTCTGTCGCTTTCTGGGATGCGCCTCATACAGATTGTAGCTTCATTTACTCCTGTGGCGCAGAATATGAAAATCCATCCTGCGTGATGCGTCACTTTCCCCTCTCCAAATCCCAGCCCTGATCACACCTACATTTAACACATTATTAAAAGATACCCCTGGATTAAAAATGTCATTTATATAAATGATATTTGTTATTTATCCTAAATGAATTATTAGGCGTAAACGACAGGATACATTCAGCAGACTACACCTTTATGTTGGCGGAGTCATTCATGCTGGAAGCTCACAGTTTAATACGTGCCAGATGAAATTAATTTATATAATTTCTGAGCACGCTTCATCTCAGATTATGACTTGATCTGACCCGAAAAAATACTCGAATTTAAAACAAATACATGGGTCAAATATTAAGACACCTTAAAGGCTTCTTGTTTTTATGCCGCTTACAACACAGCCTGAAATATGAATTGACTATAAACGAAAATAGAAAAAAAGTATAAAATATAATAATATACATGCCAAAATATTAAATAATTCAAAAAGTATTTTAAGCATTAAATTAGTAAATTATAATCTCTGACACAGACACGTTTTAAAGGAGTTCTGGTTACCGTTTTCTTCCGGAGGAGAGTGAAGCAGCAGTGCCGCGTTCTGACGGATTTTTCAGCCCAACTGGGGCCAGAGGTGAACAGCACCAGCAGCCAATCCCGTTCCTTCCGGAGCGGCGACCTTACACGGCCCAGCCAATAGCCATGCGTAAAGGGTTTCCGGTCGTCCAACAGGAGGCAGGGCTGCCGGCGGAGGGCGGGTCTTAGCGCCTGCAGCGAAAGGAGGCTCTAGACGCGCTGCTGTGATCCAGAAAATCACACAGGATGGCAGATAGCCTCCGTGAATGCTGGGCTCTGTGGAGGTTCTGCGTGGACACGGACACAGCCGGCGGGCACCAGAGAACTGAGCGGAACATCTGCGCCAAGGTGAGTGAAAGACGCGCAGGCTGCGTGGACCAGCCGCCAAATGTATGTAAGGCCAGTGTGTGTGTGTGTGTGTTTTATACATGTAAATGTGTGTATGTGTGGATAACCTAAACCCGCCCGGTGAATGTTTCATCCCTCAGGGCCTCCGTCTGCAGCGGTACCAAAGTCCAGTCCCCCAGCAGGTATATGTTGGATCCCAGGGCGCGGTGAGCCCTCCGCTGGGCTGACCCAAACCACTCCTAATCCCACAAATCCAGGAATTATCCGTGTGTTTGCCGCCAGCCGCCGGAACACCTGGGAATATGTGACAGTGTGGAGGCGGACAGCAGCTGTGGATTTTTCTTTTCAGGCCGAGCGGAAGGAGAAACGTGTACTTGGATGTTTGGAGAGCACCATGAGACACCTGGACAGGGACTGACGGGGTACACTGGACCAGAGGACCGGCACACGGAGGAGACAACATGAAGGAGAAGTCCAAGAATGCGGCCCGGACCCGGCGGGAAAAGGAGAATAGTGAGTTTTATGAACTGGCCAAACTGTTGCCGCTTCCCTCCGCCATCACCTCCCAGCTGGACAAAGCCTCCATCATCCGGCTGACGACGAGCTACCTGAAGATGCGGGTGGTGTTCCCTGAAGGTAGGAGGACTAAAAGCACGGAGGGCCCCATAATATGTGGTCTGTCAACACATAACCTGCAGCTAGTTACTAGTGTTTTATACTAATGTGTTTATCTTTTTAAAGCCTGTAGTATGAAGGTTATTTTATGTTATTTATTAGGGATTATTAGGATTAATTTATTGTTTTAATTTCCATAATTTTGCGCGTACATTTCCTTAATGTGCATTTTTTGTTTCGCTTAAAATACTTCCTAATTACTGACAGATTAATTTACATAAAATAAATTCTTTCGCGTTAGAACAGATTTTATTCACAGCGTCTTTTTTTTATTTTTGTTCGTTTATTGGAGCGAAAATAAAATTTAAAAAATGATCCACGTGGCCAAACGTGGACTCGTCAATCCGAAGCGTGTGCGCGCATTTTAAATCTTACATTTAGATTAAGGAATGATCAGAGAAAATCAGAGAACACTGTCCTGGGTCTGTGTGTGTGTGTGTGTGGAGCCTCCTGGGTGTGTGCGGGCCATCAGGGATGTGGGGTTCTCTCCGGGGCCCCTGGCGGCCCCTGCCAGCAGATTATAGCCGCGGTGAGGGCTCCATCCTGCGTGACTGCTGCAGAGCCGCGGATATTAGTATGATCTGCGCCTGATGCCTCAACATATGGAGCTCCTTGTAACAGTGAAGCAGGCTGCGGTGCTGGTGAAGGTGCCGCTGCTGAGGCTGCTTCCAGCCGAACACACTCACACTGAGGTCAGGTCAAAGTGCAGAATCACATCCACACACAGGTAGAATGAGGCCATGGTCACTGATACATCTGCCAGGGTCCACTCAGGATCCCTGAGGACTCTGTGAGAATGCTGAGTGTGAATAACAGAAAGAAAATGCAGGATATATTTGATAAGAAGTCTCCACAGCCAGCAGCACGTTAGGATTCTTCTTCCTTCCATAGTGTGGAGGTACAGGCCGCAGCACAGTACAGCAACACCAGCAGCAGTCTGCTGTCAGGGGCCGTCTGGCACACTCACCTACATCCATCCTGCCTGTCTGTGTGTCTGCCTGCCTGTCTGTCTGTCTGTCTGCCTGTCTGCCTGTCAGTCAGTCACACTGTGCCGTCTTACATGTGTAATGACAGGAGCAGGCGTGTGAGGCTCTGAATAATTGACGGGGCAGCGTGGCCCTCTGCTGTGAGCAGCAGTGGACCTCTTCACCCAGCCTTCGTTTTACTGACAGGACTCCATCATCCACTCCACCTGCAGCCACGTGTGATGATGCAGAAGGAGACGCGGTCTGAAAAGGCCTTTGCATAAGTGGAGAGGAGTTCTTAATCTTAATCGCTTTTAGTGCCGGGTTTTCTCCTCCTCTCCTTCTCTGTGCCTTGAGGAAGAGGCTTTTATTTATGGCAGGCTGAGTGGTCAGAGTGGTAGCATGACCTTTGACCCCAGCCATGTTATCCCTGTACTGGGTTAAATTACAGGACAGGACACACCACTGATATCTGAATTCTCTCCACTGGAAGAGATTAACAGGCGGGAATAAAAATCACTGCATTTAATTCATATTTTTTATTTTTAAAAAAACATATTTACACTTCTTTTAATGAATTTGTGTTGTTTGTTGTTTTTTTAAGTTACAGACCTAACAGGATTAAAAGAATGAATTTATTCAATTTGACATTTTAAATTTAGAGCCTTATTTGTGTTTTTATATAAACTCCATAAAAAATAATCTACATTTAAAATTCGTGTGAATTTAAATAATACGTCACTCGTTTTATTTATTGTATTTTGCTGATTTAACTGAGGACTTCTTTTCCTCTTACAGTAAATTAATGCGCGGCTCTTAATTATTATTATTATTATCATGATAATACGGCGCCGTTTCTTTCAGGATTGTATAAAACTGTTTAAACATAATTTCTTGAACGACTTTTTAATTTTTTTTAATTCTGTTGTTTTTTTATTCCGTGTGCGGAATGAAAGTGTCTCACAATGATACGAAACAACAACAATAAAATGTAAAAAATAAAATGTACATTTTGAATCTATTTTAAGCACTTTTCAGTCGAACGCGGACCAAATAAACCGTCTGGAAAACCATTAAATTCATAATGTATATATTTCTATGAGCTTGTTAGAGGGGTCACAGTAAATCTTAAATGTCTTTTCGTTCACAGGGCTTCATCGTAAGCAGAATAATAATTAGCACATCAACTCATTTACATGAAGCCTGCGCCTCTCAAACACGGTGACGCAATGACGCACTTGTTGCTCTCTGCGCTCTAAATGTGTCTGTCGGTGCGTCATATTATTATTATTATTATTATTATTATTATTATTATTATTATTATTATTATTTCTATGAGGAATCTTCTGGTTAAATCTTCCGGCGCTGTTTGCTGCTGTTTGCGCCTCCGTGTCTCTGCGGTCCGTGTTTTTGGCGTAATGTGATTGTGTCTTTTCGCGCAGACGTGGAGTCCATATTGGCTCCATATGAGGCGGCGCGGCGGCGGCGCGCTGTGATCGCTGCACGCCGCCTGTTTACTCTGCAGGCCCGGATTTACATGTTAATGCGCTGCTGCACAGAGCGCCTCTCTCTCTCTCTGGTGTGTGTGTGTGTGTGTGTGTGTGTGTGTGTGTGTATTTTCACGCTATTTTTACAGGGTTTGATAAAAAATATTATATGATAATAATATTAAATGTATACACTTTGCATTGTCACTAAAATATTATAATATTTTATATATATTATAAATGAACAAAAACAGTCAGTTTGTTTGTTACAGGAATCACATGTTTTTACTGAGGTGGTGAAATGTTGATTTTACAGCAGACATACAAACTAAACTGTAAAATCACATTAATGATATTTCTCCTCTGTGTGTGTGTGTGTGTGTGTTGACTTGTTTACCAGGCCTTGGGGAGTCCTGGGGTCATGTGAGCCGCAGCACATCTCTGGATGGAGTCAGCCAGGAATTAGGCTCTCACCTCCTACAGGTATTATTATTATTATTATTATTATTATTATTATTATTATTATTATTATTATTATTATTATTATTATTATTATTATAGCCGCCCAGTCAGAGCAGGTACAGGCTGTGTGTGCTGTAGTAGCTGCCTCCATCTGCCTCCTGCTGCCTTCATTCTTGTGCTTCGGGAGTGAAATGAGCTGAACACATTCCTGGTCACGCACAGCGCCTCAGTCAGTCCTGCAGCCCCTCTCACACCAGCAGACACACAATGGAGCGCGGCTGCAGGGCTGCAGGGCTGCAGGAAGGAGGGCGGCTGGTGCCTGCTGGACAGACGCGCCGGCACAATTCATGTCATTATAATAACCTCACAGGACAAGATCAGAAGCTGCATGCTAAGGAGCTAAGGAAACTAGCTGTTTGCTAAATAAGCACTTTCTTTAGTGGTTATTTAATAACATTTATTATTATTATTATTATTATTATTAATACAATTCTCAGCCTTCCTAAATGACCCCCAAGTGTATCATTATTATATAATTTGAGGTGGAGGACCCTGACTACTAGCTCAGTGTTTAACACACTTCTCTTCTATAAAGTACAATATTTATATGTATATTTTTAATGTATTTCATACTTTCCTTTTATTCCATCTGTTAATCTGTCTTCTTTTATCACAGCTCTACAGTTAAATAAGACACTGTTGGTGTTCAGCTCCAGATGAGATTATTTCTTGATGAAAATGGTCTTTTTACTTTTTTCTTTCAGGCTTTAGACGGCTTCATTTTCGTGGTGGCTCCTGATGGGAAAATAATGTACATCTCTGAAACGGCCTCGGTCCACCTGGGCCTGTCGCAGGTCGGTGTGTGACAGAGCTGACGTGAGCTCCCTCGTGGCTTCGACGCATCACATTTCTGAGCTGTCTGTGTTCATTTCAACAGGTAGAGCTGACGGGAAACAGCATCTATGAATACATCCACCCAGCTGACCACGATGAAATGACAGCCGTCCTCACAGCACACCAGCCCTACCACTCACACTTTGTTCAAGGTAATCAGACCCTCTCTGTTCCACGGTGACCTGCGCTCAGCCCCGCAGCCTGAGTAAAGTCCTTCTCTTTCCCTCTGCAGAATTTGAGATGGAGCGCTCCTTCTTTCTCAGAATGAAGTGCGTCCTCGCTAAAAGAAACGCCGGCCTCACCTGTGGAGGCTACAAGGTAACACAGCGGAGCTGTTTTTAACCCGTTAACTGACATGTTGGTAAAATCATCAGTTTATTTTTAACTCACATTAGAAGTGTTTTTGACACACTGCAGGTCAACAAGCAGAAGGTTTCTTGGTTTGGCCTTGAGATCATTTTGAAAATGTTCGGATCGTTCTTAGTGTCAAATTAAATGTCATCTTGTGTGCAAAATTCAATAAAAGAGTTGAAGCTGTGGATCATCCTCCTGGCATGAATGTCAAGACAACAAGCGGAATCAATGTGGAAAAATGTCTCATGTAATGAAATGTGATTATGTTACCAGAGTAATTATGTTTTATCATCTTCAGACTATGAATATCCAGCTGACATCATGTCAGTCTGTGTTTTGCTGTGTATCAGATGTAAACCATGATACTCACAGATTAGATTAGATCCTAGTAAATGCTGCCTGCGGCTTGCAGTCTTCATGGATCCATAGATGTTGCTGCTGATGTTGATGCTCTTCAAGGATCTGAGCTACTGAGCTGTTCATGTGTTGATAAAGATGATATAATTAAGTAGGTCAGCCTGGAGTTCAGTTGGTCATGTCAACCTCAAGCTGAAACCATCTGATGAGCATGCACACATCTCATTCTGATTCCTGCGGATTGACACTTTAACCCCCTCTCACCCTCGTGTCTCAGGTGATTCACTGCAGCGGCTACCTGAAGATCCGTCAGTACAGCCTGGACATGTCTCCGTTCGACGGCTGCTACCAGAACGTGGGCCTGGTGGCCGTCGGCCACTCGCTGCCTCCCAGCGCTGTCACTGAGATCAAGCTGCACAGCAACATGTTCATGTTCAGAGCCAGCCTGGACATGAAGCTCATCTTCCTCGACTCACGGTGCGTCCTCCACGCAACGCATGTCTGCATGAAGTCATGTGGCTGTGAGACAATTTGTTACACCTCAGTGACCCCTGATGGGGTGTGTGTGTGTGTGTGCCTTTGTATTGATATGTGGAGGCAACTTAAGGGTTAAAGGGACAGGTCCACTGAATTCAGTTATGAACTGTGGCTTCGAGACTTGGTTGTAGGGTTTAAGTTAGCCACTACAAAATGCATGCATGTTGAGTTCTCTGAATTAATAAACGTGTGTGTGTGTGTGTGTGTGTGTGTGTGTGTGTTACTCAGGGTTGCAGAGCTGACCGGCTACGAGCCTCAGGACCTGATAGAGAAGACTCTCTATCATCATGTCCACAGCTGTGACTCCTTCCATCTGCGCTGTGCTCATCACTTGTGTGAGTTAGGTTTGTTTTACCTTCCTACAAATTCTCTCTTTCTCCCCACACACACACACACACACACACACGCTATGTTGAATAATCCAGTCTGAATCCTGTGTATGTTATTTTACATGTAATATATCTGAGGTGCTTCTCCACAGTAATCTTTTGCCATTGTTTTCTTCTCGTCTCCTGGTCTCTGCAGTGCTGGTGAAGGGTCAGGTCACCACAAAGTACTACCGTTTCCTGGCCAAGCAAGGCGGCTGGGTCTGGGTTCAGAGTTATGCAACCATCGTACACAACAGCCGCTCATCCCGACCTCACTGCATCGTCAGCGTCAACTACGTTCTCACGTGAGTATTCGAAAATGCACAATCTGGTCTCCCATTGTGAGACCTTCAGTTTAAGAACATCCTTTCTTTTTCATGGTTGCTATGCACTCCTGGATGGAGGACAGTTGTGAGTAAATTAGAGAATCATCTGCGTGATATTCTAAAACGAGCCAAAGCCTGGTGTGCCTCCTTCTTTTGTGTGTTAAACAGAACATTTGATCTGCTGCTGTACAGATGTGTGGTGGTATAACTGGGCTGGAGGTGGGTTTTGGTGTGAGATGACGGACGTGTACAGCGGCAGAGAGCTACCGCTGATCTCTGCTGTGCTGTCATCGTGTGCTTTGATAAGATAATGAGTGTTGGTACTGGAGGTTTCTACAAACAGTCTCTGCGAAGCAATTAAAGTAGAGGTTAATTGGAAATATGACACGTGTTTGTGGAAGCCTGCTCTGCAGAATCTGGCTCTCTAACAGAAGTTCTGGCAGCAGACATTCCTGTACTATCAGCACGTCTGCTCACTGTGTGCTCGTTATGTCAGAACGTCTGAGCTCCTTCATAGTAAGTTTGCTAAGTGTGCTCATGTGGTGGCTGTAGGCTGCAGCAGCCCTCTGTGGTGGCGTCAGTCTCCTGCTGGGGTTTATTTAAGATAGTGTACAGTCTGTCAGGAGAGGGATTGCAAATCAGGGTTTTTGTTGGCCTAAAATAAGGCAACAAAAATCACAGAGGAGCAAACACACCTTCAGTCAGTGCTCGTTACCGGGGATGAGCGTGTCTGTGCTTCACTTCTGAAGTGTGTGGTTGTTACAAAGCAGCTCTGCATATGTTAAAGGACAGGAATCACTTACATGAATGCGAGCATGCAGTTGCTCCCAGTCACACATGGTGTGATTCACTCTGATTTCCAAAATAGTGTTTTTAACAACATTGCAGTTATGGAGATGGCAGAGAAGCTTGTTGCAGATGGATTTTACATGTGTTTTAACCCAAACCACATTATTTTACTAAACCTAACCAGAGTCATCTTAATGCATTAATTCATCTGTGGTCTTTGATGACATGTGTCCCTGTGTGCGTCAGACCCACAGCCAGATTTGTTGTTCTGGGAATCTGGTTTAAATAGGTGTTCGTGTTGTGTTGGTGTTGGTGAAAATCATCTTATTTTGCACGAGGCTGTGTTGGTTCAGTGTGACTTTAGGTGTGGCACAAAAAAGAAAAGGAAAAGAAAGGCCGACTACTTGGCTTCACTTCCTTCTGAGAGGTTCAACCTGCATCAGCTTCACTCTTATCAGGGAGTGAGGGGTAGCATATACTTGCCTGTCATCCTATTATCTTATTACCTCTGATTGTGTGTATTTGACAGAGTGTGTGTGAATGAATAGCTCCTATAAAACCCTCCATTAAGCAGCACGGCTGGCTGCATGCAGAGGCAGAGAACAGCTTGACACACATTTCCTCCACCTCCTACATCAAATCCAGCTCCGTGTTTATGGCCTTTTAATTGATAGGCTGTAAACGTGATGAGTGTTTATGGGCTCCAGTCTGCTATGAAGCCTCTTTTTTTCCTCCTGTTCTGCTTTGTCTGGATCTAGAACACTGCATGGAGCGAGCAGTGGAAATGATGCAGCGAGCTCCTTTTGTTGAGTAACAGGCAGGAGGGACGTTTATCAGTCCAGCACTGAGTCGCTTTGAATCAGTAGCTTTAGTGTTTACAGGCACGGATAACACAGGTGATGGGGGCACTTCACCTGCATGTGAACTGCCACTGTGTGTTCAGCTCTGATAACCTCTGCACCTCCCGTGGACCTGACAGAGATTTAGCAACCTTTGAATGGAGGAATGTCTGCAGCAGAAGCACGTAAACCACATCTCACTCTCACAAGCTGCGTTTAATCAGCAGTGCTGCACTCTGGGCGGGGTTAGAACAAACTCATCACTGCTGCCACACACACACACACACACACACACACACACTCTCTCTCTCTCTCTCTCTCTCTCTCTCTCTCTTCGGACGCTTTCTGTTCGTTTTGAGCCTTTTGGTGAGCAGCACAGTTTGCCAGTACTATTTTGATTGTTGAGTGTGAAATTGTACATCATTCGCTCATTTACAAACTTTAAATGAGGCCTGTGTCATGCTTTCAAAGCACAGCTAATGCTTTTTCTGCCTCTGATTCTCCCTCGGCAGCACTGAAAGGCTCTGCTGTATTTCTCTTTGTTTGCTGTCTCTTTGTGTTTGGATTTTTTTTCATTCTAGTTCTTGCTAATTAATACACATAAAGAGCACCTTGGCATTTAAACCAGTGTAAGCTTTAAAGGCTGCAGATCTTTGGGTTCCAGGCGTCACGCTTTGTGCAGCAGCACTTTTACAAATTCATTTTTAGGATCTTTCTAATGTATCTGATGCAAATCCGTGAGCTGTGTCTGCCTGTATGTAAACATTTGTGACTGTGTGGAGAGAGATTGAGACAGAGGGGAGCTGCATGTGGAGGATGGATCACTGTTTGTCCAAAGTAAACCCTGTCCAGGTTTTCTGTTGTCTCAAACTTGATTCATCATCCATGGTGAGAACGCTTTAGCGAGAAATCAATTCCCATTTCCCAGCAGTGAGACATCCAAGCTTCTCCTATGGGCCTTATTTAGCCAGACATAGCCTTTAATCTCCTGGCGTATTTGATTGGACAGCTTTGCCTCTGTAGAGTGTTTGTTGAAGGTCTTGCTGCAATCCTTCTGGTAAAACAAGCGTCCCAACAGCCGTTGCGGCCGCCGAAGCACGCCCCACCCCTCCCTGTCTCACATAAACACACACGGCTCCATGTGCAGGCCCTCTCAGCGCCATGATGAAGCTCTAATTGCTAAGCAGATGTTAATGGCTTTTTTTCACCTGGAGAAAACCAAACATGCAGGTACACATGAGCTGTTTGTGCTCTTTAATGATCAGCCTGGGGTGTGTAGTCATGGACCATGTATGAAATCTTGTGCCTTGCAAATGTGAAGCATCATCACTGTTTGTTTATTTGTGTGTCTTCAGGGAGGCAGAATACAAAGGCCTCCAGCTCTCTTTGGACCAGGCAGCAACCAAGACCTCCTTCCCCTACAGCAGCAGCTCCGCCAGCAGCCTCACAGAGACCTGCAGAACCCCTAAAAGCAGAGTGTGCCGGCCCAAGACCAAAGCTCGACTCTCGCCGTACACACAGGTGAGGAATCCACATGTTACCCAGCTGTCATTCAGGCGTCAGGTGGTAGATGAGTCAATGAATGGCACATGTTTGGCCAGAGGTTTGTCAGGGAAGCTGGGGTGAGTAGAACTGTGGCCATTTTTAGCCATTCAGAGTCAGTTATGGAGGTCTGGACGTCTAGACTGGATCTTACAAACTAGATGATGTTGCCTGGAGGAAGTCTGCTGGGCTGAGCATGCTTCCTCTGCAAGTATCGTTAATAACTGCTCATTTCACAGCAGAAATATGTGCACAAATGGTGAATCGGACGTCCCATTAGACGAGTGGTTAAGCTACAAACCACATGATGTCAGCTTTACATTTTCTGTCTGCTTCTATTGTAACAGTCTAAAAAAATGAAAATCAAAGTATGTGTGAAATCTGTAATAGATGCTTTCAAATGATTTTTTTTACTGATACAGTTAGCTAACATGTTTTCCTTCATGTGATCCTGCATTCTCAGATCTCAGTTGTTTTATATTTCACTGACAGATCTTAGTGAAAACAGCTTTTCATTTCTGAGGCTTCCTTCAAAACGTTTGTAGGTCATGCAGGTCCTTGCAGCCATGTTTCTCACACAGTAATCCCTCAGCGACCCCTGCTCTACATCTGTTCTCTGTGTACACTGAATCAATCATATTGTAAGGTGGCTGCTCCAAGTCTTGATCAATGGATTCTCCTGGAGTATCATTTCTCAGTGTCTTCCCTCCCTTGTTTTTTTAATCATTTAGCAAAAATTAAAATTCAATACATGCACTTGATGAATGTACATACATGTACAATCAGCTGTCCACAGAGCAGAGTCTGCCTCTGTGTTGATCGCCTGCTCGAGTCTGTCCTGGAGCTTCAGCCCCAGCTTGAATCAGGTGTAAGGAGCCGGGATGAGCAGGTTGTTATTATAATAAGCAGCACACCTGCAAGTGTCTAACAATTTAAATTCATTGTCTGTGATACAGAAAGTTTGCTCTTTCTACACACACATACTCTACTTCAGTGGGAAGCACTGCTAAGGAGCGAAGCATGTCCTGGTGTGATGCTAAGCTAACATTATAAAACAGAAAGGTATGAAGTTCTTAGCTTACCTTGAAGGCCTTTTTTTTCTTGTCCCCTTATCCGCGCTGCTCGCTGCAGTATCCCAGCTTCCAGACAGAGCGTTCAGAGTCTGATCAGGACAGCCCGTGGGGCAGCAGCCCCCTCACCGACTCGGCCTCCCCTCAGCTGCTGGAGCACAGTGAAGGTCTGGAGGCCTCCTGCGTGTACAGGCAGTTCACTGATCCACGCACACTTTGCTACAACCTGTCAGAAGAGCAGCATCATCCCACCACTGACGGCCTCACGCACCACCACGTGCACGCTCACGGTCAGAGTTGCGAGCGTGGTCGATGTGAGGCCGGCCGGTATTTTCTAGGAGCACCTCCGCCGAGCAGGGACGCGTGGTGGGGCACAGCCAGGTCCATCCTGAGCAAGAGCTCCTTGGAGAACCATGAAGGATATGACAGCAGCATGTCACACATCACAGCCATCCACAGCTACCACGGTGAGGACCAGAGCGCTGCCTCCTGTAGACCTGCTAGTATTAATGTTGTCCTTTGCACTTTCCTGTTTCACTGTGTCCTCCCTTCTGCAGGCCGGGGCCACTGGGACGAGGACGTGGTCAGCTCCCCAGATGGAGGCTCAGCCAGTGACTCAGGAGATCGCTTCCGCTGCAGCCCACAGGAACCCAGCAAGATCGAGACTCTGATCCGAGCCACACAGCAGATGATTAAGGAAGAAGAAAGCAGACTGGAGTTGCGTAAGGGCCCCCAGGATGTCCCACTAGGCCCAGCCAATGTACTGGCCAAGGGCCCTGGTTCATGCTTTACTCCAGATTATACTCAAGGGCCCCTGCCTCTACAGACCGTGGTGTGCCGAGGTCTGAGTCAGGTGATCAGCCCTGCGCCTAGCCCCGTCCCTTTATCCAGGCTCAGCAGCCCGGGTTCTGAGCATCTCCACAAGCCCAAAGACTACCTCCAGACAGACCTGCCCCACCTGTCTTTGCAATTACACCATCCTTTTGGTCGGCCGGGTGCGTGTTCAGCCTCCCCTACATCGGCTCCGGCCCTTTATCCTTCCCACACCCACACGCGGCCCTACTTGGACAAGCATACGGCGTACTCCCTGACGGGCTACGCTCTGGAGCACCTGTACGACCCAGAAAGTCTCAGGGGCTACTGCAACTCTGCCAGCACAGGCCCCGCCCACTACGATCACTTCCACATACCGGCAGAGCAGACCCCCGGACACAAAGGCACCTCTGTCATTATAACTAATGGTAGCTAACACACACACAGTGGGACTGCATACACAGCCTGAGCTGTTTAGTTCCCGTACAACTGTAAGCCGTTTTTGCTCTGACCTGATTTTTTTTCCACCATACATGATCTAAATCTCATTTTGACCTGGGAGGTCATGGAAGGAAAGAGTCACTCCTTATCATAGCCTACCCTCAACCAATCACGTCAATGAAGAAGAGTGTCTATGAAAACGAGCATGTATCACTTCTCACTGTCATCAGCCAGGGTCTACAACTGCCAGTATTTCCTCACAAGACCCCGACTGGTTAAAACCATCCATGGTTCATCACTTGAAGCCTGACGAGATTTCAAGTTGTGATCTCAGAAATCCTTCCAGAATCCAAAGAACGTGTTGATCATGCTAAATGTTTTGGATGAGACACATACATTTAATTTAGCATGCTAACCTGCTAGCCACGCCGTATTAATTGCATACCACTGTAGCTGCTACTCTGCCCTTGGGGCTGCTGAAGGAGCTGCAACAATGGTTGAAGTTTGTGGTAGAGTGCAGGATTAATCAGAGGGTCAACTGTCAAAGTTCAGTTTTAGCCTAGCGCTGATGTCTTGGCCTCAGGTAGTTTATCAATCAGAAAAATACTGCTGAATGGTTTTGAGTGACAGAAACTCAGAAGATCATGTGCCATAATTACAGACAGCCTTAAGAATAACCGGGGGAAGAGTCATGCAATAATAACCACTAGGGATGTCCCGATCAGGTTTTTTTGCCCTTGAGTCCGAGTCCAAATCATTTGATTTTTGAGTCCCGATCCGATACTTTTAGGGTTCTCTACAAAGGCAAATAGCAAGTCACTCCTTTGTGCCATATAAATGATGACTTTGCCTGTTGTCGCAAGCAACTTTGTGTGCTTTTGTGTGTCCCCACAGCGCTTTGCGCTGATTGTTCATCACTGTCACATCGACTGTGGATTTCCACATTTGCGCTGCTTCGGCAAACTGCCCGCAACACGTTACCGCCAACTTTAGATGCTTCAGCCTTCCCAAGGACATTTCACACACGCAGTGGCTCATCAAGGTCTTGGCAACTGTCATACCCCTACACTAAGACACAGAGCCACCCTGCACCGAAGGCGTTAACTTTGACAGCCCTGATAAGTATATATCCGAGTCCTGATCGGGAGGTAATGTCCGATTCCGATCGAGTCTGAAATCACGTAATCGGGCCCGATTTCCGATCACGTGATCGGATCGGGACATCCCTAATAACCACCAGGTCAGGATTTTGCATCAAGTATCTCATCATATCAGTGCTAATAAATTACATTGAAATAAAAAAAATAACAACTGCTAAATGTATGGTGGAAAAAAAGAAACAAGGCCGGGCTGAAAATGGTTGGACTTTAAGGTCTGTTCCTGTTTGTGTCTCTCACACACTGATCCATTACTGAGCTGTGTAACCTTTGCACTATGGGAGATGGAGTTTATGAGAAGAACTCTCCTGCTTTGTCCTTTAGGCTGGCTACACACTGGAGGATTTTCCCATCTTATCCAATGTTAAAAAACATGGGAGACCACAGACGTCAGGACAATTTTATTTTTAACATCCTTTAGAACGCACACGCTACGAGATAATTTGCCGAGACTGTGAGACCACACAGCTGCACTTTGCAATAATGACTTCAAACCTGTGTGACTTATGATCCACTTTGTCAGCTGTCTGTTATGACACACCTAGCTCAGTGTATGGTGAGTTTGTTGTAGGCGACTGGCTAATGTAGGCTAATGCAGAAACCAATGCTTATACACTACTTTTCAAGATGCATTCTGGGATACATTGGTGCACTATATAGGGTTTAATGATCCTGCTCTCAGAGAAAAGGCGTTCATGTTGTTTTCTTTTTCTGTGTGCCAACATCACAATAATCACACTGACACCACACAGATATTTTGGACAGAAAGCGAGCGTGAAATCCTGCAGTGTGTAGCCAGTGTGCGGCGAGGACACATGACAGTGGTCGTGGCTGTGGTGGATTTTTTTGTGGAGTGTGCATATGATTTTAAACTTCACAGACTTAATATGCAAAGCCATTCTCTGTGTGTCTTTGGGTGTGTGATGCGCTCATGTGTCCACTGATTCTACACGTTATATATTTGAGCTGGGACGTTTTCCACTGCAAATCACGGGGCTCATAGAAGTAAGTATATTTTCCATCCTGGTATTTTCAGTAATTATAAGCAACTGTGGGAGGACGGACACTTGTGAGCATATGCAATTCATGGGGACGCCAGGTCAGGCAGCTTAATTGCATTCACTACGACGGATCCCTGAAGCAACTGTTAATTAATGTGGGCATGACTGTGCAGCAGGTTTCCTCTCGGATGTCCTTCATGTCCTCTTCGGTCCTTAGATGAACCTATATTTATACAAGTTTGGATTTTTTTGGATGTTTTGTCAAAGCCTGAAATGTGCTTCATTTCTTAAAGTTATTTATGGTGTACTGTAAATATGCTTGGAAAGAAAATCCCACCACATGTTAGCACTGTATTTATTGAGTAAAGGGTTCTTTATGAGTTTGAAGTATAACTGCAATCAGATCCAGTCTAACTGCTTGTTTACTGAGTGTGTTTTTGACTGAAGCAAATTCTAAAGGAAGACAGAATAAAATCCTTTTGCAGAGATGAGTTGTGTTACTTTTTGTGCGGCCTCAGTCTTCTCACCTGCCTCCCATCAGTGTGCGGTGTGTATAAATAAACCCTGGCTTCTTTTTGCACTCACAGCAGGTCATCACCCACCTGTTGTCAACTTTACATTTGATATCACATAGAAAATGATTCTATATATTATTATGTTTTTAAACTTTTATGCAATAGAAAACAATAAATGTTTGACCAAAAATGGCCTTGAATGTTTACGTAGAGAAGATTGAAGCAAGGCGTCTGGACTTGTAGAGTCTGGACTCTACAAGTCCAGGCCTACAAGTTATGACCTGGATGACTGAGAATCTTCATCAACACTTGAATGTTTAATATTCAGTGAGAGAAGCGAATTTTAATCACATTTAATCAATATTTCATCATGCAAAATATATATATTCATGTATATTTTTCAATATAAATAATTGTCAAAATATATACATCTATACAGGCTGATGTATCATCATCGTCATCATCATTCCTCTTCATCCCTGATAGGACATAAGGCTTCAGTGAGGTCTCTCCTCAGCAGTCCTTGGCAGCATGTTGTTTAGACCTCCAAATGGAACAGAGTTAGGAGGAGGCACCCTGAAGTGTTGATGTGAAGTCCCATCTGTCATATTCTGGCTTATTTGTTGAGTCCGTCAGTTTTTGGTTGCATGTTGGAGTGGTTTGTTAAAAGGAGAGCAGGATCGTCTGCAAAGTCAAGGTCTTCCTGCTGAGATGACAGGTCCACTAGGTGTCTCTGGGTTTAGCTGCTGTTGTGTTGGTTGTGATCCAGTCTATTGCAAGTAGGAAGGGGATGTGGAAGATGATGCACCCTTGTCTCACTCCGGACTGTACTGGGAACCAGTCAGTAAGAGTAGAAAGGTGTTCCATTCCAAACCCTGCTCTAGGATGTTCTGGTCCATGCACCCTTTCTTCCCTTCTTGCGGCCTGGTGTCAACGGCTGGCTCTATCCTGATGAGAAGGACTCGGCAGAACACTTTGATTGGCTGATTCCTCCCCAGTTATCACCTTTCTTTGGGATTCTGACTGTAGGTGATGCTAAGATGTCCGCCTTCAGCATCTTTGCATGGATAGCATCCAGGCCACATGCCTTGGTGGACTTTAGGGATAGGATAACGGTTTCCATCCATCCATCCATCTTCTACCGCTTATCCGGGGCCGGGTCGCGGGGGCAGCAGTCTAAGCAGGGACACCCAAACTTCCCTCTCACCAGACACTTCTTCCAGCTCCTCTGGGGGAATCCCGAGGCGTTCCCAGGCCAGCCGAGAGACATAGTCTCTCCACCGCGTCCTGGGTCTTCCCCGGGGCCTCCTCCCAGTGGGACATGCCCGGAACACCTCCCCAGGGAGGCGTCCAGGAGGCATCCGAACCAGATGCCCGAGCCACCTCAGCTGGCTCCTCTCGATGTGGAGGAGCAGCGGCTCTACTCCGAGCTCCTCTCGGGTGACTGAGCTTCTCACCCTATCTCTAAGGGAGCGCCCAGCCACCCTTCGAAGGAAACTCATTTCGGCCGCCTGTATTCGCGATCTCATTCTTTCGGTCACTACCCAAAGCTCATGACCATAGGTGAGGGTAGGAACGTAGATTGACCGGTAAATCGAGAGCTTCGCCTTCCGGCTCAGCTCCTTCTTCACCACAACAGACCGGTACAGCGACCGCATTACTGCGGAAGCTGCACCGATCCGTCTGTCAATCTCCCGCTCCATTTTCCCCTCACTCGTGAACGAGACCCCGAGATACACAAACTCCTCCACTTGGGGCAGGAACTCTCCTCCGACCCAGAGAGGACAGACTACCTTTTTCCGGTCGAGAACCATGGCCTCAGACTTGGAGGTGCTGATTCTCATCCCAGCCGCTTCACACTCGGCTGCAAACCGTCCCAGTGCACACTGGAGGTCCCGGCTCGATGAAGCCAACAGGACAACATCATCTGCAAAAAGCAGAGATGAAATCCTATGGTTCCCGAACCAGATCCCCTCCGGTCCCTCGCTGCGCCTAGAAATTCTGTCCATAAAAATTATGAACAGAACCGGTGACAAAGGGCAGCCCTGCCGGAGTCCAACATGCACTGGGAACAGGTCTGACTTACTGCCGGCAATACGAACCAAACTCCTGCTCCGGCCATACAGGGACCTAACGGCCCTCAGCAGAGGGCCACGGACCCCATACTCCCAGAGCACCTCCCACAAGATGCCGCGAGGGACACGGTCGAACGCCTTCTCCAAGTCCACAAAACACATGTGGACTGGTTGGGCGAACTCCCATGAACCCTCCAGCACCCTGCGGAGGGTATAGAGCTGGTCCAGTGTTCCGCGGCCAGGACGAAAACCACATTGCTCCTCCTTAATCCGAGGTTCGACTATAGGCCTAATTCTCCTCTCCAGTACCCTGGCGTAGACCTTCCCAGGGAGGCTGAGGAGTGTGATCCCCCTGTAGTTGGAGCACACCCTCCGGTCCCCCTTTTTAAAAAGAGGGACCACCACCCCGGTCTGCCAGTCCAGCGGCACTGCCCCCGATTGCCACGCGATGTTGCAGAGGCGTGTCAACCAAGACAGCCCCACAACATCCAGAGACTTAAGGTACCCAGGGCGAATCTCATCCACCCCCGGTGCCTTGCCGCCGGGGAGCTTTTTGACTACCTCGGCAACTTCAGCACAGGTGATGAACGAGTCCACCACTGAGTCATCAGCCTCCGCTTCCATAATGGAAGGCGTGTTGGTGGGATTGAGGAGGCCCTCAAAGTACTCTTTCCACCGTCCAACCACCCCCTCAGTCGAGGTCAACAGCTCCCCACCTCCACTGAATACAGTGTTGGCAGAGTACTGCTTCCCCCTCCTGAGGCGCCGGACGGTTTGCCAGAATCTCTTTGAGGCTGACCGATAGTCCTCCTCCATGGCCTCCCCGAACTCCTCCCAGGCCCGAGTTTTTGCCTCTACAACTGCCCTTGCTGCAGCACGCTTGGCCTGCCGATACCCATCAGCTGCTTCAGGAGTCCCACAAGCCAACCAGGCCCGATAGGACTCCTTCTTCAGCTTGACGGCATCCCTGACCTCCGGTGTCCACCACCGGGTCCGGGGATTGCCGCCACGACAGGCACCAGAGGCCTTGCGGCCGCAGCTTCGGACAGCTGCATCAACAATGGAGGTGGAAAACATAGTCCACTCCGACTCAATGTCTCCAGCCTCCCTCGGAATCTGGGTGAAGCTCTCCCGGAGGTGGGAGTTGAAGATCTCCCTAGCGGAGGGTTCGGCCAAACGCTCCCAGCAGACCCGCACAGTACGTTTGGGCCTGCCGGGCCCGTCCAGCCTCTTCCCCCGCCAACGGATCCAACTCACCACCAGGTAGTGATCAGTTGACAGCTCAGCCCCTCTCTTCACCCGAGTGTCCAAAACACAAGGTCGAAGGTCGGCTGACACGATTACAAAATCGATCATCGACCTCCGGCCTAGGGTGTCCTGGTGCCAGGTGCACCGATGGACAACCTTGTGCTCGAACATGGTGTTCGTTATGGACAAACCATGCCCAGCACAGAAGTCCAATAACAAAACACCACTCGGGTTCAGATCGGGGAGGCCGTTCCTCCCAATCACGCCTCTCCAGGTGTTACTGTCACTGCCCACGTGGGCGTTGAAGTCACCCAGCAAGATGACAGAGTCCCCGGTTGGGGTGCCATCCAGCACCCCTCCCAGAGACTGTAAGAAGGTCAAGTACTCTACACTGCTGTTCGGCGCATACGCCGAAACCACAGTGAGAGACCTCTCCCCAACCCGGAGGCGCAGGGAGGCGACCCTCTCACATACTGGGGAAAACTCCAACACATGGCAGCTAAGCTGTGGGGCTATAAGCAAGCCCACACCAGCCCGCCGCCTCTCACCATGGGCAACTCCAGAATAGAAGAGAGTCCAACCCCTCTCAAGGAGTTGAGTTCCAGAACCCAAGCTGCGAGTGGAGGCGAGCCCGACTATATCTAGTCGGTACCGCTCGGCCTCCCGCACAAGCTCAGGCTCCTTCCCCCCCAGCGAGGTGACATTCCATGTCCCCAGAGCCAGTTTCTGTGTCCGGTGATCAGGTCGCCGAGGCCCCCGCCTTCGACTGCCACCCAATCCACTCTGCACCGGCCCCTTACGGTTCCTCCCACCGGTGGTGGGCCCATGGGAGGTCGGCCCCACGTCGCTGCTTCGGGCTAAGCCCGGCCGGGCCCCGTGGGGAAAGGCCCGGCCACCAGGCGCTCGCATTCGAGCCCCAACCCCGGGCCTGGCTCCAGGGTGGGGCCCCGGCTGCGCCATACCGGGCGACGTCACGGTCCTTGGTTTTACTTGCCTCATAAGGGGGTTTTTGGACCGCTCTTAGTCTGGCCCATCACCCAGGACCTGTTTGCCTTGGGAGACCCTGCTGGGGGCATTAAGCCCCCGACAACATAGCTCCTAGGATCATCTGGGCACTCAAACCCCTCCACCACAGTAAGGTGGCGGTCCATGGAGGGGGATAACGGTTTTCACCTTGGCAATGTTGGGAGTGGTGTTGATATCCAGGATGTCATCTGTCATTATGATGTTGGCATGTTGTTGTGGTTCATGGTGGTTCTAGCTGCTTGCTCACGTTCTGATGAACAGATGTTTCCATTCTTATCCCTGATACGGACGCTTTGGCTTGTGTGATTTCCACAGTCATGCGGTGACCTGATGAACCGTCCCCAGGTTCATACATTGTACAAAAATGAATTCATGTAATGTAAATTGACATTAAATACACATTAGAGCAGAAATCAACCATGATTTCATATGAAGTGTTTTTGTGTGAATTCACATGATCTATAAGTGACGGTAGCCTGTTATGGTGGTTGTATGAATTTCCATGATGACTCTAGGCTGATGACTTTTCGTGTGTGTTTTTCTGGCCGTCAGCACACTCAGATTTGCACAGGTCACGTGTGGCTGCGCTGGCAAATACAGACTGCTGATGGAAATCAATACGGCCAAATCTCAAATTAAGCCTGTAGATTTGTGGGCGTGTAGGGGTCATAGATGAGGGCCTGCCTCCTCTCCAGCCTGATAGACATTTATTGTTTGCTTTAGTCATCTCATTCCGCTCTGCGGCTGGCTTTCACAGGCCTCTGCCTCACCTATTACCTCCATATTAAATGCCTTTCATCCAGCTAGTTATTCTTCACTTTAGCGGCTTCAGCTCATGTAACTCTGCCTTATTAGACATTGCCAACGATGATCCGCAGTGAGACGAGCAGTGAAGGACAGTTTAATGTGCTGCTGTTGTCAGTCTATAATAGATTGAACTCAGATAACCACTGGGCTACACGCGTGTGTGATAGCCAGATTTGAAAATATGTCTGAACGCATCCAGCTTAAAGGCGATCTGGATTCAATCCTACTCTAGCTGGATTGACATTCTCCAGTGTGAACAGGGCCTTAGGGTGACTGTTTGACAGTGGATAGGTAGGTAGGTATTGGTCCAGGCTAAAATCGAATAATCAGATCTTTTTTGTATTATTTGAATTAAATGTTATTTTATTTTTGTTATATACATATTATAGTATTGTGTATTGTGCCCAGATATATGTCGTCATGTTTCTTTTATTTTAGTCAAACAGCCTGTTTAAGTGTTGTTAGGAACAAGTGACGACTTCTCCTCACTCGTTCGTGTAACCAGCACTTGGTGACAACAGTCGGTTGTTCTAATCTGATTATTGTGTCCAAGTGTTTCCTGAACGTGACAGAAACTCAGCCGCTGTGTCGCCTGCCTCCCGCCTGCAGTTAGAGGAAGCAGAGCATGTCTAATTGAGGCTCCATGAGGTTAACTTCTGTGCTCATTTGTTTTGTGAGCTTTTCTCCGCAGCTCTCCATTCATGGCCGCCGTACACACACACACACACACTCCGGACATCTCACTGACAAATCATTTACAGATGCCTTTCAGCTCTACACACTCACCTACCTAACAGGCATGTAACAGCAGCCAGCCTCAGGAAACGAAATGAGCACGATGTCTTAAAATGCAAACACTTTCCTCCAGCAGGGCTGGATTAGACAGCCGGGCAGCGCTCGGCCTTCCAAATGGCCGAGTGGAAAGTAAAAGTGGAGCCTGGGTGGGGTGATGGACACATACTTCTGCCGTGAACTCTGCTGACCTGAATTCAACCCCCGGACTCAAAGCAGGGTGGTCGCTCTCAGCAAATATTTCTCTCCTTCAAACATGGAATAAAGCAAAGTTCAAACGCTCTGAAGAGAAAATGTCACGTGATTTACAATCTATTGTTGCCTTTTTTTGTGAAGTAGTCTCGAGTGAGAAGTCAATGAATGGTTTCGTGTAGTCTAACACTGATGGTGTTGATGACAGGCAGCAGGATCTGTCCTGATAGCTTTACATGACAGTGAGGGGGAAATATAGCACTGAAAAACTATTTCATCTAACAAGATCAAACCTGAGCAATATACACAAATCTAAAGACAAATTAAAAAACAGGATGTATCCTTGAATTGCTTCAAAGAGAGTTGACAGGTGTGCAGCAGTCCAGACCGCCAGCTGTTCGTCAGTTCTGCTTCCAACCTCAGCTCTGTTCAGACAGCTTTATCAGAGTAATATCATGCAGTAGAGACTAAATAACATTTTTAATGACATTTCATCTGCGTTAACTGTATGTTAAGTTGTCCTTGTGTTGTTTTCATGCTGTGTTTCTGGCCCATAAGGAACATTTGTGATATTTTGGACTTTCATCTTGATGTCCATGGTTCACGTCTCTGTCACATATCTGCTTTAAACACGGCGGACTGTTTAGTTTTCACTTGCTGTTAAGCTTCAGTTTGTCTTCTAGAAAAGTTTGGTCTTCACTCTCAGTTGGAGTTAGAAGTAGAGATCAGGGTTTTGGCTTCAACCAACCACTTTGCAAATAAATCATCTTCTCTTTGAACTTCTGCTTTTAAGATCTCATCTCTAGATGTCTATGATGACCTTGTGATGATCTCATCTGTAATTCATAACTTAACAACCAGTAAGGATCTAGTATTGTATCTCTGAGCTGTAAGAGACGCCTATAGGATCCTGTATCAAATCCCCAAATCCTCTCTAAAACCCTCAGAATTAACAAATACTCCAGCATCGCTTCTGCTGAGGACGTCGAGCGAACTCCCTGTTCAGACCAGCAGGAAGTAAATGTGTTCTGTTGCTGCTTGTTTCTAACATATTATATTGATTTTCTGCTAATACGAGGAGAGGTGAGCACAGTGCACGATGTGTCTGAGCAGCCAGCAGATGAGTTAGATTTGAGGCGTGTCAGAGTTAAACCTTCTTTGTGTCTGCATCTACCTGGAGCTCAGCTGTGGAAAAAAGCAGCATGTCTGTGCTATTGATCCCTGAAAAGCAGACAACAGACTTCACTGTTAGTTTTTGGGATTATCTCTGTTCTCGCTCCATCCGAGGTATTCCCATCCCATTTGAGATGTGCGGCCATATGCTCAAATGTCAGAAAATGTCACCGCAATCAACACAGTGGAGCTTCATGTGGCCTGCTGAGGAAAAGAGGTTAAACAACACAAACAGTGCAATGTTGACCAGACCGCAGCGCCTCGGAGGACGCACCTGCAGGTACATTACGTCTGGATGCAGAAACACACAACATAAACATGAGATGAGCTGCAAACAGTGATGATTGTAAGAGGCAACATTTGCAGAGCAATAAAGGGCCAAAACGGAAAGCAAGCTTTCAGGAGATCCTTGTTTGTCTCTTGGATTTGGAGCTTAATAGGAGCTTTTCAGCAGCTCGCTCTCATCGGCAGCACTGTGCTGTCATAAAACAGAGGCTCAGTGTTGATGCACTCGGTTACATTAACAGGCTTCATGCAGGCAGATAAGCTAATTACATAAAACATGTATGGGTAACAGGTATGACAGACATTGTTTCATCATCCAAAAACTATTGAAAGATCCTCAGGGAATTTTTGATTTTTCTTTTTTTAGCATCCTCCCCTTCTCCACCTCGTCCTTTGTTTCCCCCTTTAATGATTAATAATTGATTAAGAAAGGAAAATATAGAAAAATCATTTAAAGCCTTCATGAGGTTATAACAGGACACAGAACCTCCACATGGTGTCGACGCTGCCGTCACACTTGATGCTGTGTCTGTTTTTCTCATTACCATCATGAAGTAAGAGGAGATGGTCTCTATCCATCTTACACACACACACACACACAGCAGAGACCTTTAAAGCAGCGTGCTGTCCCACACAGACATACCTCTGTGAAGTGGTTTTGGGGGTGGGGAGTGGGCACTAATGCTCTTTTTACAGTCCCATTAATCCCTCTGTTCACAATTTCACGCACAGCTTGGGCCTCGGTGTTATTTTCACAACCTTTCACCACTAATGCCTGTGAATCCTGAAACAGAACACCTTCCCTTGTTCCTCCTTTCTGCCGCGTGTGAGTCTCTGTTTTCTCCCGGCAAAGACAGCTTCATCTCTAAATTCTCCTCGCCAAAGCCGGGCTGAAGGCTCAGAGGAGAGGAATGGGTGCTGCATGGCGGGATTCTTTACGAGGCCGCCGGCGCGTTCATGACGTGCTAACGTCTGGCTCTGCCGGGTTTTCAGCGGTCAACACAGGAAGTGTGTTTACACTGGGGGAGACAGTAGATTTTATGTTGGAACGACTCACAGCTGACCCGTCATTAATGAAGCAGCTGATGTGAATGAGCCAAAGCAAGCTGGGCTTCCTGAAACTGAGCACAGCCGAGGTGTCGCTAAGAACATCCCACCGTGGAGGCGAACTGTGAATGATGTGTGCGTCTGGCTGCCCATTCAAGCACTAAACATCGTAATGCTCACATTGCTGCTAATATTACTGTTACTTTGGTTTGTGTGGTGGACTGAACGTGCACAAGTACGCTGCTATAGTTCAAGGTTTCTTGGCCCTCAGGAGGTCCTGGCCAGCCTGGGGCCCCGAGCACTTGTTGCCTGCCAGCAGTGCCTTTGATTCTGAGGCTCTACTAGTCCACTGTCTGCTAAATATTAACATCAGTTCACAGGGAGCTAACATACTAAAATCTATTCAACAGATCAGACAATGAGACACAACTGTTGCTAATTAGAGGACAAATTCATCAGTAGTTATTACCAGCAGCAGTCTATTAAGTCATAGGTCTGGTGATTAACTCCATGTATACTCTGTGGTTATCCATTTCAGACAAGAAAGAAGTGTGTGTGTGTGTGAGGGCTCTTGGCCATCTGTCTGATGCTGGGACCACCATGGCAGTGTGTAACAGCAGTGTAACACAACAAGTTGTGTGTTTAAGCAGATAATGGGGAACAAAAGAGAGGCCGCCGTGCCTCATGCTCCATTCTGACCTCTGACCTCTACATGTACCCATCCCACACTCTCCTTCCCCCTGCACCTCTATCAAAAAAAGGCTTCATACCCCCTCTGTGTCTCGCCACATGGTGCCCCATCAAAACACCACCACTCACCCCGCCGGCAGACTGCCGCTGATGGAGACCACATAGGACCTCGGTGTCCTACTACAAGCGGCCCTTTCTGCCTCCAGCATCCTTCTTTAACATACAAATTGGCTGTTTTGTGCAGCTGAATTGGAGATTAATTGCATGCACCATTTGGTGGCTCTTGTTCAAAACACTGTGTCCTATTTTTTTTTTTTCAACAGTGTGTCTGTGATTGAGGTTAGAGATTAGGCGCTGGAGATTACTCCACACCGCGCTCTTTGTCAGAGTGTGGAGAGGCAGGCTGGATTACACTTTAACATCCTCTGAAGCAGGTGGTTCTCATGGGGACGAGCCAAGCAGCCACTCTATCCTTTTACTCTGCACACAATCGCACACATGCAACTCTTGCAGTGACAACAATGAGCAACAAGTCTAAGTGTGCGTGTCAGTAATCCACTTACTGCTCCTGATACGTTCCACACATACAAACTCATCCAGTGTGTGCTGAGATATTTCACTTTTCAGTGGAGATGCTTGCTCAGTTCATTGGTTGTTGTTGCTTTAAATGTATCTGCATGTCTCATATAGCATGGGCTGGGGCCTGTCTGTGTTGAGTTTGCACCCATGCCTGTGTGGGTTTTATCCGCGTGTCTCCGGGTAGCAAAGACGGGCATCGTAGTTTAATTAAGGACTGATTAAGGTCCAACCAGTAGTCACTAATGAGGTTTAATTAGTAAGTGTACTGTTATTGAGTATAAGTCCTTTAAAAATTTCCCAAGGGTTTGACCCTGAACCAGCTGCTTTATTCATATTTTGACACGTTTTACATTATATTTGGACTAAATTTCCATTTGTCAGTCTACAATTGGTCCAAGCAATTTATTTAAAATCTACTAAATAATAATAATTTAATACCCTGACACACAAGAAAGAAGATAAAGTAAGAGTCGGAGTTCTGAGAGCTTCTGAGTTTTCCGTCATGTTTTACAGACATATGTATTATTCATCCGTCTGATGTCACATCACATTTCACACAACACGAGACTGTTGTCTGCACACAACAATAATCAGGGCTGGAATGTTGTGTGTGTGTGTTTCTGCAGAAAGGCAAATAACTTAAGGTTTTAAGTCAATTAAAGGTTTTTAGCAGAGCCTTTCCAGATGTGAGGGCAGCTGTTTGCTCTGCATCGAAAACATGTGTAAAGAGACACAGAAGGTGTCACAGCTGAAGATGGAGGAGAGGTGGAGGAAGAAAAGGCAGCGCTGCAGGGCTGCAGACAGGAGGACAAATCAAACACACATGCACACACTAGTCCAGGATGTCACATTCATCTTAGATATTCTGCACGAATTTAAAGCCAAATCCAGGATCTGACCTTAACACGTGTCAGTCATCAAACTCTAAATGCCAAACAACTGTTTACAAGCACAGAAAACAGACAGGATCACTCTGAGGCGGCAAACAAAACATTTCTGCTCAGACAGGAAAAGTTCATGTTACACTTCCACCAGCCCACGGTGTCATTAGATGTGTGATTGAAGCTTTTTTTGCAAAGAGTGAAAGTGTTTTGAAATGCACTTTGAGGGAGTGTGGTAGTCAAACATTTTCTTTCTGATTTTGGACAAACAAACTTTTTAAAGGATTAAAACAGAACTGACTGATGGAACAGGCTGCAGCCGTCTGCCGGTCTGCTGTCCTCATTTTTAAATATTCATAATTGAATAGTTTTGATATGTCACATGTGTGCACGCGTGTTAAAATAGCTGCTCTTCCACTGCTGTGCAATGACAAAGCTATTAATAAACATGCACATATCATACAGTGCAGACTCCATTTGCCCGAAAATGTAAAACGAGACAAGAATAGACGCAGAAATAAAAGGTATCAGATAAAAATGAAGTCCTATTACCTTTGATAAGAGAGTGTATGAACACTAAAATATATTCAAGCTTGTGCAAAAAGATGAGTTTCCCTGTGAAAGAGGACACATGTGCAGCAGATGAAGTGGCGCCGAAGTGGTTAAGAGCATCATGAGAGCATTTAGTGTTGATCCCAAGTGTGATGGGAAGACACTTGAATATCGAAGCAATCTGTCGGGTGCAGATTCAGTCAACATTTCAGCAATATAAGAAGCAGCCAGACCCTTTAGAGATTAAAAAAAACAGTGGAGAGTATTTGTAGTTTGTTTAACTGGGAGCCAGAGGTCAATGATGTGATTATGCTTTTTTGTAACAAGGCTAATGCTGTTAGCATCCTAGCTTTAGTAGAAAAGCTAACGCCTGGGTTACTTTTTAAATTTGTTGCGTAAAGCTCAGCAAAAAGGTGTTAACTTTAAAGATGCAGCAGTCAATGGTGCATTTTAACCCTAACAGTTCATCACCCATACAATCCAGTGGCTGCTATGTAGGGTGCTGGCCTGGGGGCATGTTAGAGGGGCCGAACTTTAGTTGCTGTGATTAATGGACAACCTCCTTTACGACCTGAGCTGATGTTTGTCACATAAGCTAATTTACATTGGTAAATATATTCATGAAGACTGTGTTTACATACACACAGGAAAGTACCTGCATTAGTCAGATAAATTAGGCAACAATGTAATATCATAAAATTGTGTAAAGGGTTAACTCTCAGCGGTTTGCTGGTGTGTTTGCTTCATTCTGTTGAGGTGTAACCTGCGTTAGACCTCAGGCAGTGTGGTCAGTAGCGGCGCTGTTCTGTGGCTGTAAACATGTCCGTCCTGGCAGAGGTGCAGGTTACACATGGACGCCCTCCCCTGGCAGATTTATGTGCCGTCTGACAGCAGGGGCTTCCACCTGCACAAACACTGTCCCTGACTGCTGCTCATTGTGCTAACAAGACCTGCAGCACACACAACTGCAGGTTGTGACTCACTACACAACACCGGCAGACTCGCCCACACTTCTTTCATTACTTTTATCTTAAAACCATTACTGCATGCATCCAGACAGCAGTTCAGTCAAGGAGGATCCGTCTTCACTAAACGTTGCATGTTTCTACAAATCAGAACACTGATGACTGCACCAGCTTATGATGGACTCATGCCTGTTCTCCTCTTTTGCCTACTTGGTAACACTTCACTGCTGATTGTGGGTACCAGGGCATTTACAGGAGAGAGGAGGGTATAGAGATCATTTGTTTTTTTTAATGAGATCATCATTTGGGCCTTTAGCATCCACTTCAGGCCTTCTCTTATGTCTCCCTCTTTATCAAACGTGCCTTTCTTAGACCCCGTTCAGACTGGGGAAAGTCAGTCCAACCTGAGCAGGATTGAATCTGGACAGTTTTTAAGCTGGATCTGTTCAGACTTAAACCCTGTTCACCCCTGGAAATCAATCTGGCTAGAGCGGAATTTGGGCTGTATCCGGATATATCCAGATAGTTTTTTTTCTGAGTCTGAACATCGCAAATCCGGATATATCCAGCTTGATTTCTATCCACCTCTCGGAGGTGGATCTAGCCGGATTGGCTCAAATGTGGCTCAGGTCTGAACGCAGGCCTGAACAGACGCTGTATATTATGAGGCACCACCTAGTGGTTTGGAGGACAACAAACAAGCCAGATTAAGCCAGATTGAGCCAGATTGAGCGTGGACACGCATGTGTGATAGCCAGATTTGAAAATAGGTCTGAACATATCCAGCATAATGGCTGGATTTCAGGGTTCGTGCTGTTCAGATTGAGAACAAATCAATCCAGCTAGAGCAAGATACAGTGAACAGATCAGTCCACATATTCTTTAAAAGAATCCCGGCAGCTCATACTTGTGTGGTGATGTTCAGGCTGATCATCATGGAGTAAAGCTGTGTATGTTCACAGACTGCTGGTAATCTTTGGTTGTTTGATTACGTCTAAATATTTAAAATCTGCATGAAACTGTAGAAACATGAGACCCAGCTGATGGATGCAGATTTGCCATCACTAAGATTACTTCCGCCACTTGCTGTGTAGATCATGCTCTGGCACACTGTCAAAAGTGACTTTTGGCCGGATGCCTGCAGGGGGTCCCCGAGGTGTTAAAAAGGTCAAGGGCCCCTGACACGGGACGCAGGGCCGCCGTTAGTCTGCCAGTCTGCATTACTTGGACTGTGGAGCGAGTGGTTAGGAGCCAGGAGCCATTCGGATTGACGCACAAATACACACATCATGCAAGCGTACACTTGTACACCTGCTGCATTTCAACATAACAAACATGCATGCATATGGGAACAGTGGGGAGGCACGGGGAGCATGCAGTTGGTGTGTGGAAGAAGTATTTGAATAATAACTTTGAGAGTAAATAAAGGTGTGGAGGGAAATGAGATTCACACACTCCATTAGTCTTTGCCCTCTCTGCCCCCCTGGTATAAATGACTTAGCAGCTGTGAAAGTGTGTGTGTGCAGGAAGACTGACAGGGAAACGGTGCGTCCTGCATGCTGCTCCGTGTTCTTTTTTTTTCGGGTGATGAACCGTTGTGAATTCTTGGCCGTGGATAGAGACGTCGCTCTCTGTCATTGACACCTCACTTATCTGCCCTCTCACAAGGTATCCCAGCAGGCCGCGGCGGCGTCATCTGCCCTTCAAGAATCAACAACAGCTCTCTCAGTCTCATAGCTGCCTCTCCTCAGCTCCCTGTCAGGCCTGCCACCACTGTCACTGCCAATTTCTTGTCAATTTGCCACCCGCAGAGTTGGCTGCTAAAATCTTACTGTCTGGCAAAGTCAGTGATGTACAGTAAAAAAAAAATACATCACTGATGATCCAGCTCAGACTGACTTGTGTCCAGCCTGTGGTCTCCAGAAAACATGAGGTTGATATTTCAGTCCTTGAAAACAGAACATTTCTTACTGTGTGTTTACTATGTGAGGGCAGGACCTGTCACCTTGGTAACCAAAAATAGCAACCACCGGGACCTCCTGGACCCCTGAGTGAAGGCACCTGTATCTCCAACCTACCTCCTAAAGCAGACCTTTGCAGGTGTATCAGTCACACAGTTGGATGATGATGGGCAATAGGATCATAATGTTCTATTTTGGCCACCCAGCATAAAAGTAACCATGTGTTGTAGATGGGGGGAGGTATTATTGACCAAATGTGGCATCATGTTTGTGAGGATGTGTTGTTGGTGCTCCACTGGGGAGAGTCAGACGTGCTCTTCAGAAGTTGGTGGGTGACAGTGCAGCAGGTTCATTTACAGTCAGCACACACCGACCAGCCTGACTGACTTTTCCCATGCATTAGACATTTATGGCATATTTACCAACACAGAGGGAAGAAAAGGTGCAAACTTTGTTGTGAAATATGAAGCCTGTCCTTCATCAGTTAAGAATAAACACGTAGTAATAGTGTGTAATGATTCCAGTTCCCACTACTGGATTAAAACATGAAATCAGGTTTGTTTATATGGGATAATCGTGTCTAATGATAAAATAATGATAAAAACTACACTGTGCTCAAAAGTTTCAGTGCAGTTAATTAGCTTCACATGTGTAATACTCTTTCAGTGGAATACTGATATTGTACGAACATTTCCAAATGCATGCTAATGCATATTGGACCAAATACCATGTACGACTTATGAATTAATAGGACCTAACGTACTGAGGTGTGTATGTAGATATGCATTCACTCTCATTATAACTTCTTTCTTCAAAATGCTCACTCACTGCTGAACATAAATATTATATGGTGACATTTTATTTAATCCTCAGGACTGAGAGCCTAACATTTAATGTCAGTCTCCACACAGCACACAGCACTCTAACTCCAAACACATCCATCTAATTTAGGCTCAGGTCCAACTGTATCAATCACACCCCCACCTTCCTGATTCCTTTCACCAATGGTCCGCTTCAGCCTGCGTCAGTTTTCTCCCACGAAACTGAAGCTCTGCTTTGAGCTACGGTTTCTGATTAATTGGCATTCTGGTGAGGGAAATACCTGTCTGGATGTCATATTTGTCTTTTCGGAGTGGGCATTGTAAGCCGATATTTCACCTTCAGGCGTGGTTATTTCTCCCTGGCCTCAGGTTACCAGAGGGCAGGGGATGCCAGAGGGTGAGGAGATTGACACATGCGGTGTTTGGATGGTCAGGTGGAGAAAGGAGACACTAATTCAGCACCACCGGGAGTCTATTCTAGGCCTGCTGAGATTGCATTTCTCCTGCACTGTCACACTCCAAACCATCTGTCATTGTATCGATGCTGTGTTTACATGCACACGCTCGTCTCTTCTGAACACGGCTTGTTTGGAACAAACTCCAAGGCTTGGTTAGGAATAAGGATATTTAAATAAAGCCTACATGCTGTCATTCTCCATCATGATAGTCACTGGGGTCAGTTTTGACAATTGAAGTTTTAGGAGAGTAACTTCTGCACTATGATCCCATTTTATGTGTGATTTACAGCCGAGAGCATAGAACCGTCTCTAACTGCAGTTCCTCAAATAGCCACTTGAGGCTGGCTTCAAAAGTGAGTCAAACCCCGCAGGCTGCTCACAGCCTCAAGTTCCTCATTCACAATAACTGTGCAATGAGATCTTTATGTAACTAATCTGTCTTGAATGTATTAAAGCTTCAGGTTTGAGGCATCATTAAGGCTGAAATCTCTCTGACCGGCTGCTGTCTCACCACACATACGGCCGTCCATCTTTATTGACTGCGATGATTCATTGTTTTTACTATGGAGAGTTGGAAGGCGTTGACCCTTAGAACAGAGCTTCCTTTTGGCAGAGTCTGGTGCTAAGACTTCACACTCGCTACTCTTAACACTCAGTCAGCTGCAACAACCAGTGAATGTGTGTTAGCAGCAGCTCATCCACGCTTGATGAACAGGTTCTATCAAACGATGTTTAGCTCATTTCTTTTAAAAGCTTGATTTATACTTCCGCATCATATCCAGGTTATCTGCACCACAGCAAATTACTCTGTAAAGTAACCAGATTACTGCCTTTCAAAGTAATCAAAGTACTTTACTGATTACCTCTGTGCAGGTAGGCAGCAACATCTTTCTCGGTGGCAGCCTGCTGTAGTGTTGTGTGCGTTTTTTCTTGTTTTGGTCATTAGCTGCTGCTGGACAGTAGCATACATACTGTAGCAGTCGCTCATTTTCCGGCAGTGAATCATGTTTTAAAGCCTGGTGATTGTAGCCATGGCAACTAAAAACTAAACTAATGTTGTAAATAGGGCTGCAAAAAATGAGTATTTTGATACTTAGATACTGGCCAATTATTTTCACAATTACTTGAATACTCGGATCACGCGTAAATCTCTGTGTCTGTGTCCGATCTGCAAACGGCTCACCCGCGTTTCAAACCCAGGGCCTCTTGCGCCCAAAATGCTGATCATCCCGCTGCGCCACTAGAGAATCATTCTCTGTCACGTCACTAACGAGTCATCGAATACTAAATTAGTTGTCGATGCATTTTGCCCTCCAATCTTACTCGAGTACTCGAGTAATCGTTGTAGCCCTAGTTGTAAATATTAAATTACATTAGCTGCAGGTGATATGAAGAGTGATATAAAGTCTGGAGGGGCGTGGTCGAACAAGTTAGGATTGTCCACAGCCAGTGTCTCAGGTTGTCAGTAGAAATAAAAATTGGCTTTAAATGTCGGTGACGTTGCAGCAGGTGCCCGGCAGGAAACCAACTAACTGTGAATGATTCTGCGTGTTGCCAGTAAACCAAGCTGTGTTGTGTCAGGCGCACCGTGGCTGCACAGATGTGAAGTTTAAGGCCTGGAGATATTAAAATCATAGCCCTCATTAAACCCAGTTATTTATGTTCATCATACCCCCCCATGCAGCAGCGCTGTCCGGTCAGATCAAATCTCCCTGGCGGTGTGGTGGTCGTGAATTGTCGTCTAAATAACAGCAGCTGTGAGAGCCTGTCGAGTCGGGCTGACTGATGTCTTGGCTAAGGATGCTCCCGGATCACAATAAAACTGTCACAGACATTTTATCATGTGCATTCCCCCGCTCAGGACATTTCCACACATCTTAAATTTCCATGAGACGAGCAGCAAGATGGACACATTCTCATCTTGTCAGCTTGCATTCTGGTGCCAACGTGTATCCTCTCACACGTACTTCACTCCACAGACTTACAGCGATGGCAAGAAGTCGAGTCTTAAATAAAATCCCGTTCAACATGTTCACACACTTTATGTGGAAAGACCAAACAGAGCACGCAGCATGAGCGCTACTGTACCACGGTGACAAACTGCTGTAAAATGTGGTGTTCATGGTCCCCAGAGGATACACATCGATGGGTAAGTGCTCATGATAATGACCTTCCTGTTGCACGTGCTTGTTACCGTTCTCCTAATTCTGTGATACAACGCTATTTAAATGTAATTAATTGTAGTCTTTAAAACTACTTGGTTAGGTATAAAAGTTTATTTTACTTGGTTGTTTGTGACCACAAGTGGGCACCAAACGCCAAACTGGTGACCTCAAAGGCCTCTTTTAATATCCTCGGGGTGAATGTTACACTCATAGACTGTATGAGGCGACATGACAGCTCCCTTACATTAAGACCAAAACATCTGTCTTTGCCCCCAGTATAGGTCATAAACCCCGCCTCCTCCATCTTAGTGGATGGGACCCAAAATCTTAAAGTACTTTTTCCAAAGATGGTTTAAGGCTTGTTAGCTTGTTTTTATCACACTTTTTCATATGTATACATTAGCTAATGTCAGCCAAAAAGGAGGAAGTACCATTACTGTCAGCAACCAATTAGGAGCCAGAAGTTTGAGCTTCACCTCTCACAGCCTTTTGTACAATGGGTGGAGGAAGAGCAACATCATCCATCCTTTTATAAAGTCTATGGTTACACTTAGTTAGTTAAGAGGCCATGATGTTGTTTGCTCTTTCCACTTCAGATATTATAGACTCAGTAATGAGTTCCAGTTGTTCTGCCCGTTCCCACAAAGGAAAAGCACCTCCTGTGACATGATACCCGGAACATGGATAAACCTGTGGTCATCCATCCCATTGATATGGGTACTGTGTAATGTGGATGTTTCCCCGTCTGTGGGCCAGCACGGAGTGGATGTAGCCACAGCTCCGTACAGTCTGCGGCCGTCCTGGGTGGGCGAGGCGGCCGTGGCTTAACAGGATAATCTCCAGGACAGGCCCAGGCCTTTGTTCCTCTTCAAAAGATCTTTCAAAGGGAAATGTCCACCTTAGGTTTTACAGCCAGAGTTAACCCTGCAGACAGAACAGACAGTCCCCCTCAACAGAGACCAGTATCCACAGCCCATTAAAGACGGCCGGATGGCTGAGCTGCTTTTGTTTTTGGATTTTTTTGTTTTCCACTTGTGCCTTTGATGCATGACTCAGGCAGTTCTGTAGCTCTCTGTGTGTGTGTGTGTGTGTGTGTGAAGATTTTCTGTCATATTCACACACACACACACACACCTTCCTTGCCAGCACACAGGACAGGAATCAATAAGAGCAAGAGTGGTCATTCACCACTCGATCTATAAGGAATAAGGTGGGAGTGAAAAAACATTGTGACACATTTCAGATAATAAATCATACAATAAATTAAATGTAGCCATTAAAATGAACACAATGTGTATAGTTGATTAACAATTTATAAAATGAATCATTATCCATAAATATTAAATGTCCTGGTAGGAATATATAAATACATTTTATTAATATAGAAAAACTTACTTTAACGTTTATTTTATTTTTATTTTAAAGTTTTTATTTTTTACACAAACCAAAATCCTTCTTCCTTCGAATTTAATTTCTATTTAAAGTACAGGAGAGATAATGAATTTCATTTTTTTTGTACTTTTAAAGAAGTATTATAGATTAGAAAAATATTTAATTATTTATGTCTAGAAATAATAATAATAATAATCTAATAGAAGAAATTTTACATATTATACTTGATGCAGATACATGAAACTTGAACTTCTAACTATTAATTAATTTTATTTTAGTTTTATATTATTATATTTTAATTAATTAATTTTAATTAATTAATTATTAATACATTCTCTAAGTTTATTTTTATTAATATGAAAAATAATTATAATAATTTTCTTTTTTAATTTATTAGTGTTGGGAACCCTCTGCTCTGTTCAGTGTGTGACAAACAGTCAAACACAGAGGAAGAATAGGGATCTTTTTCTATCTCACCTTTAAATATTTAAATATTAAAAAGCATTTAATTATGACAAAAACAACATAACTACAACATCAACAATTTATCATGGTATTATATTTACTATTATAGTTAATAGTTCCTTTAAAAGTGTTGAATAACAATGCTTCATACACCCGGCCTAAAAATATGAGACAACAGAATACACGTGTAACCTCATAAATATACTGTAGTATTACAGTATAGTATAGTATAGTATAGTATAGTATAGAATAGTATAGTATAGAATAGTATATACTATATTATACTGCTCAGTTGTTCATTCCTGTGCTGGATGTGTGCTACATGTGGTGTATAGGTTGACATGCACGCTGGTTGAACAGTAACCCCCACCCTCACCCCCACCCCCACCCCCACACCCTCCTCCGGCTGGCCCACCAGAGGCAAGGCTACATGTCACCATGACACGCAGACTAATGCAGGAACAAGCAGGGCGTGGATTAGGCAAAAATCCTACACGAGATTCCGTCATGCTGCTGCGCTCATGATGGGGGACGGACAGGTGTGCTGCAACAATGAGGGCTTTCAGACAGAGAAGTGTGTGTGTGTGTGTGTGACATTAGGGTAACAGTTAATGGGTGAGGAGGACACTTGAGGTTGACGTAGATCTCTGCTAACCGACTTCGCTCAAATGAATAAAATGCTCCAAAGAATCCATGAAAATAAATAAATAAATAAATCCTGTAAAAAAACTTTATTGTTCACAGGCAGCTTCACAGGTCTGTGTTTATTTGGCTTTGTTCTCATTGTGATCCTTGGTTTTCTTGGTCATTCTGGTGCAGCTGTGTTTATCCTGGCTTACTTTGCCCCGTTTTGGTTGTTTCCTGTTTTATTTTGAAAGTCTTGTTTTCCTTGTGTTTTACTTCCTTCTGTGTTCCCTCCTTTGTGATTACCTGCCATGCCCTGAGTGTGTTCACCTGTGTCTTCTTACTCCCCCCCCTGTCCTTGTCCCTCAGTGCTGTGTCCTCCCATGTTCCTGTTGCTCCTGTGTGTCTTCCACCTCCCTGGTCTCTCCATGGATCACCTGTCCCCTTGTTTGGTTTGTTTCAGTTTTTGTTCTTGGACTCTTTTGTTTGTACTTTATTTTTGGGTTTACTTTTTACATGTGTTTTTTTTTTAATTTCAGTAAAGCTCACCTTCCGTTGGATACCTTGGTTTTTGGTCTGTGCTCGGGCCCTACCTGAACCCTAACAGTTCCCAGGTTGCCCAAAGGGCTGCAACAGCAGGAGGTAAACCCAGATTTGATTGTTGCCATCGTACCATCGTAGTTTTGGACTTATTTATTTTTTAACCTCGCTGTTCACCCTTTACAGTCAAATAATACTTGTTATGGGTTTTGGTGTCCTCAGTCATCATGTCGGTTGCTAGGCAACAGGAGCATCACTTCATGATAAACAGAAAGTCTTCCACAGACTAGACCTGCAAACATTTATCCATCCATGACTGTGCTGTTGCCATAGAGGTGCAGGTCTTTAGAATTAACCCTCGATGATGCAGAAGGAACACTTTCTGTGGAGTTATGTTTAGTTGTAACAATCTAGACAGGTTCTGATAGACTTTCTTAAAGCTACATGACAGAATAACAAGTTAGGCTTCATATAATCTAAGAGAAATAATGATGTATTGTTCTAATCTCTCCACGGGTAGTGTGCCTACACCAAACTTTTTACAGCCACCTTCAGCCTATACTGCTATTCGCCGTCAGAAACCCAGAACGGTCAGACCTCATCGTAAATTACCGCCAGACAGTAAAGACCACACAAACGAAGAGGTGATGAGAGCAGCTACCTGTGGAGAGAAAGTCACTGAGGAAGGATAAAGATTTGAGTAGGGCTGCTGTTAGGTTGTTGTTGGGTTTGGGGGTGGTGCACTCTGTACACTTTGACCTCCTGCTCCGCTACATCTTTATTTCACGGCTGACAAAGTGAATGCCAACGTGGCGTAAGGAATTCTGCCTCCATGTCGGATTTATGGTCCTCAGCTGCCGTCAGCCACCAGCTGACCTTCGGGTAGGCCTCAGACAGGCAAGCAAGAGCAAAGGGAGAGTGGAGACAGTGAGGGCAAGATGCAGAAATCATCACAGAGAAGTCAGCCAGACCTACAAGTCACCAGCAAGTCTCCCTTTATTAAAACCTGGTGCCTACATTACCCACAATGCAAATCTACCCCTAACATTTTGGTGTTAATAGCCTTCATCAGGCTTCCTCCTAACAAAGAGTGTCTCTAAAATCAAACACATCCTCATACAAATGTGAGGAAGAAATGTTGGAGGAGGGGAGATGAGGAAGAGGAGGAAGGGGGGCGTCTTCTCTGAGCTCTTTAAGAAAGTCATCTGAATTCAGGCCTCATTCCCTCCATTGATCCGGCTGTTGAGAGGGAAACCAAAATGTTTGGATTATTTTAGCCAATTAAGCCGCCAGAGAGCCAATTGTGGATGTGCTATTATTGAGCATCTCTGTGCTCAAAGTGCTTAATGTCGGGCTGCTTACAGAAGGATCAATGGCAGGCTCTGTGATCGGATTAGCTGGCTAATCAATGCCAGTTGCTAATATATTAACAAGGCAATTACAGTGCTGTGGAGGAGCCCAGCTGCAACAAACGTAACACCCCGAGATGTCTCAGATATTAAAGAGTTGGAGAGAGAGAGAGAACGACAAAACACCACACCCCCATCCCCACCCCCACCCCCACCCCACAAAGCCATCACATAATTTCCCTCTCACTCTTTTCTGTGTTACACACACAAATTACACACACACTCGCACAAATCGCTGCCCTCCACTGCCCCTGTGGAGGTGTTAATGACATTACTAATGATAACACTTCACACTCGCGCCATAAAGATGGGACCAGGGCCCAGACTCTTAAATCTCACACAGTAACTCGCAGCAATTATTCTTACACATAAACACACACACACACCCACACACACACTCTGCCATATTTACATTCCATTAAGGATAGATTTAACTTGAAATCCAATTACTTTAGAAGGCTACACGTGCAGGTGCTGTCACTTTTTATGGAAGGAAAAACTGTAAATGATGTCATTATAAGCATGTTCACAGACGTATTTTACAAAGGTGCAAAGATACAATATAATAAATGCAATAGTGGTCAATGGGGTATTTATGTAGTTATAATAATTCTACAAGCTGCCTCTCCACTGTCAGATAATAATAAGTCACACTGAGATCAAATGGATGTCAAAGAGAATAATAAATGCAACATATAAAGTCACAATTAATCATTATGAGACTTTTTTTATTTTTCTGTACTACCTGTATAATTACAATGGAAGTCAATGGGGCTCCATCATTTTCATATATTGTTTTTTTTTTTTTCCAGAATTGTTTTATTTTTAAATTGAAATTATTTTTTGTTACAGACATACAAGATTCCAACCAAGAATCTAAAAGAAACATAATTTAGAAACATAATTTATACAGCTTTACATGGTAGAGCATGATATACAGGAACATACAGGAACAGGTATGTGTTACCCAGCGCCTGTGTGACTGTTACAGGTCAGAGTTCAGTAGTTTAATTGCGACAGGCAGGAATGACTTCCTGTGTCTCTCAGCGGTGCAGCGTGGGAGTCGGAGTCTGTTGCTGAACGTGCTCCTGTAGCTGGTCAGCACAGTGTGGAGCGGGTGAGAGGGAATGTTTTTTATCTTTATTTTTTAGAACAATTAATTGTAAAGTAAACATACTGAATTTTAGTAATGATTGTATGACAGCGACTAATTGGATCATGTGCTGAGTTATAAATACAGAATAGAAGTCAATGGGCCTCAGTAGCCTGACAATGCAATATATAATTGTAAATATTTGCCTAACAAATGCAGTGGATCACTGTAAGACAGTGTTTTATATTCCGAGGCTACTACAATGCATTTTTTATTTTTTTAAATCACAATAAAAAGTGCAAAGAGTCACAATACATTTTAGTCACAATAGTAAATTTTATAAATATAAAATGGTGGTCAATGGGCTTCCATTCATTTCAGTGCAATTCTTAAATGTAGGTTACAGTAATGTGAATAACTACATTATGAATTGTAGTGATGACTGTGTGACAGTGACTAGAATTTGGGATTTAATACTCTAGCTTAAATATGAAAACAATAGAAGAGAGGACTGGTACTGACATGCCATAGGTGTAACTCTAATTCCTGGTTAATCCAAATACAGGGTAGTAAAAGGGTGGAGTGCAGGTGGAGCTGAGCTGGGTGGAAGAGCTCACGGCTCAAAGGCCTCATAAAGCACCAAACTTTGTTTTCTTCTGCAGTAAAGGGCGACATTTGAACATGAAGAGTCAGCCCCTAGAGGCTAAGCAGGGAACTGCAGTTTTTGATCATTTTGATGATGCCTGTGTGTAACTCATACAGTTTAAAATTGACTCCATGTTGCTTCTGCATGTAAAAACTCATAAGCTAAATGACAAAAAGTTTAAAAATATAATAAAAGTCAGTCACTAAAAATGTGTTATGTGACTATTAAATGCATTAATCTGTAAGAGAATAGCACCAAAGCTGTCCTTAAAAACAATAAGGTTTCTTTCTTTTCTTTTCTCTTTTAAGGAAAATCCTGAATGAGAAATTTGCATAAGTAGAAAAAAAGAAAAGAAAATGACACTAAGCTGAGAATCTGGTCGATTCCTGCGTTTGATGTCAGCGAGCTGGAGTGTGGGAGATCTTGAGGGCTTTGGTGGTAGAAAGTATTCTCAAACACTGTCACGTTTAAAAGTGTTGGCTGCTGTTTAACTGTTTAAAGGCTCCGGAGCTGCTTTGAAGAGTTGTCTCTTTGTCTAGTGGATGGGGACGGGGGACGGTGGACGAGGGGGGCTTAGCGGAGCTGCTTGGTATTCCCCCCCTGGGCTTTGTGCCTTTGGCTGCCATATGGGATAGACAAAACAGCCATATAAGTACTTAAGCAAAGTTTATATTTACTCAGGAATTTTCTCAGCTTTGCTTTACTTTAGTGGAAAAACAATAACCAGGCTGAATCAACGCTACCATTATAAGCACTTATGCAAAGTTCATATTAGCAATGGAAATTTCAACCTTGGCAGGAACATCCAGGCTGTACATAATGCTTCTGCTGCCGCATAAACCTGCTTTTCTCTCAGCTCTGAGGAAGGCAGCGTGGTGAGAAAACACGCAGCTAAATTACTGTTTTACTTTTTCCTTCTTTCTTCTCTCTCCTAGTAAACAAGTTTTTCCTCCAGTTAATCAAGGAGTCTTCATTAAAACTTGAAGAGTTCTGCAAGAGGCAAGCCGACAGTGCACAAACATTCAAAAGCATTTAATTAAATGTGTGTGTGTAATTGTGGTGTTTAAAATAATTTCATAGATCCAAGTTGCTTTATTTATTTATAAAATTAAATTAAAAGCTTTATTGTATTGGTATGAATCCTTCTGATTTAATAATTCATTTAATATCCTCCCGTGCTCTATACCGCACTGTATGCCGGTGAAGCATCTTAAATTTTTATTAGTAGCATAAACATAAAAATATATTTGATTTTTTTCCCAGCAGTATTAAGAATTTAGTGAAAGTATCAGACTTTCCACTGCTGAGGAGGAGGAGGAAGTTACAGGCTCCACTTGTTGGATGCTATTGATATATTTGCCTGGATTGCAACATAGCAGAACATATGAGAGCTGTTTACCAAATAACTCCCAGCAAAGCCGTCCATCTGGAGAACTGAGCATCAGCCCAGTGCATGCTGGGAGATTAGACTGAGCCTGCTTGTCTAAATTCAATATTTACAAAAGGAGGTTGCTGTCAACACTTGTGTGTTACTGTTAGCATGTGGGCCTGTGTGCATGTGCTCTTTATATATGGAAAATGTTGTTATATTTTAAATGTCGTTATTTAATGCTAATAATTAATGATAAGTGTTTCAGTGTGAGGCTGTGTTTTTTTGTAGTAAGGTAAACAGTTAACTGTGATTCTACGAATCGAGCAAACTGTAAGGGAGCATCAGCACACATCTGAAAGTCATCTTCACAGAGAAGGTTCCTCAAGGGAGCCTTTGTTGGTGGAGTGGCATGTTAACACACCGCACAACAACACAACAACAAAGGGACATCACGATAAAGAAGCTGCACAGTTTCTAAAGGTTTTCCCAAATTGTCTGTTAAAAATTATTTTCTGCAACTCTCAAAAAAATCTAGAAATACACCGCACGACATCATCATATCATTACCACATGAGGACTAATGTTACTTTAGGCCTCCTCCCGGATCATGCTAAAATCATACACACAAACAAACTAAAGTGCCGATTGATTGATAAGTTGATCAGTTTAGAGTTTGTTGAGGATAACTGCATTGATGCTTCTTCCAGTTTAAAAAAAAAAGTTAAAAGTAATTCGTTTTCTAATAAATGCTAACACGCTCCTTACATCACTGCATTAATTTACTAAGATAGTGGCACATTATTAAAGAATAAAGATTCAGTGGAAAAAAGGCAAGAAGACAATTTTATTAGAGGAATAAATTGTTGAAGTTTAGTTCATTTGCAGCTACAGAGAGGCTTATTTGAATGTTTGCAAATGAATGCATGCAAAACAGAGACAAACTGACACACAGACAGCAGTGCACAGGTAGCATGTGAAATGTCATTAAAGTTGCATGTTAATTACATGTCAAGCCATGGTATCATGTTGTTTAGACATATTTTAGTGAAAATAGCTCGTTATATGTGTCTCAGCAGAGATCCTGTGCGTCATCCATCCATCCATATATACCGTTAATGTTCTCCAATAACACAATCTGCTGATTCCTGGCTGTCACTCTCATGTGTGAGTGTGCAGTATGCACTTGAACTGATCAGGGTCCGGCTTCAGCTAACACATAAAACACATGATGTTGTAATAAACTTCCATTTTTTCCAGTAAACTTGGCAGAAGGCAGTGATGAAAACGTGCATCTGCACTCACAAAGAGCCGGCGGGTCTTATTTACAAAATCTCCCACTTTCTCCTGTTTATTTATTAGGGTGGACAGTCTCTGAACTTCAGACAAATGTTTGTTGTCTGAACCATCTGTCTGGCAGCGGAGCAGAGAGAATGAGGAGAGAGAGGGCAGAGAGAGAGAGGGACGGAGCAGAGGAGTGTAAGAGAAGAGGTGACGTACCCAAGAAAAGACACAGAGAAGAGACAGTGAGGGAGGCGAGGGAGGCTGAGGGGTGGGGGGTCTGAGATGTTCACGGCCAGCACACTCTCTATTCATGAAGCTTAACCAGGCATGAGATAGGCCTGGAATACCAAACACAGATACCTCCTCCTCCTCCTCCTCCTCCTCCTCCTCCCCCTGGGTGCTCCCTACCTCCCCACGTCCGCCCTCCTCATCTCCACTAAACAGGTTTCCAAGGCAACACCACAGGAGGTCAGGGGTCAGGTGTGGTGTAGGGTGGGTGTCTGAATGTGGGTCCATCTGGATGAGTGACCTGACATAATCAGATATCAATCCTACACTACAAGTGGGGAGAGAGTGAGAGAATGCTGAGCTGAGGAGTAAAGCATGAGTTTGTTATTGATGTGTGTGTGTGTGTGTGTGTGTGTGTGTGTGGGAGGGGGTGACTGAAATCATCTGTTAACCCTCCTTGATATTGACATTTACAGTGCTGAGCAGAGGATGGGCTTGTGGATGAAGAAGAGGAGCGTTTTCTCTGAAAGTCGCCAGATGGTTCGTTTGGCGTTCTGCCACTAAAGAGTTAAATACTGAAATACAGGTGCTGGAAACCAGCGTTAGAGAATTCTGTTTTATTTTAATGTGACCATTTATAATGTGTAAAAAAATATATCACAAATGATATATCCTGTTTCTGGAAACAATGCCACTCCCACACGTGATCTTCTTATGGTTAAATGAAATCAAATTTACCTGAATGTGAATTAAAAAAATAATTTGTAAACAATCTGGTGCCACTATCAGGTCCATAGTTTACTTTGTTTGAAACCCAATAGTCCAGTTATAGTGTGAAGTTTAGTAAATGTCAGAACCTGCCTGACATCAGCACGCTCCCAGTGCCCAGTGTCAGTTCATCACTGTCACAGCGCGTTTTTTAAAACTTATTGTAATGCTAATATTTGCTAATGCTGCTAAGTGCCTTTTTGTGAGGGGACAGCTCTGGAAGTCCTCTGGAGGTGTTCTAATGTTTTCCGTACACATTTTCATTAAGGGATGATAGTCCAACATGCACTTCCATGAGGTCTCCTTTGCGCGGCTCTGAAGAGCTGATCTAAGGCCACGTCATCCAATTTGCTGACCTCTGAGGCCATGTTTGCGCTGCTTGTGTCGGCTCTCGTGGCGGCCATTGTGAATCAGTGCGACAGGAGTTTTTGTATTGTGATGTGCCTATAGTTCACATTTATAGTTCTGCAAATAAGGAGCACTTACATCAAGCTGCTGGTAGATATAACACAGGGCGCTACTCGGCCAAACCTCCGCTTTTAGTTTAGTTGACATAAATAGTTTGAAATAATGGCGTCATTGGTGTAAAAAAAAGTTGCAGTTAAAGGTTTTTTGATGTGTAGCTGCAAAAAAAATATGCCATTTATTCCAAGTATTATTAGCATTATTGGCCGGTATACAGGAAGACTAGTGAGTGTTATTGGATTAGCAAAGACATATCTTTGTTATGTTATATACACAATATGTTGCCCAACTTCAGACATCTGGTGTCGCACTTGAACTATTTTAATGGAGCGAACAGACACTTTTTTTGTATTTTCATATAAAGACACAGAAGTGTCAGATCAGCAACTTCAGAGTCTGGAGCAGTCCTCTGAGTCATGGCTGCACTGGGAACATTTCATATATATATATATATATATATATATATATATATATATATATATATATATATATATATATATATATATATATATCCTGCTGAACATTTGGTGCCAGTTGAGGCATTTAATTATGAAAAAATGTTCATAAATAGCACCCTGTGATGGTTTTTTTTTGCCCTACAATTCCCATAGATCGCACTCTGTGCCAACTCCCCACATCAGTTTATCCCAGACGAACCAGACGCCTAAATTGGTGTGTGGGCTGAAGGCTTTGCATGAAAGAGCCACTGGATGTCTGGCCCACTGAACAGATAAAGGCTGTATAACATCAGTATGATCAGTAATAAAACAGGCAGCTTTTTACAGAATCATGATTTATCGTGGAAATAAAATATGTTGAGAACCGACCACGTCTTTTCCAGCTTGTGGAGAAGTTAGGAAGTGGGAGTGGAGCAGATGGGAATGTACAGCACGTGGGTGATTTCAAGTGAAATAAGCTCTAATTATGCTGTGAAACACAGCCAGAGGCAGCGCAGAACAATGCAGGACCTACGGACTTAAACACTATCAGCTGTGCTCACACTGTCAGCTCATTCAGTCTCTATTTACACCCCGAATCTGGCCTCTCTCTCTCTCTCTCTCTCCCCCCCTCTCTCTTTAAGTCATTATCAGTCTCTCTGCCCCCCCTCCTGCTCCTTTATCTGTGCCTGAGATAGTGAGGTGTGGGAGAGTACATATTTACCTTCGAAAGGTGGGAAATTTCTCCACTGCTTGTTGGTAAATACAAACCTCGCTGTCATCAGAGGCAAATACAAGACATTACTCAGAAAAAGTGCAACAAAGAAGCGTCTGATTTTTTTTTTTTTAATTTTTTATAATGTCTTATTTTATTTTATTTACTTATTTTACCTTATTTTATATTTCTAACCTGTGTTCTGATCATGCATGGAGCACTGTAAGCAATTTCCCCCTTGAGATTGATTGATTCAGATTCTGATAAGGGATAATGCCCAAATAGGAATCAATACATGCCCTCTGAGGCTGAGACATGCAGCAAGCAGAAGTGCTAAAAACTGCAGTTCCTCAAGTGTCCATTAGACCCTGGCTCCAAAATTAAGTCAATCCACATAGATGTCATGTTAAAATTTCCAGTAAAAGATAAACACATTTACAGCCTGAACACACACACACACACACACACACACACACACACACACACACACACTAATCTTTATGTCTTTATAGGACTCTATAAATTCACAAATTAAGGTCATCGTGTGCTCAAAGGCGGAGCTTTAAGAGTGATGCTAGTACTAGTCGATGCATTTGCTACTTGTTGACTGGACTGTTGTAATTCCTTATCATCCAGACGAACAAATAATTCTCTGAAAAGTGAACTCAACAGAAACGGATCAGATTTCTCTTCTGGCTTCTCTTCGCTGGCTTTCTAGCCGGGCCAGCCGATCCCACTCACCCAAAAATGCTCTCCATAAAATAGATCTGGAATCCCCCCCTTTACAGCCACGTCCACTCAGTACAGACCCTGCTGTAACCATTTATCTGAAACAGGGCGGGCTCCATGTGACGACCTGCTGCGTGACTTGTTAATAACACCTTGGACTTCTACACCATTCACACTCACACCTATGGCCGATTAGACTCCCCAATTAACCTGCCTTTGATATGTGGGAGGAGAAAACCCAGGCACGTACAAACTCCACACTGGAAGGTCCCGACCAGCCTGCAGGCTTGACTCGGGGACCCTCTTTGCTGTGAGGCAGCAGTGCTAGCCACTGCATCACCCTTTTTCCATGAATATTACCATTTATCAAGTTAAACAAGTTAATAAGAAACTTTTGCTTTCTGAACCTCTGACCTCGATTGAACCGAGCAGACTTATTCCATGTGAAATTCAACTCTTTACCTGTCTAACAGTGATTACACCGTCTGACCTCACCTCCTGAAGCCGCCTGCGATAACATCAGCGCCCAGGAGGAGTAATTAATAAACCCTCTTTTATTTTATTAGGACTGTCAGCAACAAGGCACGAAGCAATTAGTAAGAGCATGCTACTTCCATTAATTACAAGTGCAGAACATTTAAGAAGCTATCAGAGTTCACACTCATTACAGAGGACAGCATGTAGCGTCAGCTCCATTGTCTGCTGCTGTAGACGAAAAAAAACCCAGTGGTATTAAAGTATTTATAAAGACAGGTGATCTGACGGGGGACCTGACAGGACGAGCGGAGAAACAAGATCACTTCAAAGTGTTTACTTACCTCTAAATCCAATTTTCTGTGTCAGTGCAAAGACTCTGGGAGGAATATTAATAATCATAGTGTGCCAATTGTTTTGTCACAAAAGAGACACAGAGCTGTCTGTCCCATTGCTGTGGACGAGACGTAAAGGACGGGGAGGGAACAAATGAGCATGAGGTAATGACACAATTCTACAAACTGGTTCCACAAAAGTCCACTCAGTCCTCCATGTGTGCAACATTTGGCTGCTAGCCTCTGTGAGCTGCTATAGCTGGGATCCTGTGTTGGTGTAGGATTGTAAAGAATATAGACGAAGAGGGAAAAGGTTCCATCTTGGAGCCGGAGTCTGCAGAGCAGAGGTCTGTTACTGTCTTCCTGTAGTCGGTGTCTTTTGGTCAGTGTGGACGATATGAAGATGATGTACATGCAGGTCCTGTGTTTACAGAAAGAAATGATGAGGTAAACATTAAGAAAGCAGCCGGGCATGTGTAGTCAGTGCTGCCCTCAAACTCTGAGTTCTGTTTTTATGAATCATTTATGTGTCGTCACTTTCTCATACAGTTCTTCAGCGCTGCAACTTTTTCACAGTCTTGAAACAGAAGCCTGCTCTAACAGGCAGCCTCTGCCCTCCCACACATCTAATGGGCTCTCAGTTAGTTTTGTCCTGCTGAGAGTTTCTCTGCAGGGTTCCTCATGCTGCCCTCACCCTGCCTTCCTCCTCCTCCTCCTCCTCCTCCTCCTCCTCCTTCCCTTTCTGCTGATCCTCTGCAATGGAGAGAAGGCGGTTTGGTTGCTCTGACATGTCTGTGCCTGAGAAGACACTTGTAGACACATTCTTGGCCTTGAAATGCTCTTTCACCGACAAAGCCCGGATTCTATACAGTTCAAATGTTGTCAAAAAACACAATGTTCATTGAAATTGCCTCCAAAAAAATGTAAATGAGAACTGGATGTTAAATCTTCCTGGAGCTGTCTGAGTGATTTATTGGTTGCTGACCTGCCATGAACATGGATCTGAGTTAGACACAGCCAGCTTCATCTGGGTTCAGAGGTGAAGGGTCAGCAAGGCTCTGCTCTCACTGAAATATGTCTGTTACTTTACAGGAGGTGTGATTTTATTTAAATTTAACTCTGAAAACAACATAGCCAAATTGCCAGAACGCCAATTTCAGCAATCGGCCTGACATAATCTAACCATGAGGCGTACACGAGTAGAAAGTCTACCACAATAGTTGCCCAAGCTATTTGTTGATCTACCCAGCTCAGCCTTGTGCGTTGCCATGGATACTCTCTGTTCTGTGGCATCACGAGCTGTCTGGACATCTGACCCAGTGAGGCAAACACAGGCCGGCGTTCCACACATACAGTGTGTGTGTGTGTCTGCCAGCCTGTGTGAATCTGGCAAAACACAATACACGAAGACACTGGCAAAAATAAAAGGGTCTAAACAGAGGGGAAGGAGCAGATGGACATTAAGGTCTAATGGGTTGACTTTGGTAAGGACCAAATGGTTTCCATGCTGCCCGTCTTCACAACTGTGATGTGCAGTCCTGGCACAGATGGGAAGATGTGAAAATAACAGTTGTTGCTGGCTGAAGCCTCTTTATTTTCTCTACTATATAGTACACCCGCAGCATCCGGACAGACAGGGAGCAGCAGGTGCAGCTGGGAAAAGTCACCTTTGGTGTAGAGACGTTTAGAACTGTTGTCCCCCAGGGACTTGTCCTCGCCCTGCTACTTTTCCCTCTCTCTCTGCACCGCCTACACACACCCTGTTCAAATCATACAGTTATCAGACTTACTTAAATGATAAAGAATATAGGACTTAAAGTCGACTCCATCCTCACAAGTCCCAGTAGAGTTTTACTGTCTGCCGCGACTGAGGCAGAATGGTCAGCTACGCTCTCTCAGGGTGGCCTCCTCTTACTTCCTGTCCTTGTGTCTTTCCCTTCCCTCTAACTGGCTGCCCCACCCTTATTGTTTCCACCTGTGTCTCGTTACCCCCACCCATTTAGTCCACCTGCTTCGCCTGTGTTTGTTTGTTTCTGTTGCATGCCCTCTTTAAGTATTTTGTGTTGTTTGGACTTCTTCTTGTGTTCTTCATCATCATAGCAAAGCGCCTTGCAACGAGATTTGAATTGAAGCAGCACTGGAAGTTCTGGACATTTCTGTGATTGTTTGCTTTAATTGGTTCATGATATGTGCTGACTGACTGTTCTCAGCTCCCAAGTTTTCTTTTGATAGTGTCCGTTCTTTCCAAACAGTTTGTTGGGGCAACCTTCTGTGGAACGAACCATCTGGAGACCGGTGTGTGTTTGTGAGATCACATATGTGAGAATTTTCACAGGAAATAATTTTATACTGTTTTAGAGACGGCAGTGTCGAGGCGGATTAGCTGACTGTAGTTGGCTCTGTTAAGCGTATACCGTGTCTGGTTGTGTCTCTTTGTAACAGTGAAACAACACTGCTACCTTAAGGTTAGTAACAAAACTACACCACATCACAAATGGGGAGAAAAATGTGGAAATAATCTCATCTGATAATTTTTGTAAACACCTAAGTTCTCAATATTAGAAAAATATTTCAAATATATATAAAATAAAATGTTTAATTGTCGGCTGCTTTCATTATCCAGAGTGAGAGGACCACTGAAGACTAAGTTTAACATTTCATAATGACAATTATGGCTAAATAATTGAAAATCTTGTCTCAATTTAATTGTAACATTCTGGCCTCTAATTTCCTCTCTGCTGAGATCTCTGATTGTTCCTCAGGAACACCCAAACCCCTGCAGTCTGCTGGCCCCACAGTGCAGGCCGGTGATCCTCGGCCAGTGTTTGTGAAAGGGCCCCAAGCTGCCTCGCGCCGTGGCAAATGAGGCGCGTGACTCATCAGACCAAACACGGGATTAGCTGGTAATGATCTGGCAAATGGTTTTGAAATTGTAATGATCTGCCACTCAGCTGGATCCACAGGGAGAGAGAGAGGAAGAGGGACAAAAGAGAGGGTCTAACATGATGATCACAGATCTGCTATCAAGCTTTAAAAAAAAATACAAATAAATCCCACACACATCATACGCTGCTGTTCAGAGAGAGAGAGAGAAACACATCAAGACAACAAAGAGGAGAGCACGCCAACTCTGTGCAGCTCACATAGATTACTTTACACTACAGCAGCAGTGTGAAGTCTGTCTGTGCTCATGTGTTTAAGATGTGGAACAAACAAACTAAGAGAAGTGTGATCAAGCTAGTGTTGTTGGACTTTGCTGCCCTCTGCAGGAAGCAGCATAGAAGCTAACCAGCTGTACTTCTAAGGTGAAGCTAATGCACAAGCTAAATAAAACCATTTAAACCCTGCAGTCACACATAGGAAGGAAATATTGTCAAATGTAAAAACATAACTGATTATTTTTGAAGTAATCTAAATTTCCCTCCACCTTTTGCTCCACCTTGCTTTTAAGCTTAGTACTTTCACTTGATACTACTAAAAAAGGTGAAAATTCCTTAAGTACTACATAAATTAAGCCAAAGCAAAACAGGAAGATAATGATCATAATTCCCAGTTTGATACATTTCTAATTCCAATTTTCATTCTTATATTAAACATTGATCACTTAAAAATGTGCCCTTAACTTAAATAAAAAAACACACACACAATGACAACAATTGAAAGTTTTATTTTTATTTTTTACACCTATACAATTAAAAAAACATAACAATGTATTTGGTTTCATAAAAACATAGATCATTGTAAATTTACATCAAGGTCATATACCGTAGGTTTCCCAGTTTAGCTCAGAGGAAAGTAAAGTGTGAGGCTGTCTTGTGCAGATGATGGTGTGTGTGTGTTTTCTTGGAGTGTTCTGGTAAGATGTACCACATGACAACACCTGAGGGATTGATAGAGATTGTAAACAGTGTGGTGGTGTTCAAACCGGTCACCGTCGAGCCAGTAAACACGTCATAGACCTGAAAGAAAGACGACAAAAAAAAAATCAACATGTGGCTGCCGTGTGTGGATCCATCATGTAACTCAGGATTTAGAATGACCGAGGAGAAGGAGGCGTACACACCCCGTAGTTTCCAGGATTGTAGTTGAGCTTAGCCAGAGAGGTGTGGTAGAGGTAGGGCATGTCACTCCGCCGGCTCAGGAACACTAAAGCACTGGCTGAATTAGCCAGAGGCCTCCAGTATACTTCAATGCGACTCTTCTCCTGTGTAAAAACAGACACACATCACACAAAAAATGATAAATGAAAATGTAAAACCGCACAACTTTGTTTGCTAACTGTGCAAAATTATGTCCCAGTAATGATAATAATATGATGATGATGATGACCTGCAGCAGGCGTCGGCCCTGGATACCCAGGGGATCCTGGTTGATAGCAATGGCCACTTTGTTCTGCAGGATGGCCCGTGCACCGTTGTCAAGGTTTCGAAGGTCATTGGACATGATGAGAGGGGACGCCATTATCGCCCACAGAGCCATTTGAGAGCGACTCTGCTCTAGACTAAGACCGAAGTTTCCAATGATGAGCTGCGGGAGGAGGTAAAGAGAAGGCGGAGCTGAGAAACACTTCAAAATGCTGGTATGTGCAAAATGAGTGCAAACATGGAACAATGAGGACATAAAGTACCAACAAGCATCCTATCTGAAGGACTAGCTATGCTCACAGACTCTAACTCTTGTCTTATCACACCACCTGAGCCCACCAAAGTAAAGGATGTCTTCAGAAACCATGAGAGTAACACTGCACCATGTCAGGGTCATTCCACTGCCCAGGCCCAGCAGCTGGCTGCAGATCATCCTGGTTGTTGAAGAACCAGTCAACGATGCCTTGAAGACTGTCCCATGAGTCCTGGATGTCAAAGTAATTCCTCCAAAGGTTACAAATATTCCCCATCAGGGTGTAGTTCACCTGGAATTAAACAAATGTGGTGGAATATCATCAGCTGTGTAGGAGCAGTTCTGAACAGCTTCAGTGCACCTCTACTTTCAGTGTTAAAATCTATTCTGGGTTTGGTCTCAGTAACCTAAGCGACACTCACAACAGGTGGGAGTCCTCCGACGTAGACAGGCCAGCTACAGGAGTACGCAATCGGTCTGCCTGTAGCGTTCAAAGCCAAAGACATCAGAGGGTAACCTGTGTGATACAAGAGAAGCGCTCACTGTAGCTAAAAAATTCCCAGTTTTTATGCTCTGTAGGTCAGTAGAAGCTCTTACCCAACATTTGTTCTAGTGGATTTGAGTAACAGCCGTCAAATTTCAGATAGTCCACCCCCCAGCTAGCAAAGGTCTGAGCATCAATCTCAATTTTGTCCAGTGTGGTGCCAGGGAGTCCCATGCATGTGTGCGTGCCCATGTCTGCATAAATGCCCAGCTTCAGTCCACGGTCATGGATGTACCTCGCCAGTTTGGCAATGCCCCCTGGGAACCTGAAGAAAAGTAAGTGCAGCTGGTTCTTCAACAGGACACAGACAAAACCTTCACACAACTTTAAATAATATGTATTTTCTGGAGGAACTAGACCCACCTAGAAGGTTCAGGTTGCAGCCTTCCTTGTTCATCCCTCAGCTTCGACATCCAGCAGTCATCTATCATCACATACTCATAGCCCAGCTCCTTCCAGCCATCCTCGACCAGCCTGTCGGCCATGTCTCTGAATAAATCCTCACTGTGGGCAGACGCAAGTGGGAAAAAGTGTCTGTGTCACAACAAAGTGTCTCAGCCTTAGACATCCATGTAGCAAAGTGAAAGTTTAAAGAACCAAGAAGAGGAAATACTGGAGTAAAGTACAAGCACTTAAACACTGTGCTTGCGTGAGTTTAATTAAGGGCACTTGATGACCACAAACATTGGTCTGTTTATGGATTTTGTCATCTGTCAATGAGACAATGAGACTATGGCCATTAGGTCTACTAATAAGTATCGGTCTGGATCTCTACACAGGCTAAGGAGCTGATAGGACCGGGCGTTGACTTCTACCGCTGGGACAAACACAAACAATGTCGTCCAAAGTCCACCGGTTATTCCTACCTGATGCAGTTCTGTGGATCGTCATGACAATCAATATCACAGCGAAAGCGCTCCCAGGCCATCCAGCCCATAGGTGGAGTTCTCAGCAATCCATTGTCCAGGGCCGCAGTCAGTGAGATCAGGGCAAAGAGGTGTGTTCCTGCTATGAGTCTCATTCTACAGATAAACACAAAATAATTTAACCCTTACTGAAGTTTAATTCAGTGGCTGTTTAACTATTCTTGTTTTGTAGGACATCTAATATCGTTGTGTAGTGTGTTTAAAGAGTGTTTAAAACACTTCAACAGCTGTCATTACTCGATCACTGATTACAGCCTGACTGATTTAACAGAAGCTTCTGCTACACACAACATGACCAGCAGACAAATGTGTGAGTGGAGATGCCACCTCTACACATACACTCAAAAAAAATCGTGTTTTATGACAGAAATACTCGACCACAAACAGTTAAAATCCTCCTCACCTGTTAACCTGCAGCTACAGCGTTCACACAGGCTTATCACAGGCTTCTGCACTTCCTGGAATTTGCCCTGAACTAAACAATGCAAACTCTTCCTGGTTAGGTCAGATGATTGTCATGTGACCAGGCATCACATGATAAAACAGGAAAAACAGAAGCAGGATATAGGTGTCAGGCAGGTGCTCACCACAGCACATTATAAAGAGTATAGCCTATGCATAATCAAACATTGATAATGTAAATAAATAATCTATAAGATTCTCAGGGATTTTAAAGGATCTGTGCTGTTTAAACATAGAAACAGCTTTGCCTCCGAATTTACCTGCTGTAAATGTCCACTGTGCAGCTGACAAGACACACAGTGTTGAAGGTGAATTCAGAACACCTGTGTGAGCATTCGTCACGTGTCAGTCACAAGTTCGTGGATCATACCGATGTCGATCAGATGAGCAGGAGGAATGTGCGCCGTCCTCTCTGTGCACATTCCAACATACATTTAATTATAGATAACTTGATTTGAATTGATTTCACCTTCATTCTGACTGAAACCATCAGAAAGGAATGAACATTTTAATGACAGTTGTTGATGTAAAGTTGGGCATTTTTACTGATTTGACTGATTTATTTTTTTGGAGCTTTGAAGCCCTCAAGTGGCCATTTACAGAACTTTTTAGTTTTTGGAATTTAATCTTATGGATACAGCTTGAGAAAGGGCTTTAAATAAATTCATTAAATTATAATAATCAACATGTATTCCTTTTTTAAAAATTGGTTTTAGATATCTTGAGTGTGTGTTTTCATAATAATAAAGGGACATGGCATGCAGTGTAACACTGATGTTTTTTAATAGTTTTTACAAAAATTGATCAGGAAAACAGCCAGGTAGTGTTACAGTTACAGTCACAGTTACAGTTACAGTTTAAAATGGATTGGTCATTGCAAAGACATAGGCCATGGGCACCTGCAGCCCAATGTTGACAAGATGCCACTTTCCCATCACTAATGCTCCGATAACCAGCCCTCCCACTGTTCCCACAGTTCCGGGCCACGAGGACCACCTTCCAGCTGTAGCTGCCACCGCGCCCACACACATCCCTGCTGCTCCAACAACCCCTAACAGCGCCCCCGCCTGCCCTCCTCCTCCTAGAACTGCTGATAACACCTCCACCCCGGCCAGCAACCCTCCTGCCATCAGAGCCGCCGCCGCTATGACGTTCACCTCCCCGGCCGCCCGCCTCACCAGCGCCCCTCCCACTGTCGCCCCCAAACCGAGCTGACACAGCTTTGCCACGAAGAAAGCGGCGTTCAAGGCTTCCAGGGAGGACTGCTGGGTCATGTGAGTGCTGATGTTCTCTTTGGACTGGACATGTCCTGCCGCCCTCATCTTCATGGCAGAGGTCAGGGCCTCCTGTCCGGCGTGCAGGGTGAGCATGGCGATGACAAACGTTGCGATCATTCCCATGCATCCCACCAGCATCCAATACTTAAAGTCAGAGGATTTCAGAAGGAGATAAGCTATGATTGCAACTAAAGCCAGATGCACAAACAAGGCCGCCTGGTGTGATCCATAGCCAAACAACCCAAACCCTGACGTTACCAAGGCAACAACCGTCATTGGTATCCCTGAGAAAGCCAGGAAGTCCACATGTTTGGTCACAACAGTGTTGATCCAGTCTTGGATGCTTCTCTGTGACATCTCTGCTTCCTCCCTCTCCATCTTCTTCCTCTCTATCGCCTCCCTCTCCCTTTGCTCAGCGGCCCACTTTGTTCGGTCCTCCGTCCCTCCAGCACTGCCTCCCTTCTCCAGGGTCATGATCCTCTGCTCGATCTGCACAGCCACCCTCTGTCTCTGCTGCATCTCTGAGATCTCTATGTTTTTAGTCTCTTCGGCCCACACAGATCCCAGAGCGCAGCAGGCCTCTCCCTGCTTCCAAAGGACCTGGAACAGAAAGCGCAGCGGTGGTTTGAGCACGGTGAACATGCTCAGAGACCACAGAAGGCCCACCATGCCATAACGGTTCACAATCCATTCAATCAGATGCCCGAATGTGGCTCCGCTCAGCGTGGTCCCAAAAGCACCTGCAAATGCTGCCACGGCCCACAAGCTGAGGGAGGGCGTGTAGGAGGCCCCGCAGCTCCTCATGGCCACGAACACTGACGCCACCACTGCTGCCAGAATCACTCCGGCCATGACAGACGTCATCGCCGTCGTCAGCGCCGCGGCTCCGATGAGGGTCCCCAGTCCCAGCGGGCCCACTGTCCTGACTTCCTCCATCACGGGTTTTAGTGGCGCAGCGGCTGTCATCACTGACAGGATGTTGTCCACTGGATCCTCTGTGGCTCCCAGTATGCAGCCTCCCAGCGCTCCCAGAGCAAACCCCACTACAGCCTCCTTCACAGTGCTCAGAGATCCTGAAACATGACAGAAATTATAACATTTACACAACATACTTCATCATCAGTTATCTCTTTATTTTGCATATTTGTGTCACAGTCACTCTGACAGTGACAGTCATTTTAGGACTCCCAAAGAATATCAGATTATTTTAAGAGGCAGGCTGAATTTTACTCCATCTTGCACTACTTGCACACGAGTACCACCTCACTGATCCATGTGGTACCTGTTACATTATTACATTATTACACTGTTCCATTCGATCATATAAGAGTCTATGTTTACCATTTCATCTGCACAGTATTTTATGTTCTGTTCATTGTATGTCTGTTACGCCATGTCTGTCATGTAAATTTAGCCTTACTGTAGTTTATTTACTTAATTTTATCTTAGTTTTTATCTTATTGCATGTTAATTATTATATGTTCTTTGTATGCACCAATCACTAAGGCAAATTCCTAGTAATGTGAACCCCCTTCACTTACATGGCAATAAACATGATTCTGATTCTGATTCTGATTCTGAATAATAAGCTAAACTTCTACCAAGATCTTAAAATAAACTTCAATTTTAGCAGCAGGGTTCGAACATCAAAATGCAAGCATCATCTGGCCAGGTCCGCCACTTTTTTTGGGGTCTCCTGGAAACTGGAGTTCTTGATTTTAGATACATAATTTTAGTTGTAATATTTGGATGTAATTACATTTAGACAAATATAAAGTGCATCAAATTGGTATAGCTGAGGCTAGTATAAGGTCAAGAATGCAGTGATTGTTTATCAGTACTGTTCATTCCTTTGCTCACATTTCTACTTGGCGTCGTGACACTGATAATGTGAAATAATACCTGAAATGACAGAACAATCAGTGAAAGATGAGAGATATCCTGTGCTTTCATTCAAACGGACTTTCTGTTGACATGTGGAGGAGTCACATGTAATGCGTGGTGAACCCTCTCAGCAGACTGGTCGTTCAGGTTTAACCTGCTGAGACTCCACGCTGCCTCCTTTGCTATCTGTTCACACTCTGCATGTAACCTTCAATGACATTAAAATCTAACTGGAGCAATAAACAGAAAGTTAGCTCACCCCTACAGTGAGAGAAGGACAACATGCTACTTATCAAGTATAATAATTACATAAACATTTTTTAAATTCACACATTTTCTATTAGGAACAAGAACACACAGATGTTTGTAAAATGTCTTTACCAGGTTTAATCATGTTGTCCTAAGATGTGTCGGACCCTGAAGAATCTTCCTCTGTGGACCCGTCTCCTCCTGACAGCACCCTGTGTGCACTGACACTGTTCTTCTGTTTATATGACAGGACAGGACACACCCTGTGCAGGTTTGTCCTCTCTGTATCCTCCCTCCTGCAGATCCTGTCCTAATCTCCTGGATCTCTGCAGAACATTGGTGCCTCATGTGTCATCATTTATCACCAGCATTTACTTCTAACTTCTAACTTCTACTCCATAGTTTCAGGCCTTTTTGTCACTGGAAGAGATGATGAAGAAGAACAATGTGGAACCAAATATGACAGAACAATAGAAATATCAACTGTGGAGTCAAATTAAAGGGATAGTGATAAAGATGTATGGTATACACAGGAAAGCTGTTAAGAAAAGTTGGCAAGACATTGTGATTACGGATTAATATAGCAGGTAAAATTCACATGGCTTCCAGGTCCTTTTGGTCAAAGAAAGTAGCAGATGCTGGTGTATGATTATGTGTAACATAATATTGATGGACACTGGTTTAAGGGGGCCCACTTTGAATTTTTCCTGGAGACCCTATAGAGGTGCCTCTGTGAGTTAAAAGTAGGCTTTAAGTAAGTCAGAAGAAGTGAAGGAAGATATCTATAAAGATTAATTATATCAGGGTATCAGGAGTAACGTTTGGTTATGCTGGCCTGAATGGTACATTAACATGATGATCATGAATATACATGCTACAGGTAATTGTTTGAATCTGTTTTAAATATTTTTAGTGTGTTCAGTATAACAAGATAGTCTGAGATTTAAATGCTTTTGGGTTATTTTCAGGTTTATATAGTATTTATTGTAAATAAAAACGTTAGTATTAGCCTTCCTGCCCGACACTTTATTCCACAAGGTGGCAGTAATGCGCATTAAAGCCGAATTCCAGCCGCCATTAAAAAAAGAGAAGCGGAACATAGACGACGGAACCTTTGTCGTTGTGTGGAGTTCCCTCCAGGCCGGACACAAATAGGCGCTGTACCGGTGAGACCACTGGTTAGCTAGAGAGTTAGAAGGTTTATCCAGGAGTCGGAGGTAATAAAACACTCTCACCGAGCGTTGGTTGGTTTGGATCCGCTTTTAAATAGTAAAACATTAAAACAGAGAAAACGGAACTTTCCCTGTTTGTTCGTGGTGCTCTACGGAACCTTTTAGGAGGACTCCACGATGGCTCTGGTGAAAACACACGTGCAGCAGTCTGGTGAGTGTGTTTTTCTGCCACACACACGCTGTAAATTCAATGTGGTGTTTGCTGCAGCTTTAAAACACGACACAGTGTCGGTCTGTCGATGAAGATTCTCAGTCACCCAGGTCTTTCTCACTCAGGAGGTCGAAGCGTCTGGACTTCCAGGAACACGCTACAAGTCCAGATGCGGCGCTTCAACCTCCTGAATGTCTGTCGCTTACTGTGAGAAACACACACTGACTTTACCTTAGTGTTGTGTAATAATAAACGGACCGGGCATTAACAGTTAATCGCTATTACATTAGTAATTCAAAAAGGTAAAATGCATTATTATTGTTTTGCTACAATTTAAAGCTGAAGCTGTTTTCTGTGTCAAAATGTGTTGATTTTCCTGAAGTGTAAAAATAAATGATAGTAAGTTATATAAATGGGTAATAGTTCAATTTAAAGCTCCCCCTTGTTATTTAGTTAAGTATCTTTTGTTTAAGTGATGTGTGTATATTGGCTAAAATAACCTCTGATCTATAGTTTTATTGGCCTATATAAGCATATATATATATATATATATATATATATATACACTTTGGTTGTATAGTTATAGTTGTTTAGTTGTAAATCATATAGTCATTTTGTGAAAAGTCAGTTTCCAGGTGAATTTACTCATGTGTGTTCCTTTCTGTGCGTTAGAAGATGATGTCGTCGCTCCGTTTGAGGACAACAGTGAGCAGAGTGATTTAGAAGAAAACAGTGATGATGGTGGAGGAAGTGATGGAGACGATGCTGACATTGGGAGTGATGGAGAGAATGAAGAGGAGGACGATGATGGAGGAAAGGATGAAGAGACGGGTGAAGCCAATGCCAACGCCGGGTGGGCTGAAGCCATGGCAAAGATCCTGGGGAAGAAGACCTCGGAGAGCAAGAGCAGCCTGCTGACAAACAACAAAGAGCTGAAAAAGATAAAGGAGAAAGACAGACAGGAGCAGCTGGAGAGGAAGACACAAGTAAAGTACCTTTCATGTTTTTACATCACAGATGATAATCACGTTAAATGCTGCAGGAAACGGGAAACTCTCTATGTGAGCTGCTAAAGCACTTAAGTGTTCAGCAGCTGCTCTGCAGATGTGCTCTCCTGTCACTGGGGGCCGAGGCTATGATTATATAGCATGTCCCATAATTCAGTGTGATGTGTGTTGATGATGAAAACATGTAATAATGTTGGGTAGACAGTAAAAAGGCAAAAATTAATGGAAGTGTGTCCGGCAGGTCGACAAGAAGCGAGCGTGGGAGATGATGTTCAGAGAGAAGCCTGACGTGGTGAAGGACCGCGAGGCTGAAAGAGCTTTACAGAGAATAGCTACCAGGTAAAAATATTCACACCTCATCTGTAACATGTGAAACGTCAGCATCGCTCCTGATTCTCCGTGTGCTGCTCTGCTCAGAGGGGTGGTCCAGCTCTTCAACGCCATGAGGAAACACCAGAAGACGGTGAATGAAAAGGTGAAGGAGGTCGGCGGCTCGGAGAGGAAAAAGGCAAAGATTCTTTCTTCGGTCTCCAAGAAGGACTTCATCGACGTGCTGCGGAGGACAGACGAGGGCAGCAGAGTCACCGTGAAGACAGAAAAGGAATCTGTAAGTTCACATATGTTGTTTGGGAGCATCGCTTCCTCACAATAAACAAAATAATATCAGCTGTATGAGCTTTTTAATATAGGTATTACCTAAGATTACAAGCACACACTCACTCCCCTTGCTGTGAAGTTGTCATGTGTGTGTCCTCATGGGGTTAAATCAGAGTGTGTGTGTGTGAGGGGGGGGGTTACAGAGCAGAGTTAATGTTGTCAGGATATAAAATATTGTCTAATGGCACATTCGGGCCTAATCTGGTTATATCTGGATAGTTTTTTTTCTACGTTTAAACAATGCGAATCCAGATCTATCCGGATTGATTTCTATCCACCTCTCGGAGGTGGATCTAGCCGGATTGGCTTTTCTGGCTCAGGTCTGAATGCAAATCCGGCTAGCGACGTGATACTTCCGGGTTCACGGGACAGTGTCTGGTTTCAGTATCCAGATTGACTGGATTGCCCCCGTTTAGTCTGTGTGCCTTGATTCTCTCTGACATGCTTCTAACTATCTAGCATATAAACTGCAGTGACCCTGTTCCTCTGGCAGACATACGTGACCATGCCATAAAGAAGTGAAGTCTGGTCCCTTCCTTCTCCATACTTTTCTTTTGCCAGCACTCTGGTACAGGTTCATCTAGTTTCATCATTTTTCAGCCCAATGATGGGCTCCTTCACTTGCATAGACACCTCTTTAGACATCCTGTCGGAGTTCTAGAGAGTGAACACCTACCAAACAACACTCAGAACCACCTTCAGGACTTTTATCTGCTTGATTAGTCATGGATTAATGTGGCCTGGCCATGCAGTGGCTTGTCAGCCATTTGATCCAGTAATTATGAACCACCATAAATGTATGTGTGTGCATGGAAGTGGCTAGAATTCACAGAAGCCAACATTTGGATATTTAAGGATTTGACTGTGTCTTCCACATCACCTTAGCTTCTACACAAGCGTGCGTTTGCTACAGTGTGTTGTGTTCTGTGTGTGTTCAGGCAGCAGAGAAGCCTGCTTGGAGCGTCCTCAGAGACGACTTCATGATGGGAGCCACCATGAAAGACTGGGACAAAGACAGCGACACAGAGGAGGCGGGGACGCGCGCGGGAGGAGGCGAGTGATTCAGAGTCACTCGCCATGCTGACTGAAGGGACAGTGATGCCTTCAAGGACAGTCTGAGGAACAGGAAACTAACTCAGCCTCTGCCTATAAAAAAAAATCAATGCATAGTAAAGTCATGTGTGACATCCGAGCGTGGATTCGACATGTTTACCTGTTTCCTTCTGTCATTTTTCTAAAACCGTTTTCAGATTCATGCTGAAAGATAAAGAGTGGAGCCTCTTTTAGATGGGACACAATGCACCGTGAGGGACACTGCGCCCTGTTTGACGGACTTGCGGAGTACAAAGCAAGTGTATTATGTTCTCATGAAGCCACTGATGGGCTCCAGAGCACAGCAGTGGTGCTGGTGTGTCCTGTCTGAAAGAGGCTGTAAGGATCGTGTTAAGCATCCACGGACTAATCAACAATTACCTGCAAAATTTAGACTATTCAGGAAAGATAAGATCCACAGACGTCCTTCCTGTACTGCACTCGTGTTTAATCTTTGCAATTACTGCAAAATGTTCATTTTAAAGCCGGTAAAGATGATGTGTTACAGCTGTTACAGTGTAGTGTCATATCAGGAAAATATAATGCACATTAGACTGTATTGTGTGTGTGTGTGTGTTACATCAGTGTGTTTATATTTTAGTCTTTGCAGACTTGATATTAAAATAAACCTGGTGAGCACAGCCTCCTCTGAGCTTTGTTTAGTGTTTGAAGGTCTGGAGCCGCTTTCTTCTGTCTGTTATTAGCCATTCCTGTATGTGATGATATATTGGTCTTAATATAAAATGGAATGTGATTCGTTCTGCTTATGGAGACCACATGCTGTGTTTGAAAGGGCAAAGCTCAAAATAAAGTGCCAAACAAACCCAGGACACAAAAAGCACTGAAACAAAGTCATTCTATAGGTCCTGTTATGATGTCTAACGTGCACCCAGCTCTTCGTTTAAAGCCTAGAATCTCTCAGTATGAAGGTCTGTGTGATGTCAGAGGTCAGCATCGCCTTGTCTCACAGTTGTCTCTGTGTGTGTTCATTTAGTGACACCAGCTGGTTTGCAGCAGTGCAAAGGATCAGAAGTGGCTGCTGCTGCCTGAGAATGTTAAGATTGAAGTTTTAAATGGTCAGAGGGAGAGCTGGAGATGAGACGATCCAAACATGACACAGACACCAAGAGAACCGTGTGAACACTAAGTGTCTTCCTGTGTCCGGGTCTCTGAGATAACGGTGAGTTAGACTGAAAAATAAATCCAAAAAGCAGCGACTCATAAACGAGGCTTCGCTTTGACTTCCTTTAGGACCCTACAGCACCAGCCCTGTGGGCCAATGCGCTGTACCCGGTACTCCAACTGCAGCGAAGTAAGTGTTAAGTTCGATGTTTGATGGACCTTAACTCTCTTCAGCTGCGTCTGACTTAGGGACCGTCAATAAATTACCATTTGAATAACTCAAAAATAATAATGTTCGAAGAACCCGCGCTCCCTGAACACACCTTTCGATTTTACAAAAATGGTTAAAAGAAAATAAGCAGTCTATAAATGTTTGAATTGGATTTAAGGGGTTCTTTTATATTTTAATATTTCTATGAAACTTTGCAATTTTGTGTAAGTTTTAAGGGGAAAAATATCCACGTCATTAAACCAAGAGACTCCAAACTAAGCTGAATTCTAGTCCCGATATATTAGAGTGAAAGAGGACACACCTCTGTGGGTTGGAATTAAAAACATCAAGTATATTATTTTTTCAAATGAAAAAAATTGGATTTCTCTCTTCATTACAATGGGAAAAAATTTGAATGTTATATTCTTGTGGGTTTTTTATATCTTATCTTATCTTATATTGTATTTTTTTGAAAATGTAATTTAGTATTAAGTTTTAACGGAAGAAAATCAACATTTATTAATAGTCATGTGACGAATGAGTCCACCTATACTGAATTATAGTAACAAAAGAGCAAAATAAGACATTTTAATTTTATGGGAAATTGCAATTCAGTGTAATTATTCATAGAAATATCCACACAATATCCTTTAGAATAAAAAAATAATAATTTCCAAAATATATACGTGATTTTATGTATTTATTTATTTTTTACGTTTTGTGATTGGTGATTTATTGATGGTTCCTACGCCAGGCGCCTCTGGAACCTGTGTGAACGTGTGCTAATCATCCAACCTGAAGCTAACTTCACGGCGCCATCCCGTTGGGCACAGCGAGCAGTCCGGTCTCGCAGTCTACATTTGGAGGGGGGGGTCTCCTGCTCCGGAAAGTGATGACCACAGACTGGGTTTGAAGCTGGCGGAGGGGGGAACACGCGCTGACTTCAGACCCGTATGAAGCTGTTTGCTGCAGCCGCAGCTGCTCACTCCGCAGCAGCAGTAAGAGACGAACCGTTTCCGAACTAGATGGGCTGAGGCGCGACGCGTAAAAGCGGTCTGCAGCCGTGACGACCTGTCTGTTGCTGGTTTTTTAATCGTCCTGATGTGGTACGCGGCCTACTCCTGAAGGAGGACTTTTACACTCTGAGATCCGGACTTGGATTCTTGATCTCGCTGTAAGGCGGCAGCCGGACTTGGGAAAAGTTGGCACCTTGTGCCTGGACGGCGTCTGAGCGTGGATGGTTTCTGAACAGGCTGTTATCGGTGTGGAGGACTAAAGGCGATGCCGTGCGTGTCTGGACGCTGAAGTTTGACGGACTCTGTCCTCGGACCCCGCGCTGCTGCTGCTGCTGCTGCTGTTGGGGGTGAAGTGCGGTTGGGGAGCTGCGAGCTGGGCTCTCTGGTGCGGTGGAGGTGTGCTTACTAGTCCCACAGACTCCAGAGCTTCGCGTCTCGCTGACGACAGCCCCTCACTTTTGGTCTCCCCTGTTTTTTTTATCCATATATCGCAGAACCGTGTCCCCGCGTCCACATCTGGAAGACTCGGTCGCACCTTTGTGCGCTCACGTCAGCCGGGACTAGTAGATCCACGCTATCCCCCCGAATGACGGATCCCCCTTTTGTACCGAGGCAGTTGAATGGATTTTCAGGTACGCCTTACAGAATCTGAAGAATCAGAACCACACGGATTTATCACGAGTGTTCGGGGCCTCTCGGCTCGCACGCGTAAATGTTCTCCACTTTGGGTTTTTGCTCACGACATGCGTCCGTCTGACGACATTTAACGGCCCTCCTGCTTTCTTTCTTTCTTTCTTTCTTTTTTATTATTTATTGTTATCAGAGATTCGAGAAGATGAACGTGTTTATGGTCAGCCTGCTCCTCACTTTGAATCTAGCCACTGTGGCTCTGAGTCTGTCTACATGCAGCACCTTGGACATGGATCAGTTCAAGAAGAAGCGTATCGAGGCGATCCGGGGCCAAATCCTGAGCAAGCTGAAACTCAGCAAACCCCCGGAGGACTTTCCCGAGCCCGAGGAGATGTCCCAGGACATCGTCGCTATTTACAACAGCACCCGGGACCTGCTGCTGGAGAAGGCCAACGAACGGGCGGCGACGTGTGAGCGGCAGCGGAGCGAGGAGGAGTACTACGCCAAGGAGGTGCACAAGATCGACATGCAGCCCTTCTACCCCACAGAGAGTAAGTGTGTGTGTGTGTGTGTGTGTGTGTGTCTGCGCCCCCTCCTCCTCAGCCTTAAATACACACACAGTCACAAATTGCGTTTGTGTGTGGTCACGTGTGTTTGTGATTGTTTTGGAAAATCCTTCCCATCATGCTCAGCTGGATGTGTGGAGGAGAGCAGGAGGGTTGGGGAGTAGCAGTCCTCAGCTTCTCACATGAGACACTACACAGTGCACGGCTCCCATCAGACATTCGAAATGCCTGAATAAGTTTTTAAAAAAGTTTTTTAGCTTTGGTGTGGACTGTTGATATTACTCCTGAAAAATCACCATCATACATGTGGCTTAAGAGGAAACCCAGTGCATCTGTACCAGGGCTGCCCAGTTAGGGACCCGCAGACGTATTTTGGCCCTTCTTCCCATTGCAGTTTAAAAACTGAACCTTCAGCTTATATGGATTGTGAGTAGTTTCTGAGACCTTTAGAGTGGTTAGAAAAGACAGCGTTCCCTCAGATTTGAATGTATTTATTTTTGGCCCTTCATGAATTTTAGCCCTGTGATCTGGATGAACTCCTCCCCCTCACAGTTCAGTTGTGTTGAATTAGCATGGTGAAAATGAAACAATCTGCCAGACAGCAGACCGGTGTCATCCTGCACAGCTAAGTGTGCGTATGTGTCCATGTAGGATACTTTCTGCCACAGTACTGTGGAAAGAATCATCAAGCCAGCCTCCATATGCGATGGCCTCCATGTTTCTGGTTCCCAGTCCAGCCCATTAGGCATCTGTAAGGTCTGATGAAGGGTGATGAGGTCAGGTCAGACAGGGAAGATCATTTCTTTGAGCTTTCTTTGGCTTGTATCAGCGGACTTCATGTCAGACAGTTATAGAACAAAAAAGCAACAAGTAGTTGATTGAAGTTTTATTTCCACTCACAGTTTGACATTAAAATCTACAGGTTTAGACTAGTTGATTGTTAAAAACAAGACTTAGGGTTAGGTAAAGACCATATATAATCTTCAAATACATACATTCATAACAATAAACACATTTTAAAAATGTGCTGCCAGAGGGGTGTCTGGTGGAAACTAAAGTGGTGTAAAATCACAAATGAAATGCTAAAATGAGTAGTGTAGTCAACGTTTGTCCTGGTTGTTAATGTTATAATGGTGTCCTCCATTTTTCAAAGAGACAGAGAGGGCAGTTTGTGGATGGATACAATCACTTTGTATTCTTATATCACTCTTGATTCTGATTGCACCTCCTCTGTAGCTCATTTTAATCTCAAATGATCCTGAACCAGGCAGGGATTAATGTGCAAACACCACTCTGCTATCTGTATGTGGATAAAATATGCAGGAGTGTTCTATCACCCAGCGGACGGGCCGCTTTAAGAAAAGTTGGGGCATAAATCCAGAGTATACCCACTTTTCCAGGAACCACTACACCACTGCTTTACTCTGCAAAGAATTTTCCAGCATTCCACAGATTCAACTAAAGTGCTGGCTGACACCTCAAAGGATGTGTTAGAAAAAAAGGACAGTTGGTGTGTGTGTGTGTGCAAGGTGTGCCGAAAATGTACTTTTATTTATTATGAAGGCGATACAACATGGTGTTTCTGAACATTTGCAGAGGCAGCAGTGTTAGCTGTGTTAGCATGGCAGATGCATTCATCCCTAAATGTTTTTCCCCTCCACATATGTGAACTGAAGCAAAAATAAATTAGCAAGACATGTTGTATGTATGCCCTGAGGTGTATTTTGCATTAATGTCATGCTTTGCCCTGCCTCTTGTGTAAATACCTTGTAAATGAATAGGTCAAGTTGGATGCCAAGTAAAGTCAGGAAGGCATTTTCAGAGAGTCAGCACGTAGGGACGAACGGAGGCCGCTTTCCCGTGAACCGGTGACACTGGCCAGGTCTTCACCGCTGGAGACAGACGCTGACAGGACGCTGATATGAATGATTAAATCTAGAGTTTAATCTTGACTCTTGAGTGGCTGTGAAAGTGAATATCTCACACACAGCTTTGAATGTGGGTCAAAGCAGCCTTGGAAGCCTTACAGAAGTGCTGGGAGGGTGAGGAGAGATGAGCTGGTGTGTGTGTGTGTGTGGGGGGGGGGGGGGGGGGGGGTGTAGAGACACTGTCCTTGGTCTCACAGGCGCACCCAGTTAGCTGTGAGGCATTACGTGTATTTAGTGTGTATGCTCGCTCCATGGAAAATTCCAGCAGGTGGGTCCTATGTTGCTGGGCTGCCGTTGCCAGAGAGGAAGACTGCCGGCTCAAATTAGGATCAATATATTATTATATCTATAGCTGCAGCAGATATTTCCCTGGACTATTGTTAAAGAAGGTATTCTCTCCACAGTGAGTTTCATGAACATCCAGTGCATGACTGTGTAAAAATGTGAAGTTAAACTGGCACCAAACTCCCATAGACTCCCATTGAAAAATAGCATTTTATGAAAATTCCCTATAAATAATCCTTCAAAGCTGCAGCAGATATTTCACTGGATTATTGTTAAAGATGGTCTTCTCTATCTCAACAGTGAGTTCCATGAACATCTATTGCAGGACTGTTCCCCGATTGGGAAAAATATCATTTTTTAAAAAAATCACTATAAATAATCCATAGAAACTGCAGCAGATATTTCACTGGATTATTGTCAATAAAGGTCTTCTTTGTCCCCACAGTGAGTTTCATGAACATCTACTGCAAGACTGTTGAGAAATGAGAAGTTACATTGGCACCAAATTCCCATAGACTCCCATTGGAAAATATAGCGTTTTTTAAAAAAAATCACTATGTATTATCCATAGACGTTGCAGCAGATATTTCACTGGATTTTTTTTTAAAGGTCTTCTCTATCTCAACAATGAGCTCCATGAACATCTACTGCAAGACTGTTGAGAAATGAGAAGTTAAATTTTCTCTAAACTCCCATAGACTCCCATTGAAAAAGGGATTTTTAAAAAATCACTATGTATAATCCATAGAAGCTGCAGCACATATTTCACTGGATTTTTGTTAAAGAAGGTCTTCTCTATCTCAATAGTGAGTTTCATGAACATCTACTGCAGGACTGTTGAGAAATGAGAAGTTAAATTTGCACAAAATTCCCATAGACTCCCATTGGAAAAATAGCGTTTTTTTAAAAAATCCCTATGTATAATCCATAGAAGTTGCAGCAGATATTTCACTGGATTTTTTTTAAAGAAGGCCTTCTCTATCTCAATAGTGAGTTTCATGAACATCTACTGCAGGACTGTGTAGAAATTTGAAGTTAAATTTGCTCTAAACTCCCATAGACTCCCATTGGAAAAAATTGATTTTTAAAAAATCACTATGTATAATCCATAGAAGTTGCAGCAGATATTTCACTGGATTTTTTTTTAAAGGTCTTCTCTGTCACCACAGTGAGTTTCATGAACATCTACTGCAAGACTGTTGAGAAATGAGAAGTTAAATTGGCACAAAATTCCCATAGCCTCCCATTGGAAAAATAGCGTTTTTTTTAAAAAAATCCCTATGTATAATCCATAGAAGTTGCAGCAGATATTTCACTGGATTTTTTTTAAAGGTCTTCTCTGTCCCCACAGTGAGTTTCATGAACATCTACTGCAGGACTGTTGAGAAATGAGAAGTTAAATTTGCACAAAATTCCCATAGACTCCCATTGGAAAAATAGCGTTTTTTAAAAAATCCCTATGTATAATCCATAGAAGTTGCAGCACATATTTCACTGGATTTTTTTTAAAGAAGGTCTTCTTTATCTCAATAGTGAGTTTCATGAACATCTACTGCAGGACTGTTGAGAAATGAGAACTTAAATTTGCACAAAATTCCCATAGACTCCCATTGGAAAAAATAGCGTTTTTTTAAAAAAATCACTATGTATTATCCATAGAAGTTGTAGCAGATATTTCACTGGATTTTTTTAAAGGTCTTCTCTATCTCAACAATGAGCTCCATGAACATCTACTGCAAGACTGTTGAGAAATGAGAAGTTAAATTTTCTCTAAACTCCCATAGACTCCCATTGAAAAAGGGATTTTTAAAAAATCACTATGTATAATCCATAGAAGCTGCAGCATGTATTAGTTGGCACCAAACAATTGGCACCAAACAATAAAGGTCTTCTCTGTCCCCACAGTGAGTTTCATGAACATCTACTGCAAGACTGTTGAGAAATGTGAAGTTAAATTTGCACAAAATTCCCATAGACTCCCATTGGAAAAATAGCGTTTTTTTTTAAAAATCCCTATGTATAATCCATAGAAGTTGCAGTAGATATTTCACTGGATTTTTTTAAAGAAGGTCTTCTCTATCTCAATAGTGAGTTTCATGAACATCTACTGCAGGACTGTGTAGAAATTTGAAGTTAAATTTGCTCTAAACTTCCATAGACTCCCATTGAAAAAATGGATTTTTAAAAAATCACTATGTATAATCCATAGAAGCTGCAGCACATATTTCACTGGATTTTTTTTAAAGAAGGTCTTCTTTATCTCAATAGTGAGTTTCATGAACATCTACTGCAGGACTGTTGAGAAATGAGAAGTTAAATTGGCACAAAATTCCCATAGACTCCCATTGGAAAAATAGCGTTTTTTTAAAAAATCCCTATGTATAATCCATAGAAGTTGCAGCAGATATTTCACTGGATTTTTTTTAAAGGTCTTCTCTGTCCCCACAGTGAGTTTCATGAACATCTACTGCAGGACTGTTGAGAAATGAGAAGTTATATTGGCACCAAACTCTCATAGACCCTGATTGGGAAAAATATCATTTTTCAAAAAAAATCACTATAAATAATCCATAGAAACTGCAGCAGATATTTCACTGGATTATTGTCAATAAAGGTCTTCTTTGTCCCCACAGTGAGTTTCATGAACATCTACTGCAAGACTGTTGAGAAATGAGAAGTTAAATTGGCACCAAATTCCCATAGACTCCCATTGGAAAATATAGCGTTTTTTTTTAAAAAATCACTATGTATTATCCATAGACGTTGCAGCAGATATTTCACTGGATTTTTTTTTAAAGGTCTTCTCTATCTCAACAATGAGCTCCATGAACATCTACTGCAAGACTGTTGAGAAATGAGAAGTTAAATTTTCTCTAAACTCCCATAGACTCCCATTGGAAAAATAGCGTTTTTTTAAAAAAATCCCTATGTATAATCCATAGAAGTTGCAGCAGATATTTCACTGGATTTTTTTAAAGGTCTTCTCTGTCCCCACAGTGAGTTTCATGAACATCTACTGCAGGACTGTTGAGAAATGAGAAGTTATATTGGCACCAAACTCTCATAGACCCTGATTGGGAAAAATATCATTTTTCAAAAAAAATCACTATAAATAATCCATAGAAACTGCAGCAGATATTTCACTGGATTATTGTCAATAAAGGTCTTCTTTGTCCCCACAGTGAGTTTCATGAACATCTACTGCAAGACTGTTGAGAAATGAGAAGTTAAATTGGCACCAAATTCCCATAGACTCCCATTGGAAAATATAGCGTTTTTTTTTAAAAAATCACTATGTATTATCCATAGACGTTGCAGCAGATATTTCACTGGATTTTTTTTTAAAGGTCTTCTCTATCTCAACAATGAGCTCCATGAACATCTACTGCAAGACTGTTGAGAAATGAGAAGTTAAATTTTCTCTAAACTCCCATAGACTCCCATTGGAAAAATAGCGTTTTTTTAAAAAAATCCCTATGTATAATCCATAGAAGTTGCAGCAGATATTTCACTGGATTTTTTTAAAGGTCTTCTCTGTCCCCACAGTGAGTTTCATGAACATCTACTGCAGGACTGTTGAGAAATGAGAAGTTAAATTGGCACAAAATTCCCATAGACTCCCATTGGAAAAATAGCATTTTTAAAAAAATCACTATAAATAATCCATAGAAGCTGCAGCAGATATTCCACTTGATTATTTTTAACGAAGGTCGTCTCTGTCCCCACAGTGAGTTTCATGAACATCTGCTGCAGGACTGTTGAGAAATGAGAAGTTAAATTTGCACAAAATTCCCATAGACTCCCATTGGAAAAAATAGCGTTTTTTAAAAAAATCACTATGTATTATCCATAGAAGTTGTAGCAGATATTTCACTGGATTTTTTTAAAGGTCTTCTCTATCTCAACAATGAGCTCCATGAACATCTACTGCAAGACTGTTGAGAAATGAGAAGTTAAATTTTCTCTAAACTCCCATAGACTCCCATTGAAAAAGGGATTTGTAAAAAATCACTATGTATAATCCATAGAAGCTGCAGCACATATTTCACTGGATTTTTTTTAAAGAAGGTCTTCTTTATCTCAATAGTGAGTTTCATGAACATCTACTGCAGGACTGTTGAGAAATGAGAAGTTAAATTGGCACAAAATTCCCATAGACTCCCATTGGAAAAATAGCGTTTTTTTAAAAAATCCCTATGTATAATCCATAGAAGTTGCAGCAGATATTTCACTGGATTTTTTTTTAAAGGTCTTCTCTGTCCCCACAGTGAGTTTCATGAACATCTACTGCAGGACTGTTGAGAAATGAGAAGTTATATTGGCACCAAACTCTCATAGACCCCGATTGGGAAAAATATCATTTTTCAAAAAAAATCACTATAAATAATCCATAGAAACTGCAGCAGATATTTCACTGGATTATTGTCAATAAAGGTCTTCTTTGTCCCCACAGTGAGTTTCATGAACATCTACTGCAAGACTGTTGAGAAATGAGAAGTTAAATTGGCACCAAATTCCCATAGACTCCCATTGGAAAATATAGCGTTTTTTTTAAAAAAATCACTATGTATTATCCATAGACGTTGCAGCAGATATTTCACTGGATTTTTTTTTAAAGGTCTTCTCTATCTCAACAATGAGCTCCATGAACATCTACTGCAAGACTGTTGAGAAATGAGAAGTTAAATTTTCTCTAAACTCCCATAGACTCCCATTGGAAAAATAGCGTTTTTTTAAAAAATCCCTATGTATAATCCATAGAAGTTGCAGCAGATATTTCACTGGATTTTTTTTAAAGAAGGTCTTCTCTATCTCAATAGTGAGTTTCATGAACATCTACTGCAGGACTGTGTAGAAATTTGAAGTTAAATTTGCTCTAAACTCCCATAGACTCCCATTGAAAAAATTGATTTTTAAAAAATCACTATGTATAATCCATAGAAGCTGCAGCACATATTTCACTGGATTTTTTTTAAAGGTCTTCTCTGTCCCCACAGTGAGTTTCATGAACGTCTACTGCAAGACTGTTGAGAAATGAGAAGTTAAATTTGCTCTAAACTCCCATAGACTCCCATTGAAAAAAGGGATTTTTAAAAAATCCCTATGTATAATCCATAGAAGCTGCAGCAGATATTTCACTGGATTTTTTTAAAGGTCTTCTCTATCTCAACAATGAGCTCCATGAACATCTACTGCAAGACTGTTGAGAAATGAGAAGTTAAATTTTCTCTAAACTCCCATAGACTCCCATTGAAAAAGGGATTTTTAAAAAATCACTATGTATAATCCATAGAAGCTGCAGCATGTATTAATTGGCACCAAACAATTGGCACCATACAATAAAGGTCTTCTCTGTCCCCACAGTGAGTTTCATGAACATCTACTGCAAGACTGTTGAGAAATGAGAAGTTAAATTGGCACCAAATTCCCATAGACTCCCATTGGAAAAAATAGCGTTTTTTAAAAAAATCACTATGTATTATCCATAGAAGTTGCAGCAGATATTTCACTGGATTTTTTTTTAAAGGTCTTCTCTCTCTCAATAGTGAGTTTCATGAACATCTACTGCAGGACTGTGGAGAAATGTGAAGTTATATTGGCACCAAACTCTCGTACACCCCGATTGGGAAAAATAGCATTTTTTTAAAAAATCACTATAAATACTCCATAGAAGCTGCAGCAGATATTTCACTGGATTATGTTCAATACAGGTCTTCTCTGTCCGCACAGTGAGTTTCATGAACATCTACTGCAGGACTGTTGAGAAATGAGAAGTTAAATTGGCACAAACTTCCCATAGACTCCCATTGGAAAAATAGCATTTTTTAAAAAATCACTATAGAAGAACTATAGAAGCCATAAAAGCTGCAGCACATATTTCACTGGATTTTTGTAAAAGAAGGTCTTCTTTATCTCAATACTGAGTTTCATGAACATCTACTGCAGGACTGTTGAGAAATGAGAAGTTAAATTGGCACCAAACTGTCATAGACCCCGATTGGGAAAAATAGCATTTTTAAAAAAAATCACTATGTATAATCCATAGAAGTTGCAGCAGATATTTCACTGGATTATTGTCAATAAAGGTCTTCTCTGTCCCCACAGTGAGTTTCATGAACATCTACTGCAAGACTGTTGAGAAATGAGAAGTTAAATTGGCACCAAATTCCCATAGACTCCCATTGGAAAAAATAGCGTTTTTTTTAAAAAATCACTATGTATAATCCATAGAAGTTGCAGCAGATATTTCACTGGATTTTTTTTAAAGAAGGTCTTCTCTATCTCAACAATGATCTCCATGAACATCTACTGCAAGACTGTTGAGAAATGAGAAGTTAAATTGGCACCAAACTGTCATAGACCCCGATTGGGAAAAATAGCATTTTTAAAAAAAATCACTATGTATAATCCATAGAAGTTGCAGCAGATATTTCACTGGATTATTGTCAATAAAGGTCTTCTCTGTCCCCACAGTGAGTTTCATGAACATCTACTGCAAGACTGTTGAGAAATGAGAAGTTAAATTGGCACCAAATTCCCATAGACTCCCATTGGAAAAAATAGCGTTTTTTTTAAAAAATCACTATGTATAATCCATAGAAGTTGCAGCAGATATTTCACTGGATTTTTTTTAAAGAAGGTCTTCTCTATCTCAACAATGATCTCCATGAACATCTACTGCAAGACTGTTGAGAAATGAGAAGTTAAATTTGCTCTAAACTCCCATAGACTCCCATTGAAAAAGGGATTTTTAAAAAATCACTATGTATAATCCATAGAAGCTTCAGCACATATTTCACTGGATTATTTTTAATGAAGGTCGTCTCTGTCCCCACAGTGAGTTTCATGAACATCTACTGCAGGACTGTGTAGAAATTTGAAGTTATACTGGCACCAAACTCTCATAGACCCCGATTGGGAAAAATAGCATTTTAAAAAAAATCACTATAAACAATCCATAGAAGCTGCAGCAGATATTTCACTGGATTTTTGTTAATAAAGGTCTTCTCTATCTCAATAGTGAGTTTCATGAACATCTACTGCAAGACTGTTGAGAAATGAGAAGTTAAATTTGCACAAAATTCCCATAGACTCCCATTGGAAAAATAGCGTTTTTTAAAAAATCACTATGTATAATCCATAGAAGTTGTAGCAGATATTTCACTGGATTTTTTTTTAAAGAAGGTCTTCTCTATCTCAATAGTGAGTTTCATGAACATCTACTGCAGGACTGTTGAGAAATGAGAAGTTAAATTGGCATAAAATTCCCATAGACTCCCATTGGAAAAATAGCATTTTTAAAAAAATCACTATAAATAATCCATAGAAGCTGCAGCAGATATTCCACTTGATTATTTTTAACGAAGGTCGTCTCTGTCCCCACAGTGAGTTTCATGAACATCTGCTGCAGGACTGTTGAGAAATGAGAAGTTAAATTTGCACAAAATTCCCATAGACTCCCATTGGAAAAAAATAGCGTTTTTTAAAAAAATCACTATGTATTATCCATAGAAGTTGTAGCAGATATTTCACTGGATTTTTTTAAAGGTCTTCTCTATCTCAACAATGAGCTCCATGAACATCTACTGCAAGACTGTTGAGAAATGAGAAGTTAAATTTTCTCTAAACTCCCATAGACTCCCATTGAAAAAGGGATTTTTAAAAAATCACTATGTATAATCCATAGAAGCTGCAGCACATATTTCACTGGATTTTTTTTAAAGAAGGTCTTCTTTATCTCAATAGTGAGTTTCATGAACATCTACTGCAGGACTGTTGAGAAATGAGAAGTTAAATTGGCACAAAATTCCCATAGACTCCCATTGGAAAAATAGCGTTTTTTTAAAAAATCCCTATGTATAATCCATAGAAGTTGCAGCAGATATTTCACTGGATTTTTTTTAAAGGTCTTCTCTGTCACCACAGTGAGTTTTATGAACATCTACTGCAAGACTGTTGAGAAATGAGAAGTTAAATTGGCACAAAATTCCCATAGCCTCCCATTGGAAAAATAGCGTTTTTTTAAAAAATCCCTATGTATAATCCATAGAAGTTGCAGCAGATATTTCACTGGATTTTTTTTAAAGGTCTTCTCTGTCCCCACAGTGAGTTTCATGAACATCTACTGCAAGACTGTTGAGAAATGAGAAGTTAAATTTGCTCTAAACTCCCATAGACTCCCATTGAAAAAAGGGATTTTTAAAAAATCACTATGTATAATCCATAGAAGCTGCAGCACATATTTCACTGGATTTTTTTTAAAGGTCTTCTCTATCTCAATAGTGAGTTTCATGAACATCTACTGCAGGACTGTTGAGAAATGAGAAGTTAAATTTGCACAAAATTCCCATAGACTCCCATTGGAAAAATAGCGTTTTTTAAAAAATCCCTATGTATAATCCATAGAAGTTGCAGCAGATATTTCACTGGATTTTTTTAAAGGTCTTCTCTATCTCAATAGTGAGTTTCATGAACATCTACTGCAGGACTGTGTAGAAATTTGAAGTTAAATTTGCTCTAAACTCCCATAGACTCCCATTGAAAAAATTGATTTTTAAAAAATCACTATGTATAATCCATAGAAGCTGCAGCACATATTTCACTGGATTTTTTTTAAAGAAGGTCTTCTTTATCTCAATAGTGAGTTTCATGAACATCTACTGCAGGACTGTTGAGAAATGAGAAGTTAAATTGGCACAAAATTCCCATAGACTCCCATTGGAAAAATAGCGTTTTTTTAAAAAATCCCTATGTATAATCCATAGAAGTTGCAGCAGATATTTCACTGGATTTTTTTTAAAGGTCTTCTCTGTCCCCACAGTGAGTTTCATGAACATCTACTGCAGGACTGTTGAGAAATGAGAAGTTATATTGGCACCAAACTCTCATAGACCCCGATTGGGAAAAATATCATTTTTCAAAAAAAATCACTATAAATAATCCATAGAAACTGCAGCAGATATTTCACTGGATTATTGTCAATAAAGGTCTTCTTTGTCCCCACAGTGAGTTTCATGAACATCTACTGCAAGACTGTTGAGAAATGAGAAGTTAAATTGGCACCAAATTCCCATAGACTCCCATTGGAAAATATAGCGTTTTTTTTTAAAAAATCACTATGTATTATCCATAGACGTTGCAGCAGATATTTCACTGGATTTTTTTTTAAAGGTCTTCTCTATCTCAACAATGAGCTCCATGAACATCTACTGCAAGACTGTTGAGAAATGAGAAGTTAAATTTTCTCTAAACTCCCATAGACTCCCATTGGAAAAATAGCGTTTTTTTAAAAAATCCCTATGTATAATCCATAGAAGTTGCAGCAGATATTTCACTGGATTTTTTTTAAAGAAGGTCTTCTCTATCTCAATAGTGAGTTTCATGAACATCTACTGCAGGACTGTGTAGAAATTTGAAGTTAAATTTGCTCTAAACTCCCATAGACTCCCATTGAAAAAATTGATTTTTAAAAAATCACTATGTATAATCCATAGAAGCTGCAGCACATATTTCACTGGATTTTTTTTAAAGGTCTTCTCTGTCCCCACAGTGAGTTTCATGAACGTCTACTGCAAGACTGTTGAGAAATGAGAAGTTAAATTTGCTCTAAACTCCCATAGACTCCCATTGAAAAAAGGGATTTTTAAAAAATCCCTATGTATAATCCATAGAAGCTGCAGCAGATATTTCACTGGATTTTTTTAAAGGTCTTCTCTATCTCAACAATGAGCTCCATGAACATCTACTGCAAGACTGTTGAGAAATGAGAAGTTAAATTTTCTCTAAACTCCCATAGACTCCCATTGAAAAAGGGATTTTTAAAAAATCACTATGTATAATCCATAGAAGCTGCAGCATGTATTAATTGGCACCAAACAATTGGCACCATACAATAAAGGTCTTCTCTGTCCCCACAGTGAGTTTCATGAACATCTACTGCAAGACTGTTGAGAAATGAGAAGTTAAATTGGCACCAAATTCCCATAGACTCCCATTGGAAAAAATAGCGTTTTTTAAAAAAATCACTATGTATTATCCATAGAAGTTGCAGCAGATATTTCACTGGATTTTTTTTTAAAGGTCTTCTCTCTCTCAATAGTGAGTTTCATGAACATCTACTGCAGGACTGTGGAGAAATGTGAAGTTATATTGGCACCAAACTCTCGTAGACCCCGATTGGGAAAAATAGCATTTTTTTAAAAAATCACTATAAATACTCCATAGAAGCTGCAGCAGATATTTCACTGGATTATGTTCAATACAGGTCTTCTCTGTCCGCACAGTGAGTTTCATGAACATCTACTGCAGGACTGTTGAGAAATGAGAAGTTAAATTGGCACAAACTTCCCATAGACTCCCATTGGAAAAATAGCATTTTTTAAAAAATCACTATAGAAGAACTATAGAAGCCATAAAAGCTGCAGCACATATTTCACTGGATTTTTGTTAAAGAAGGTCTTCTTTATCTCAATAGTGAGTTTCATGAACATCTACTGCAGGACTGTTGAGAAATGAGAAGTTAAATTGGCACCAAACTGTCATAGACCCCGATTGGGAAAAATAGCATTTTTAAAAAAAATCACTATGTATAATCCATAGAAGTTGCAGCAGATATTTCACTGGATTATTGTCAATAAAGGTCTTCTCTGTCCCCACAGTGAGTTTCATGAACATCTACTGCAAGACTGTTGAGAAATGAGAAGTTAAATTGGCACCAAATTCCCATAGATTCCCATTGGAAAAAATAGCGTTTTTTTTAAAAAATCACTATGTATAATCCATAGAAGTTGCAGCAGATATTTCACTGGATTTTTTTTAAAGAAGGTCTTCTCTATCTCAACAATGATCTCCATGAACATCTACTGCAAGACTGTTGAGAAATGAGAAGTTAAATTTGCTCTAAACTCCCATAGACTCCCATTGAAAAAGGGATTTTTAAAAAATCACTATGTATAATCCATAGAAGCTTCAGCACATATTTCACTGGATTATTTTTAATGAAGGTCGTCTCTGTCCCCACAGTGAGTTTCATGAACATCTACTGCAGGACTGTGTAGAAATTTGAAGTTATACTGGCACCAAACTCTCATAGACCCCGATTGGGAAAAATAGCATTTTAAAAAAAATCACTATAAACAATCCATAGAAGCTGCAGCAGATATTTCACTGGATTTTTGTTAATAAAGGTCTTCTCTATCTCAATAGTGAGTTTCATGAACATCTACTGCAGGACTGTGTAGAAATTTGAAGTTAAATTTGCTCTAAACTCCCATAGACTCCCATTGAAAAAAGGGATTTTTAAAAAATCACTATGTATAATCCATAGAAGCTGCAGCACATATTTCACTGGATTTTTGTTAAAGAAGGTCTTCTCTATCTCAATAGTGAGTTTCATGAACATCTACTGCAGGACTGTTGAGAAATGAGAAGTTAAATTGGCACAAAATTCCCATAGACTCCCATTGGAAAAATAGCATTTTTAAAAAAATCACTATAAATAATCCATAGAAGCTGCAGCAGATATTCCACTTGATTATTTTTAACGAAGGTCGTCTCTGTCCCCACAGTGAGTTTCATGAACATCTACTGCAGGACTGTGTAGAAATTTGAAGTTAAATTTGCTCTAAACTCCCATAGACTCCCATTGAAAAAAGGGATTTTTAAAAAATCACTATGTATAATCCATAGAAGCTGCAGCACATATTTCACTGGATTTTTGTTAAAGAAGGTCTTCTCTATCTCAATAGTGAGTTTCATGAACATCTACTGCAGGACTGTGGAGAAATGTGAAGTTATATTGGCACAAAAAAATCCCATAGTCTCCCATTGGAAAAATAGCATTTTTAAAAAAAATCACTATAAATAATTGTTTTTTAAAAAATCACTATGTATAATCCATAGAAGCTGCAGCACATACTTCTTTCTTATCAAATATTGCTGGACTTCTACAATGACTGACCGAAGGCCATCTTTGCCTCTGGTCCACTGTGAGAGGGTGAGAATGAGAAAGTTGAGGAAACACTTGAAACATGAGAGCAGTGGGGATAGGGCAGGAGAGGAAGTGGAAAAGAGGGTTCGACAGGAAGCAGAGCAGAGGGCTCATTATGAGGCGGAGGTGGGGGTTTGACAGGAAGTAGAGCCGAAAGCACAAGAAGCAGAGGAGAAGGAGGTGGTGGCACAAAATCCCGATGACCAGAGTGAAGAGGAATGTATGCTTAGTGAATGTATCAGCTGTCTGCTAAAAGAAAACAGGCTGCTGAAGCATGGACACAAAAAATATGTGAAAAATGCCAGAAGAACACTACACTGCACTTACATACCATGAGCATATAATGTGAATTCTGCCTCATGAAGAAAAATGTCAAGAGGTTTTTAGATGATCTTCATATGTCTGAGATTTACTCTGTTGATCCAGCATGTCAGCCATGTTTTTGCTGCTGCGATGTCAGTCATTAGAGTCACAGTAAGTGTTGTGTACACTGGCCAGCCTGAGAGTTTGTCACACCAGTTTGTGGAGACATTTGGAAACAGCGTCACTGCTATTGTGAGCTGCTTTGAAGATTTTATAGAAAGACCATCCCATCTTCAGTCACAGACACACACACACACTGGAGTCCGCATAGTTTTTAGTCTTTAAGTTGTTCTTTCTTTCATTCGTTTGGTGGATTATTCTTATGGGTGTTAGAGCTCTTTTGAGCGATTTTCAATTCTCAAAAAATACTGGATCTATGAAAGAGGCCCCATGAACATGGTGTGGTCCATGTGGAAATCAAAGCAGAGAAGTGTGCATCTAAAAAGTAAAGTAGTTTCTGCCAAAGTGCTCTTGTGCTGCTTTGTTCAGTGCCGTACTTTGCCTAGCTCCACTTTTTATACACAGCTTGATCAAAGCAGAGATCATGTAATTGTATCTGCCTGAGAATTCTACTCTCTCCAGGTATTTCTCCCTCTCATACAGCCTGAAACCCCTTTGAAACTGAGCAGCTACACCTGATTTCTTTCAAAAGCAGTGTGGGTGGGTGGTTGGGGGGGTCTCTGATCTCCTAGCAGTAGATGTGGCAGTAGATTAGCCACCTGTCGTATGGTGATCAGCACGGCTAACGGCTACCTTCACACTCTGCATGTTTGACTTGAGTCACCTCTCAGACTGGTTAAAATGAAAGAATGAATATTAATTAATTAGCCTCTTCATGGGATCATATTGTAGGTACCTATCATCCACAGCGACCTGTTCTCTAGGTGCCTGTATCTGTCCAGGCCTATATGAATGAGAGTGAGATGCTCCCTGCTTGAAGCTGCTAACATGACAAAAAATTAGGTTTAGTAATAAAACCTCAGAATACAAAGCTTTTGTTCCCTTGAAGAGACCGATGCTCCTTTGAAGATACAGAAACATGCTGTACTCATAACAAAAGGAATTTAACTTTTAAGGATTCTCTCTCTCTCTCTCTCTCTCTCTCTGAGAGGCCCCTGATAAGAGAAATGTCAGACTGTGGGTCATAAATTGCAGATGCATTCCTGAGAGTGACTTCACACTTCATTTCTTCTTGTTTGACTGTGAGTTATAAAAAAAAGAAAAACTTAGAATTAACTTAGAATTAGAAAAAAATAGATACGAGACTATGATGCGATGATGTGAGACCTCACAGCAGCAGCAGCAGGAGTCTGATTGAAATAATTTTAAAAACAAGACAGTGCCAAATTGAAGGTCAATACTTCAGCAAAACCTGCTCAAATATACCCCAAAGGTACTTTGGAGAAAGTCATGGACAGTAGGCGTTAGCCTTACCATACTGTCCACAGTACCACTGCTACATTGGCATGAATATGATTGAAATATTATGAGACTCTTTTGCTCACTGCTACTGAGCAGGACCCATGGCGGAACTTTTCTTTGTTAAATCACAGCAGCAGGGAAAACCTCTTTCACATCAGTGATTAGAAGGTCTTGAAGGTTTTGACCATCACCTTGACTGCTGCCTGTGTGTGTGTGAGAGAGAGAGAGAGTCCGGCGTCGTCTGGTTAACACAGTGTTCCCTGTTTGTCATAGAGCTGAGTGGACAGAATGCCTGTGTGTAGTGGCCTGTGTGCCCTCGAGCTGATTGTGCGTCTCTGGAGTGCTATAGAGTTCCTGCTTCCCCCTGCAGTAGCCTCTGAACACACTCAGCCCACTGTGTGCTGTGTCTGCGCTCACTGTTGACCCAACACCGGGCTCACAAGTGACCACTTTTCTGCTGCAACTCACATTTTAAAAAGATGATTCTCACATTGATAATTTAGTTACTGCACAGTGACGCAGATGTGAGTCATTGTGGGCAGGGTCATTCGAGCGGTGAGAGAGGGACGCTCAGAAGTAACACAATTTCAACCTAAACCTCCCGTTCAACTGCGCCTTTCCAAACCAAACAACCGAAAGCACCTGATAACTGGGGAAAAGGTCATGTGCTGCAGTGGGCAGCCACTGCTTTTGTGCTCACATCCTCCCTCCTCGACGCTCGCAGCGACAGCAGACGGAGTGTAAATGTCTTTACTCCGATAACAACTAAAAACATCACGTAAACTGCATTTTCTCACTGTTGCTGGTGCGTTCAAGGCAACTTGGAAAAGTAAGCTCTGGGGATTTATCCCACATGAACGCAACGTTCACTCCTCACCTGATTGTGGGCTTGGTCTATACGTTTGTATACGTTATAATTTGACACCATTCAAATCCACATACTGCCCCTACAGGCCATGTATGTAACTGCAGTATCTAGACAATCGACATATGCTACTAGCTGTCAAACACGGCTGCAGCTTTATTGTCAATGAATCTATTAGTTTTTGCAGAATTACTCAGTAGACCTTATTAAGGATTTTAGGCATGTGCTAACCAACAATAAGGATGAATACACCAATCAAAAATATGTCATTTACTCGATTCAAACTGGGGCTGGATGCAGTCGCTGCCTGTGGATTACTCGTCCAAAAGAGAGTCTGTCCCCACAGACTATAACACTTATTCACCTGCTGTCGGATGCAATGCGTTTGACAGCAGGTAACTTCTCACTCACGCATGTGACACTACTGCAGCGGACCAGTTTGAAAAGTGTGACATCACTGTCACTGTCCTGCCGTGAGCGTCCAGAGTGTTTGCAGCTAAGATGGCCGACAATGTTTTCTCACATGTCAGCAGTCCCTAACCCTAACCCTAGGTAGCCTTAAATTATTAAAAAAAAGTATTTCAGTTCTGCTTAGAGCTGCTGGAAAATACTGCTGGCTCCATCTCACAGAATGAGAGATTGATGCTGCCCTTGAACTCAGCAGAAAATGCCAAAGTAGCAGAGCCGTGTGTGTTTCTTTTCTGTGTGCCGTGCACAGCGTAGGAGAAAGCAGATCTGTCCTTGAAGGGAGACTGAACACACTCTGACTCCAACCCCCCCACCAGACCCCCACCCCCCACGCTCGCTGATAAAACCTGCTCTTTCACAGCCAATGTTTGTCTTTGATGATATGTAGAATCTGATTTACTCTGCTGTGTGCTTTGGAAGCGCCCCGGACCCACATACAAACACTGAGAGCGGTGTTTCCATCACTTTAGAGGACCTAGCAAAGGTCTCGAAAAGGTTCATGGAAGTTACACAAAATAACCAACAGAGAAACTTCAGGGAAGACTCAGTGATTTTGACTGTTTGGCTTTTAGTATTACATACAGCCTGACTATAAAAGGACACATTTAGACACACATCCCAGTATCTAGTCATGCACCCTGGGTGGGTCCTGGTGAATCACCAGAAATCCTGGGTTAAATTCTTAACAGGAACCATGTTTTACATCATTGATCAGCTTTAAGAGCAAAAGAAGTAATGAGGTTAAAGAAGAGCTTCTAGTTCTTAGCTTCTTCCATTCATGTAAAAACAACAAACTGCTACCCTGTCATGTCATAGACTGTATAAAACTGTGGACAGAGCATCAGTGACATCACCCATTGGTTTCTGAACAGTATTTTTAGTTCATGTGGCCGGCTCTGACGTCACCATGTTAACAGCATCATAGTCTGCCTAACATCCAAGACAGGCAGAAGCTCACACCAAGAGTTGGCTGCTGTTACTGTGGCCACGTCCAAAGTTCTGCAAAAAATCTTCATATAATTAAAACTGTAAACTATAAAAGGCAATGGTTTTATATATATATATAATATTTATATATATTATATATATATATAATATTTATATTATATATATATATAAATGTTTTTTGTACCAGTGGATGGACAGCCCCCAGAGGACACAGGAGGACCTGCACTTTGACTGTCCAGATGGAAAATTTAGTTTTTATTGGGCTAAAGATGCAATTTGCAGCCGATAAGTATTGGGAAGCGACACTAAACACATATCGTTATTTATAGTTCATGTTATGAAAGATGCCAGGAGAAGGAAAAAGTTGACTGTAACCTTATAGCCAGAAAAGCGAGCATCATGAAGATGTGTTCATGTGTGAAGCTCTCCCGGTAGCCAACAAGAGAAAAGAAAACCCACTGCTAAAAGTTTCAAGTGTTTAGTTGTGATAACACAGATGATGATGATGATGATGAGCGAGACCACCTCTGTGATTTATTTTTAACAAGATGAGGCAACGAGGCTGTGATTTTTTTGGTGGATTCTCTTCTGGTCTGTTTATTTGGAAAGGTCTGCATGGAATGAGAGGGGGAAAAAGATGAAGTGTGTGTCCATGCTCTGAAGTTTCAGGGGTAGGCACGGGCACCTGCCTGGCTGTGTTTGTGTGTTGTGATGTGTAGCGCCCGGTGCTGTTAAGCCTTTGTATGATGGATGGTGTTTGGTTAATCCGAGTGAAACTTCTGGCTAAACTCCACCGCACTTCTCTAAATAAACCCAGTCGTGTGGCAGCTGTTGGTTTGTAGAGGGGAGGCACACACTCGGATCAGGCTTCAGCACTGTGGGAGGGGGGCAGACCGGACTGATAGGAAAACATACTGAGTTTATCCCACTGGGTTACCTGTTGGTTTACGCTGTACAGACAGAAGTAGCTGCTCGGTTTATGATCCTTTTTGAGCCTTCATATAAAAATACAACAATGCACGGTATGTAGCAGACAACTGTACATGCTGCCAGGTTCCCACATGAGTCTGGAGAGTCAGATCAGCAGTTTGATCTCAGTACTCTGAGTAAATGCTATGCACTTCAAGAATGAGTGATCATCCCAGTGGGAGCTATGAACCCTTCATGCCTCGCTCCAGCTGGCTCTCTGCCACCGGACTGTACAGGGCCACGTATACCCACTGACCTCTCATCTTCATCCTCATTTTGTTGTTGTACATTTTGAATTTTAGGCCAACATCTGTGTCTGTTACACTGAAATGTAACGTCCTGCTTGGTGAATGTCCTTCGAGGCGTCATGGAAAAAAGGGCAAATGTCCTTTAATTCCATCAGCAAACATTTGGTCAGACCTCTTAACGAGTGTCCGATCCGGCTATAGGAAGCCTCACGCCCGCCACACCAATGTGACACCAACTGTCAGTCTGAAACACAGCAGACCTCATGTTTGTTACAGAAAGTATGAAGAGCTTTGACCATGCAGACTTTTGGTCATGAATCAGTAACTTGCAGACGTGAATCTAAAGATAAAAAAAACATAAATATCTGCAACAATTCCAAGAATGTATGCCTTCTGTTTAGAAGATGATGTCATGGGGTTATTTTATATTAGGATTTGCTTTGTGCGGTCTATGACCCTACATGGTGATCCAATCCTGAGCCAGTGTTGTAGCAGCTACAGTGTCTATCCAGACTGATTCTATAGATTAGAAAAAGAACTAGAATGGCTGCCCACTGATTATAGTTGGATGGATTTTAGAGGAGGTGCTTTGGGAGACTTTGGAGGTTCAGGATGAAGTCAGACCTGTTCCCAATGGACAGTGGACTTGTCTTCACTCCTATTGATGATGTGATGTCCATGGACAGGATTTACAGGTGTTGGTTTAGGGAAGAGGGCATTACCTGTTAGCAAGGAGGTACCCTTTAGAATTGTATTGGGCATCACTTGCTGGAGATCCTGAAACCACCCTAAGAACTGCTGCAAGGATTCCATCTCTGGCTGGCCCGGGAGGAGCTGTAGAAAGCTGTCTAGGCTTCTCTGCCCCCTGGTGCTACTATCACTCGGATGGATTAAGCAGTTTACAGAATGGATGGATCGGTAGAACCTTGGGAGCTGAACTTGGACGTAATGTGAGCAGAACGGAGTCTTATCAGTGTTGAGCCTGGACACTGTGCAGACCACGGTTTGTGTTATTATTTCAGTCATATCCGAGCAGACTGGGACTGACAGCCCAGTGATGGATCTTTTTCAGCCTCCTGCTGATATTGCTGCAAACACACTCCATGGTGACTGCCCCTTGTTGTGTTTCAGTAGTGTGTGATGCTGTGACGATGTCCGCAGCTCCTGTTGTTTTTTGTCCCTAATTCCTAATCATGATCCTCTTTTCCTGTGATGATCAGAAAAGCAGCTGCAGGGAGAGCTGAACACTTTAAGACCTCGGGATATTTGCCTGAGTGACAGAGCTCGCCACAGGGTTGTTGTTGAGAGCCTGCTTTCTGTTCACTTACGCAAGACCTGGACGCTGCTGCCATTTGAACTGCTCAGCCACTGTGGCCAGCGTTGCGTAACAGCAGGGAGAGAAAGGGAGCGATTGAGCGAGAGAGTTAAAACAATAACAAGTTCTCCACCAGCGATGTATTGTTTACAGCAACGGCACCGGTCCCTGTGTAAGATGAGAGTCCAGAGCTCCAGGAGGAAGGGGGGGGGCTCTGATGCCTGGGCTCTGGCTGGGCCGGGCCGGGCCGCAGGGGCAGCTCACATGCTCTGAATGGGTCTGGACAGCAACAGGCTGCTGGATGATGTGTGTCATGAGTAATGAGGCAGTGTGAGTCTGCCCCGCTGCCACTCTGCATGCGTCTGCCCTGCTTTCTAATGGCCTTGTTGCTATACAGCAACAGTGGAAGCGAGCCAGGCCGTCACAGCCTTCATCAAGCAGGAGGAGGCCCCCTCCATCAAAACTCGGCCTCTCTTCTTCTTTTTTTTCCCCTGTGTTGCTGCGTAGAGTTTGGTACTATAAAGCTGCTTCACATCCTTGATGAATGAGTTTATTTTCTCTGTGCACATTAGCTGCTCGTTGTGACATCACAAACATTTTTGGAAGCCAGTCCTGGTCCAAAAATCTAAAATACACAAAGTTGGACATGGAGAGTCTTTAGTGCAGCTGTAAAATTCACACAAAATCCATCTTGGTTTGGACCAATCAGCAGCCCGTGTAAACACTCTTGTCTTTGCTTATTGTGTTTATTAGTGCAGGCCTTCAGCGGCAATAATTGTGCCCGCTGCTGGCTCTCCTCAGCAGTTTGTTGCTGGCTGATTTGTTGAACCTTTGATTGAAAACGACTGACTGATGGTTCACCCAATCGTGTGCCACAAGTGCCAGATTATGGTACAACTCCTTCTGTGATTGTGTGGACCCTTAGGACTGGTTTTTTGTTGTGTATCTTTTTGTGAAGAACGTCTCCCCCTCCCTCCATGCAGCTTCTCCCAGAGCTCCCTGTTCATTTAGCAGTGAAGGTCCATGGGTGATGTAAAAACATCATCTGGTGGAGCTGTCACTGGGTTTTATCTCACTTTATTGCCTCTGATTGGCTCCTTTTTTGCCCACTAAGAACTACTGAAGCAGTGCATTCTGGGTGTTTAAGTGCTGCTACCTTAGGTTAGCAACCGAAGTGTAAAGTTTACTCTGTGGGAGTAATTGACGACCAAATAATCCCTGTCACACAGCGCGTTAAAAACACTGTGTCATGTTGTGTATGTGTGTGTTTATCTGTTGCTGGGAATTCGGCCTGCTGCAGACTGACAGGCCGCGGTGGACGGGGCTTTATAGCTCAGAGTATTTTTAGTTCCCAGGGATTATGTGCGGAGTTGTTTTCAATTTGCTATTGGCAGGTGAGCAGCTGGGCGGAGGCGTCTGCAGGGACCCAGACAGGCAGGAGCTCACATTCCCTCACTGTAGATCTTTTTCTTACCCTCGCAGCCTCTCGGCTTCTTCTCTGACCTTCCTTTTATTCTCTCACTCCCGACACCTCCCTCCTCCTCCGGTCCACCGTCTTCTCGCTGTTTTCTTCATTTCCTCTTGGCTGCTGTGCGTCTGTATCCGTCTGCTTCTATCTCCTGCTCTCTTTATCATTCTTTCATTCCTCTTCCTTTGCTTTGTTGCCACCTCTCTCTCAATTTGTCCAGTTTCCTTTTCCATAAATCACCCCTGTGAGCCTGATTTGCTGTCGCTGCAAAGTCATCTTTAAATATATTTACTCTTCATTGTATCATTATTATCCTCATTGTTTCCATTGTTAAAAACTGTTTAAAAATTAAACAGACGCATTCAAAAAAATCAAGATTTATTTCTTAGTTATTCTGAAGAAGCTCAATGTGGGAGGATCAGGCCGTCGCCATCTTGGCAGCGCCGAATAAAAACCCGCACCTCCGTGGAAACGGCACAGCACACTCATGGCCACAAGTGGAGAGAACTAAAACTACAGGTATAAAGCCTCTAATCTCTGATTCAAATTCAAATGAATAAACTGGAATTAGTTCATATAACATTTTTCCAACTACTCACTGATCATGAGAAAAAAAGTGAAAGCTTCACAAGCTGTGGACATTTAACTATTCACAGTTTTACATCCTCTACAGACCTTTTTTCACTCTATTCTGTACCAATTCTAAAAAATCCAAATTTGCTGAATTTTTGCCACGTGACCGCTGGACCAATGTGAGTGAGTCATGACTTCTTAGTTGCAGCGAAGTGTGCAGAATTTTTTGTTTTTTACAGAATCTTTTTTTCTTCAGCAGATGTTTGAGACACAAAAGAAATATGAAGGAATATTATAAAGTCGAACAACTCCTGGTTTTACAGTTTCTTTCTTTCTAAGTGCAGGTTAAATTCATACCTATTTCTGCTGTGAAGGTGGAGGTCTAAGGGAATTGGCTCCTGTTTGGAGCCAGCCTCTAGTGACAGTGAGGGGAACTGCAGTTTTCTTTAAACATTTTCAAATTCTTTCTAATTTCTAAGATAACTTTTTAAAATGTTCTATAGTTCTGCCTTGACTTAAATGATTAATTTTTCCTGGTTTTAAGGACTTTTTCAGTGTAAATTTAGAAACTGTCTTCTACAGTCTTCTTCCCCCGAGCATGTCTTACAGAAGTGAGAAATACTCAAAAGTAGGTCAAATAGTTTTCCCTCGAGTCAGTCCCTGCATTTCAGCCTCGGAGGCCAATTTTTAGTCCGTATTTCCATTCTCAAATGGTAAAAGTGATTCTGAGTAGTAAACAGTTGCACCCATTAATAAATCTTAGTTGGGGGGGGGGGGGGGGGGGGTTGCTCAGTGTAGGAAAGAAGACTATCCTCTAAAAATATGTAAAGATGGATGTTAAATGTATGGTGAAGGTTTCTGTGGTAACTGATGTGTTCAAAGGTCGCACAACAAAGAGATGATAATGATGATGATGATGATGATGTCAGCACCAGAGCCCACTACCAGTGCTGAGGAGACACACATGGATTTCTTCATGCCAGCAGTACATCTGGAAAAGCACTCACAGCTGAATTCCTAACAGTTTGGGATCACAGCATAATTATGTCACAGCAAATGTTTTCATTTATACATCCCACACTTAGAAGCTGAATAATATGGATGCCACCTGTTTGGGTCATGTCAGAGGGCCGAGGTTTGGAAAATGAAATTGGAAATGTTAAAAAGCTTTCATGAAAGAGCTCTGGAGGCCGTCTGATTTCTCATGAACCGACTCCAAGTCAAATAGTTTTAGCTCAAATTGTTTCTTCCCGTCTTCGGGATCGTGTGTTTGCCCACTGCAGGTGTCCTGGTCAGGGCCGAGCCAGGACTATAATGGCCCTTTTATGTTGCAAGCTCCAACTCCCTGACAGTGTGTAAAGTAGCCTTGTAAAAGTGAGGCCAGGCCGGCCGCAGCTGAATCATTACACGTCTTCCTCACAGACTGTCGACTCTGTGTGGAAATACAGTTTGATCAGCTGCAACCTGTAGCGCCGCTCAGGAAGTGGGTCTGTGGTCAGCCGAGGTCGGCCGAGGGACTTCACTTTCAGAGGACTTCAGGCGCATAAAAAAAGATTTACTGCGCAACAGGAAATTTAATGAAAAAACATTGTCTTTTATAATAGCTGCCGTGGTTATAAGTCCATTTTTTTCCCTGAAATTGCTTCTGAACAGGAGTATGGATCCAGCGCATATTAAAAATATTCATTATAAAATATCTACTTTCATCCAATTTATTCAGTCAGTTAGACAAAAATAAATAAATCAAGGAAGAAACAATAATTGATTTTTAAAGAGTTGCCAGAGTTGACTAAAAGTAAGGATAATTAAATTTAAGTAAATTAAAGTTTTCTGCTTTCCAAACATCAGATATTAACCTATTAAGCCAAAAAATATCGATGCATGCAGTAATTGACTACAGCATGTGACAAGAAGCTGAAATATTCTAACACTGAACCCAACAAAGCTCGTCTCCACTCACAAGTAAATAAAAGTGTGTCAAATTATACTAACAGTACTAGTTGATAATAAAGAATCCCAAATAACGAAATAATCAGGTTGAAAGATGTAAATGTGCTTTTTAAAAAGCACCCGACCTGAACGTGACCTCATGAAAAGGAAGGAAGGAGACGGGTTCTAAAGGACTCGACCGTCAGTTTATGAGACTCTACACACACTACAAACATTTAACTCAGTGGTGCATGAAGCTGTGCTGTGCTGCCATGGCAACCACTGAAGAAGAATTCAGATCCTGTCAGCTGCTGTTTATGCAGTGATCTGAGTAGTCTACCTTTGTTTGTATCTCTAGAGTTTTTGTTGTCAATAAGCTTCTGAAATTATTTTTAAAGTACATTTATAATATTAGGTCACCAGTGTTGGAGCAGAGCAGCTACTTCCTCCTGCCCTATATTCCAGAAGAGCCTTAGCTGGAGCACCTGGGGATCTTTAATGAGATATTATTAGAATTATTACTTTCATATTTGTATTAGCCATAAATGACGCTTATGCAAAAACATTGAGGCTAATCACAGGTTGGACTCTCAGCAGAGTGCTCTCCCCCCGTGCAGCTACACATTTCATTTCATATGGAAAAGATGTTAGATCAGCCAGCAGCAGTGGTACAGACTCTGCAGCGCGGGGCGGAAGCGGTCTGCGAAGCCAGTGGTTTCTGCTGACAAAGCTAGTGGAGAGTGTGCAGGCCAGGGGAGGAGAGGGGAGCCAAACACAGCACAGTCCTCACTGCTCTCCCTTCAGGAAGTCAGCCTGCCTTTGATGAGTCCTCACACTGCTCCGCTCCTTCGGTCAGGAAGACTTTTATTATTTTAAATAGTTTGGGAAAAGAGAACAGCCAGCTCACGACTTTATCCGCTTCTCTGTCGTGATTCAAGGGAAGGATCCCCAGATGCTGTAGAGCACATGAGACCTTGAAAGCTAACCAGAGGATTTCGTCAAATGGAGCTCTGTCTCAGATGTTCCATGTTAGACTGGTTTCTATAGTGTAGAGGGTGAAGAAGGAGCTGAGAGAGGGAAACTAATGACAAAAGCAGACATCCTGACGGAGCGCTCAGACCGAGCGAACTGACAGCGTCAAAGACTGGTCTGTGTTGTCTAGTCTTGCTGGAGTCAGAAGCATGACATCAACCTAAAACCAACATACAGTATCACTCACATCTTTGCCTGTGCCTCAGTTTAAAACTGATGTAGATGATTGTGTATTTATTCAGGGGAAAAAAAGATCAAATATCTCAGATCTGAGTCGTGAACGTGATCAACCTTTGCTTTCAGTGCAGCAATAACAGCAACTAAACATTTCCAGTAGCTTCGACGTCAGCCAGGACTCTGACTTTGTTCTTCTTTATCCATGCTTTTGTAGAACCACGTGTGTGTTTGTGTCATTGTCTTGCTGCACTAGAATTCATTGTTTCATCATTGATGGTCCAGACACAGCAAAACAGGCCCAAACATGACACTACCACCACCGTGCTCACAGATGGAATAAGCTTCTTTTGCTGGAAGGCTGCTTTTCTTTCTCCAGTTTAAGACACATGCTTCTTTATTCTGTATGTTTTAACGGTGTTAAGCTTGTTTTTGTCCCCACCATCAGAAGATTGCCTTGAAAACATGTTCATGCGTTGTTGCCTTTCTGTGTAACATTCGCTGAATAACTCAGAACCCTCCACTATTATAGAAAGGTATCCAGGTACCTTAAAACACTTTTTAAGTAGGATTTCTCCCTCACTCTAACCACTAACCACTGACACCCTCTATTTTTTTAAAGGTGTGCATTTGTAGTTAAACAAGTAAACAGGTGGAGGTGAAGTTATTTAAATGGTCTTTTATTAAACTAAATAGAAGGCATGTGCACTAGAATGGAATTACACGAAAATATGTCTTAGCTTATTCATACAAAACAGTAAACAAGATAAAAGGCTGCACTTGAGCACAAATAAAAGGTTTAATAAATGTCTAAACACTTTGATAAGTCTGTGTGTCGTGAGGCAGGCTGTGGGCATTCAGTCAAAAGAGAGGCTGGTAAATGGATGATAACAAAAGGCAAGAAATACCGTGTATTTAAACTCATAAAACTAGATGACAGACTGATCTCATGCTTGTCGGTTTCCGTCTCAGTGAAGAAGTGTCCGGTGATGCTTTAACGTTTATTAATGGATTCAGAATCGTCGTCAGCTGACTTGCGATGCATCTAAGGAACAATCTTAATTTCAATCAGGAGAGACTAGATGTTCGGATGGGAAAGAATTTATTGAAATACAGTGAATGAATGAATTAAATGTGCTTTGGCGTTCTAGACCCCGATGCGATGACCAACATCCGAAGGGGGAAAGGACAGGAGATGAGGCCGCTTAGGCAGGAATCCCCCCGGGTCTAGACCTGGTGGCGGTGGTGAAGGAGCAGAAGAGCAGGGGATGAGAGGCCTTGTCCTGATGAGGAACTGGTGGAGCTTGGGGTGGAGGAGGGTTGCCGAGATCCATTCGAAAGACAGCTGGAGAGGAGACGGGGAGATTTTTAAATGAATTGCTGAGCGGTGATTGGGCAGGAGAGGAGCGAGGGAGTTGCTCTCTATTACCCAGCTGATTAGGTGAGAGGCAGAAAAGAGAAAAGGGGCGAGGGAGCAGGCGGGACAGGAGTGAGGAGGACGAGAGGGAAGCGGTTGGAGGGAAGTGATGAAAGAGTGGAAATAGTCTTCCTGATTGAACTTGCGCTAAGAGCTTCATTTAGTAATCAGACCCTAGCATCATTTCTGGTTGGATTATTGAAGCGTTTAAGAGAACTTCTTAATGGAAATTAAAATGTACCTGCTTACAATCTGATGTAGTCGAGGCTTAATGAAATTTCACTTTAAAAGCTTTTTTTGTTGCTAAAACCTGAGTGTGCAGAGGTAGAAGCTGCTTACGTTTGCCTCCCTTCCTTGTAGAACAGTACAGTATTCATTTGTGTGTGTGTGTGTATGGGATGTGACATCACTCGCCTTTCATTACTGCAGTGGACCACAGTGGCACCAGTTGTGGTGGATCATTTTCATGTCAGCATTTGATAAATCAGCGGCGCTGTGGGCCGACTCGGGCCGTCAGCACAGATTTGCTTACAGGGTGCCCCACACTCCCAGGCAGACCCGGGACTTTCCCTGCAGATCTCACTTTACCACCAACCAGTACTTTAGCACCAAGCAGCCTCAGCTCAGCGCGCCGTCTGTAAGGGCGATAGATGATGAGCAAATCAAACCCAGTTATCAGACGTGTGTGCATCAGTTAAAACACTAGGACTAGGACTAGGACTGAGCCACTTCCTCTCTTTACTTGCACCTAAACTAACAAGAGTAACAGGCTAAGATGTCAACATATGAAGTAAAACAAGGTATCAGTAGAAAAACAATTCAAGACTCTACTGTGTGTGCATTTATTTTTATCGACACCATCAGGATTATTGTTATTTTAGCATTTAAAACAATTATGTTCATTTTCGAAGCCCAAGGAAATAAAAAGATGATTCCTCTCTCTATAGTCTGTACTACAAGAAAACTTTTTCTGCTGAGTGTCACACTAAGCGGAAGGTGGATCTTAACGGCCTTTTTTTCCCTTTCCTGTCTCAGTTAGGTGATGAAAAGTGAAAAATGACTTGAATCAAACCTGAATCCATGACCAACATGAACCTTAACCCTCCACTGGCTGCCCATTATGAAGTAACTGCTGTCAGAACCATGCAGAGTAGCCATGTGACGGCTAACTGGCTAAGAATAGCATGCTTTAAGGACCATAAATAAAAATATATTAAAAGTATTATATAATACAAAATCAAAATGCTAAATTGAATTAAATAAAACAACCAAACAGTCTTGGTTCAAGTTTCTATACAAAAATTACAAAAGGTCAGAAAATAATAACTCTTGGTCCGCCTCCCACCTGGCTAAGCTTAGCATGCTTTATAGCATATTTTTGTTAGTATCATAGCTGGCTAGCTCACAGGCTAGCATGATCTGAACTGGTGTAACGACTGATGACTGGTGTCATTCCATCACTGACTCTGGAGGTTGTCGTAGAACATGGTGCTTATAACAACAAAAAGCATGTGGACCTGCAGTTCAGGCCAGAATGCAGAGAGATAAACAGATGTGTTGGGTTAACAGGAACCTTTGATTGTCTGCTCTCTGGGTTTTCCATAATAATGACATTCAGTGAAAAAATAAAATAAAAACAGTATTTGGTATAGACACATTGAGTCCAGCCCAGCAGCACTGAGCCCTGCTTCCACCAGGACCGGCAGATGTGTAAGGTTACGTTGGCCGTTCACAGCATGCCACCGGGGCTGAACCTCAGCTCAATGCGTCCCGTGTTGTGTTAAAGCACAGTGGACTCATTCATGAGGCCCCGCAGCAGTTTGGGTAAACAGTCCGCCTTTTCCAGGAGCTGGAAGTGTGACTTTCTGTGTTGACATATGGAAAGAAAACCAGAAAGAGCATTGTTAGTTTTGGCTCATCTGCCTCAGCTGCTCACGCTGTACGATGTTTCATGTTGGCCGGAAGGGGGGGGGGGGGTGCTTGTTTGATGATCGCTGTATGATTCAGTGGGTTCCCACAGAATGAGACGTGACCTTTTTGACCAGGTCTGCTGTGTGGATCCAGAAACTATCCGTCACTTTTTCACACTTAATTAAGGGAAGGACCAATTAACCTGAGGACAGCATGGCCAGGGTCCAGAACAATGAGACTCAGGGCTGTGTTAAAGTCATTTTAAGGCCGACTCTGAATGTTCTCAGCTCACATTTAAACCTTTAAAACATCTGTACGATGTAAGCTGTGCAAAGAGACTCGTCCAGGAACAAGTCAACGAGTGTAGACTACAGAAGTAGAAACATATTTTTTTAATGAATTTGCCACCAGATCGGACAGTAACTTTTACATTTGTTTTCATCCATTATTGATCAGATTTCCTTCATTTAATGATTTATATTTCAGCTCATCAGTGTAGTGAAGGAGGAAATGTGCAACAGAGGCATGTTTTGTTGGAGTGGATGGTGTTTGGTGGTGAGGAAGAATACTTGAGACTTCTAGCCCTGCTAGCAGGAGCGCTGGAGGGAGATTGGACAGCTGAAAGAAATTCCAGAAGGTGGTTGAAATATATCAGTCTGGGAAAGGTTAGAAAGCTATTTTTAAGGATCTGAGGCTCCACATGCAGAGACATTATCTAGAATTGGAGAACATTTTGGAACAATAGTGAACCTTCCCAGAAGTGGGAGCTCGGCGACCACTCATCCAGGAGGAAGTGACTAAAGTTCCAAAGAAAACATCCAAGGAATTATAGGCCTCCCTCACCTCAGTGAAGGTCAGCGTTCATGACTCTAATATCCAAAAAACAGCAGCAGAGGAACAGAGTCTGACCTTTGACGGAAAGTTCTATAAACTGATGAGAGGAGGACCCAGTCCTCTTACATCTGGAATTCCAGAAACAGAACATTGTGTGGTGGCAGTGTGAATTTGTTGAGGTGCTTTGCTGCTTCAGGGGGAGGCCAGCCATAATGGAGGGAAGCATGGCTCGAGTTCTCAGGCTCCTGTAGGAGAAGCTTAAGACCCAGTTCACACTGGGGAAATCAGTTGGGCCGTATCTGGATATATCTGGACAGTTTTTTTTTGAGTCTGAACAACGCAAATCTGATTTCAACCCACCTCTCAAAGGTGGATCTAGCCTGATTGGCTTACATCTGGCTCAGGTCTGAACGCAAATGTGGCTAGTGAATCCTGCTAGTGACATGATACTTCCGGTTCACAGGGACAGTGTCCGGGTCGCGTACAAAAGCAGTATGTAAACAACCGTCGAACTATGACAGCTTTGCCCCGAGTTTTTTTTTGACAGGACTACAGAGGAATAAACTGCTTTTTGAACAAAAAACAAGACGACACAGGACAAAAAAAAAAAACACACAACGCATGCTCACACGTGGTCCTACCATGGCCTGAATGGACTCTGTATATGACGAGGCGCCACCTAGCGGTTTGGAGGACAACAAACAAGCCGTGTTAAGCTGGATTGAGCGCAGACACGTGTGTGATCTGGATTTAATCCTACTCTAGCTGGATTGACTTTCTCCAGTGAACGGGGCATTAGAGTCCAACCAGACTGAACCTGAGCTCGGTGCTGTCTGAAAATCTGTGGCAGCAAAAATGGACAAAAGTCCACCATGGGACAGAGTCAGAGTGTTTAGCTGCGGTTATAATAAAAGTAGCCGAGGTCCAGGTCAGAAAATGTTTTTACTTCAAAACCTAAAATTATTACTATTAAAACGTGTGTTTTCTGGTGAGTCAGGTGGAGTTGCTGTATGCTGAATCAGTGTGTAGCCTGTATGTGGAATTCTCTAGAGAAGCAGAGGGAGAGACTTTGTGGAGACAGCCATGTTGAAAGACAGCAGCAGAGATATTTGACGTGTGGCTGTGAGAATGCAGAGTGGAGCGCTGAATACGATCTTTCTGCTCTCACGCTGCAGACAGTCCACGTCCGCTCAGGGTTGGCTTCACTGAGCAAACTTTAAGGAGCTGCTCGGCCGATACGAGCCCACATTTAACACATAGATATGAACACACTGCATCTTCACTCAGCCACCGTGACTCTCGTGTCAGGGAGAGTCTCACACTCATCTGGATTCACAACCAGTCACTGACTTCCTTAAGAACAATGACCTGTTATCATTTTAATTACTATCAGCATTACCAAGGTTGATATTTAACCCATCCATTTCTGAGCCTGCTTCGTCCTCTCCTACAGGGTCACAGGGGGCTGGAGCTTATCCTAGCTGTCAGTGGGTGAGAGGCAGGGCTCACCCTTATGGCCAGTTAACCTAACATGCGCATCTTGGATGTTAAAGGAAGAACGAGTGCCGAGGTGCCTGGGCATTAATATTAATAGCTATTTAAAAACACTCCCTCACTTCCTGTAAAAGAGCTCTTTATTCACCATGTTGTTGGACTGTCCAACACTCCTCCACACACACACACAAGGTTCCCAGTAATGCATTGTGTGTGTGTGTGTGTATTCTGCAACACATCTGGCTGTCAGTGCTGCACGTGTCACCGCAGTCCTGTCAAACACTTCTACACACATGGTCCTCAGCAGCACATGAGGGGATTGTGCTGCTGCTGCTACTGTGTGCTGTTGAGGTGTGTGTGATCTGATCCCAGTGGGGATATCACATATTTAAATCCATCTTTAAAGCCGATATAACTGCTGGCGTTTTACTGTGCATGTGTTTCTGTGTACATCGCTGTATATGACTTATCAACTACCGACCCCTGATCCCCTCCCCTCACCACTTTCTCTCTCCTTTTTTTTTTGCAGATGTCATTTCTCCGACACACTTCAACCCTTACTTCAGGCGGCTGACCTTTGACGTGTCCTCCATGGAAAAGAACGCGTCCAACCTGGTGAAAGCTGAGCTCAGAATCTTCCGTCTACAAAACCCTGGGGCCCGAGTATCTGAGCAGCGCATTGAGCTTTATCAGGTAAACTGACCTCCACTCAGAGGTACAATAACGAGGGCTGAGCCTCATGCTTAATGTTGTTGGTGGATTCAGGAAGCCAGTGACTCCCTCTTAATGCATTTCAATCAGGAGAGACTAGGTGTTCGGATGGGAAAGAATTTATTGAAATACAGTGAATGAATGAATTAAATGTGCTTTGGCGTTCTAGACCCCGATGCGATGACCGACATCCGAAGGGGGAAAGGACAGGAGATGAGGCCGCTTAGGCAGGAATCCCCCCGGGTCTAGACCTGGTGGCGGTGGTGAAGGAGCAGAAGAGCAGGGGATGAGAGGCCTTGTCCTGATGAGGAACTGGTGGAGCTTGGGGTGGAGGAGGGTTGCCGAGATCCATTCGAAAGACAGCTGGAGAGGAGACGGGGAGATTTTTAAATGAATTGCTGAGCGGTGATTGGGCAGGAGAGGAGCGAGGGAGTTGCTCTCTATTACCCAGCTGATTAGGTGAGAGGCAGAAAAGAGAAAAGGGGCGAGGGAGCAGGTGGGACAGGAGTGAGGAGGACGAGAGGGAAGCGGTTGGAGGGAAGTGATGAAAGAGTGGAAATAGTCTTCCTGATTGAACTTGCGCTAAGAGCTTCATTAAGTCAGTTTGAGCTCCTTGTTAACTACAGTATTATAAAATCCTCTGTGGAATCAGCACAAGCATGCCTGTGTGCAGTGCAAACACATACAGTTAAAAATACTATCTTATAGATTACATCAGGGGTCTCAAACTCAGTTTACCTGGGGGGCCGCTGGGGGAGTCCAATTTTCTCAATCTTGATTAATTACAGGTCAGAACATGAACAGTTCTTCAGAACATAGAACCTCAGAACCTCTTAGTTAATCACGTTCCAACCACGTGACCAAGTTGGCTAACTTGTCAACAAACACCACCAGAAGCTGTCACGTGCCTGAGCTATGGTGGCCCATAAGTGATAAAACCATATAAAACGCACAGGGCAAGCTTCACCAAATGTGTGTGTGAGAAAAATGTGCGGGCCGCACTAACACTAAACTGTGATGTCAATTATCAGCCCGCGGGCCGCAAGCTTGGCACCCCTGGATTACATGCATCTGTCATGTGACTGCTGTCCACAAGGACCTCTCATTCTTGGTAATGCAAGCGTACTCTAACGAGTTACTTTCCTCAGTGAGTACTTTCAGAAGTAACGCTAGCCAGCTCACTCATATGTCTGTGAGACTTTGTTACTGTTGGATCCTCGCTGTCTGTGTCTGGGCTTCAGGTTTCCCACACAAATCTGGCCTAACAGCACATCTGAGTGGAAGCAGAAGGAATGATGTTTTACACATTAGGCAGAAATGAACCAACATAAACACATGAAGAACAGCAGAATAAAGAGGCCTGTCCAGTGTCTGCTTACAGTGTCGCTGCTCCGACCAGACCTGGCCGATCAATCACAGATAGAAGAGCCCAGCTGCCTTCTCTACTTCCACAGACGCTGTTGTTATTGGTATTTCTGTGTACACAGATTTTAGGAAACAAAGACCTGGCGTCCCCGACGCAGCGCTACATCGACAGCAAGGTGGTACGAACGCAGACGGAGGGCGAGTGGCTGTCCTTCGATGTGACGGAGGCGGTGAGCGAGTGGCTGAATCACAGAAGTGAGTGCACAGCACAGCCGTCACTGAAGCAAATCCCTACTTTTTTTTTATTGTTGCACCATTGTGTCACTGCCTTTGTGTGTCTCCACAGACAGAAACAGTGGATTCAAAATCAGCCTGCACTGCCCGTGCTGCACATTTGTCCCATCTAATAACTACATTATTCCCAACAAGAGCGAGGAGCTGGAGGCTCGCTTTGCAGGTTATTAGAAGATTGTCTCATTTTTCCAGTCAGTGTGTTAGCGTGGTGTTAGCTTGTCTTTTGTACACAGATGTGCAGTGTCACACTGAAACTGTCTCCTTCTTGTTGGCAGGTATTGATGACAGCTTCAGGCACAGTGCTCGGGCTCCACACCTGCTCCTCATGCTGCTGCCTTCATACCGGCTGGAATCCCAGTCCCAGCACAAGACCCACCGATCCAAGAGAGCCCTGGATGCTGCCTACTGCTCCAGGTATTACTCCTCTAACACACACATGCAAGGGGGTCTAAAATAATCCAGTCTGAAATCCTTCTGTCCTAGCTGCCGACACATGTTTACATGACTAACAAATTAAACCAGTGTAAAGGGCGATGACGGATTGTTAGAGGATGATAGAGAGCTTGTTTTGCTGTTTATGCTCATGACATGCTAGTAGGACCTTTGACGCCATTGACTGTGCTAAGCTAAGCTAACAGTAGTGAAGCCACAAGTCCTATAAGTCCTATAAGTAGACAAAGAGAACCCAATCAAACAAATAAGAGATAAAAAGTCTGCAGAGGGGAAGCCATGTTCTCCTCCAGCAGTGACACAAGTGAGAAGAAATAGAATAAAAATACTTTATTCATCCCGAGCTGGGAAATTTTGCAGCAGCAATATACAGGCACTCAGCATAAACATATACCTCTAACAATAAAAATAAACAGTATAGACATTATTTACAGAAAATAGAAATATAAAATATGAGTGCAAAACAAAGTGTGAGGTAACTGCTGGATGTCCTGATCCAATCACATGATCGGAAATCGTGCCCGATAACGTGGTTTCAGACTCAGATCAGATCAGAATCGGACGTTCAACTCGATCAGGACTCGGATATATCTGTATTAGGGCTGTCAACGTGTCTGCGGATTAATCCAGCATAGTGCTGTGCAGGAGTGTGATTGTTGGTTTGGGTGTGAGAGGTCCAGGATTCGAGACTAGGATGAGGCGGGTGCTTTGTGAAAGTTACCAGTTTGAACGGAATGACTCTGACTCAGACTCGGGAGCAAAAAAACCTGATCAGGACATCCCAAGTAACTGCCATGAAGTTCTCAGCATAAAACCATAGCACACATCCTGCCTGTGTCAGCACAGAGATGTTTCTCTGCTGTCAGAGGAAATAAGTCGGACTCAAAATTTTGTTGCAAGACCAGCGTGCAAGACCAGTACAACTTGCACTGCAGACTACTTTTGACTGAAAGGGAACCACCTGGATCTGTATTCAAACAACCTCTGAAATCCAGTGGCTAGTAGGAGTCTCTGTGTGTCGAGGCTGCATGCATGGTGCTCCAGTTGCTTGTCTTGCAGATCAAGCTAACCGGTTCATTGCACATATTTGACCATATCCTGCTGCCTTTTTATTAGCTGAGACTGTGTGGATGTAATGTTGCTTTCCTTTCGTCTCTTCACAGAAATGTTCAGGACAACTGTTGCTTGCGATCCCTGTACATCGACTTTAAGAAGGACCTGGGTTGGAGGTGGATACATGAACCCAAAGGCTACGAGGCCAACTTCTGTGCCGGGGCCTGTCCCTATCTGTGGAGTGCCGACACCCAGCACTCTAAGGTACCGTGTGGGAATGTGTCAGAAGTCATAAGCAGTCAGCCACTTACATGAAATCCTATTTTCTGAATGTTCCAGGTGTTAGGCCTGTACAACACCATCAACCCTGAAGCATCAGCGTCCCCCTGCTGCGTCTCCCAGGACCTGGAGCCCCTCACCATCCTCTACTACATCGGCAAGACCCCCAAAATAGAGCAGCTCTCAAATATGAAGGTCAAGTCTTGCAAGTGCAGCTAGAAGCTCTTCCAACACAGCACATACATGGACTTAACCAACATGCAGTCAGAGTTCATCTGTACTTTCCAGTGCACTATTATACTCGCAGCAGTATTTCCACACAGCCACAGGCAGGAGGCGTGTGTGGAGGAAGAAGAGAGCAGTTCCGTGCATACTCAGCATACAGGACCAGTGCAGAAACTAAAGAGTTGTATCCTCTATCAGGACACAAGCAGCTTGTGTTCATAGACTTTCCTTTGCTTAACGCATGAGTCCAGGTTGCATTAGGAGCTGCTGATTACGCAGCTTTGTACACCCGTTAAACCCCCTGATCCTGGAGGAGATCCAAAGTAGTTATTTGGTGAATGACAGCATCTTTTATGTAAATATAACAAAGTAAAGTAAAGTAAAGGAAGAACAGCCGGACATTTGATACAGACAGAAAACACGATTTACCACATGACCCGGGCAGCTTTACACATTGTGAAATCAATGTGAAATCATTCCATATTTGGCTCAAATGTTTCTGCCAACCAGACACCTTTAAAAATCTCTCTATGACAGGACAAATTATATTCAACATAATGTGGCATCACACATTCATTACTTGTATCCAGTCAGTTCTTTTAAAGTAGAAACAGTTCTGTCATCGTACGTTTATCATCATGAGCTACAGAACAGAAATTAAACCGCTGTACTAAAGAAAAAAGACAATTCTAAATATTATTGATGACTCAAATATATCAAAATGTCAAAAAATCAGTTTTCTGATAACTAAAACAAAGTCTTTCTGAAGTGTAAGGACTGAAAAGTCTAAATTCTTACTTTAAACTCTACTTTAAACTTTAAACTCTGGGCGTAGAGCCAAATCCTCTACCAATCAGTGTCACAATTAATAAACGAATGTTTTGATCTTTAGAATTAAAGTTGCTTTTATAGTCGCCCCTCCTGCTTTTACATCTGATTTATAACAAAACACTCTAAAGCCACAGCACAACATGGATCAGTGCACAGGACGTCAGACAATCAAACATTTAGCTTTTGTAATGCTATGTTCTTCTGAAGACACACACACACAGCGAGACATGAGAGTAAGGCAAACACTGGAAGTATACTGTAAGTGTATATATGTGAAATAAGACAGACGCTACTAAACGCTTCTCTCTCCCGCATAGTTTCAGTCGCCACATCCTAATATCTGTGTTTGTCATTCTCCATCGTTAGGTTGCTTAACATGTACGTGGTTATTGTAAATCAAAGGTAAAAAGAAGACAGGGATTCCATATAGAATAAAAATCACTATCCAGTAAAGTGATTAAATAACAAAGTATAATTTGAGTTTAACGATTGATCCAAACCCAAGCTAATGAAGGATAATTCACACGTCAAATGAGCAATAACTATTTTTACTTTCTTCACATTAATTTAGCATTTTGATCTTCAGGTTCCTATTTATTTGATTTTATTTGATTTGATTTTTTACATGTGGTCCCAGTATGCTGCTGTAGCTGAGTGCTCCTGCGCAGTGAGGCATTATATTTAATATTTATGTTGCCTCAGCCACGAAGCCTGTGCTGCTGCTGCAATCACCCTTACATGAAACTAGCCATGATTCATTCAACAAAGAGTATGTAATGTGATTTTAAAAACATTTATTTTATGTTTATGACTTTAACTAGGAGATAAAGTTAGTCCCAATACGGCGGATTATCCCTTACAAATAATAAAGCGCATGGTGTGTTAGTCCGCAGCAGCTGAACGGTCTGTGCTCAGAGGGGGGAGTTTTTTTTTGGTAAGTGTTTATGGTGCTGTTGTTTGGGAAACGCTGTTAGTGAGGAGTGTGATGAAGGGCGAACAGAAGGTGAACAGATGGTGAAGAGTAGATTTAACCAGAGCCCGGCTGATATTTGGATTTCTGGGGCAATTTGTTTAGTTAGTAAAGCATCCTGATATCAATGGATTGATACTTACTCTATATATTTGTTATTGAGAAACTATAACTCGCTAGCTACCTCGCTACATGACTCAGATGGAGTTGAATGTTTTTTTTCTGTAAACAAAAGGTTTTCCAATCGGCTAACATCTACACTAATACTAAATCTGTAATCGGCCGTTATCGATAATATCTGCATCCTGATGTATCAAACGTCAACAACACCTCACAGTCTTTGTCCTCATCAGTGTTCACACAACAGAAACTCAAGTAAAAAGCTGTCTTCCTGTTTCTCTGAATAATAAATGCACTGATGCTGTTTTCATATTAATACCTTTAAAATTTATACTTAGTAGGTAGTTAGCTAGTTTAGTTTAATGTAACCCCCCCACACACACTCACGCACACACTCACGCACACACACCCAACCCAAGCGAGGAGTGCTGGTGTCGGTGATGGTCAGGTGTTTGGTTGATCAGTGGAAGGGACAGGAGATGTGACGGAGGTGTTTTCTATGTTTATTTGTTGCTGTTTGTTGATGACGATGTTTTTAAGATGCCCATTTGATGATATTATCGAGACCCACTCTGCTGTATTGTAACACAGTGTTGTGGTGTGCTCTAGTGGTAAATAAATTATTTAAGTTTCAATGGAAGTGCTGTCTGCTGTCCTCAGCCTGAGTTCTAGAATGACATCAAAACTGTGTCTTACAGTAAAAGCCTCATATCATTACATCAAATTACTTTCACAGTTTGTCTGGGTCCTAAGACCCCCTCTGCTGGGGGAGACCAGCTGCTGTTCTGTTGTTTTTAAGTGGGTCGTCCACTGTGTCATTTAAATGTCCCTTTTTCCATAAAGGCTGACACAGCAGCTGTCTATAGACTTATTTTGTTAATAATTTATTGCGCCGTGGTGTCTTTGGGGAAAATAACACGCACGATGTCCATGAACACATCTTGTAGCAGCTAAGCGGAGCGCTCTGGGAGTTATAGAAGGTGACAAAACATTTCTATGAGTTTGATTGTAAAAGGCGACACATATATATTTTTTAATTAATAATTTAACATCTAAAAAAAAACTACAACATTCACAGTCACTGTTTAAAACTGGGAAAAAAACATTTATTTCTTTATCTCTTAAATAAATTATAATCGTTTAAATTAAAACTACAAAAAGCTTAAATGTGTCTATAGATTAATAAATACAACAGTGCGGATAGCAAGACAGCTACTAACCTGAACGCAGGAAGCAGCGTCCTGCTGTGTTGGCTGCTGTTACTAGTCGTCTACTACTTTGCATGTCAGTGTTCAAATATTGGACATCAACTCGTCTGAGTGCCAGGGGTCAGCGTGGGGAGGACCACTCCCTGTGTTTGGAGGTGTCTCAGGATGTCCAGGATGGAGTCCAGCTCCAAGCGGAAAGCCTCCAGGTCTCTGCTCTTCTCCGTAGCCAGGCGCCTCCAGTGCTCCGCCTCTGACTGCTGACCAGCCGCCGGTGTCTGCCACGAAATGCCGATCACCTGTGAAAGCAGAGGGTCCCCGAGTTTTAGAGTTTAACAAAAAAAAATCTACCGCACATCACTGATGCTGTGGACAGTATTCCAAATACCATCTCCACTGTAAACCAAACAGAGGTGCTGATATGGATTCAGCATACATGCTAATACAGACCCTGTGTACAGTGACGTATCACCTACACACACACTTCATATTACATATTACATACCTGCTGCAGCTCCTTCTCTCTGTGCTGGTGTCTCAGCTCCATGTTTAGGATCTTTCTTTCCAGGCTGCACACAAGTTTCACCTCAGGACTCTGAGCCTCTTTAGCTTCCTTCAGCTCCTGCAGCAGTCTGGTCAACTAAACACGAGGTGGGAGGCAAGGCAAGGCAAGCTTTATTTATATAGCACCATTCATACACAAGGCAATTCAGAGTGCTTTACATAAGATGAAATCACAGAATAAAAACATATTAAAACATTAAATTAAGAAGGAAATTAAAATCATAAAAAAATAAAATCATAAAATCATAAAAACATCAAATAAAATCAGGATGATTAAATGAGAAGAGTGCAGTCAAGAAATTAGGAGAATGCTGCAGTAAACAGTGTTCTCAGGCCTGACTTAAATGAAGTGACTGTCTGAGCAGACCTCAGGTGTTCAGGCTGTTCCACAGGTGAGGGGCAGAGTAACTGAATCCTGCTTCACTCTGTCTGGTTCTGACCCTGGGTCCACACAGTAGGCCTGTCCCTGATGATCTCTGGATGGTTCATAGGGAGCCAGTAAGTCCAGGATGTATTTTGGTCCAAGACCATTCAGTGCTTTGTAGACCAGGAGTCAAGTTTTTAACTGGATCCTTTGACTCACAGGAAGCCAGTGCAGTGATTTGAGGACCGGTGTGATGTGGTCCATTTTCCTGGTGTTACTCAGAACTCTAGCAGCAGCATTTTGGACCAGCTGCAGCTGCCTGACTGATTTTTTGCTAAGACCTGTGAGGATGCTGTTACAATAATCTAGTCTACTGAAAATAAATGCATGAATAAGTTTTTCTGTGTCTTGTTTGGACAGAAAGCCCTTGATCCTAGCAATGTTTTTCAGGTGGTAATAGGCAGACTTAGTAATGGCTTTTACATGGGTGTTAAAGTTCAGGTCTGAGTCGAGATTACACCGAGATTTCTGGCTTGGTTTGTGACCTTCAGTGACATGGAGTCAAGGTAAGCACTGGTCTTAGCTCTTTCATTTTTGGGGCCAAAAACAATCATCTCTGTTTTGTCAGCATTGAGCTGGAGAAAGTTCTGGCTCATCCACTCATTGATTTGTTGAGTACACTTACTCAACATCACAAGAACAGAAGCAAGCTATTTAACCACTTAGAACACAATGGTTACCTACAAAAGCCAGGGTGCACATGGAAATATTGATCATGCCTGCTCTGTCACCTGGGATCTGAGGGCAGATGGTCAATTATCTTCTACCTTGGTGGTACTCAGTGAGCTTTACAATACCTCAAACAATAATTCACAAGGCAAAGGTGCAACTACTGGGAACAACTTTGGGTTAAGTGTCTTCTGCCCATTTTTCAGTGGACTGTAATAACTCGACTGGTCAAGAATTGAAGAACCTCTTCAGTGCTGGGCAGTAAACTATCTGCAGATAAATATGCAGAAGAAGCCTGCTGAAATTCTCTTCCTAGGAAATCTCATGCTGTATAACATCTGTGCAGCCAAACTCACTGTCATTACTGGAAAAACATTCTTCTCAGCTCCCTTACAGCAGCTGTGCAGACAAACCAGTTAAATACATTGCAAATCTGGGAACAGCTGCCCGTGGCCACCCTGCAGTTGCTTCCTCCTGCATTCACGCAGAAGCCGGTAGATTTATTGCTCACAGTAGTAGCGGGGAGATTAACTGCAGCCTGTGGAGGTCTAAGCCAGTCAGTTAACACTGACACTGAGGTTGTGCAGACCTTGAAAATCCTTAAAAACTCAAAATCACCACCACTCTGCTTGCGCCACCTGCTCACCTGCTTCTGCAGAGCGTCTTCTCTGGTCCTGGATATTAGCAGAGCATCTTTGGAATCATGCAGCTCTTTCAGCTGCTCCTTCAAATGTGCCATCACAACCTGCACGGGGATGACAAAGCTAAAGCAACAGGCTCTTTTTTCAGGACTTCCTGTTCAACATGCAGCTCAGACAGCCCATACCTCCTGAGTGTTGAGTTTATTGGTCAGCTCTGCGACCTTTGAGGATGAGTGCTCCAAGGCGTGGGCGGCCCGCAGATGGTCCAATGCTCGGAGGTGTTCTGCCTTCGTCGAGGACAGCTGTTCTGCAAAGTGCTCCTGCAGCCTAACGGATCACATAAGAAGAAGAGCCATGTTATATGCTGTCCCTTCAGTTATGTCATCTGTTCAGATACATGTATATACCTGCACAGCTCTTCCTTGGCTTGTGTAGCATCAGCCTGGAGCGTCTCCTTTTCCTTCTCAGCCTGCAGCTGCAGCAGCTCCACGCGCTGCCTCATAGCCTCGTTCTCCTGCAGAACCTCTGAGATGTGACTGCCTGTTGAAGAGACAGATGTTACAAAATAGTTTGAGGTCACTAACATTTGATCAATTAGCAAAGAATGTCAGGAAAGTATCACAGATGCTGCATCCTTGATGGCGATCGACTACATGGTGACTTTGATTTTCACTTTCTTTTATCATGTATATACTGCAATAGTAATAGGCAAAGGCAAGTTGTCACACCTGTGAAGACAGTGGGCTGGTAGGTTTTCTCAAACTGAGCAGTCGGAAACCGGTCTTCCCCGGCCGGTGCCTCTCCTGCAGTAGGACCGAGTGTTCTAGTCGGGCCTTGTTGTTGTTTGTTGTCTGCAGCTCGACTTACAGGTGGGGGGTGGTGGACAGACAGCATGTTCCTCCTCTCTTTCTGCAGTTTCTCCACAGTGCGGTTAAGCTCCTGAATGGTTCGCGTCTTACTGGCGAGCTCTTGGTTGAGACGCTCTAGCCGGACGCCAAGCGCTGCCTGGGCTTGGAGCTGATGTCGCCCTGGACTCTGGGTCTGCACGAATGATGGGTTCACCTGAGTTTCCAATTCCAAAAAAGCTCCCCTTTTTGTTATATGTTTTAGCTAGCCTGTTAGACCACACTGGAATTCAACCGTGGTAATTTGTGTGCTGACCTTGTGTTTGAGCTGCTGCTGAAGAGACTCAATCTGGTCATGAAGGGAGTTCTCTTTCTCCTGGTGGCTGTGTTGCACATGCTGCAGCTCCTCCTGCAGAGTCTTAAACTTTGACCTCCACGGCTCTGACACAGCTGCTCCCTCAGCCTGCTGCTTGGCTTCAAGCTGCTGCTCCAGCTCTGAAATCTGATGCTCATAGCGGAGCTACACGGTAACCACAAAAGTGTTACAGTACTCAATAAACACAGGAAACATTCTTCAACAAGCTATAAAGCCATCAGAACACACAGTACATACTGTAAAATACTATATGATTTAAAACCCAATGACAAGCCATAACATAAAGCAGTTATTAGAGCTGTACCTTGATTCTGTGGAACTGCTGTTCCATGGCCCGCAGGCTGCGTTTGGCCTCCTCATCATGACTCTCCAGCTCAGCCTCCAGACGCTGAATCCTGCGCTCCAGCAGAGCAGTGATGCCGCTGGGCAGAGACGTCTTAACAGCATCCACACCCTCGTGACCGGGAGCCGAGGCGGCAGCGTAGATCAGAGCAGGGAGCGAGTTCGGGTTTCTGTTTCTCAGTATCTGTTCCAGCTCCTTCACCTGTCAGGAGGAGGAAGACAGTTAAACAACAGAGTGAAGAATGGCCTGGTAATGAGAAAACGTCCGATCGGCCTGCGTCAGAAACCTGTCGTTCCAGGTCCTGCATCCTCTTCGTGTCTGCAGATGTGCTTCGAGTCTTTCTCAGCTTCTCGTTGCTTCTTTTGCTCACGTCCTGATTCAGCTTTTCTACCTGAAACGGAGGCAAACTTTTACTTACACAATCAAGGAGCAGTATGTTTCACCAGACCAGTCTGTCTCATTTAACAACTGTGACCTCGGAGGGCTACAGAGGACATGCTGCTTAGACTACAGGTGTAAAGGGGGCCTGACCTGTTCTTGGAGCTGGTGTATCTCAGCTGTAGCAGCTTTCAGTCTGGCAGCGTCTCTGTCCAGCAGCTCCTGGTTCTCAGCAAACCACTGCAGCTTCTTCTTCAGGGCCGCCACTTCCTCTCTATGTGTGTCCTCCAATACGCGCATCCGAAACGCCTCATCACCTAACACATTCAGAACAGACACACACACATATGTTCACCTGGACATCATTTCCATGTTGTTGTTTTGCATTAGCATCGTCTCACCTGAGGTGGAGACAGCCTGATTTTTAGCTAAGTCTCTCTCCTTCTTCATTAGCTGCAGCTCCACATCCAGAACCTGCTTTTCCTGCTTCAGCCTGCGGATTTCCTCCGACAGCCTCTCCTCATTCCTCTGCACACAAAATAGAGGAAAGTAAAGGGGCTGACGTGAAATATCAGTTTATCAGTGAACAGGGCACTGACCTGAAGTGCATTTATCTCAGCTAGCAAGTCTGAAATGCGCTGAGTGTGATCCATTAAGCAGACGCTCGTCACCGGCCTTGAGGCTTTATTCAGCTGCTCTCTGAGGAACACACAACACAAACAACACACATCAATATCTCCATTATTAAATAAACATCCATATTTAGAAGAAATGATGCAGCCACAGCTCTGATGGACACTGAACCCACCTTGTGGAAGCCAGCTCATTAAGCAGCCTCTGGTTTTCATTAAACATGGCCTCTTCGTTGGCTTTACTCTTGGCCTGCTGAGCCTTCATCTGCAAATACAGCTTCTCGTTCTCCTGTAACACACACCAGATTTAGTACAGATTATTATAGCATAAATGCTAACAACACAAGAAGAAACAGTAAAAACAGCATAACTCTCCCTCAGGAGATCCTATCTATGATGAGAGTCACATCCGAGGGCAGAAAACAGACCTGCTGGTAACCTTTTATGAGCGTCTCCTGTTCTTTGATTTCTTTATCAATCTGCTGGAGCTTCCCCTCAGTCGCAGCGTCCACAGCCTCCACCCTCCTCCTCTTCTGACCGGCTTCTTCTGCACTCTGCAGCTGAGGAGTGAAACACGGCACAGGGTGAGCACTTCATCTTGTAACAGCATGATTACTGTGAACAGCTACGAGGAACAGAGAAATTATGCACCTTGCTCTGTAACAGGAAGTTCATTTGTCTGAGGGAGCTGAGCTCCTCTGCTCCGTCCTTCATCCTCTGCAGCTCCCGCTCTTTCTGTGCCAGCTGTGCTCTCAGCTCCTCCATCACGGGGCCCTCACCTCCCTGAAAGTCGAGACAAACGGTAGTGAGCAGTATTATCATGCTGAATATTTGTTTTTCCCCCTGTGTTCTGAAAAACAGAGAACAATATATCAGCTGAGGATGACGTGTTTCCTTACGCTGATCTGTGGCAGATGTTGTCTGGTTCCTTGAGGGCCTGTGACTTCCTGTGCAGGCTCCTGGTGACTGGTGGTGTCTATCTGCTGTTGGAGGACCGCCACTAAAGACTGAACCGATGCCACCAGCTCATTGCTCACTCTCAGTTCTGGCTCTGCTAAGCAATCATGACAGCTGTTAAAACAGACAGACTCCACAGATCTTAGATGATCTGAGTGAATTGATGACATGATGTTTGTGTGTGTGTGGAGGCATCAATAACCTGCAGAGCTGCTTTCGTCTTTTTCTTGGCTTTTTGTGGGTTTGGCTGTGTGTGGATGCTGAGGAAAACGAGGTACTGAGGACTTGGTAGCAGCAGATTTGTTCATCCCATACGACCTGGGAGTCACTGCTGCTCTCCCATCCACTCTCCTGCCTCTGATGGGAGTCACAGTGGTTCTCCTCTCTGAAGATGAAGAGGGATGAAAAGCAGTGGAGGCCTAAGGAGACAGGGGGAAATAGCACACAATTGTGTTGTACTGTGTACAATGCCAATGACCTAAATCTTATGTAAATAAAATTCCTCTTTCCTGGGTTTGAACCAACACAACGTTGCCTGAGGTTCTATATATGTATTTTAGGATGTGAGCACTGACTTTTGGAAACATATTTCAAACACTTAACCTCACCTGTTGTTTCTTAGCTTTGCCAGTGTGGTAGGATGTGTGAGAAGAATGATTTCTGTGCTCCTGCATCAGCTTCTCTACTTCCTTCTTGATGCTCCATGTCAGGTCATGGTCAGGAGGGTCCTGAGAGGTGGTCTGATGGCCAGTCAGACTCCTGACTCCTTTTATCTGAGTTTTAGGGCTTACTGCTCTTTGTTGATAGAGACGTGACTCTAAGTCATACGTCATATTTGGGAAAGTCCTTTCTGTGGCCCAGGAGGTCTTTTCCTGGTTAGATTCCACAGCTCTGCAATCAGACATAGTTAAGTAAAAACCACAGTTTCCCCCGTTTTTTAACAAGTTCATAATGTCCAACAGGTAGTGGTTGAAGTTTGCTACCTGGCAGGCTGGGTGGCAAAACCTCTACTTTGGTCCTTGGGCTCTGGTCGGATGCGAATCATCATCTCTTCTGCAGTGGGTAAGTCTAAATGTACACACGCAAATTATTCTCAAATTTCCCACATGTGATTTTATCAAAACCAAAAACATTTCCTGCAGTAAACCTTAAGTAGTTCAAATGTTGCGACACACAGAGTACACACACAGCAGGGCTGAGCCTTTTAGCAACTCTTTTATTGTCTGACCTGACTCAGTGGTGGAAGGAGGCTGAAGGGACCGTTGAGGGGGGGAGGATGGAGGGGAGGATGGGGACAAAGGTCTGTGGATCTCCCCTCTCTCTTCCGCAGCTAAAAAACTGTGACCATGCTCGTCTGACTCCTCCACAACATGGATCTGTCTGTAGGCCTCATGCAGCGCCTCCACCTCTGATGCTCCACTCTGCACATAGGACTGGCCTGAACAGAGAACAGAAACATGCAGGATGCCAGCTGAAAAGGATCTAGAGCGGGTGATTACTGTGATTACTGTCAAACAACAATAATCATGTCACACTGTATTTGCGTATTTAGGTCCTGTACTTGTGTTACCTTTGTCCAGGGACCCTGCTGTGTCCTTCCTTCTGTCGTCCCCACCAGTGTCTTCCAGAGAATCATAGAGAGAAACTGGAGACAAAAACTAAATTAGTTAAACTGAACTTTCTACAGTTTTTGATTAGCTTTGCACTTCCTGTTAAAAACCCTGCTTCTCTTACCTTTGGCAAGAATCGGAGGTATTTTGGTTTTCTGAAAAACAGATATATGAAATGAATGAAAACACAAAGAACTAACTCACGTAACAGTAACACATGCGTTTGTAATAGTCTTAATCAAACATGCAGCTTATAGAACATTAATTATCCAAACTGTTTTCTTCATTTCTTCAGGGACTGTTTTTTTACACTCCTAACTTCAGTGTGTGACTGATATTAATTGATCTAATTAGTGCAGATAATAAATGTGCTTGTTGACCTACAGACCTCTTCCACCGGCTCTTTTGTTTTCTCCTCGTCTTCAAAATCCTCACTGTAGTGTGGGGAGCCTGTAAAGGACGAGAGAGAAGAGACCAGGTGAGGAGAGCCAGCCAGGTCTGCTCAGGGTTCATTTCAGGTTTCATCTCTCACCTGGAGACTGGCCGGCTTTGCTTTGATCATCATCACTTTGCTCTACAGCTTCCTCTGCTTTCCTGGAAGGGTTCAAGTATGAAACATGGAAATTGCAGAGTTTCATCAAACCATTAAACATAATTCAAACCTCAAGTTAGATATGCTAACATATGCTAACAACACAGGTCAACAGGAAGATCCTTACCCACACAGTTACAGCCATGTTACAGGATGACAGAACTACACTTGACTGAACTATGCATTCTATCATTTGACCTCACAGTTTTGCAGGAGAGATATAACGTAGCACCTCTGCCGTCATACCTGAGATTAGTGGCGATGGTGGAATTTGTCGAGTCCAGTTCTCTGTTCAGCTTGGAGTAATCTATAGTAGATGAAGCTCCTGCCTCCAGCTGAGCGTAGAATCGGCCTTTCTCCTCTTCTTCCTCCACAGTGTCCAACCCCACACTGGTCATGTTCAGCGCTGGTGTCTTTGGAGAATCTGCACACACACACACACACACACACACAAGGTAAACACAAACAGAACATGATCCAACAAACTGGTTCTTGTTAGAGAATGACCACAGAAGGTAAATAACATGCATCTTCTCACCGGTTAACTTGGAGTCACTCTCCGTCTCTGTGCTGTCTCTTCTGACGGAAGCTTCTTCCTTCAAACTTGCATCTGCTGGAATCTCGTCCTCCTCATGGATTGGCTGAGACGTCCTCAAAGACTTCCTGAACGACTTCCCAGATCCCCATTTTTCTGAGTTTCAAAAGAAAAAATATATAACACATAATAATGCACTTAGATTAGGCAGGACGACTAATCTAAATACAAATGTACTGTCAATACACCACATATATTTATTACTAACACACATTTACTAGAGGTTTTATTGGGAGGACAAACACAACACACAACACATCTGACAGTTACCATGCAGTAGATTTAACACCATCACGCAAGGCAAACGCTTCTTGTGGTCCTCTACTGACACCTAGTGTCTTGTCTGATCAATGCAACATTCCCTGACTTTTTAAAGGCATTTACAGGATTTATGAATGGTCACAAGGAGCAACTGCCACCAATACAGGTCACAAGGTCACGGTTATGGGTGATGCAGGCATGGAAAGACAAAAACTAGGGAGCCTACGGCTGTATGTTACTGAGGGATTTGGGATGAGGCTGAGGCAACGTTACCATCTTCACTGTCCAGCTGAGAATGACTGTCAGTGCTGTCTGCTGTGGCCTCAGGGCTCCTCTCTCCTGACCCACACTGCAGGCTTTCATGAACGGGGCTGCTCAGGCTTCCTGAGCCTGACCCATCAGAAGGAGCCCTGGGTCTTTCAACAGCTTGTGAAACTTCCAAACCAGTGTCTGGAATATGAGGATGAGGATAAAAGGAATGGCCACAAGGTAATTATAAGCTCAGAAAATGAGCAGACTGAGTGAGAAGTGACAGTAATCTGTGCACACAGCTGCTCTCACCCTTGTTCTCATGATGGGATTTTTTTTTAGTTTTGATAAATCTGCGCCTGGTTGTCTCCGCTGGGAGAGATGAGAAACAAAAAGGGACATAGTTCAAGTAAGAGGAGTTAGTGGACACACACACAGAGCTGCAAAAAGGTGCACCTGAATGTTCTTCAGATGACATTTGGGCAATACGTCAGAGGAGAGTTGTTGCCTGAACCGGCAGGCTTGATTGAAACATTGAAGACATGAACAGTTTTCACAGTAAGTAAGCTTTACAATGAAACCTGTAAACATTAGTCACCCATGCAGAAAGACACAAGAGGCACAAGGAGAAAGAAACAGAGTGAAACAACTGTCATGTTTCTGGATAAGGAGGAATGGCAAAGAAGGAAAGAGGAAGGAAAGTTACAGAGATGATCTTCATTTGGATCAATAAGCAAAGGGGCTACAGAGGGGCTGTTGAGAGCATCCTGTCCAGCTGCATCACTGTGTGGTACGGAGCCTGCACCGCCACCTGCAGGAAGACGCTTCATCGCATAGTGAGAGCAGCTGAGAGGATCACCGGCGTCCCTCTCCCCTCCCTCCAAGACCTCTACGACAGCCGTCTCACCCGAAAGGCCCTCCGCATCACAGGAGACCCCACCCACCCTTCACACCGCTTCTTCAGTCTGCTGCCATCAGGAAAGAGACTGCGCAGCCTCCGGGCCAGGACCAGCAGACTGAGGGACAGCTTCATCCACCAGGCTGTCAGGAAGCTGAACTCTCTCCCTGCTGTGCCCCACTTTCTCCCCCTTCCCTGACACCACCCCCCACCCCCTACCCCTACCACCATCCCCTCACCCCTACCACCACCCAAGATAGGAACTCTTTGTACCAGCCACTTTACCAAAGGAACTCTGTGCACCAGTCACTTTTTACCCTGTCATGTCACACCAGTCTCATATAAGCTGCTATAACTTAATCTATTCCTGGACTGTTACATTATGCCAACTGCACTGACTTGCACCATTGCATCTTTTGCACTCTCATACCAGTCTCAATAAGCTGTTATAAGTTAAACCATTCCTGTTTATATTATGCCAACTGCACTGACTTGCACTATACATCTTTTGCACTCTGACTGCATTGTGCCTTCATTATGTGCCTTGTATTTTGTGTGTGCCTCATTGTAGGTACATTTTTTACACTTTATATTTATCTTTAGTTTTTTAGTTACATGTTATATGTTGCGGAGTGAAGAGTAACGCAATTTCGATTCTCTGTATGTTCAGCACATATAGCAGAGTTGACAATAAAGCTGACTTGACTTGACTTGACTTGACTTGATAAGCTTCCAGCACCTGCTTCACTGCACTGTTTTGTTTCCTCACAGGTTTGCTGGATTTGTACAATTAGGAGATCCCGCAACATGTGTGGAGTATCTGAAAGACTCTGTTGAGATCCAGTGCTTCACAAAGTCCTGGCTGCTGTGGAGGAAATGAAAAAGTCAGCGATTACCTCTCCCTGTTCCTCCACTGCTGTGGTCGTCATCTTCCCACCAGGACACTGTTGGTTTCTGGGCTGGTTTCTGGCGGCTCTTCACGCGGGGCTGCTTGTCAGCTAGGTCCACCGATTCATCTGAAACAGACTGACAGAGAACTGGGTTTTAATCAGAAATTAAGGAATTATTTAGTTTTTAAACCATGATATTAGCTGGTGTTATATTACCTCTTTTAAGAACAGCTCAAACTGAGCATCCAACTCTTCTTTAGTCAGTCTGTGAGACATAGTGACATAATTCACTACATCAGCCAACAGGAAGTGACATAACTGGAAAAGAAGAAGAAAATGGACGTTTATGATTTATTGCTTTATTTTGAGTTACCTGCATGTTCGAGTTAACAAACAGTTTATCTGAAGCTCAGCTCATTTTATTTTATTTGTACGTGAAACTTATTGACAGATCAGACCAACACAACGAAATTCGGTGCTAACGTATCATTAGCCTAGCTTAATTATCGTACAAAATATTCATAATTTCAGTAGGTGTCGTGACAAAGTCGTGTTGTGAAGGCTGTATTTACTTATTTTCATTTTTTTAACTGGAAACTTGGCACATTGATCAGGAGCTAAGTAGCCACTATATCTGCTTTGCTAGTAACATAAGCTGATTAGAGCTACTTTTCTCCAGTAAGCGCGGATTTATGCATTCTACGGTCATTAGCAAACATGTCAGTCTTGAATCAATAAACTAAAACTTACATCTGAGGTGACTTTAACCCTTTCTTCACAGCACACTTGTTGAAATGTCGCCTTTCTTATGGTTTGTTGTTTTGAGTCTACAGCAGTTCCCGCGACACTACCGCCTGACAACGTCTACGGCAAGCCAAAGAGACCAAAGATGTCAAAACGCGGTTTGTAAATATTATTTACGATAATTATGCACGATAACGCATCTCCTGTGGTTACCTTCAGTTTCATATATTGAAAAATATAAATATAAAAATACATCTATTTGACTTTTCTATTATTTTAATGTTAACATACGTTTTAATTCTAATGACAGGTCAGGGAAGGTTGTAAATAATTATAAAATACAGAAATGTAAATAATAATAGTCTTTATTGTATTATGTAAACAAAATAAAACTATTATCATTATGTTTCAGTTATGTATAGAGCATACGTTTACCCTCAGTGTGGAGAAGTGGAGATATTAAAGAAACAGAATATAGAAAATATAGATAATGATAATAATTAGCAGACACAGAACAACCCAGAACATCTACAGAGAGACAAACTAATGCACACAAGAAACTCAATGTTGGGAACAGTTTAAAAAAAAAAATAGACAAAAAGCTATCAAAATGATTGAGTAAATAACACTTTACATTTTAAATTAAAATTGGGTTTTTTAAAGACCCTGATTCTGGAAGCAGGGCTGTCTTCATACTTTCCTGCACTTGGTGGCAGTGTGGAGCTGAGAAGCGCTGCGTCCCTGCCGTGCGTAGGTGTACCTGGAAGGGCAGCCCGTCACCAAAGATCAGTAGTAATCTAATAAACTCTGCTCGGCTCGCTGTTCTCTGTGTTTCAAAGGTCAGGACAAATCCATACAGACTCACCTGCATCCATATACAGCTCTGTCCCTCATAACCTCACACACACACACACACTGCAACGCTGTCAAGGATGTAACACATCAAACAGACTGATCTGACTGTCCTCCATGGGTAATGTGCAGGTACATATTCCTCTTCCTTAAACTCACTTGAGATGCTTAATAAAGAACCAACATTTATCCTCAGGGTGACACTGGCCATGACATGAATCCTTAAATCACGGCCGGAATCAAGGTAACAGTGACTTTGATCAAACAAATAAAAAGTACTGTATGGTTCCAACTTTAACCCTTTCAACCCTAGCCAAACGGCTAGAAATGCACCACAGCAATATGTGCATATGCATGTTCTTGGTGTCTAGGGGCATCTGGGGGCTGCAGAGAATGCATTTCCAGTGTTATTGAATATAAGATATTGTGTCTATTAGTATGAGCCTGAGTAAATTAGAATAAACTAAGGGAGAAATGTGGCATTTCTGTCCTCGCCTACACTACACTAACAATGATTCTATGTATACAGAAGCCATTGATCACATTCAGCTCTTCCTTGGCTACAAATGTACCAAATTTGGTAGAATTTGAACAAAGAGCAAAGTCGGTATCTGGACTTGTAGAGTTTTCTTTCTTTTCAAGAAAACTCTACAAGTCCAGACGCCTTGCTTCAATCTCCTCTACGTATGATGACCTGGATGACTGAATCTTCATCAACATAAGACAACTTTGTTTTTAAAATGGCACCCACCCCCCGTCACCAACATCAGCATCAATAAAAACTAGAAGCAGCACGTCTCTTAGCATCTCATAGACAGGAGTACTACAAAGAACATGTTAAAGTCAAAGACAAATACTATGTCCCTGTGTGTTCACTAGTTTGAATGAATACATTTAAACCATGTGGTTTGAAAGCACGGAGAACCAAGAGAAGGGGGAGAGGTTAATCATGAACATGAACGCCTCCCACAGCTTAACATCACATCACTCTACCCAAGAAAATCTATTCCCTCTGGAACTGGCAGGCGTCAATATGGCAGAGGACACCAAAAGAAATCTTGGATAACTCCAGAACAAGGCAGAGATCCTGCTACACAGGACAGGCCAGTGTTGAGGATTGAATTGAATAAACATTTGACCTATTTGGCATCCGTGTGGGCACAGAGCAAAATCTGAGACTGACAGCATCAGGATGATTCCTCAACATGACAACAAGAGCTGAGATAGCACACAGCGATATCTGAGGGTATGTCATCCTCATCAGTGGCTGTCGGGTAAGCTGTCATTTCAAACTAAAGCCCGGAGGGGGGAACAGGCAGCGCCGCAGTGATCTGTCTCCATAGGGAGGAAGTGCAGAGCTTCCTCACGTTCATCTGTTTTCTTTTCTTTTTTTGTCAGCGGAGACATTCTGCCGTTCGCAGGAGGAAAAGTGATGGAGAGGATTCACCAGTGCTGAGCTCCTCTCGTCAAAGTGAACAGTGCAGACTGAATGAATCCGTCACTGGGACGAGCTGCAGACACGCTGTTAGCTCTCTGGGTGAGGCGGGTTTTTTTCAGCCATTTATCCTGCTTTATTTCATTGATCTTCATTTTATCCTTCTCCTCATAGATCAGTATTTTCACACCTGGAATACATCTCCTTTAAGATGATACACACAGTGTGTGTGTTAGCTCATCATTATCATATTTCTTATTGGAGACAGAAGTATCTATCATTGTTTGACATCTGTATAAAGGAGCCAATGAGCTATTTCCTTTTCCCTCCTATCATTAAACCCACTGAAGTTACTTCTGCAGCTGTCTGTGTGGTCCTTGTTGTATTTATTTTTTGGTGGATGGATTATTAGCAGCATAACTTTCAGTGATTAGATTAGCAGAAGCTAATCTCACATGAAGGCTGCTCTTTGTTTACATCCTAACGGCTCATCTCTCTGAGACTTTTTTTAAGTTATGCAGAATAATCTCATTAGTCACCTTGTTCAGTGCTATCATAATCAATAGTCATAGAGCTTCCAGAGATTTTCATTCAATTAGTTTATGTTCCAGGTCTGTACTGGACCTGCTGTAAATAATAAACAGGTACATCTGTTGCATCAGAGGTTTCTGCTGTTAACACTTGCTTTAGCACACGTATGACCCAGTATTTCCTGATTGGATGCAAGCACATGGATTGAAGCCTGGCCGGGTGGATTTGTGGAAGTCTGTCCGTCCATTTTCTTAACCCGCTCTGTCCTGTGGAAGGTCATGGACAGCTGGAATCTATCCCAGCTGTCAATGGGCAGGGAGGCGGGGAACACTCACACCTATGACCAATTTAGAGTCTCCAGTTAACATACCAGGCACGTCTTTGGTGTGTGGGAGGAATACCTGGAGAAAAAACACACACACACACAGGCATAGACCCCAGCCAGCCTAGAATCCAGCTGCTTTGTAAGGTAACATGGTGATGGCTACCATCCAGGAATGTGGATCTCTGATAACACCGGCACCACAAAGTGCCTCTGTCCAAATGTGTAAAAAAGGACAAGTTCAGCTGCTCCGTGAGCAAAGATCTGCAGCTGGATCAGCTGGCACCATCCAGCCTCTACAAAGAACACATTAGCCAGAATGATGCTGTACATGAGAAATGAATTGCACTTCATTTAATTCCCCAACTCAAAGGCTGGAAGCTGAACGCTGCACTTATACAGCATCTTTGTAAAGGTCACTCCAATTATCTGTGATGGAAAGGCATCTCCATAAGCCATTTTTTTCTATAAGCAGCACCTAGTGTACATATGCATATGAATCAGAGGAAGAAAAAGGTGGGTGGGCGGAGGATGGAGGTAGCCGTCCACTTTCCAACGCCAAGACTGCGCTCCCAATGTCAGCGTGACAGGAGAGGACAAAGCCTTCATTAGAGCGGGGAATTGGTGCATTTACATGAGAGATGCACATGAAACAGGGAGGGTGCTGGTCAGCGTTCCAATCTCAATCAATCAGCCAGTTACTGCGGTAAGAACGGAGCAGTCGTTATTGGTGATCCTCCCTCGGCAATACTTACACAAATAAACACAAATCTGACAACACCTCGAATGATCGAGTTTCCCTTTGTGAAAGACAGAAGCATTGATTTTAGTAAAAGTAAATCGAGTTTTACATACAGCCCCAGACCACAGGGGGTGTAACTTTTTAATCATCAAATCAATTTAAATTAACCGTCCTGTTTCTGGACCATCACTGTTAGAATTTACTGCAACGAATGGTTTTACATTTAATTCAATTTTTTGAACTTTACAACATTAAATGAGTCAAACAGGACCCTGAACGCTGAACATAATGGAGCCGTTACCGTGGTGTAAAAGACCTGACTCAGGTGACCCCTGTTCTCCCCAGAGGACAGAACACTTAACTCGAGTGCTGCAGCCCAGGTGGATATTACCTGCTCCGTGTGTGTGTGTGTGTGTGAGTGTGTGTGTGCTGGATCTACATATGTATGCGCTCCGTGTCGTATTGACCCCCCTCAGTCATATGGAAGGTGTCTGGATTGGTGTTTGAGAACAGTATACTCCACTTTGCTCTGTATTTATATTAAATATTAAATCCAATTTAAATACAAAATTACCATATGAAATATTAAGCAAGTGTGTAAATATTTAATGCGAGCCCTTTACCATAGGCCTGGTATTCATTACTATGCGATGCTGGATTTTAATGGGCAATTTCCCTAAGGACTGTGTGTGTGGCATGTGTGTGTGTGTTTGGAGGGTTTTATTTTAACCCTCGTAGCTGCAGCAGGGGGCGCTGTTGTTATACACTTGACTGGAGAGCCCATCAAAAAAAAAGAAAGAAACAAGGAACAAGAATAATAGAAAATAATAAAAAGAAAATCAAACTATCTATAAGTTTAATTTATTTGTTGCGTAAAAAGTAGCATCCAACAGTTAAATGGACACAGAGGTAAGTGTTGTGATTACCTGTGTGCCTGTTCAGCCCATATGAGATCTTATGAACTCAGTTATGTGACACTGTTAATTCATCTGCTGCTCATTAGGGAAATATGATGTAATTCCCATGTCTGCCACTAGGAGTCAGGCTTACTCTACACGTGTAAACGTCTGATACAGCAGGGAGGGATTGATCCCTTTAACACACAGCTCTGTCGTCTATAGTCTCTGCACATTATGGTACGCTAAGAGGATTCTCTATGTAAAGGTAAATATTTGCAGTACAGTACACGGCTGTTACTGCCCTCCAGGTTGGACTGGAATGTCTCAGTCAGCATTCTTTCTAGTGTTGTTAAACATATAGAAGAACAATAAATATAAGGAGGGATCGGGAAGGTGGACTCAGGAGAAGATAGTGAAAAGCTGTGAGTTAAGGAAATTAGCTTTATATGGTGCCAGGGAGGAGGCGTAGGGTTAGAGATGCATGGGCACGCAGCTCCTCTGAGGCAAAGCAGGGAGGAACATTAATCATTGGGAGACATCTGTTCATTCTGCCGCTTTACAATTCTGTCAAAGAGCCTGGACTCCACCACCACCTCCACCACCACCACCCCAGCCGCTTCTCCCCCTCCACCAGACCATCCACTCAGAGAAAAGCGTCCTTCGTTAAGCACAGACAGGCCGGGTGAAACATCAGAGCCAGGCTGCTGTAAGAGCCGTCTTCAATTTGATTTTGCATTCAAATCCATTTAAAATGAACAAAACACAGCGAGGGCAGCAAGTAAATAAGTGGTGATACCGCACCCACCAACGTCATGTAGCTCATGCAGAAACATCTTCATCATTTCAACCTTATTATTATTAAACAAATACATAAATAACTTCAAATATCACATTAAGAAGCTCAGAGCATTATCAGGGTCGCTTCACTTCATTTTCAGGCTCTTATCTCGGTCTTTACAAGTGTCAGCTGCTCTTGAAACAACTTTGTCAGGACAGATCTTCCATCATTTGACATGATGCGAAGAAACTATTGACGAAGTATTGCATACACACATCACAACACCACTCCCTACTCCCCCTATGGGGAGTTCGGTGTAGGGCACCGTATAGTGAACTCACTGTGAAAGCATTTTCGGACATTTCGGACTCTACCTCTGTCATTTTCTGTCGCCGTTAATGACATCATTGCTGTCGCAAATTAAACGAGCCAATCTAAACAAACTACGTTATTAGCAGTTATAATTTGTGCTGTTATAGCTCAATAAAAGTTTTATGGCAAAACATAAATAAACAAACACAGCCGCTCATAATACATTATTTAAACCATCATTATATTTATGAGACAGGTGACGTAACGTCCGTTCCCGTTCTTTTTGCCGATCTGTGCAATGCATGATGGGACATATCGCTAAAAGTAGCGACCATTGGATGGACACTACTTTTCATGATGCATTGTGGGATACATTGAGGGCCCTATATGGGGACTATAATTTATCACTAAGAATTCGGACAGCACTACCAAATGGCGGAGGCTCTACATAGGGCCATATATAGTGATTAGGGAGTGATTATGGGCACAGCCTAGGGGTTTATAGCCCCCTAGAGGCTGTGGAGGGAACTGACAGTAGTCTTACGTCAGTGACGTCACCCCGTGTAAACTGGCAGTGGTACCTTGTGTAGAGGAGATTGTGTGGAGCATGGAAATATAAACGGGCAACCTCTGGGTGGTGGAGTATAGGTAGGTGAAGCCTACTTGCTATGGTTTCAACATATGAGCAGTAACCTGACATGACATTTTTTTAGATGTTTGAGGCTGTAACAAAATCAGAAGGTGTATCTTTTATGCTCCACACAGGAGAGAGAGGGCCCTATAAATCTCTCTTATCTGCTGAGATTGGTCCCTGCTTGTTCTCGGCCCTCGTTCAGGAGCCCTGTATTATTTTCAGCGGGAGTATCAAATCAAATCTGAATTCAAACTGTTAGCGTACAGCGGTCCTCCCATTGGAAACAGAGGGGGAGCAGAAGATGAATGAGGCCTTTCTCTGGGTTTTGAGGGCTGCAGGCGTCAGGGTGCTTTGTCATCATAATATTGAAAGTGAGTTTTTCAGGAGGAGTTGGAGCCTTTTGGCCATGAAGGTGTCTCGCTGCCTTGTTTCACAACTCATTAGTCAACATTTTGATTGACTGCCTGCTTTCAAGCTGATATCAGAGTTCATGCAAATTCCTAAAACTTGGTGGAAGTTTTGTATTGAGAATGCTTACATTATATTTTTGTAAAAATATGTCAAATCCTCAGGAGAAGGTCACACACTTTATTTTCTATATACATCTCAATTAAGTCTACCTGTTGCCTGCAGTACAGCATCTTTATCGCCTTCTTCCTCAGTGATACAAAGAGCGTGAGTGGACACAGGAGGCTAAAAGCTGTCATCACCAGGAGAAGAGACAGCAGTGAAACACTGAAACTGCTGTTTATCACCATGCGCCTCTCTGTGGTCATCTGGACAAAGGCTGATTCATCATCCCCACCAAAATGCAGAGGTTCACACTTCAGTTTGAGTCAGAAAGGGGAAGTAACATTTTCATATTCACACATTGTTCTCGTCTCAGCCTCAACAACAACTATTTACTCTTTAAAGAAGCTAAAAGTTCAAACGCACACACTCAAAAACACGCTGTCAACCATCGTATGGTGGAGGAGCAGGAGGATTCTTCTCAAGCAGGCAGGCTGTGCAGGTTACATACTGTATATATTTACTTACGCTCCAAACTAAACTCATAATTGAAACATTTGACTCCAAACACATGATGGTTTGCATCACTTTTCTATCCACACAGAGGTTTCTCTCTGACGAAGACTGTTCACAAGGTTTTGACCAATTTTGTAAGTGTGCTTCTTATCGTAATGTGCGGATGCGTAGATGTCTACGATCAGTTTATTGTTCATGTTATATCTCACCAGCACTCTGTCCATGTTGCTGTCGGGGTTTTTGCGGTCGTAGTACTCTTTGACTTCTTCAGGCAGGTCTTTGGCGTACCGAGGGTTGAGGTTTCCGATGGTGTAGTACTTGTACTGCTTCTTGTCTGTTATCACAGGGAGCACGCGCTGGCTGTTGTGAAACCAATGGAACCCGTATTCTCCTTTCTGGGGATCACACAAAGCCCTCATGTTGTTGTCCACGCAGTTCCTCACATACCACCTGAGCAGGACCCCGCCGTGGCGAGGAGGTCGAGGCTGACCGAAGCCGCTGTCCTGCAGCTCCTGCTCAGAGTCCAGGGTCGGCAGAGATGAGGTCAAGCCCGTCAACAAGACCAGGATGAAGAGACAGAGTGAATGGTTGCTTCTGTTGTTCGCCATCTATGAAAGAAAGCACAACATGCTGAAAACATGAACCTCTCTATGCATGCATGCCAGTCTTTAACCACTCACCTCGCGCTCTGTAATAATCAGAGCTGTATGATACGCTGTGGATGGAAGCACTGCTGGGTGAAGCTTGCGCCGCTCTGTTGTCTGCGTGCAGGATGAAAGCAGCTATTTTGACCAGACGAAGGGTAATTTTCCCTCTCTGTGAAAAAGGGAAGTGGCTGATGCACAGCTGGGCTCTGCAGAAACTCTGGGTTAAATTTAGACCAGTTAAGCCTCAGCTACAAATATGAACCTGCCGGTGATGTGGCAAACAAAAAGAAAGAAAGAAAAAGTCTTGCAACTAGCAGCAGGAACCACAGGTGGTGATGAACAGGAGTTTTTACTTCTGCTTTTTCACACTTAGTTGGAAAAAACATCTGGTGGCAGATAAAATTTAACAGAAGTTGACAGAAATCAACTTCTGGTTGTGGGGACTACCTGGCGTGCCAACAGCGGACATGAGTTCAGAATATTTGCACAGTTTATCCAGACCTGGTAACCCACAGCATCTCTGTGTGACCACACCATGGCAAGGCCAAAGGATTTATCTGTAGTTTGTGACACTATGAATTCATTATAATTATGTAGGGGACAGCAGGTGATGGTATAAAAAAGGACATATCAATACATCCATTCTTTCTCTACACTACTTCATCCATCTGGATAACCACCTCACCAAAGGGAGGTGCCCAGACACTCATCCAAACCCTGTGCCCAAACCTCCCCAACTGGCTGCTCTGAATGTGGAGAAGCAGTGACGGTTCTCTACTTCCTCTTTCAGATCATCAAACATTTAACCTAGTCTCAGAAAGAAAGAAAGAAAAGCCCCAGGCAGCTCTCACTTCTGATGCTTGAAAAAAAAAACATTTAAATGCCATAGGTGAGAGCAGGGATGTAGACTAACTGGAAAATTGATGCCTGAATCAGTGCAGATTGCACCCAGTCTACAGTTGACCTGGCCCTGAGATACTCCTCCACCCAGGACAGTCCCTCTACATTTAGGCGTCTGTAACAGCTTTATTTTGGAATAAATAATATTTGGGGGATGGGTCCTAGTCCCACTGGGGCCCAAAAAGCACAGAGTGGTGTTTTAAAATGTGTTGAGTGTAGTGAAAACATCCTCACCTAAACCTAACCAAAGGATTGATGATGATTGATAAAAAGCCATGGTCCCATAGAGGACATGAATCTCAGGCTCCTGGGTAAAAGTTCCAACCATCAACCATGCTAAACTTCCTGTCAGAAAAGGATTCACTTTAAAATCTGCACCGTGACATGTGTGACTTGTTTCATTATTTTTAACAGTCAGCCCCCAGATGTCAGTGGAGCAGTGCCTTTCATCTGAACCAGGTCTCCTAAATGGGATTAGTTTGCTTGTTTGTGGGTTAACAGGTGGAAGTCAGGCAGTGCTAATCAGAGTCACTCCTCTGATTCTGGGCTGTCTCCTGTGAAAGACATGACCTGCTCGAGCTGTAGCCATCAGAGGAGTCAGCGCCAGCAGGCTGAACCTGCACCTTTTTCCCCAAATGAAATGTCATTGCCAAGTCCTGCTCCGAGCCCCACGGACGCCGTGCTTGTTATTCACAGCACGGCGCAGAGGCCCGGTGCGAAGTTAGCCATGAAAGGAAAGTGAGAGAGGCACCTGGCTGCGGAGGGATGTAGCAGAATCACAGAACTGTGAAACTGAATGTACAGTAATATGTGGTGAAACAAGGCAGGTCACCACAAAATGAAACATTCAAGGACAAGCAACAGTCCCAGTCAGCAAGCAGGCCACTGACCTGAGCACCATGTTACTACCTGAAACAAAGGCTGAAGACTTTCCATGAGGCACCAGCTGAAGCTAGCTAGGGTAAAATGTAACCTCAGTAATAATGTACAGTTTATATACAAACAATTAGCAAATGTTAGCATGCTAACAGTCTAAACTCAACAGTGTGGATAAAATGTCAAACAGGCTAACCTACATGACATGTTTTCAAACTGTAGTTTCTCAAACAGCCACTTAAACATCTCCAAAATTTAGTTCACCGCCTTTAACCTTCATGTTAAAGTGCCCAATATAAGAGTAAATGTCCTGTTTGACAAGTTTTGCTAATCATCATTATTTTCAGGGGTTTAATGTCACATTAAGGCACATTTGGTGATATAACAGCAAAGCACATCTGATATGAATACTGATAATCTTCCCGTCTGGTACAAAGTGTCAGGAGACTAAGGTGACCTCCGTTTTTTTTTTATAACAGCAGTACAGTCTTTCTGTTGTTTACTCTATGAATAAAATATGAGGGCTTTTCACACTATTATCACATTTTCTCAGGTGTGAGGCAGAGGACAGGTGAACCAACGCCGCAGAGCGTCCAGCTCTCTGCCTGGACATTCACCTGCCTGTGAACTCTTCCTGGCGCATTTGTCTGGATATTAGACGTAAACCTTTCAGCAGCAGTGGCCGCACACACACACACACACACAGTTCTAAAGATTTACAAATTTACAGTCCCATGCTCTGCTCTCGTGAGCAGTGAAATGCTTCATGATCGGGGGTGATGTGTGCTGAAGATTTAATGGGAGTCCATTTTGGGGGGGGGGGGGGGGGGGGGGGGGGGCATGGCGTAAATTGTTGTGCATTGTAATTTCTGAAGTGGCTGTGAGAGTGGGCTGACACTGCAGTAAAAAGGATGAGGTATAGAGCGAGCCCCGGGGTGCCTGGCAGCTCCTCAATAGAAGTGTCAGCCTGGCTTACAGGGGAGGTTTTACCGGCGCTCTGACTCAGTGTCGACACTCGACACACAGAGCACGCCGAAAGCACAGATGTACGTTACATCTGCTGTGACAATCACAATCCAATACTCTCTGCAAACACACAGCCATCTCAGTGAAGCCTTTTTTATTGACTGTATCTGTAACTGTGAGCACATCATAGAAACCTATAAACACATTCATGGAGTTCTATCATTTCATTCTGTGAGGATGGTTCCAACTGGAACTTCTGATGTTTCAAGGGCTCTTCTGTGAAGAAAAATGAAATTAATGAATAAAAACTGTAATAAATATTGTTTTTGTGGGCTAAACACTGATAGGTCAGTCTTAACATTATGGTGCCCAGCGTGGAGGCAACAGACAACAAGCTAGCATCGTAATCAGAAACACGATTCCTTTATTTATTTAGGGGGATAAAAGATGGCATTAAATTGAAATATATGATAGATATTTACATACCTAGATAGCATTTAAATCTAGAAAAACATATTTACTACTGTATAAAAACCTTTACATAGTAAAGAGCATGACATGAATGTACCAGTATGAATGTACAGTGTCTGAGTGACTGTTACAGGTCAGAGTTCAGTAGTTTGATGGAGACAGGCAGGAATGACTTCCTGTGTCTCTCAGTGGTGCATCGTGGGAGTCGGGAGTCTGTTGCTGAATGAGCTCCTGTAGCTGGTCAGCACAGTGTGGAGCGGGTGAGAGGGACAGTCCAGTATGGTCTTTATTTTGGACAACGTCCTCCTCTGACACACCTCTGTCAGAGAGTCCAGGTCCTCTCCCGCAACATGGCCGCCTTCCTGATGATTCTGTTGAGTCTGTTTATGTCCCTCACCCTCAGACTGCTGCCCCAGCAGACAACAGCACACATGATTCCACCACAGACTAAGAAGAAGAAGAAGAAGAAGAAGAAGAAAACACAAGCAACACAAAGGACTGCATGAAATAGGCCACACTGAGGCAGCCAGCCAAGAAACATCATCCCTCCACCACATCCTGGCATTTTATATTGCATTGTTCTTAAAAATCTTGTCATTGACTGCAGTTTGTTTTATTTTTCCACATGACAATATGAAGTGAGAACTCACTCGTACTTAATTTGATTAGAACCACATGCTGAATCTCAGCCTGTGATTGATTGTCAGATGATTTGAGATTTGCTTTATTTGATATTTTTCAGGACATTATGGCTGGTCCACTGGGATCTGAAGTCTGGTGTGTGTCTAAAATTCTGAAAAGGATCATACACATGGACCTGCATAGCAATGCTCTGCCCTGATAGGAGCAGGTCTCTTCAAAAAGAACAGGGTATATTTCTTGTCAAAAAAAAGTCCACAAAAGTCCTTATTTTCCAATAACTGTGAGATTTATTTTTCATTTCTCCGTCCTATTTTTTATTTTTTCAATAAATGTATTTCTATAGAATACAGTCCCAGCATCCAGCACGCTATCAAAATATGTCTTCCAGTACAAAGGTGTTCCTGTCACCCAGCAGTGCGCTCTCCTCCATGATGACACCGCTCAGCGTCTGTGTGTCTGTCTGCTAAACGCTGACTGACTGATCTCAGCTCTCTCAAGTACACACCGCTTTGATCAGAGCTTAAGATTCAGCTCTCGACGGCCTTGATTCTCCAAGCTGAGGATGAAAAAGAGACAAAGAACATGATCACAGAAGACCAGGTGGAGAGGCTAAGAGTTAAACCTTTATCTCTGCACTCTTAAAAGTTTTTTATTAGTGCATAGACATCACCCAGAGTATTCCCCTGTGGAGGTTAAAGGTCAAGGAGCAGCTAGAGAGAGATCAATGAGAGACTTCCCCTCTGAGACTACAGTTTCTGGTCTAAACTAAACCACCTCCATCATTATGGAATCAAGGCTCCTCAGGTAAGAGGTGATAATGAGCATATATGACTAAAAATTCAAGGAAGAATGGAGCTGATCATGGTAACAGATGAGAATCAATTGAGACTAACCGACAGGCAGATGGCAGCTATGGACGCGCAGCAGCTGAGTGGGAGTTAGGAGCAGGTGAAGTGGGTGTGTGAGTCACGTGGCTGGAAGCCGGAACAGAAAACTAGAGGGAGGATGTGGTGAAACACAAAGCTGATTACAGGCAACAACAGATGAGCACCAACTGTGGTTCTAGGTGCTGATGCTGTGAAGAGAACTTGGACAGTCTTCTTGTAAATGGAACACACTGAAATGTTCTCCCTGCTGTTCATTTTACCGGCTGGGACAGCATGTAGCTTAACATCTGTGACATCACCTATAGGTTTCTATAGGAGGCTCCAATTCAAGTCACCACGTTCTTGCTGAACTCCTAAAACAGGCAGGAGATAAAAATGGACGACGCAGGCCCGCCTCCCTCAATCATCCAGAAGTATGTTCCAACGAACACCCTCCACCTTCTATTTGGATGTTTTGGCCTCACTTTTGGGGAGCTGTCAAAGTGTCCATCTCTATACACAGTCTTTGAGGTGGACTGACAGTGGAGCTGAGCTGGCAGACAGCAGCAAAAGCAGGAAGAGAGACCAACAGAAGCCGGGCTGTAAACACATTCTTATTTCTGCTGTAAAGCTGAACATTTACATCTTTTGGAGCCAGGCAGGTTTTGACACTTCCACATGGGCTTTAGTTGCAGGAGATGCTGCTTACGTCCCACAAACACTCCAGAGTAAAAGAGCGCTTGAGACTCGAGGCCAAATCCATCATGATTTTATTCACAAAAAAGCTGCTGACCTTTCAAATATATGAAGTTCTTTGTCATGAATGAAAGAATCTCATTCCTCGTAGTTTATCTTCCTTCTTTGACTCTTTTAAATGCATTCTTTGATTTCTGCGTTCCTTCCATCAGCTTTATCAGAAGCTTTGGGACTTTTTTAATACTCTTTGTTTGTCTCTTTTGAGGCATATTTGCATAACTAAAAGCCTCTGTCCAACACAGTGTTTTCACTGCCGTAACTTAATTCCTCGCATTTGACACAGCGCCCGTGGTGAAATGAGAAATGGATCTTAAATTGAAATTGTGTTTTTCATTATTCCTTCATATAGGCACAGATGGAGCGAGGTTACAGGAGCAAATGTCACTTATTGTTTCCACTGCGTTCCCCTTTTTTCTCTCTAACACTCTTCATTATGGCTTTATTTGTTTGAGAGATGCAATCGGAGCATTGGAGCGCTGTGTTCTCAGCCTATGGAACGGCTGCTCTGAGGGGACTCCGCCAGCCGCTCACAATAAATGAGATCTGGCATGGCAATCTGTGGTAAGAGACTCGGGTCATAATAAGTGCCCTCATACATAAATTACCTAGTTAATGCACAGCTAATCATCCAGACAGACGCAGGGCAGCACCCGCTGCTGATGTGTAAGTGCAGTTACACCGCATGAAATAGGATTGACAAGCACAATCAGACTCTATATAGACGGGTGTGACCGCCTCTGTAAACAACACGCATCCACAAAGGAGCTGTGCTCCAAGTTTGCAGAGTTCACAGTGAATAAGTGACCAAAGAGTTCATAAAGTAACACCAGATACACCACGCCATCCTCCTGCACCAGCCACGGCTGGCTGTGAACTTGCTGCTGGTGATATCCAGGACTGTTGTCTGGATGACGGCTCTGGTCATGAGCAGCGCCTCACTTCTGGCCATGTACTGATACAGTGGGCTGTCAATTTCTTAAAAGCTGCTGCCTTTAGGACCGCAGTAAGAATTTTAAAGTCTTTTCATGCTTGCCATCATTACTGCATTCATCACCATGAGCTTACAGTGCATCATAACTTCTTCTCAGTTGCTGGTTCACTTGCTCGACTTATGATCCACTCTGTTCAACACGGTCACTCCCATCTGGCCCTGAGAACTACTTTACAGGGAGAGGTCAGACTGGGGCACACACTCATTTTACATATATTTGGTGCTACATATTGTTGCAGGTGTGTTAGGGACCCTTTAAAATATGACTTTATTTATTTCAGGTGCATTTCCAAGAAAGAAATTTAGAAGAATATGAAGTTGCTCCTTTACAACTAAAGAGAGCGACCTATTGCACATTTAAAGATGACTATCTGGAAACCATCCAGTGCTGGAAGGATACATTCAGAAAGGTCAGAAGCACATATAATGGCCCCTTGACAATGCACAAGAAAACATCAAGCAGCACTTAGGACTGGTAAGTACCAAAGTGACTCTGTCACCCTAATGTGCTGCTCTTTCCTGATTTAGAGACATTGCATACACTGAGATCAGTACCATTTAGTCCAACTTCTCTAAGCTGCCTGTTACTGTTTGCTCCCTGGTGGCTAATGTTGAACCTTTCACATGATGAACTCAGAAAATGTGGAAAATATTTGACATTCCTTGATTTTATTTGCTTACAGTGACAACATAACTTCCTCCTTTCTTAGCTCTTGATGCAGCTTTAGGTATACAGCACTTTAACATTTTCCTTTTCCCTCAAATCAGATTAGACCTCCCTTCGGGACAGCAACATGTGACAGTGAACCTCAAGCAGCTTTGTTTTCTGGTCAATTTTAAGGCTATTAAAGGAGACACATTTTTAATGTTTGGATTGGAGGTGTGTGTGTGTGTGTTTAGGAGAGTTGTTAGGCCTCAGTAAGTGACGGGGGAAGTGTGTGGCTGGAGGGCTGCCAGCTCTGTCGATTCTGTAGATAAAACCAATGTGAAGAAAATGAGAGCAGGAGCTGATTGGACCGAGCGGGCCTTGGCCATAAAAGGAGAAATGAAGACTAATGGGCATATGATTGGCTGGGGAGATGGGACACAAATGAAGAGGATGGTGGGCAGGGTGGTGCCCAAGACAATGACTAATGACAACTCCATCCCACAATCAGGGCATCCACCTACTGAGAGGATCATTGGCCTTTTGGTCTGGACAGCAGGCTCATTGACCACACTACCATTTAGTAACACACACACACACACACACAGCATGAGGGAGAAGCCAAACACTCATTTCAGTAATGTCTTCTATATATGACTATTTGTCACTACTTTAAATTCATCATTAAAACACTATCAGATAAATGAGTCGTTAATGAACATGCTGCACATGAGCGGGCATCCGAGCAGGCCGACACTGCCTGCTTGTGCCAGTAATGCCCCCTTCTGAAGGTGATGGACTGTTTTTATGTTTGGTTACAAACAATCATCTAATCATGGCAGATGTGAGGGAAACTCGGCACAGGGTCAATACAGATGATTATACCTGACAGTCAGCGGATGTTCACATCACATTCCACCTTTGTCTTCATGCCAAAGAAGTCCCCAAAAAGTGACACTGAGACCTCTTCCCAGTCTCTTTAAGGTCTGACAGAGAGTCAGAATGGATGCATCATCTCTGCAGGGTGGCTGAGATGAGGTGGAAGTCTAAGAGAATCTCAATTTATAGCTGCTACTCCTTCACATTGACAGGCCAGCTGTTGTAGGTCAGGCATCTGGTAAAGATGCACCCAATGACACCTCCCTGTAGAAGATTACCAGGCATGGCCGGGCCTCAAGGCTGACCCAGGAACCACTGGAGAGATTACATATTGGGAATTCCATAGGATGGATGAATGGATCTGTCAGGTTGCTTTAAGGGACCAGCATCTTCAGAGCCTTTAATATATGCCATGTCAGGGCCATTCATCTGTTGCTGTCTGAGTGCTCCGGTTGGGTAGTCTCAGCTCTGGCATTCTCCTCAGGTTGAAAATCTGCTCAACTTCCATTTGTCACGAGTTCTTTCCTCACATGGGCTGATGGTTTTGGGGGATGATAGTTGCATGTTGAAAGGTTGTAGGCCTTTAGACTTACAGTAGAATGCAGTATGGCTGCTGTATTTCCACATAACAAAATGTATGATCCTCGTGGTTCTTTTGGGGGACATTTCTACACCGATGATGCTCAAGTGTACAGTGACATTTTAACATCTGGACTTACAGTAAGAAACAACTTTATAAACATTTGCTTGTTTGATTTAATATTGTTATTACCAAACTAATAAAGAAACATTAATAAGTTAAAAATTAGAATTAAGAATTCACATATTTACTCAAGTGATATTTGGTTTTTTTGCCTGGGCCACGAGCTTTAAAATAAAAAAAATCAGCAACTAACAGATCGAGCCGACAGCTAGATCGAGTAAGCGACCATTCAAACCCACATAAAAGCAGCTACATCAAAACACCATTTATATTTTTGTTTGATTTACTTTTGACATGTTTGTGTGAAAGTGCAGCAACGAGGGGAAAAACAAGCCATTACCATTTCAAGGATGAATATGATTACATGTACAACTATGTTTTATTGTCATTTTACATTGCCCAGCAGACAGACACATACACACATACTTGTTGCCACTGTGGACACTTTGTTACTTTTGTTTTATAGCTGTAAACACTAAAAGCAGAGACCTGACAGGAGTCTTTGTAGAACTGATAGAGACGCTCTGCAGTCTGTCACTTTCTACAGCCTGATTCATTCACCGTTCCGCGGCCATCAAAGAGAGACGTCTGAATGTGCGAACCTTGCTACGCTTTCTGATTAATTGGCTGGGCTTCTCCAGCACTTTGGCCTGATAACAGCAGTGGGAGCTCAGTAATAGAAATGTCATTTTCATGCTGCTTTAAGTGGGACTTTATTGTAGGAAATAAAGCGCTGGATACAGCTGTAAAGTGAGGGGAGTGGCATTCTGCTCTCACATTTATACTTTACATAGATCAGGGACATATTTGTTCTCCTGTTGTCAATGGAAACTACATCTCCCATATCATCAGTGAGTCTTGCTGGTTAGTTGTTGTAAATAGGAGAATAAATGGACCACTGACCACACTGGGGGACTTACTACCGAACAGCAGTGAGTGGATAAATTCCTGATGATCTGGGGATCACAGGGCATGCTGGTACTACCCTTATTATGTATCTTCTGTGAGGTAATAGTTGTCTTGATGCTGTGTGTTATTGTTGCAATAATCAAGTGGCAGAAATTAGAATTAGCATATTCATATAGAGATGGAAGATAAATAATCAGTGGCTTATTAGAAATGTAAAACAAGAAGCAAAGACACTACACCAGGAACATAACAGAGACCGAACCAGAAAACTGAAGCCCAAAACTATGATGGATCATGACACCGGGTGATGATTCTGAAGTGATGCAGAGCTTTACTGGGCCATACTGGCCATAAGAGCGAGTTTAAGCAGAAGCGAAGCTCTCAATATAGCTCCATGAGATACTAGGAGAGAATCCAAGAGGAGTCCTCCAACGGCACTAGTTAGAAGGGTCAAACCAGGGAACCTTTTTGCTGCGCTGTGCTGCCAGTTTGGGCTTAATGAATGCAGTAACTCAAGAACTATTGTAAGTGGAACCCAGTGGTTTCTTGTCAGTCTGTAAGTCCCACAACATCTAGCTTAGTTGGTCAAAGCCATTATTTTTAGTTTGTCTCGAAAAAAAAAAACACTGTACACTAACCTACCTTGTGTCTTACAAACATGCTGCTACCATCAGTTGATTGCTAGCTATCATGAAGTTCCGTATGCCACTTCCTCTGTTAACTGAACTCTTAGCAGTAAAGGGGTGTGATTGTGTGTTGTAATGACAGCCCACTGTCAGGGTTTCAGCTCTGGGTCAGGGCTTTTATTTTGTATTTCATTATGTTTATCATTTCCTGTGTTTTACTTTGAAATCACTGACCTCCCTCTTGTCTTGTCTTCCTTGTCTGTGTTTTCAGTGAATGACCTCGGGTGTTTTTGACTAGCCCTAGCACCCACCTACAGGAAAAAGACACTGCCCCAAACATCAGAGACGATCTGTATTTGTCTCAGATCTCAGAGCTCACCTTGGGACAAGAATGAACAGATGCATATACAACACATAAAACCCTATTACAGTCACATAAAACTTACACAGAGCTTCTTTTGTATTGACAATCCATACAGCTGCTTCTAGCTGTAAATAATAATCAGTCTGCAGTGGGTCATCTCACTGTAGGAAATTACTGACCGACAGAAACCTCACAGATTTAACAACACCTTGCTGAGATAATGAAACAGAAGAAGCAATAAAACCAGGAGAAGCACAGTGTATAACACCCAGCTAAACCCAGAGGCTGGAACTTTCATTTGCATTGACTGAGGAATCTTTTTGCCTCGCCCTTGAAACAATCAAACAGTAGTGCTCACTTCATTGCTGCAGATAAAATAAAAATATCAGCAGACACCACACGGGTTTACAGACAGGATGCTTATACATCTTTTATTAGGCCCACACCATTGCAGATGGGTCAGGAGGGAGCATGTGCAGCCATGTTTTTATGGTGTTGCTGCATCTAGTATGAGTTGGCACGTATAGCCTCCGCTAACATACAACACGAATGAACATGCAGCCAGACATCTGCATCCGATGGATTCATTCCTGTATTTACCTGTTATTTTAACCAATATTTTGACTTTTTGTGCAAATTATCAGCAAAATCAACAATAAAGTAGCTATGCCACACTGGGTAACTGTTTAAGTCGCTCTGTAAACCAGCCAATTTACCACTTGATAATGACTTCATACTGTGCATACGGTGTAGGGCCACGGGTATAATTTGAAACCTTTATTAGTCCCACAATGGGGAAATTGCTTAAGGCAGCCCAGCAAAGAGCGCCATACTATGGCTATGCAGGTAAAGTGTCTTGCCCAAGGACACACAACAGTGACTAGGGAGGAGTTGGGATCGAACCACCAACCTTCCGGTTACTGGACAACCCTGAGCCACTGAGCCACTGCTGCCCACAAATAAAAAATAAAGGGTTGGTCTGAGGCCTGGCCAATCCTGCTGCAGTCTGTAGGCATACACTTTACACTGAAACACACACACTTGTCTGTGAGTGGATTTTCAATTTTCTTAATGTGGGAAGAAGAAGAAAAAATTCATTTCAAATCCATGAATCTATTTTGCATCAGCGGGGAAAGCCTTGAGATGAAAGCAGACTGTTCACTTCATCAAATCCACTGAGCTTAATAATCTCCCAGTTCAATCAGAGGTTGGTGATAACATCTTTCTACATATTGTCTGCACTTTTTAAACATAACACTAAATGGCGGTAGTTTGAGTCTTCTTTCCAAAATAGGAATCCATCGCCATTTGTTCTGAATGGATACTTGACTTTGAACACATTGTTATCGTGAAAGCAGGCGCAGCTGCAAGCTGGAGGTGACAGAGAGAACAAATGGTGTAAATGAAAGTTCCTGAGCGCCTCGGCCACGGGATATGAGCTTTTTGTCTGTCAAAGGAGTGAAACCACAGCTCCTCCTCTCTATCTGCAGTCTTCAAGGTTAAACAGAGATAAAGGCTGGTGAATGGTGGGAGTTCTTCACCGGACCACCAAGTAGGCCCATCTGTAATGTTGAACATGGACCGCATTAAACCTCCTATCACCATATCTTGTTTCTGCGGCTCCACCATTTACTGCCGGGGCCTCCGTATCACATGGCCACAGCAACATGGAGGTGACCTTCGCTCCAGGCTGAGAGGAAATCAAAACGGGGCTGGAAACAGAGGGAGGGAGAGGACGGCACAATGAGGAAGAACGGCAGCAAAATAAGCCCAGGATGAGTGAGCGGTGCAGGTGTTAATAAAGCGTCCCGGCAGAGCAGGGAGATAAGCTGTGCTGGTACGTGTGGAGGCGGAGGACTGTTCATCACTGGGGTTATGAACATCCTGTAGAGGGTATTCTAACGCAAACCACCTACACCTGCATGGCAACCAGAGAGAACTTCCTGTCTGGTGTATCCAAGAAAATGATTCACTTCATCTGTGAGCGCTCAAGTCGAGCTTACATTACACATTCAATCAAATGACTCATAGATGAACTCATGGGAATGATGTCACAAGATCCAGCAGGTCAGAAGCTGAAATTAATTCTGTGCTAACAAGAAGGACAAGATCTGCTCCAGTGGGAATTTAAAACGCACTTCAAACATGGTTAAAGGTCTAAAAGTGACACAGTGAGACATTCGGGTGAAAGAGTAATATATACATATACCCCCGATCAAACATTTAATACTCGAACAGCCAAGGGCTCAGCTTTACCTAGCTGACATTTTTAAATGCATGAAACAGTGTTAAAATCAAACTGCTACATGTCCAGTTCATGGCTTTTCCTAAAAAAGCATATATATTAATCATCTAGTGAAATCTGAGGTGTCTGGAATAAGTAGAAAAAAAATATGATCAATTCATCAATAGAAAACCATCGTAATGCTGCATTCAATGGTTACCTAGCAACGTCTATTGTTTAGAGGTTTGTTTTGGTTTTTTTGTTTGAGTAGACTATGTAGCTTAGCTAACTAACTTGCTGTAAAGACACATAAATAAATATGGTTATTATATTTGAACACCTTAGCCATAGTTTATTTAAAACTATTGAACTATGCTGCCATGATGGTGACAGTCAGAGCTGCTCACAGGGACTCCTACAGGTGATGTTACTGTTTTGGTTACAGAGACCATCATCCCTTCTGTGTTTACATCCACTCATGCACTCCTCTAACAAACTGAAGCATTCTCCTCTATTACAGAACATCATGGTGGAAAACCTTCTTACACCGGCCATTTGAGGCCAGGAATAACCCTCACCGTTTTTTCTGCAATTTAGACTAAAAGCATTTGTTTCTGTTACTGTTGGGCCGGAGCGGTTGAGTAGTGCTGGATGTTGCTCATTCCAGAATGGGCATGGCGTGGCATTTAGGCTGTGCCTGGCTCGATGGCTAATGTGATGTGCAAGTAACTTCATACAAAACACCTGTCAGGTCAGACACTTCAACCGGTTTTATTCAGTGCAATTGTCATGAAACTGGGACACGTGTCACAAAATGTCTGACATTTTTCCAAAGTACATTTTTTACACATGTTGTTTTAAGGCCAGTTTACATGAGTCACTCAGGAAATTGAATAAATGTAATGTTGTGTGAAGACATCAGGACACTGTTGACTTGTTACTGGGCTAGAACTCTAACCCACAGGCAGAGGTGCTGCTGACAATCATTGACAGTAAAAACTATGGACAGAGCTTCTGTGACGTCACGCTGTGATACAGCAACCACCTGTCACTTTAAAGATGCAACACCCATCATTATGTGTAATTTTAAGTCTGAATATAATTAAAACCAGTGAGTTGTAAAATTGACACTAGAAGAGAACTTTTGAGGTCAGAATGTTTTTATTGTACCAGGCTGTAAACATGTTCATTTCTGCTGTGACGTCGGCCATTTTAACATGGGAGTCTATGGGAAATGACTCGCTTCTGGAGACAGCGGTTGTGGCGTGATCTACAAGTTTTGACACTTCTGCATGAGCTTCAAGTCTGAGCCCCGAAGGTCAGCTAGGGGCAGAAAATGTTTTTATTTATTTATTTTGTTTATATTGTGAAAATATTATTTTTAGTTTTGAATAAAAATGGTCTAGGACCTCATTTATTCATTCCTAAGAAGATGCTTTACCTACAGTATCCTTCAAAGACTACATGACTACTACTGGCTCATCTCTGAGATTTCCTCACTTTGCATTGCAGTGACACTCAGACAACAAACAAATAAAACAATATGTTTATCACAGATAAAAAAGAGAAACAGAAATTCAACCATTTTCTTCTGCAACAATGGGAAAGTGCTTCCTCCACCTCTAACTTTTTGTAACTCTCCGTGTGTTTGGAGCCCCAAATTGGTCCAGGCAAAGTTCCAGCTACTGTTCAAAAGCAAAGAAAGGGAAAGGGGAGTGCTTTGAGCTGCGTGTGATGAATGACTTCTGCGAGCTAAAATTTGTGGAGCACTTGTTTATAGCAGAAACATAATGTACCATAAATTCCTCATCCACTTTTCCAGCTCCAAGATAACATTTTATCCAATTCGCCGGTGCTTTCTCTGCTGATTAAAAGGCACTCTCAAGCAAACAGTTTTGCAGCCACTGTTAAATTGCTCTCCCTCTCTCCCTCTTCCACATTTCCGACTGTACTCCCTTCCCCTCCCCTCGGTTGGTCAGTCATATCTTTTCTATTATTTCCCATCTGTGTTTTCCTCCTGCCTGTCTGCTTTCCACTTCTATAGGCGAGGAGAGAGTCACAGCGCTGAACTAACTGTGCAGATGTGCTGCTTTTGTGTGCAATTCTTCCACACAGGTGACTGCATTTCAAGCATACATATCTCCAGATTCCAGCCTCCTTGTTTTGTCCAAACATTTTAGCACAGAGCAGGTAAAAATGATATTTATGCATGACAGAATGCTGCATTGACTCTAAAACACATTTATTGTTTTGCACGGCCTCTAAGCTGCTCAGCAGCTGAAGAGCTGGGCCAGTCACAGGGAGACATGATCAGTGTGGAGACGAATAAATAAGTGAAGAAGATAATTAAAACCTCAAACAGAGTCAGAGGCATTCAAATCAACAGGAAAGAGGCAAGGTACACAGAATCTTACTCAGGATTACTTTGGCTGAACTGGTTTTCCCTTTTTAAGTCAGTAATATAATGATTTTCTTTCTTTGTAGTGAATAAAAAATACATGTTTTTTCAGATCATCCTTAATTATTGTTTCAGCTTTTAAGCCTCTCTGCAGTGTTCGCTGGATAAAGAAAGAGAAGAACATGAAGCCAAAATTCTACTTCCTTCTATTTATCAAACTGAAATTTGTAAAAATCTAATTTTATCAAAAATCTGTTGGGAGCATTGACAGTAAAAACTATGGACAGAGCTTCCGTGACGTCACCCGTTTGTTTCTGAAGAGCCGTTCTGAGGCTCGGTGGGAGGTTCCAGGACGTTGATGACCGCCGCCATGTTGGCAGCGTCACGTCCGCCAAAACTCCAAATATGGACAAAAAGGGGGAGCACCAGCGGGGTTTAGGGGGGCGGGCGATCGTGGAAGCAGGAAACTCACGTTGTGATACGTCAACTGTCTGTCACTCAAGCGGCAACGCCCATAATTAGGTGTAATTTTAAGTCAGAATACCATTGAAACGAGTGAGTTGTAAAAAAATTCACCCTCCCTACAATTGACACTAAAAGAGAACCTATCATCTGAGACCAGAGTGTTTTTTTGTACCAGGCCGTAAACATGTTAATTTCTGCTGTGAAGTCGGCCATTTTAACATGGGAGTCTATGGGAAATTACTCGCTTTTGGAGCCAGCCCCCAGCTGTTGCGGCGTGAATTACAAGTTTTGACACTTCCGCATGGGCTTCAACTTTGAGCCCCACGAAGGTTGCCGCTTGGTTGGGAGGCTCCAACCATTGGCAGCATCAGAGTCCACCATAAACTGTAACTGAACATGGACGACATGACAGCTCCAACAAAAGTGAGGTCAAACATTTGGATTGCCCCCTGGTGGCTGGCTGCAGTATAGGTCATAACCCTTGCCTGCAGAGATAATTTATGTTGTTTGTGGCTAAAAAGGAAAGAAAATGTCACAGTCAACAGCCAGTGGCGAAACCCAGCTGTGAAGGTGTGACAGTTTGGGCAGAACAGCAACCATGCAGCTTCACCTCTCGACCTCCACTGCACACTGACTTCCTGCCTCCCAAATGGCGTCTTTTTTCAACATGGTACAGGCAAAGATAGAGCGGCAGTGAAGCCCCATTAAAGGTCATGGTGGGAACTGCTGTTGTTGACACCTGGGCCTAATTTCTCAGTGATACGTGTCATAGATCTCAATTGTTTATGGAGTATACAAAAGCCAGGAAACAGGGCAATGTCATGTCATGTGAAAAACTTCAACACCCAGAATGCACTGTGCTTCATTTCTACAACAAGCCTATCAGAGGCATTAAAGTGAGGTTCCATACACTGGAACACCAGAGTAATGTCAACAGACGAAGCAAAGTTATGCATTTTAAAGCAGACATAACATATCAGTGTGGACAAAGCATTATTTCTATACATCTTTGCCAGACTGACAGCTCCTCTGTTTGGGAGGCGGCCTCAGCATAATAATGGAAGCATAGCGGCCATGTTTGGCAGATAAAGCATGATCACAGAGCCTCCTCTTCTTTAACAGCCTCTAATCACTCTCCCTCTGCTCTTACAGACCAGGAGAGAGGGGGGAACACGTCAGAGCCCTGAAGCTTCAGCCCTCAGTGATCTCCTTTTTGTCTTTGGAATCACATCCACAGCAGGAAAAAAGATAAGTCACAAATATTGATTTCTGGCATCGAGCAATTAATTCATATGAAGATAAATATTTCCTATTGACGCATGTTAAACAGTTCTAAATTGCCTCGAAGGTTGAGCCAAAGTTAACTGTCAGGATCGCTTTCTGAAATTGCCTTTTCAGCCAAACCACTTTATGGAATCGATGGCCTGAATAAGAAGCAATTAATTGACCTTGCAGTTGGTGGTGAAGCTGCAGTATCACTTCACACAGCAGGCCTGAGAAACAGCAGCGTCTCTGGTCTGATAAACATTTCCATTTTAATTCAAGAGCATATTTGTTTTCACTATTGTGAGGATTCCACCATGAGGATAGTAGGGGTGGAACGGTTCACTAAATCCACGGTTCAGTTCGCGGTTTTCAGTTCGGTTCGGTTCACATTGCTGAGGTTTTTTCTACTTTTAACACTCTGGAAATACCAGATGAGCATAAAATACACACACGGGACCTTTGGCAGCTTTTGCGCACGGTTGGACGCAGAGTGCTGTGGGTCTCTCTGCTCTGCCTGCAGCTGAACCTGCTGCGTCAAGCCACAGTGACTGGCCGGCTGGAAGTGCGTTGAGGCGGGGCAGGAGCTCACGGTCGCTGCTTGTCGAGGACAGTGGCCTGACTGCAGAATTATTTCACGTCAGTCTCCAAACGTCACCAGAGAGAGTCACTAGTTGCTTTTGTTTGGAAAGCCACAAAATGTAGCGAGAGAGACGCCAAGTTGCCAACACTCGTCTCCATGCTGTGGTAAAAATGCCTCTCTGTATTACTTGATGCGCAGGTCCAGAACCGAACCGAAACACGTGTACCGAACGGTTCTGAACCGTCCCAACCCTAGAGGATAGTGTTCAGGTTTCCAATTCAGTTCTCCACACACAAATATGACGAAGATTCTGCTCCTTCAAACTTGACCTTCCAAAAACATTTATCATCTCAGTAACACGCCTTCTATCTGTTGGGAGTAGCTAGGCAGAGACAGGCAGGAGGAGAAGACTGAGTGTGCATTAAAAGGGAGGAGAGATGACAAAATGGCGCCTTACATCAATGATCATTAGCATCTGTCACATCCAACAACTTCAAAATTTGACTGACCCGCCGTCTGGAAGCACATTTGTTATCTTTGAGTGTGTGTTCACACACGACACGAGGCGTCAAGCACTTGTGTCAGAACAGTGTGTGGTTGGGACTAATCAGAACTGTGTGAGGAGACACTGGACACATTTTCCATGTTTGCTTACTGCTACTTGCTAGCTTTTTAAATCCTCAGTGGCTTGTTGTGCATTGCTCTGTGTTGTTTTTTTTGTGTTAGCTCTGTGCCTTTGCTTTTCTTCTAAGTGACCTAAGTGATAAATAGTGTGTGAATAAATGAGTGTGTGCTTTGCATGCCTACACCTGTGTGTATCTCAGGATGTGCCAGGGCACTCTACATCTCAGTGGCTGCATGCCATTGGTTTGATATTCAGCATCATGCCAACATAATGAGGCCGGGGGCAGCGAGCCGGCGGCGACAGATGGCCACTTCCACTGGACTCAGAGTGTTACTGTAATGGCCGTATACTACGAGCACTGACACATTTGGAAAAGACCACAGTCTGACTCCTTCGCAAGACCAGCAGCAGTTCTCCGGGAGGCTGCATGCATTAAGCTGCTGCTGCTGATGATGCCTGGCTGTTTGCTGCTTTGAAAAAGTTGAGTCATAAAGTGATGAGCCAGCTCCAGTGGCCACAGCGCCCCCCCTCCTCTGTTTTAAGGATACAACTTAAGCCAAATAAAGCTGATTCTGGTAGATCTGATTGATTTTTGCTTGTTTATTATTCATTTTTTCTGCACTTTGTACAGCACTTCTTTGGCATAAATTTAGGAGGTGCATGTTGCTACAAGGCATGATAAAATAAATAAATTCATTATGGAAATGATGATGAAATGGATTATTGTTATTATAATAATCCAGGCAAAGCATGAATCCATGACTTCAGCTACAAGACAATCATAAAAAGGAATATAACGCTGATATTTCAGTCCTTGTAGGCAGAATATGTGAGCATATTTCTCTATGTATTCATGGGGGCGGGGAGCTGAAAAAGGTGACCGTGGACGTGAACGTTTTTCCTTGTAAAACTGGTTTATTGCTTTGAATTTGTATGTTTTAGTTGATCTTCACCTAACACATGAGCCTGGTTTTTATTGCCTAAACTTAACCAGTAGTTTTTATGTCTAACAAAAGTGAACAGTGAATAAAAACAAAACAGCTTTTGGTGTCAGGGGGACGAGAACCCTGGACTACAGTGTGTTGCATGTACCCCCCAATACCCCCAAACTTAACACTTAACAGACTTTACATCCCTATGTTCTGCATAAACATTTATTTAATGTATTATTGATCAAATCAAACTTTTTGCTTGTGTTTACTACTTTTGATCATGTTTGAAACTTTTTCATGTTTTATTATTGTATTATTGGATGTAAAATGTTCCAATTTGTGAAACAGCTACTTCTTGTTTCACTCATGAATATTGTATCATTGCTTTTGTAAACAAAATTAACACTGTCATATGCTAACATAACACACACCTGCCAGTTTGTGAGTCACAATTTCACCCTTATTGAGAGCAAGCATAGACCTTATTATAATGCCATTTGTTAGCCAGAGTGCACCAACAAATGGCTGTTTTTTCCCACCCACAGCAGCATGACAAGTGTCATGATAATTCACCCTTTGGAATCCAAAACATTTTATCTTTAGAAGCGTTTTATTGTGACAGCTTGGTTTTTAATCTTGAGCAGAGAATTGCTTTGATGACAGGTTGAGAGAAATGCACTCAGCCAGCAGATGCGTCGTGCAGGAGGCTAATCTGTGTTTGAAACGTGCCGTGTCACAGCTAATGTTTATCTGGATTCACAAAACGACGTGGGGGAGCAGCAGCAGCAGCACATACGAAGACAAGAAGTCTTGGCTTTCTGTGACCCGATGGTCCAAATGGAACTGGAGTCGTCAACATGCATGGAACATCCACCAAAAAACAGAAGTGTGAGCAGAGGAGGACACACAAAGCAGACTGCTGAGATGAGCAAGTGCAAAGGGGGATTAAGAAGTACTATAAACTGAAAAGAAGCATACTGAGGCTGGTGTGTGTTTGTATGTGTATGTGTGTGTGGCAGACACAAGTTGAACCATAATTACACTTGGGAGGCTATGCATATGAGAAATCATTTGATGTTAGATATAGTAAGTTGTTGTATGACAAGCTTCAGTCTGCAGCACTTAAGCCCAAACACAAAGGCGGAATCTGAGAGAGGCGTGTATTTCTGATGATTATACAGCCTTTGGAAAGTGCACATTAAAATGCAGACTAATCCACAGTTGGCTTTGGAGACATGTGAGGAGCTGTCACTGCAGGCGATTACATCAAGGTTAAAGAACTCCCTCGGGTGTCTCCTGCTGCAGCTCCAAAGTAAATATTTTTGCTGTCTGTCCGGAGGAGTGCATTATTGCTCCTCTGTAGTGTGGATGCTGTTTGGGTTCCCGCCGCTTGCCTACAGCTACTAAGTCAGCCATCTCTGAAGTGTGAAAGCCAGTCATTGAAAAGCACAGGAATGGAATTTTCTTTGGAGTTTCCAAAGACTGCCACAGACTACAGGATTAGGATTGCTACAGGGTTGTTTTGCCACACTTTGACATAATGAAACAAGCTAAGCAGCCGCAGGCGCAACACAGCGGTAAACACGGCCAACCTGAAGATGCCTGAGTTTTTTAAAGGTAGTGCTACTTTAGAATTGGCTCCAAACTAGATTTTATTTACAGAAAAAGATCCCTCATATTGGTTCATATCACCTGTTTTCATGTGCTGTCACACTGTCGGAGGAGTGCATGATGTGATTACACAACAAGATACAATCAGCTGTATCAGAGGCATCAGTCACCCACCCTCAGTGTTGTATCTGAGGCTGATAAAAGACTGAATATACAACATGCCTCCTTCTGCCTCACATCGCTGGCTGTACACAAATTCAGAGAAAGTTTTGGGAGTATAATGTTCTTATATTGATATATACTGATCACCTGCTTCATATTGTGTAGGTTCCAGTTTTGTAGCCAAAAAAGCCTGCATGCACATGGACTCCACTGAACCTCTGAACATGTGCGCCAAGGTGTGAAGTGGGGCCTCCATGGATCAGATTTTACCCAACCCATCCCACAGCCACAGATGCTGGACTGCTGAACCATTGTTACATTGTGGCAGGGAGTTTTTTTTTCCTGCTGAAAGAGGCTCCTGCCATCAGGGAATAACAATTTACATGAAAGCATGGACATGGTTAGCTAATTAGCTAGGTGTCAATGCAACATCTACATGAACAGCAGGATCCAACTTTTCCCAATAGAGCATCACACTACAGCCCCATACTGGAGAATGTAAATCCAGCTAGAGTAGGATTGAATCCAGATAGCCCTTAAGCTGGATACGTTCAGACCTATTTTCAAATCTGGCTATCACACACACGTGTCCGTGCTTAATCTGGCTTGTTCGGTAGGACCGCGTGTGCGCATGCGTCATGTTTTTTTTTTTGTCCGGTGTTGCTCGTTCTTTTGGTTCCCATTTTTTGGGTTCAAAAAGCAGTTTATTCCTTTGTAGCCCTGCCAAAATAAACTTGGGGCAAAGCTGTTGTATATTGCTGTTGTATATCCAGATACGGCCTGAATCCCCAGTGTGAACGGGGTCAAACTGTCTCACTGCCTCCTCCTGCTGACCTCCCATCCTTCCATCTTGGTGCTATGTGTTCCCCCGGGAGGCCATTCACCTGGCCAACCAGGTGATGTCAAAGAAAACTTCACAGAGGTCAGCATGGACACCCTGGCTGCACAACAAACTGTGTTACTCCATGTCTTCTGACACCTTTCTATCAGAACCAGCAGAAACTCTTTCAGCAGTTTGAGCTGCAGCAACTTGTGTGTTGGATCAGACCACATAGGAACACCTTCATTAATTAGCACTGGCCAAATTTGTTAATAGCAATGTGTTCAGCCAACAAATCAATGGTGGAAAAGAACCCTGCTTTTCTTTTGTTGGAGTTAAATACTGGTTAGTAAAATTCATTAAAACTTCAGACAGAAGTGGAGGAAAAAAGGGAAACGGAGGATTACAGTCTGAACTTGTTATAACGTCTCTTATGAGCGTCGTCTAATTAAAATTCTTTTTCCATTGTATCTGCAGATGTGTGCAAATAGCTAAACAATTCCACCTTCAATCCATCCTGAACATTTCCCCCACTGTTAACAGCACTGGGCCTAACGCGAGACCATGGCTGTCTGCCCATGCCATTAGTTTGCTTAAGGAGCAAAGGGCTGTTTTCTCACCAAGGAAATTAGCAAAATCTTTGGCTCATAATCACTGGAGTCCAATGAAATTAGTCCAAGAGAGGAAATTGATTGGTTGTTGTTTTTCAGTAAAAGACGGCTACATTTTTGTCCTGAAACTCTTATTGAATCTATAACAGCCCGTTAATGCTAATATACTCTTCCTATTAGTTTTTCCTGGCTTTCAGTAATAACTGTACTTTATTTTACTGGAAAGACACAGAAAAACGGCAAAACCTGAACTAGCACACCCTTCCAGGCTCGCCACTGAGATGGCACTCTCACATTTAACATGTAAATTTCTTTCAAACAGTACTACAGGGAAGGGGCTTCTTGTTTTACAGTCAGGTTTGTCCTATATTGGTATACAAGACAATATAAGAGGTGGTGTCTGTTAAGGTGTGACATGCTCATCAGCTGATTCGTAGCTTTCAGTCCTGCTTCGGTTCAGTACTCTCACCAGAGGAGGTGAGAGTACTGTTAGTCCAAACCTAACCGAGTCGCTTTATATACATCATGTTCTACAAGCTCTCACTTATACCTGGAACACATTGGAAACGTGTCAGCCTTGATGTGCAGACCCCTCAGGGACAGCATGTCTTTGCTCCTTTTAACTAAGAAAATGCCTCCTAACACAGAGGAGGCTGCTGCTTATTCATCCTCCTGAGTAATAAGTCCGACAGCACTGCTTCCCCGTCTGCACTGCAGACCTGTCACTCCCGCTTCACTGGGCTCATTTATATGTGACAGTGTGTGTTTGTATGAGTGTGTGGCCTTTGTTCAACTGTCAGACCTTCAGTACAAACAAGTTGGAGATATGTGGTGTCGGACAAGCAGTGCACACACACACAAATATATGTACACACACACATTTATTCTTATTTTTGTCACGTATGTGGGCCAGCAGATGTTTTGGGCACAAGGACTATATGTTTTAAAGTGGTCAAAACAATAGACAGAAGAGTGATTGTTGAAGCCAACATCACTTGAACACTGTGCACAAACACACAGGGCCTCACATGAAGAGGAACAAGCTGGAGTCAACAGTCTAATACACTTAAAGCCACTGATTTCACTGCTTATATGCAGGAAGGCCGGCTTGGAGAGATTATCTTGGCTTGATAATGACAGCAGCATCACGCTGGAATCAATAGAGCTGATGATACTGCAGCAGCTTAACTAAGGAAATCTAATGTGTACGAACCAAAAGCTCTTATTTTAATCAATACACGCTCTCTGTGTCTCTGTGTAACCAGAGGTCTGGCAACATCTTTTGCTTATACAAATTTGAAAAGAAAAAAAAGGAGAGGAAAAAAAAGGAAAACAGGAGTCAGAAGATGAGTTCCTCTCTCCTCAATTCAGCTGGTCACGTCGATTAAGATGTGAACTTGTACAATTCCAGCAGTTCACATTCAGCTCCGGGGCCTTATCTGAAATTAAAAAAGTCCCCTTCTCTTCGGCTTTGAAGTTTTTCTAAGCCACTCAAATAGTTCCATTCGCAGAATGTGGAAGCTAAAGGAGGCTTTGATTTTTGGAGTCGGCTTTGCCTGTCACTTTGTGTTACATGCTGGCTGATCTAAAGGCTAAAACGCAGCAACGTTGCCTTGCTGTCAGCCTTCCCCACCCCTCCATTTCAGAGTCTGATTCACCCATTATTGACTGTTGCTCAGCACAAATGATTGGCAAACATTGTGAGGTTTGTGTTAAAGAACAGCAGAGCAGAGGAAAATAAGATGTGGTGCTACTTAAATCTTTCATTGTATGGATTTTAACTTGTCATGTGAATGAACATTCATTTTTATTATATGATCCAATCCAAAGAGCAGATGCAGATCATATCTTATGAGCAGCAAAATTGAAAAGGATTGTAGAGATAGAAGAATATTTGACATGCACGGGGCAGTAGTCTGAACCAGCTGGGATCATCTCTGTTTCCCTTTGCACTGATGAGCCTTGAGCACCTTGAACACGGCACAAAACTACAGATGCTAAACCTTGAATAGAAACACTAGTGTTGGTGTGAATGAGCTTTGTGGATGTTGATTATTTGAGTGTAAGCTTCACCCAGAGTGGTGGCCCTCCACAGACACACAGGCCCCTCAGTGTGCAGAGACAGAGCATGCTGTCTGTCAGGGTCCAGCCTGTGTGTCTGCTGTTTGCTGTTGTTGTGCTGCGGTGTGATAAGGGCTGCTGGGAGCTGATTTACACCTAGCTTCTGTGCTCTGGCTGTTTGTTTTTGATTGTGAGTCAGCCCTGCTACAAAGCCACGACAAATGCACAGCTCTGACCTCTTTGACCTATCGGATCACTGCTTCTTGCCCACTCTCTCTTTCTCTGCTTTTTTTCGGCTTCTTCTAAGTAGGTGTTTAGCTTTGTCTCTTGTCTGGCTTGGGCTGTGATGCCATATCTCTCTATATATTTATTGAGCCTACAAGTTAAAGGACAAATAAAATGCAGCACAAACAGTCGGACCTTGTGACTTTGCTTTAGCTGTGTACCACTGGAGGGGTTGCATCCTTCAAAGGACACATCGGTAGAGCGCCATATCATATGTGTGCTGCTTTTCCCTGGTAACAAAGGATGTATCAGGTGGGTCCAGCCCAGAACATCCCAGGGTGTTTGGACATCAGAGCACAGTGGACTCCACAAAATGAACTTTTACTAACCAAAGCAAAGCACTTGTGGATGGTATTATCAATGGCAGTCTGCTAGGCGACAGCAGCAGCCCATCCTGAGAAACAAGAAGACTGTCAACAGCCAACGGCACATCCTTCATGGGTCATGGAGCCTAGACTTCTAATGACTGCATCCTTTGACAGACACGGCTCTTCTGGTGGGCAGTTTATTTGAAAACTTGAAGGTACTGAAGTCTGCTACTCCTCAGTGTTGTTGCAAATGTGATGGAGAGTAAGCTGTTTGATTTATTTTATCATCCTGATTCTTTTTTTTTATATGTTTTTAGCCAGTTTCAGTTAAAAACCCAGAGGGCCTCACTTTACATCACAATCAAACTGTCAATGTGTGGAGGTCAGGGAAGGTCACGGTGTTCAAATGCAGCATGTAGGTGGTGTTATGTTGGAGTAGAAAACATTTTTGAGGGGAGTAATCACTGTGATGACTGCTGGCCTTCATGGAGACATCCATAAGTGTGATATTCTCTTAATGATGAACTCATTTGGTCCATAAAGGAGGCAGGAAGCCATCCAGAAAGACAAGGACAAAGAACTCAATAATTAATGTAATGTGCTGTTTTTGGCTGTAAGGCGAGGCTGTGTGACTCTGAATGTCTCTGTGCCTGCCTTAAGGGGGAAAGATTTCAGAAATGACTGACAGAGAATTGGCTGGCTGAGATATGGAGCATTCTGCTTCCAACGTTGGGAATGTCTCCTTAGGTTTCAAGGGAAATGTTTCTGGCTGCGCTCCTGCCTCACAACACACAGTCTGGCCACACACAGACACGGGCGGCCGAGCTAAATCCAGACTCCTGCAGTAAACAGCATTTGTAATGGGATATTAGCCTGAGCTGTTCCCTCATTTGGAGTGTCTGTCTCATTTCATGGCTGACATCTGAGAGTTGCAGAGGTGTATTTTCAGGCAACGACAATCTACCTTAATCCGCTGGATCTAATCACTCCTGGCATCTGTCAGTCACACTCTGATGATGTGAGCCAAATGTAGTGGCATCTGGTAAAGAGCGTCTGTGAATGTGCAGGTAATGGCTGCGGTAAATGAACGTGATGAAACCTTTACCCTCGCTGGAGAGCCACAGAAGGCATTCAGAGGACTCTGTAATGTTATTCACAGCAACTCAAACAGACACGGCGACGCTTCTTTATATTCTCTGACAGCCACTGGCACACAGTGGTGGACCCTTCTGTTGTCCCCCTGTGGCAGCAGAAGTCAGAGGTTGGAATTTATGGATGAATATTTATGAACAAAACAGGCAGACAACAAAGAATGAGCAACAAGTTTGGAGAGGACTTACAATTCGGTGTTTACATCTAAGCTCAAAGTTGATGCAGAGAAGGAAAAACTGAATTCTAGGCTCCTCCTCTGATGTGTGTGATCAGGTTTACTGTCATTTAATAAAAGGATACGTTCTCTCCCATGTTAAAATGTCAAACTTCATCCCAGAGTTTCCCACAGGGGCTCAAAACAGCATTTCAGAAACCAAAGGATGATGTCATAGAGGCTTTGTCCATGTTTTTATCTGAGTAAGAACTTCAGAGCTTGTTGCCATCAGTTCCTTTCTTTAGAATATTTTGTTCACTTCTCCTAGGAGCTTTGCTTCCATAATAACAGTGAATCTCACCACAGACAACAGCATATACTGTAAATAAAATGCAACCAGATGTATCTGCCACTGATCAACCTAACCAATGCAAATATGTTTCTTATATTTCTTATTTCTTATCTGCAGCCTTAGACATCTTAATAAAACCAGGCTGGACTCCTGCAAAGTCAACATCTCTTTGTTGTAACTGTTGACATGAGACTACAAAAACAGCTGTTCATAAAAAAACTTTCTGCTGACCTTCTTATTAATCCAGTGTTAATTTAAATTTTAGAGAGAAAACAGATTGTGAATAAATGACAGCTGGAGTATGAGCAGGGTGAGGTTGTTTAAGGTTAGGATGTGACAATAACAGCGCCAGCTCTGATCGTCTTTTGGCCCTTTATACAACACATGCATAGAGGAAATGAAAGCATCCATCAACATGCTGTAGATATCAGATGTCAAAGCAAGTTTATGAATGTAATGTGAGAACATGTGGAGCTGTGATCATCAGTATGACCAGGTGTTCAGACATAACATGGGCAAAGAGCAGCTGAACAGTAAAGCGATTATTCTTTGGTAAGCAGAGAGTTATTATAAATAATGGCCCAAACTACCAAAATAAGCCTGAAGGGGTAATGAAGCAAAAAGGTTCTTATTTAGACATAAAGTTATGAATAACTGCGATGAATATAAATAATGATGAGTAAGAATTCATTTGGAATAAGAACTGTTTCAGTGGTCATATTCAGAATGAGTATTTCTCCTTTTTGTCTCTCTGCTCTCTTTTTCCCTCAGTTCTCCGTCTTTGTCTCCTGAATTTCACAACCGCTCCTGCTGGGACAATCAATCCTTAATCACCCTCCCCACCGCATCCAGTGAGACGATTCAATCGGCGTTAAGATATGCTAATCTTATTCCTCAGATGATTACGCCATGGAGTCAACATTGATCTTCCATGACCTCAGAAAAACACAGGCCCCGCAGTCAAAAAGACTGATGGTGATGTCTGTGTGTGTATGTGTGTGTCTGTGCGTGTGTGTGTGTACGTCTCTGTGTGTGTGTGTATGTGTGTGTAGTGAGGGTAATGCCTCTGCTGTGGATCAGTGAGTGTTTTGGGGGGCTGAACTGCTGTGATCTATTTCAGACCAATGAGACAGTGGACAGACACAAAGCACTGGTAAAGGCTACGTGCTATGTGCTAGCATGGGATTTCTGATACATTGCACCAATATATATGGTTGCAGAGAGAGAGAGGAACATATACCACCACCCCACTGGAGGGTGTACTACAAATCTAGATTAGCAGGTTAGCAAGGTCTGTTGAGCCTAAAGTCAGAATTAGCAGGAAGGTGGCACTCTTTAAATCTGCTCCATCACCAACAGCCACTCTGTTTTGTAGCTCTGGGACACTGCAGCTACTTTCATCCTGCATTGTTCTAATCACACATCATGTTTGCTGATTTAAATGATAATTCAATCAGTGCTGCTAAAGTAAGGTACAATTCTGCACACAGCTTTTTTTTGTGGTGTGTAGCTATAGGACCCAAATGTTAAATAAATAAATAAATAAATATTATAAAAATGAGCTTTTGTAAAATACAGCTGCACAGAATGACTCAATTGAAAGTTTGAAAAACAAAAGTAGAAACAAGTAACTCAAAAAAGAGGAAAACACAGAAGGAGTAAATAGCAGGAGAAATGTGCAATGTGAACAAACACACAAAACACAACAGGTACGAAAACAGACAAATACACTGTGAAATCAGTGAGGGCGGGGCAGGCAATCACAGAGGACAACAACAGGAAGTAATGTATCCAAACAACTTTTGTTCAGCAAGATAATCTTCGTTTTTTAATTCAGCCACGTATTCGGACATTCTTGTATCTGACCACCTGCCTGCTGGGTTTGCTTGCTGCACATTGACGTAGCTCTGCCATGGATGAATGCTAAAAACAGACCTGGTGCTTCTGGGATGGACTGACCAGAGTGCACTGTGCCCTGATGAACCCACGGGTTTAATCTAAACTAAGAATATTAGTGCTTCTGTGTGTACTTGGTAAAGTTGGAAACACATTGACAGATTGCGATTACTCCCAGTCTAAAAATAAACTCTGCATTTTCAAGAGCATCAATCTAATTCCCATCATATGAGTCATATTCAGAGCTGGAGGAAGCTATAAGTGCAGCTAATTTGCTGTACTGGAAACTAAAAAAAACTGATTTGTCCTGACAACATATTTAATTTTATACTCCACAATAAATACGTTTAAATTGGAACACTGTCCCCTGTTTGACGTGACCCACTTTAACTCACCACAGGCAACAGATGCAAACATTTCCCTCTATAAACTGCACACAGCCCTCAGCCATTTGCGAGCACATACATTGCTTCAGCAGTTAAATTGAACCAGGGATGAATTAGTTCTACAATTTATTAGGCTTAAGCTGCAGGGGCTGAGCTGTCTCTGTGATGGCAGTTGGTATTCCTTGTGCACATCAGAGAGGTTGTGAAGTAGCTTTGAGTCCTGCAGTTAGGACTCCTCCAATATGTTTGTGTGTTTTCTGGATGGCTTAGCCTTCCAGCTGAACAGCGGTGATCTGCCTGCTGCAGCCGCTGACGCTGCATCCTAGCAGGAATATATGTAGAGAATATAATGACTGGGCCCAGAGGCCGAATAATCTGATCTATTTTTGTCTGCACACTCATTGTCACGGGTAGCACCTGTTGATGCCTGAGCCAACACTAGATGGCAGTATGACTCAAGCCAGGTTATCCTTACCCCTCCCATCCTCCTCCTCCTCCTCCTCCTCTTGCAGCCCAGCCCAGCCTCCACGTGGAAGCTGCAACAAGCCTCTTAATGGAATGTCAAGAAAAGGTAGCATTGTGCCAGCCTGTTTGAAATACACAGTGAGTTTAAACATCCGTGTTGCTGCTCTCCATGCTGAAGGGATGACAAGCGGGTTATTCCCTGGAAAGAATTTCTACCGCTAAGCTGCATCTGGTGAACGGCGCTGAGTAAACACGGCGTGTACGGGGTGATAACGCACGCTTTAATGCATTCTACTTCACGTACAGTTTCTGTAGGCTCAGGAAACAGATCACACCGTGACATGCGATTTCTCATCCCGTCTATCGCTGTGCCCTTGCCTCAGAGGACACAGATTTTGGTGTGATTGAGTATGACCTAACATAATTGTGCTGTCACACGAATGAGAAATGTACACATTCTCCTTATGGGAAACAATTAGGCTTCCATCTTATTCCATATACACAACTTGGGGGGAACCACAATGAAGGTAGGCTATATAACCATTTACAAAGATGAATATTTATTATCTTAATAGTGCATTTATGTCACAAGTGCTTATATTATTTGGCTATAACTCAAAAGCTCGGCAGACCTGTTGCCATGACGAAACATGTTGGCTGTGCACTCTTCCCACAGCTTCTTCTTTAACTCCAGAAGATGCCCCGCTACTTCTTCTTCGAGGGAGAGACAGACAAGTGTACAGACGGGCGGACTTTAAGCCTCCCTGACAGATGTGGTGACCCAGACAGAATTGAGAGTAACACAGTAAGGACTCGGCTTGCTGTGGAAGTGCAACTTGTTGAGACACCTGCTTCCCCTCAAATCTATCGATGGCGCAAGATGTTATTACCTTAGCGCCACTCAAGGAGGCGCTGTTCTGTCTGCGCCATTGGAATAAGCCAGAAGAAGACTGAAGTCTGAGTCTGTATGTGAAGACTAAAGTGCATTTTCAATCAAATGTATATAGGTGGAGCAGTAGCTAAAGCTACTGACCAAATGTCTGCCTGTAAAACTCTGACCTCATCACATACCTCCAATAGTTGCACTTCCCATTCTATAGCCCCCAGCTTTAGTATCCTATAAGGCCAGATATCTCCCTGAAATAATGACCAAGCCTAAAAAGACGACGTTTGTCATATGAACTCAGATCTACCTTCCTTTCCATCTCCTGTGCTGGTATGGTCACGTGGACCACTGGGGAACATTCAGCTGCTGACATTGTCACTATGACAAGTCCAGGTAGGAGTAGAGCTTAGTCTCGGGCTTCCTGCTGGATCAATGCTGGGCTTTGTGTGTCTCTGCTGTTATCGAGTTCCCCATGTGCTGGGCTGCAGGGTCTATTGTCTCCTTAACTGTCTGCACTCTGCTGTGGGTTAATGGAACAAGCTCTGCTGGAGAGCAGCGGTGGTGGCACACATGACCTCTCACTATGCTGCAAGTCTGTGGCTGCAGGGAGAGAATTATGTATGGTTGTACGGTGGGGTTTGTACTACAACATCAGAGGAGGACTGAGGTTCCTCTGCTTGTTTCATATTAAAATGAAAAATCTGAAATAATAAATCATGGTTCCAGTTTGTTTGCTAATTATGAGTACAGACCACCCCATCAATCATCTTAGAACATTCCAAACAAGTGTATGAGTGATTCTCATACACTCTCAGACTATGACTTCCTGTCACCTCACCCAACTGTTCTGAAGTTGAACAGCTCCATGCACGGGTGTCTACGATATTATTTAGTCATTTACAAAGAAAAAAAAAACATAAGAGGAAATGCTTACTTCATTGCATAATTAGTGATGATGTGTCTCAGTGACAGGGGAAATCAAAACGACTCCGAACATCCTCCTTGGAAGAGAGGTGTCATTTCAAAGTGGAGGATGTGGTCATGACTCACTGAGTTTTTGATGATGCAGCGTCCCTAGATGCTCATGATGATGATGATGATGATGATGATGATACAGCCAATGACAGTGTTGACAGCAATGACAACTGCTGTGTGCTGCTGCTGCTGAGGTTTCCACTTTCGATCAGCTACACTGATTTGTGTTCACTTGCTCATTTTTTCAATACATTTCATGTTTAGTTATTGTTGGCAGCCAACTTGTGCATAAAGTTGACGAAGGGGTTACGGGCTGCAACAAATGGCTATTTTGATAATCGAATAGTCATAGCCGACTATTTTGCGATTATTCGAGTAATCGGATCACACGTAAATGTCATGATTTTCGCATGAGTACAGCTGCAGCTAATGACTATTTCAATAGTGGACGGCTACTTTGGACCGCTGATTTGCCATTGCTTCATCCGTGACCACCTCTATGCTTAGCGCCAAAATCTCATGCTTTAAAACTGTGTGTGTGTGTGTCCGCTCACCCATTCCCACATCTGCCCGAAGCACATTGCCAACAAATCTAAACACTTACTCTACACGGACCTACAACCGGTTCATCCGGGTTTTGAGCCCAGGGCCTCTTGCACCCAAAACGCCAATCATCCCGTGACACCATGAGCCAGAAAATCATTCTCTGCTGCAAATGTGTTACACTTGCATGCCATGCCATGACATCACTAACGAGTCATCAGATACTAAATTAGTCGTCGATGCATTTTGCCCTTGAATATTACTCCAATACTCGACTAATCGTTGCAGCCCTAGAGTGCTGTGCTTAACGTGGAACTAGGCCTAAAGAATTCAAACATGTTTGAGTTTGACTGAGGTCGGGTTTGTTCTGTGCAGTCCAGTACATACCCAGCATTTAATCCTTATTGATAGAAGAGGCCACTATGACAGTAGAACAATTACCTTGGTACACCATTATTGTAATAGTTAAAGGACTGTGCCATTGCAGGAACAGATAGGATAGAAGAACCTAACTGGAAGCACAGTTTCGTTTGTATCATGTCTGTTTCTGTGTATATATTTAAATACTGTGAAGCAGAATAAAGGTTTGTCCTTCCTGTCAGTGGGACCTTACTTATTCTGACAGCAGCACCCCACAGACCTTCCCCAGAGTGACCAGAATGCTAAACTCTGCTGTGTATCCAAATATGTTTTGTCATTTATGAACTTATTGCAATTAGAAATTAAAATTAGAGTAATAATGATCACATTCTAAAAAACTGATAAACATGCTAATGATTACATTTTAAACAATTATAAGTCATTACAGGCTCATGTTGTTTGAGGTCAAAAATGATCTTAGGCCTGTGATTTTAGTGTAATAAACTGTAACCAATCAAAGCCACTGAGGGAAGGACGCTACTGCTCTCAGTGAGGGGGATGATTTATGCTGTTGAAATAATAACACGATGCTGCTTATAGGCAACATGTTCCTCAGATTCTCCTGGACTATGAGAAACAGCTGTTTATTTTTGCCTGGAAGCGTCTGCCCTTGGTGGTTTGTTTTATTTTATACTGTAGCTGCAGGCAGGTGTGCCTTTGTTGCGTGATTTATTTTAACATACAAGACTTCACTGCTGCTAAAGCCAGCTGCAGAGAACACGCTGGAAACATATCAGTGATGGAAGTCATTAATTGCAAGCTGAGACCACACTGTATATAAATAATGGTTTGTCTGTTTGAACATTTAGTATTATCCTTGATAGAAGTGTTCATGAATTATAACTATAATTACAACCTTTCACTGATCACGTGACTGATGTGATTGACGACTGTAGAGGTGGGATAACTGCCTCAGGAAGGAGAAACTTTTAAACACAGATCCCACATAGCAGAAGCTGTTGCTGTTCTTTGCTGGGGTGGGTGTTGGATGTTCAAATTCACTTTCTGGATCTCTGCTTTATATAGTTATAGCTACTTCAACTGTCAGTGCTGTCTGCAGCACATGTAGCAGTGTTAGCATCACAACTGGGATTCACTGTATTGTAGCCGGTTGTGAAATATATTGCTGTTAAGGTAATAACAATGACCCATGACAAAACACTATCCATGACAACTACACTCAACAAAAATATAAACGCAACACTTTTGTTTTTGCTCCCATGTTTCATGAGATGGACTTGAAGATCTAAACTTCATTCCAGATACACAATATTACCATTCCTCTCAAACATTGTTCACAAATCTGTCTAAATGTGTGATAGTGAGCACTTCTGCTTTGCTGAGATAATCCATCCCACCTCACAGGTGTGCCACATCAAGATGCTGATCTGACATCATGATTAGTGCACAGGTGTACCTTAAACTGCCCACAATAAAAGGCCACCCCACATAGTTACACATAGTTACTGTGTGTGTGTGTGTGTGTGTGTGGAGAACAACTGGGGCACAGAGTGATTAGCTGATAAAGGTCAGCTCCTTGAAACACCTATAAACACCTCTCCTAAAAGCATTGATTATCGAGTGGCCGGTGTTCCTGTGTAAATGTAACAAATGAAGTGAGGCTTGTGGAGCCGCTTCAACACGTGCATCATCTAGTCTGCCAGCTGAGTTCATGAACGGCCATCAACTAACAGGCCACCATTTTCATTTCTCGTCATCCCACTGCTGTTTGCCTGCTCACTTTTTGTTCTGTACAACTGACAACTTGTCAATATGTTGTCTGACACGAAAACTGCATACATTTGATTATTGACTGTATTTGATAATTACTGTGTTCTTTGCTGTCTGTGTGGAACTGACGCTCCACAGCTGCTTTATGATTGCGTCTTTTGTCTGAACAATACATCGGCTTTGTTCATTTGTGCATCTCTATAAAAACAGACTGATTACACATGAGTCCTTTCAAACGTTTTTCAGAAGTAAACATGACCAGCAACTTTCACTGTGCCAAACGTTCAGCATGTCCACACCAGGAGAATACACAATATAAAATGAGATCGACATTTCAGCCCCTAAAAAATAAAAAAACACCCTGTGTGTGTTTCTCTGGCTGCAGCTCACCATGATGGCAGCTGAAACCATGGCAGCATTTACCCCTGTAAATTTTAATTTTTCGATGATTTTTACCCAGTTTTTTGATCTCTGATCTCAAACTGTATATTTTTATGCCAAATCCAGCGACATTTAAAAACAAAACTTAGCAGCCAGTGAAAATAAAACTTAACACTCCATGAAAACAAAACAGCTTGTGACGTCATAGGGACTCGAACCTCGGACTTCTGAGTAAAAATCTGCCTCCACCATCTGGAGGACTATTGCATTCTTTGCTCATTACACATTTGATGTACTTTAAATATACCACTGCAAGTAGTAGTCATAATTCTACTTCTGATTGACCATGGATTCTTTGTGTTTTCATTTGGTATGACCATGAAACTGTGACATTTAAAATGTGCGAGTTTTTTAGGTGTCTAACCTTCAGTGAGACACTGGGGAAACATTTTGAAGGTCTGGATGTCAGTAACTGATACATATTAGATCGATCCATCTATCCACCTATTTTTAACCGCTTATCCGGGGCTGGGTCATGGGGGCAGCAGTTTGAGCAGGGACACCCAGACTTCTCTCTCACTGGAAACTCCTTCCAGCTCTTGCGAATCCCGAGTCATTCCCAGACCAGCCGAGAGACATAGTCTTTCTCCAGAGTCTCCTCCCAGTGGGACATGCCTGAAAAACCTCACCAGGGCGGCGTCCAGGAGGCATCCGAAACAGATGCCCAAGCCACCTCAGCTGACTCCTCTTGATGTGAAGGAGAAGCGGCTTTACTTCGACCTCCTCTCGGGTGACCGAGCTCCTCACCCTATCTGTAAAGGAGGCGAAAGGCGAAGCTCTCGATTTACCGATCAATGTTCCAACTCTCACCTATGGTCATGAGCTTTGGGTAGTGACTGAATGAATGATGATTATATTTGTTTAGAAATAACTGAATGAAAAGATGAATTCTAGGCCCAAGAGGCCTGCGAAGAGGCACATTTTGTTTTTGGTTACTGGTTGAAAATGTGGAAAAAGTTGGGTTGTCAATATTAAAAACAGACCTTTGCTTTTAAAACAAAGACTACATTTATGTATTTCTGGATAACAAGTGATTTATAGACTATCCACTGAGAGGCAGACCAGCAGCATCAGAGCCAACAGAAGCTAGTGATTTGACATTTTAGCGACAAAAGAAAAGTGTACAGGCAGATACAGTTGTACACACAGTCTGTTGATTTTTTTCTGTAGTGTAACTTTATGGATAATTAAAAGTTGGACTCCGTCCCTGTGTCTTATACCTACACACATTCTTCAGTTTGATAAAACAGTGTCTGTCCCTCCTACATCCATGTTTTCTGATGCTGTCTCTCACACTGACAGCTAGCGATCTCTCAGTGCAGGGGTTGCTGTGGCGAACAAGCCGCCGCCGCCGCTGCTGATGCTGCCGTGTGTGGGAGAAGTGAGTAAGATGAACATCTGTTGTGCTGCTGTATAATCAGCATAGCTGCGTGGGCGGTGGAGATGAGAAAACTTGGGGAGGAGAACGATACCAAGGGTTTGGCGCTCCATCACATCCGCTCAGGGCCTTCGCTGAGTTTTATGACTGTTATCGCACAAATGGGAGTACAGTGAGGAGGTGGGACTCACTTTATGAGGGATAAGAGAGTGGCAGTACGCAGAAAAACAGCTGTTAACGTCGTCTGTAGTTTGTGATTGTCATCCTACGTGCAGACTCCTTCGGTAGCACCGTCATAGTGGAAAGTTTTGCACCGAGGCACATGCACAGTACAGTCTGATGACCTAATTTACACTTTGAGTGATGCAAATAGGTGTTTAATATGTTCTGATTACATGTTTGCTCGTGCACATGTGCACGGCCGATCCATTCACGTGCCACAGAGAGTAATGGTGCCAAGCCCTCCGGCTATAGGCTTCCATCCAAATGAGATCTGAGGAACTGTATGTCAAGCCTGCTATTCATCATACATAACAGCAGTGAGGAGCAAGATTGAACGGTGGAGATAGCATCTTCAATCATCGAGTGTAGGAGGCCACTTTGTGGGTTTCAACTCCACAATGTGTGACATACAGCGCTGTCAAGTGAATATGATAATGTGTGAATAGATCTTCTAGAGAGGAGCTGCATGGGTACTAACGCTTCAAAGAGACATCCACTGAGATGTAGCAGGTATTGAAATCTCTACAATAACAAAATAAGGATCAGCACGGAGTTCAAATAACTACACATCTCATTTCATTGTCAATATAAAACAGTGGGCAGAAATGTGGATATTAAAGGAAAAAAGTAACCAAGCTTGAGCACATTGTTAGGACTGAAAGGAAAAAGTACTGCATACTGTATGTACACCCACACTTGTGGCTACATGTGAACACAAATATTAATAATCTGGAATAAGTAAGTACCGTAAAGCTTCAAATTATAGCACGGGCCTTTATTTGCCTAAATCGCAAAATTGTCCCTGCTTATATTAGGGACAGGCGGCTATTTGGAGCAGGCCTTTAATTATTCTGGCGAAAACATTTGCTCTCCAAAAATGAGAAAACATGATTAAATTCTTTCTCTTTGTTGCCATGGTGGCCCTTGCCTTCTGAGAACACGGAAGAATAACAAAGGCAGGTTGTGGCTGACGCGAGTGTGTGTTTATGTGTTATATTTATAGTTATATATTTGCTGGATTAAGTTGTAAAAATCATTTTGCAAATTAATAAGAGAAGAGAAGAGAAGAGCAGCGACGAGACTACTACTTATCTTTGTTCATTCTGTGAAAGAGACGTTAATGTTGATGTTGTTATTGAAACGTTTTATTGTCTTTAGTTTTCAGTGTTCCAAGAATCTTCAGAGAAATAAACGTGATTGTGGACATCAGTAAGGAGCGTGGACCTTTTTTTAATCCAAGGTAGATACACAGGTCATGAACTTTTCGTCTGTTGTTGCCAACAGCGTAACAAAATAGAAAAAAATGAATGAATTCTGGAGGGATGTCAAGCAAGTGGTACCTATCAGAATTTTTGCGCAGGGTAGAACTGGCTTAAACAGGTGATCGATTGGGCTTTAGGGGAGTTTATACAGCCAAAATCTAAAAAAATCTGACCAGTAAATGGGACCGGCGTCAGTTCGGGACTCGGCTATAAAGTTTTCTGGTACAACAGTTTGCCAAGTGTCCACAGCTGTCAAGAGCTCTGCCCCATAGACTGTATATAAACAGGCATGATCCGACTGCCATCCAAACATGAAGCCAAACAAAACCCATTTATTTAATTAGCTATTGTTGGCAAAAAACAGATAACGTGAAGGAGAGCCAAGCTTCACAAAAAGTTGAGGAATGCAGAAGTGGGTCTTTGGTTAGGCTCTGGTTCCAACATGGCAGCACCCTTCAATGAAACATTTTACCTTTGTCTTCATCTCTGTGTTTTTGAATACACAGCCAAAGCGCCACATGCAATAGAAATTAGGATTTTGTGATATATCACACAAACTTATCTACAGTCTAAATAAGATAAGGCTGGACCATGGGACAGTAAATACACAGCACTTGACCCTGACTACAACAGTGTGGAAGAGGCTGCTTCATTCTGCTACAAAAAGAAAACAGCATGTAGACCTCCCTGTCTCTCCACCACATCCTCTTAGCAACACTGACTGCTGCTGCTTTCATCTGGAATCTGTTTATATTGTGCACAAGAGTAAATATAAGGCTTTATTAACACCCCCGCCCTTCACCCAGCCGTCTGTGGATACTGTATTTCATAACAACAACAACCCAGCGTCTCCTTAAGATTAAAGCTGAGTAACTCCGCGGCTCCTCAGTCCCACTGCACCAAGCAGAGGTTAATGAGAAATGTTCTCCCTCCAGTCCTACAGTCATCCTTTGGATGATACTCTGTGGTCACATTATTGTGTTATTGCACTGTTCAAGAATGCACAACAAGTTCAAGCAGCAGTGAACTTCAGTGATGTCAAACCTGTCAGGGCTGCAGTCTTTGACCTTTGAAGTTCAGGCTCCTCGCTTTACAAAGTAAAAGTCCACCTGTGTGAGTTTAGTAAGAACACAGCAACACATAAATGCAGCCGAAGGTGGAAGCTTGCTAGAGTTAAATAACTTAAAAGTGTAACCAGAGAATTTCTCTTTCACATTATGGTTACACATTTTACAACAACATGTTTAGAACTCTGTAGGGTTCGTGTCGGTTTGTCCGGAATTTGTTAATCATAGTGACGCTAATCCGAGACATTACTATAAAATCATCATTTAATAATCTGAGATTACATTACAACATCACATGCAGATGCATACAGGGGTGCTTGAAAGTTTGGGAAGCCTCAGAATTCTTATTTAAATATTGATGCAGAAATCAGCAGGGCCTAGTATTAAACATATTCATGAATTTACTCAAGGAATATTAGATATCTGTGAATTTAAGACCCTCATTATGCTCTCCAGGAGTGCTTGCCATCACGCAGCGAGACGACGACTCCAAAAACACAAGCGGTTCTACAAAAGAACGGTTAAAGGAGAACAAAATAGAAGAACAACATTCATGGTTTGGAAAAACCAAGTCAAGTCCAGACCTTATTAAAGGCAATTAGTCCCAACTAAACCACAAATAGAGCCAAGAATAACAATGAGGAACAGGAACTGAACATCTTGCATTTGTGTGTGACAGCCTGGCTAGGAACACACACTGCTGACTGGGGAAGTGGAAGTGGAAGCCAAAAACAAAAAAAAACCACAGGATCAATCAGGCACCATCATTAGTCCATCTCCTTTAGGGACAACTTAATCCGAAGCAGCTAAAGCCCACATACCGCATATTATTTAAAGTCATTCCAATCCATCAAGGTGTCCAATATGAAAACAAAGCAAAAGAAACCTCCTGTGTCAGAGACAGAAACGTGTCTGCTCTGCCCTCAGTTGTTGTACCCTGCTCATTAATGAGACCTATTGAGCCAAGTGCCTAATGAGGGTTAATGAGCTGAGAACCCACACGAGGCACCACACAGGCTGATGTGACAGACTCCTCATTTCTGTTTGTGCATTGTCAGTCCCTCTCCTCATGTCTTATTCTCTCATCAAGGCATGACCAGTCAGCGGGACAGGCCTCTCACAAAGACAACCAGGATCCAGAGATGTCATTTTAAAGTGACACCAACGCAGCGTCAGACTGAGGCCATCGACTGGCCTTGGGCCCCAAGCGCCTCAGTATAGAGGGGTCTAATGATCAGCCCACAGCACATTATTTTGACCATATTGCTAAATGTGTTTGTGGTTCCACCGAATTGTTCCCTGTCACAATCCTCCTTGCATGCATCCCTCTTGAAATGTCAGCGAAGGTCATTTAAGGTTCCTGAGCGTGTGATATCTGCGCAGTGATATCACAACTTGTAGCTGTACAATATATATATGTATATATATATATATATATATATATATATATATATATATATATATACACTCAACAAAAATATAAACGCAACACTTTTGTTTTTGCTCCCATGTTTCATGAGATGGACTTGAAGATCTAAACTTCATTCCAGATACACAATATTACCATTCCTCTCAAACATCGTTCACAAATCTGTCTAAATGTGTGATAGTGAGCACTTCTGCTTTGCTGAGATAATCCATCCCACCTCACAGGTGTGCCACATCAAGATGCTGATCTGACATCATGATTAGTGCACAGGTGTACCTTAAACTGCCCACAATAAAAGGCCACCCTGAAATGTGCAGTTTTGTCTCACAGCAAAATGCCACAGATGCCACAAGCATTGAGGGAGCGTGCAATTGGCATGCTGACAGCAGGAATGTCAACCAGATCTGTTGCTCGTGCATTGAATGTTCATTTCTCCACCATAAGCCGTCTCCAAAGGCGTTTCAGAGAATATGGCAGTACATCCAACCGGCCTCACAACCGCAGACCACGAGTAACCACACCAGCCCAGGACCTCCACATCCAGCAGGTTCACCTCCGAGATCGTCTGAGACCAGCCACTCAGACAGCTGCTGAAACAATTGGTTTGCATAACCAAACAATTTCTGCACAAACTGTCAGAAACCGTCTCAGGGAAGCTCAACTGCATGCTCGTCGTCCTCATCGGGGTCTTAACCTGACTCCAGATCGTCGCCGTAACAGACTTGAGTGGGCAAATGCTCACATTCGATGGCGTCTAGCACGTTGGAGAGGTGTTCTCTTCACGGATGAATCTCGGTTTACATTGTTCAGGGCAGATGGCAGACAGCGTGTGTGGCGTCGTGTGGGTGAGCGCTTTGCTGATGTCAATGTTGTGGATCGAGTGGCCCATGGTGGTGGTGGGGTCATGGTATGGGCAGGCATCTGTTATGGACGAAGAACACAGGTGCATTTTATTGATGGCATTTTGAATGCACAGAGATACCGTGATGAGATCCTGAGGCCCATTGTTGTGCCATACATCCATGAACATCACCTCATGTTTCAGCAAGATAATGCACGGCCCCATGTTGCAAGGATCTGTACACAATTCTTGGAAGCTGAAAATGTCCCAGTTCTTGCATGGCCAGCATACTCACCGGACATGTCACCCATTGAACATGTTTGGGATGTGCTTGACCGGCGTATACGACAGCGTGCACCAGTTCCCACTAATATCCAGCAACTTCGCACAGCCATTGAAGAGGAGTGGACCAACATTCCACAGGCCACAATAGACAATCTGATAAACTCTATGCGAAGAAGATGTGTTGCACTGCATGAGGCAAATGGTGGTCACACCAGATACTGAGTCCCCAGACCGCCAATAAAGCGGAAACAAAATGCACATTTCAGGGTGGCCTTTTATTGTGGGCAGTTTAAGGTACACCTGTGCACTAATCATGATGTCAGATCAGCATCTTGATGTGGCACACCTGTGAGGTGGGATGGATTATCTCAGCAAAGCAGAAGTGCTCACTATCACACATTTAGACAGATTTGTGAACAATGTTTGAGAGGAATGGTAATATTGTGTATCTGGAATGAAGTTTAGATCTTCAAGTCCATCTCATGAAACATGGGAGCAAAAACAAAAGTGTTGCGTTTATATGCGTTGCGTTGTTGAGTGTATATCTATATATATATATATATATATATATATATATATATATATATATATATATATATATATATATATATATATATATATATATATAGCATTGACTATGAACTTCTGCTTGTGTCATATTGCAGTGTAAAGTTAATAAAATGTGTAATTTTTGGGTCAGCTTGTGAAGCATGTAGATTATGTTCTTACACTCCCTTATCCTTAAAGTTAGTCCACCTAGACCCCAGTTAATCCAAGTATGGGCGTACTGTATTTTAATTCCTGCTCCTATCTGTGGAGAAAGGATATGAGTCACCTCTGTGATTACCTGCTCCGTCTTTATGTATTTTTGCTATCAGTAAAATCAAACCTAATGCAGACACTTAAGGTCAATCAAGCTCTTTTCAAGAGCACCACATTGTTTACCAGGCAGTTGAAATATTGTTGTTGAGCCGAACTCACTATTAGTCCTCCAAAAAGTCCATCTGCATCTATCTATCACACATTAAAGAGCCAGTTAATGACATGTATTTTAAATTTAGAATACATTTCACATTAGGATTATGACATACGATATATAAATATGGAATCAATAAAACTGCATCATTCCCATTTAGGCTGGAACTGTTTACAAAGCACTCAAATGGAGCCCTGTCAGCCAATACACAAGGCTAAAACTGCTGCATTCAAATGTACCCAAGGCTGCATTATTACTCCTCTCATAAGTGATGCGAGTCCTTAAACGCTGCCCTCATGCTAAGATGACCACAAGATTCAACTGTAAGTAAGGTGCTTGTTTTGCCCTTGGCTTGATATTTGCTGATATTACTGTGTCTGATGCATTTATTCAGCATTACTTTATTCACTGGCGAACTGTGCCAGAGGGTCAAATAAAACAAGAGATTTTAACATATTTTTGTAATGCTGACCAGTTTATCATATTTCCACAGTCTCACAGGACCAAAGACTTTAAGTTAAGAAGAAGTAGAGGCATATTTATTATTTGGGATATAGACCATCCTAACTGCTTAGCTCGAGGCCCTCCTTCATTGCTTTACCCTCCACTTTCCTCCCCCACTACCTGATATCCCTGCACTCCTCTGGTACCAGGGGACACACTCCAGATGGCACTGACAAGGATCAGCATTTTCTATTGGCTTAAATTAATTGGGGACACACTGGTGAAGGCCATCCCTTCCTTTGATAGAAATGTTGCTGTGTTAACACACTGCATGATGGGAGGAGTAATGGCCCTGTCAGCCCACGTGAAACATCTGGTGCAAGACATGGCAGAAGGACCGGGAAGACATTTAAATCTTTATCGGAATTCCTATGTAATGCAAAAACTGATGACATCTTATTTTCTAGGACCTAAGTTCTTTCAGTCAAAGAAAACCTTAGACATAAAATCACCCTGACATCTTCATGCTCATCCTGAAAACAAACGTTCTGTGGAGTCAAGGAGGGTTGAGAGGGCAGAAACATAATAAATACCTTCAATCAAAGTCTCCTAAAACAGGTGAGTGGATGCTGTGTGTGTGTGTTTACTTTTGTATCCCCAGAGGACAAAGGTGTTGTTACACACGTAGAGAAGATTGAAGCAAGGCGTCTGGACTTGTAGAGTTTTCTAGAAGACGTTTCGCTGCTCATCCAAGCAGCTTCATCAGTTCTAACTGTTTGGTGGGGAAACATGGTTTATATGTGGTTACAGACCTCAGTGGGTGGGTCTGGGTAAAACTTTAAAAAACTTACAAACAATAGCACTAAATGTTTCCATACTTACCTGTGATGTTCTGGCTGACTGGGCCAGGTGTGTCTAACGACTGGCTAACGACTATGAAACTGCCGGAGGGGGACTGGTTGACAGCCCTTTGTTCTTACTGTGAGTATGTGCAAACTTCCTGGGAATGGATGGAATCACTGCATTGTATGTGGTAGAAAGATGATGTCTGAGGCCACCACCTCTGTTAAGGGAAGGTTTTTCCAGCTTAACATAGATGGCTTCCTTGACTCCTCTTTCATACCACCTTTCCTCCCTGTCTAAAATGTGAACGTTGTTGTCCTCAAAGGAGTGTCCTTTGTCTTTGAGGTGGAGGCGAACAGCTGAGTCTTGTCCTGAGGAGGTGGCTCTCCTGTGCTGAGCCATTCTTCTGTGGAGTGGTTGTTTAGTTTCTCCAATGTACAGATCAGAGCATTCCTCACTGCACTGGACTGCATATATCACATTGCTGTGTTTCTCCCTGGGAATCTTGTCCTTTGGGTGAACCAGTCTCTGCCTCAGTGTTGTCATAGGTTTGAAATGGTGATGACCATTATGATGACCTGGATGACTGAGAATCTTCATCAACACGTGTTGTTACACACTCACACAGAAGGGTCCTCCAATCTAACAGGGCACATTCTTCTGGTCCCCTGTTGGACATGTTTTAAATCATGTTAATATGATCTGATGAAGTGAATTCATTTTGAGCAACAAGGGGACTGACAGGTGTGTTAACACGCCTTCCCATGAGCGCCTCTGCTGGTTCATTCACTCGTGCATTGGCATTTTTGTGGTGGTACTTCTCAGGTTTACAGCATCTCTAGTATTCCACAGTCTGTAAGCTATATATTTTATACTGATCTATGGTATTTCCAGAGAAAAAAATGTAAAACCGAACTGAAGTGAAAACCGTGACCTCAGAACAATGATACAACCCGAACTGCTCCACCCCTAGTTTGTGGCCACAGCTCTACAAATCAGCAGATAACAGATAAAAATGAGTGAAAACCCTCCAAGATCTGTTTTTGGATAGCTTGTTAATGGCAGTGTCTCCAGTAAACATCAGCCAAATTAATTTCCTGATACTCATTCTCTGTTGTATTACTCCAAGAGCAGATGAGGTTGGCTAAAAGATGAAAAGAGGTTGAATTAGAGAGATAAATGTTCTGGATTGTTGTGAGTGATAGCTGCAGCTTCTCAGAGAGCTGCTCCCATGCTGCTCGGGGCTCTTTGTCGGAGCCTGAAGCCTGAAGTTCTCTGCAGGCGGGTATCAATTGCACTTAATCAAGACATTGCTCATGAGAACTGCTGAACCCTGTGTGCTGAACAAACAGTTCTCTGCATACAGTAGCAGTGGTAGTTTGAGGGCACAGATTGTTTTTATTTATTTATTTGTTTTGTCTTTTTTAATCCTCACTCTCTCCGTTATGCTGATTACAGCCTCCTGCAGACTCACAGAAGAGCTTGGTGTGTTTGATTGAATTTAGAGAGCAATTTGTTCAGCAAGGAGAGACACAGTATAATCCAGTCCCTACAGACCGCCTGAGTAACTGTTTGTTTTCTATTAATTAGCATGTGTTTGTGTGTATGTGTGTGTTATGTCTGGTTGCATAGATTTCCATATTTGTGTGTGTGTGTGTTTGCTTTGGGGTACTCATCATCTGCAAATGTGTGTGTTTGTGAGTTACATTTGTCTGTGTTGATATTCTAATCCGCTGTACTCTGCTTCACATCCCAGCCAATCAGGTTCGATGATTTTGTGCTTTAATTTGAAAGTTTGAAGGAAGTCACCTGATGTCTGCATGCGGTCTGTCACAGATGGGCCGACCACAGATTATTGATGCCCTTGAGGTTCATCATCAATGTACACAAGGCATGCATTCTAAACATACTCAAGTATCATGCTGTTCCTCCAGGTTGAAAAAAGGCACACTGATGAAACTTCATTGTGTGCACAGTGTGTGCCAAATTTAACACATAAAATGTATTTTTTAATTTTTATTATGTTACTTAACCTTCAGATGTCTTTTTTCACAGTCTGCCTTTACAGTGCAGGACATGTTTTGTTGTGATGCGGCTGTCATTAAATCAGCTGTTTATGTCCTCTAAAAAATCTTTGAATCTGAAACGTTAGTAAAAAGCAGGGGTGCTTGTTTGCAGGCTCCTGAGCTTGGTGTATAGAAGTCTGGAGCCTGTCATGACTGAACAGTCGCTTTCATACTGGGAGCTGCTCAGCAGCTAGCCTGCTCCCTACAGATCTGACCTGCCAGTTTGTGTTTAGTTTGAAATTAAAAATGAGCATGTGCAGAAAAGATGGTGAATTTGTCCTGACAATGTCTGCTAACACCGCACAGGGTTTCAGAGTAGTACGTTTCAAAAGCATATTTCTACCGCTCCCTGGTCTGCTCTTTCATGTTTCAGTCAGATTGTAAGGCTTAACTAGAATGTGCAGTTCTTGAAGAAACTGCTAGTGTGCTTGCAAAAGCAGCATTTGCTGCTGTTTAGAAAGACGGCTGAAATCAAACCATTGATCTTACTTTGCATGTGCTCTACCGTCCAAGCCTCCACCTATTCAGAATGATTGATGTGTTTTAACATATTTCGTCAAGACATTAGTTTAATCAGGAGAGACCAAGTTGCAAGAATGTACAAATGTATTCGATTGAGTACAAATAGAATGTGTTTTAGCATTTAGACCCCGAAGTGAAATCATCCGAGAAAGGTGGAAAAAAGGGAGGGGAAGCTGACGAAATTGATTTCCCCCGGTGTCTAGACCTGGTGGTGGTGGAGAGGGGCTGGGTGAAGGGAAGGATCAGAAGCTGACCTGGCCTGGGCCAGAGGGTTCGATATGAAAAGAACGCTAACAGCAGAAATGTTTTAAATTTCTATGCTCCAATGTGATTGGCTGCATGAGCAAGGAAATGGTCACTGATAGGAGAAGGAGATGCTTCTTGAGATCAGCTGACTAGAGCGATAGAAAGTAGAGAGTGAGTATGAAAAAGGAAGAGAGGAGAGAGCTAATAGGAGAAGAGGGAGGAGAGAGTGACCCAGGAAGCTTGCTACTGAAGTAAGAAATATAAAAGGTCTTATAAAAGAACTTTCGCCAAACTCCATTAGTGCGCTGCTGAACACAATGTAAGTGTGCAGCACCTTCACACTACTTAGAGGGCACTCAAAGACCACAAATGGCTGGCAAAAGACGTCTTCTTCAACACTAGGAAACATGTCACCAACATACCTGTAGGGGGCAGTCAAAAACCACAAATGGTTGATTAACCACGCTTTGCTCGTAAGTCTGGTCCACAAAGTGCATGGCACCGACACACCAATAGACTGCACTCAAACACACTGAAAATAGTTTCAAAAAATAATTCCTGTTCTGACAAAACAGCTCTCCCCACACTCTAGCTGGTCATATGACACACTGATAAAGTCTCAGAGAAGCTGTTTAATCCTTCACTTTGGATACAATCACAGCCAAAACTGAACATTTTTAGTGAATGACCAACACACTATTTAAAAGACCAACGTTTCTGGAGTTTTAAACGTTTTAATGGAGTCTGTAGCTGCACGTATAACAGCACAATCCGATTCTACATACAAATTGGACTGAATGTGCACATATGTTGAGCCTAAAGGAGAAAACTTGTTCTTTTTTTTTTGTATCGCCACCCACCTGAAGTTGTGAGAACAGCTGAATCATCTGAGAGAGCTTTGACTTTATTAGGTGGAAGCCCTCTGGGGACTTTATGCTGATACATCCTGTTTCTGTGAAGCTGCTGTTGCTGAACTTGTGACTCAGTTTCCTGACAGGATCCAAACATAATTCACTTGTGAGCCTCTCCCTTACAGAACCTCGCTGATGACTCCAGTTATACCTGATACTGCAGATCTGTACCCGTTTGTGTGTCTGCTGCCTTCGCAGTCACACCAAAGCTTATGTAACAATCACAGCTTGAAGGCGATGGCAGGATTCCTTCTACTGTCAAAGCTGACTCACCCACTCTGTTATGGCGTACAGTGCAGCGTACAGTACGACACAGAGGAACACAATGCAAGGAAAGGTGTGACATGAACTCAAGTCTATAGTCTGTACTTATTTATACTACTTTTTAATCACACCCCCAAAGGACCAAGCTGTCTGTGTGATGAGAAATCTCTTCAGTATTTGTAGACAGAATTCAGGAAGAGGGTTGAATAAAAGGTTTGGGTCTTAACAGGATTCAGAGATTTTTTGGCAGGTTTTTCTGAATTATTCTCAGAATTTTGATATTTTGTTCTTTAGACATTTTCCTCATGAATTCTCACGATTCAGCCATTTCTCTCAGAATTGGTGGATGACTTGGTGGAGACTGAAAACCATATAACAACTCCAGCATATCAACTCCAAAAGAATAATGAATCTACAGTTGTCATGTCAGGCTAAGCGTTTAGGTTTAGGTTTCCCATGCAGGACATTGTTGGAGACATTATTTATAAAATAATTACACAGTACATCTATTGACTATTTATGCTTTGGCCACGAAGGACGTCCAAGATTAATCCAATAAAACTGGTTTTATTAAACCAATAAAACAGATGCTGGGCTTTAATGACAAGACTCTCGTCAGCATACTAATTTATTGTGGCTGACTTTTAGTAGGAAGAAAATAAAAGCCTTATATCAGGACCAACTAACTGAAGAATCTTTATGCATAAGTACTTATTTCATGACAGCTATCACAGCCAGGAGATCTGGACAGTGGGAGGCAGAAATCATATCACTGTGCAGCAGGAGGGTTTCACTAAACAGGCTGTTACACCATCCTGCCTTAAAGAGCTGAGACATAATTTTTTCTACATCCACTTCATGACATTTGAATCAGATACCATATTAACTCTACATAAAACAATAATACCAGGAGCAGTGATAAATATTAGCATTAGGTTTCAGCTTCAGGAACTTAATTCAATATATGTGGTAGGGCTGAACGATTTTAAGAATAAATTGAATTGCGATTTTTCTGGCAAATATTGCGATTTCGATTTCATCCACGATTTTTTTCAAATCAAGTTTTAGTTCACATGAGCATTTGCATTTTTCACAGAAACTTACATCATACCTAGGGGTGGGCGATATGGCAAAAATGTTATATCACGATTCTTTAATGATAAAATCACGATCATGATTTTGCATGTTTCTGTGTAAATGACTTCAGGTAGCCTACTCTGTCACTTCTCAAAAACTATCAGTAGATCTAAAAGTAAAGTAAAGTAAAAGTACACGCTCGTAGCATTATAATACATTCGCATACACGCGGCCCTTCCACTGCGACACACGCCGCGCGCGCACACACACACAGACAGGGTTAGAAGACGAGCCGCTGCTGCCGGCAGAAACAGCACCGAACATAAAGGTGGAGTTCGTTTTAGGGACCAGTTCCTCCGTTTTCTTTTCGTTTTCAGCCGTAGCATTTGACAAAACAAAACCTGATTCAGTTAGGAGCAGTACAAAAAAACGTGGCTTTGACGATCTCAAAATCGCGTCATCTGAGATCGCAATTTTCGGTCTAAAACAATAGATCGTTCAGCCCTAATATGTGGCATCTTTAAAATCCTGATCTTCAGTTCCCTCTTCTATTTCCTTGCTGGTTTTCTGAGGCAGGTCTAACAGGACTCATAGAAGGTGACCTTTCCTGCAAACCCCCCCACCCCCACCCCCAGCCCATCCTAATCCTGCCGGCAGCGGACTGCTCTGCTCATTAAAGGGCCTTTTTACCTCTCGAACACCTGTCACAACTCACAGGCGGACAACAAAAAAACCTCGGCTTCCACCTCCACACCTCTGTCAACACACTTCCAACTCACCTGGCACACAGCCCTGCTCTCTCTCTCTCTCTCTCTCTCACACACACACACAGGTAATGCTAATATTTTCACTGGCACGTGTGCTCTTGCATGTTTATGTGCTTGTGTGATGAGGGCGAGAATGACAGCTCCATTTGGTTGCATATTACAAATGCATTACTCACTCTATAGACAGATGGCCGGTTGGAGAAGGAGGGTGCTTGTATGTGAGGGTGTCAGATAATTATATAAAAAATATTGCCGGTAACAAAAGAGGAAAGAATCACCTCGTCCTGTCACGCTCTCCCAATGGTTCAAAATGTGATCATGAGGTCACAAGATGTGGCTTCATATCACCTTACATACACATCTTAGAACTGTGAACTCATAACAAAGGCTTTTTTTCTCCTGCTCTGTTCTATTACAAAGCACAACTGCAAGTGTTACATAAGTGTGGGAGTCTTACAGCACAAAGGCTGACAGTAATTACAGTTATACATCACATAAATCACACAGTATGTCTGAGAGTTATTAGTCATGTTTACACAGTCAGTGGTGCTTTCTTGCTCAGTCATACAACATCTTTGTTTCCACATTAGTAGCTGACACTGATGGAACAACCCTGCATCCTAAAGATGTTGTTTATGAAGCTCATTTATTAAAATAAAGTATGATTCACACAACAGAGAGACCATTTTTACTACAGGCAGATATATTTGTCCAGTCTATAGACAGAATAAAACTATAGGGCAGTCATGAAAACAGGAAGTTCACGCTCTGAGTTGGACCCAGCACAAATGCAGGTCAGTCAAACTTGAACATTTTCCCATTGAATTCATTTCTTAGCTGAGTAAAGTGAAAGCTGCTGTTTTGTAAAAATGCAAATCAATAAATATATGTAGCATATGGAACTCCCATAATTAGCAACCCCAACTTTTGTTCAAAGAAATTGAAATGATTTATGTCATTCTATCTGTAAGAACAACACGCTTGAGTTATTCTGTACCTCTTGTTTTGTCATGTAAGTGTGTCCTAAATATTCTGTCTTTATGTGTATAGTTTGCAAAAAGCATTGTGATGTTAGTGTTCCATTCAGCAGTGCAACTGCATCTCAAGGTGAGTGTGTTCTTGATTGTCCATATGTAAGAGGTATAATTAGGTATCCCACATGCTGCGTAACAGCACACCTCAGCCTCATAATGCTACAGCATTACCATTAGAATACCAATGGCCATCTGCATTAATACCTGGCACCTGTTTTCAGGGGACTGTAATAGTTGGCTGTGATTTCTTTCCCAAATTGCTCCCATGTCTCGTTAATAGCTGCAAAGCACAGCACTCAGACGGATTTAGCCAAGGTAAATGTCCTTTTGTCTCAACCTGTCTGTGTTCATCTCGCAGTGTGGATAAGAATGGGATGGACTAAAATAGAGACCGTGGTGCGAGCTGTGCATCCAAGCTGCATTAGATCCTGTTAAATTCATTTTCATGTGACCAAACATTGTGTCTTAGTGCCCTGAGGTGTACAGAGGACCCATTTTGCATGTCATTTCAGTACCTATGAGCCAGGACCAGAGGTAGCCCCCCTACATACTCCAAACAGGCCACTCATTACAGCCCTCTGCATTACGGGGCACAACCTCTGGCATTCTGTCACAGCAATCTGCCCAGCACTGCTATAAATCAACTCCAACTGTGCCCCCATTATCAGCTCAATAGCCCCACTGTCAATGAGAACAGACAAGGCTTGGACTTCAAAGACTATGGCATAAATGTATATTGGATTTATTGTAGATACGAGTCCAAATGGAGGGGGGGGGCATTGGAGATAATTCACTTAATATGCATTGCTCCGTCTTATTTCCGCTCAGCTCTCTCGCCCTCGTCAGCTTGGCCTAGTTTGACTACAGCGGCAACATCGTTAACCTCTTCAGCCCCGTCCATTCCTTTCACTGTGTTGAACCTCATGGTTACAGAAATAGGTCATCGGCTGTGTCAAATTGAAGTGAAATATGAGGCTGAAGTATCGCAGGGCTGAGTGCAATCACTCCAGCCCCCTTCACAGAGGTATTTATGGCAGAGACCTGTTTTCGCAGTGAGGTGCATTTGCAGAAGGAACTGCTATGCTGCTATGTTTTCTTTAAGTCACTTCAACATTCTTGGTTTCTGTTGGAAATGGAAGTCTCAGAGTTTGATGAATGGCATGTCATCTCTTATCTTTATGCTTCAGTCACATCCAGATGAGGCATAGCCAGAAACCATCTCTTCAAATTAGCTCTATTCTGCTAACACTAAGAAGTCCTCATTGGGGGCCACAGCCCATCCACTCCGTGTCAGCCCACCTCATTGGTCATCACTGTACTGCATCGCTGGGACTCACCCAAGCAGGTGTCATCCCAGTCTATGGGGGGACTCTATTCACGGTCCAGCAGAGCTGATCCATCTGCTGCAAATTGACAAGCTGCAAGTGCTGCATTAGGTCTCTGTATATAATTCCATTTAGCTAGATTGCTACCTGTCCGGTTCTGTTACTGACTCCTTATTGGGCAGTTTGTCTAAAACCTAAATCTAGTTTGGGATTATGATAATATCAGCTGCAGGTATCCGCTGGTGCCAGGAGGCGTGGCTTTTTGACAACACAATTTATTCAATAAGATTTGGTCTTCATTTAACATTTACTATTTCAAAAGAAGGAAGATATCTGCAACTGTGGAGAAGTACATGGTGCAAGTTAAAATCTGAATATCAAGGATGGCTCTTCCTCCCCAGATCAATATTCAGGCCTGTTCTGGTGCCCTCCTGTGGTTTAGTGTAGTCAAATGTGCTGTGTAGAGCGGGCTGGAAAAGGAGGTGATAGATGTGATCATTTCGATTAGTAAAATCTGTTCTAAGTCTTTACCTAACCCAATGTTTTTCAGTGTGGACGTTCGGTGCACGCCTACATCATCCTGGCGGTTCTGCAAGCAGTCTGCAGTAAAAATGAACCCATGGCCATTGATGTTAGGATGTTGTTATTGGTCCTTCAACTCACTGACAGTATATACAGATGGTGCTGCCTCAAATGAGGGGGCCAAAATATTTTGCTTATGGGTGCTGCCATGTTGGAAAAAGATGGCACCTTGGAACCAGATTCTGCACAGTGGTGAAGCTGCATTGTAAGTAGTGAGACAGTATTTGACTCAAACACTGATCCAACTCTGTGTTGAGCCAGTAGCTCGGCTGAGACATTGGCTGCCGACTTCCTACTTACTTCCTACTTCCACAAATATAGGATAGGCAGGGTTTATGACCTATACAGCAGCCAGGCACTGGTGAGATGTTTTGACCTGATCTGTGGGAGCCGTCATGCTGTTCATATAAAGTTATGCTCAATCCAAAAAAGTTTCTATGGTCATTGAGAGCCTGTTAAAACATGGTCTTTAAAACATGTTCTAACAGGCTCTCAATGGGGAAAAGTCTGTTCAGTCCTTTTAAGGAAAGCATTTTAAACCTAAATGTGACAGTTTGGTACCAATGAGCCAATTAGGAAAAAAGGGGGATATTGTTGAGTTGTTGTGGGAAAGCTCTCAGCTTTGTTGATGGGCATGTAAAATGTCAGATACTGACATTCAAAGGTCATCTGAGCATGTAAGCACATTTGATTACCATTCTGCATGGTTTCTCGTTGAGCTGTAAGAGAGCAATGTCAATCAAACATTGTGACCTCTTGAACGGCTTTGATTACCAAAAGTCATGTTTGTCAAACTAAGTCATCTTTAAGTACCATTCATACGAAGAGAGACGAACAGAGTGAGGATAAGTTACTGTGGAGACTGTATTTTCATGTAGGCAGAGCGTTTGATTGGAACAGCAGGTTGAAGTGGCTCTGTGTGGGAAATCTGTGGTCCCTGTGGTTCTGAGTTTAAGCAGCCTCCCCTGAAAGATTTGCCTGCACTACTACTCAAGAGTCCCAGCACACCTGGGAGCAACACTCCCGCTGATAGGAGTGAGTGGCTCCTAAATGAGATGCCAGAATCCTCACCTCAGTGGAGCAAGAGGAGAAAACTGACCATCGACATACAGAGTTCGACAGTGTCAGTAACATACACTTGACAAAAAAACACAAACAAACAATGAAACAGAAGCTGCTTAATGATAGTGATAATACACATAAAACTAAATGGAAGTTGGAGACAGTATAATGAACCAAAGAAGCAGCTTATTTTCTATAAAATGGGAAGGAAATGGAAAATAGTAACATAATTTAAGAGGTATATTTTTTAAAGCATGACTATAGCACCAAGCTAAGATAATCCCTATTTAATTTGGGTTTTGGAATTACCCCTTGAATGTGTTCTAAGTTGAGCAGACAGACAATAAACAATCAGACTTATATAGCCTGCTATAGCTAGGACAGTGTCCTTGTTTTTAATAAAAGAGCAGAACCAATCAGAGCAGGGCTAAAAAACAACATTTAAAGCATAGCTACAAACTAATCAGAGCACGGTGAAGACCTAACAGAGCAGATGTAATGACCTTAGTAACCGTTCAGACTGGTGATGTGAGTGTGATTTGTTGTCTCTTCCTGTTCAGGCTGTACACCGTCTCTTACCTAATCCCAGCTTGGATAGGCTCCTCGGACTTTCTACAAGATCCAGCAGGTGTAGCTGATGGTTGGCTGTAAACTGAACTTAGAGAGCAACTTCTGAAAATAACATTCATCATATATGTCAGGCTGTGATAACCTTTTTCTTGTTAAACAGAGGAAGAAAGCTCATAAGCATGTGGAGTGATCATGGTTCAGAGAATCTAGTGATTACCATGCCTATAGAGTGGTTGTCTCATTTACATAATAATAGATGAAGAAATGCTCTCTAACTTTGTAAATCAGGTCCACCGTGAACTGAAATGAGCTGAAGTTGTAGCAAATGGCGGCGCGCTGCACAGCGATGCTGCCGACGCCTCCGCAGCATCAGTAATGAACCCACCAACACAAAAGAATGCATTTCTAAGACTCTATAAAAAATACTCAATTTGTGACAAAAGGCAGAGTTTTATAAGGCTGAGTTTTACTGGAACAATGAATGTAAAGGTCACAATAGGGACACGCAGTCAGATGGTGATTCACTCATCTGCAGCTCAGGAGTTAAATGACAGAAACACAAGCTGTGCCCCTGCAGAAGTTGCTGCAATGTTTTCTTTAATATATCACTTAATAAATTAAACTGAATGAACAATGAAGATTTTCATCCACAATCGAATCTAAGGAGTGTTATGAATGCTTAGTTTGAAAGTTAAAAAAACGCTATAACGCTTTGTCTGTGCATAGAAAAGGATTCTTCAAATTACTAAACAAGAAAATTGTTATTCCCTGCAGTTTCTGTATGCTGTCACATTTGTAGTCATTGTAGGCTGATTTTCACTGCAATATAAAGCCATCTATCTCCGTAGAAACAGCACAGTCATGGCACAGTCTCCTCTCTTCTACCTAACAAAATGGTCACAACGGGGGGATAGGGCCCTCAGTCGCTCTGCCCCCAAACTCTGGAACTCACTACACAGTCACATCTGTCAACTGTCAGCAAATGGTTCATTTTTGCAGACCTTTTCTTGTTGGGACATGTAGGTATAAAGGTTGCATTTTCTGATGGAAGGGAGGAGGCCCCGGGGAAGACCCAGACTATGTCTCTCGGCTGGCCTGGGAACGCCCCGGGATTCCCCCAGAGGAGCTAGAGGAAGTGTCTGGTGAGAGGGAAGTCTGGGTGTCCCTGCTTAGACTGCTGCCCCCGCGACCCGGCCCCGGATAAGCGGTTGAAGATGGATGAATGGATGGGCATGATGCATTCAAGGACCATCAGAAAGTTTGCTGACTTTTTAAAGTTAGTCCCACAGAGGGGAAATTTCTTGAGGCTGCTGCCAAGTGATGTCATACTATGACCTGGCAAGGCACGCCATACACCAGTGAGAAGATTGAAGCAAGGCGTCTGGACTTGTAGAGTTTTCTAGAAGACGTTTCGCTGCTCATCCAAGCAGCTTCATCAGTTCTAACTGTTTGGTGGGGAAACATGGTTTATATGTGGTTACAGACCTATGTGGGTGGGTCTGGGTAAAACTTAGAAGCTGCTTGGATGAGCAGCGAAACGTCTTCTAGAAAACTCTACAAGTCCAGACGCCTTGCTTCAATCTTCTCTACGTATGATGACCTGGATGACTGAGAATCTTCATCAACATACACCAGTGAGTACACTGGAGGCTATGCGGGTAAAGTGCTTTGCCCAAGGACACACAACAGTGACTATTGAAGGTTGGTGGTTCAATTTGAAAAGCATTTTCAAATGCTTCAAACTCATTGGATCAGAGATGGGGATACATTATCTTGGCAATTATTTTGCATGCATGCTGCAGCCTCCCTGTTCACTACAAAAGACAAAAACAATCATGTCCATACCTCAGAGTCAGATTTATGTCAAACAGACTTAGTTTAGTCTAGGGCTGGATCCTAGAAGAATCTAATCCAGCTAAACCAAGATGAAAACAACTCTGAGACCCAGTTTCAGCAGAGGTCAGCATCAGTGGCAGTTGTCGACCCTGTGTAATGGCTCAGAAGCGTTAATGTCAGGTGGCCATAGCCTGGAAATGAGTGTTCTTAGAGTCTTCCATTATCCCTCAGACAAAGACAAGCTTTATCTCAGCCACACACACCTCTGGGGCAGACACATCATGTAGCTCCATCATCATTACACACACATATGAATCAAGCAGCCTAAAATCAATGTGATCAATTGAAACCTGGTGTGAGTGATTAGACTGCAGTTTTCTCTTCCAATACCATTGTATTCACCTCTAATGTCTATATTTCTTGAGTGCAGATGATAAAAACAGCTTTTGTCTGTCATACTTGTGAGATTGAGTCTATTAAAATGTAATTGAGGCAGTAGTTGTAAACCATGCTCAGTGAGGGATTATATGTGCCATTATATCCTGTGTCTGTTATCTCTCGCCCTCACGTATTGTACACACAGCATCTCTGCTGCTAATAAAATCTGATCTGACATGTTATGGCTGCGTAAATCCCTGAGAGGTGCATGTGTTTGCATATAAAGCCAGCAATTGTTACTTCTCTGTTTGTGTTGTGAGCATATGGATATACTATAGTACAGATGTGGCATTATTCGTCTGATCAATACGCCCTCCACAGAGCTCCGTGGTGGCGCTCGGAGTACGCCCATTACTCATCAGCTCAACCGTGAACAAGTAGGGATGTTTTAAAATTAGAAACATTTATACAAGATGATTGACACTGTCACCACACATGTATTGTCTGTGCAGCATATTTATGTAAATATCCATTATCTGATGGCAGCCTCAATCTATTAACACTTTTGAAATTGCACAGATGGTCATTATTGTGTGCTGTTTACAGATACTGCTGAACATTTACAGGACTATTATGTGAAGCCATTTTTCTCTCAGACTGTTATGAATCCTGATGTTTTGTGCAGCCCGCCTTCATCAGCAGAGCGTAAAATGAAGACGATATATTGTTGTTATTATTATTGTGTGTAGCAAATGTGTTGCTAAGGGTGAGATTCATCACCATGGAAGAAGCTTAAATGAGTAAAAAAAATCCAAATATGTGGTAATAACATGTCCATCTGCTGTTATTATGAGCTGAGTATGACCTTCAGTCCATCTATAAACATACATTTATTGAGAAGATGATTGTTGTTGGCTAAAGGCATTGAATTAAGCATAACCAGTAGGGATTGGGGCGGTCCGATCCAGTATCGGTATCGGGTTCCGATACCAAAGTAATTCATTTGTAATTCATCAGTGGAGAATTGATGGCTGTGCATACAGCCTGTATAAGGATAAGACAGGAAGCAGGTTGTAGTTTCCTGCTCTTGCTCCTTAAATGGCTGTGTTCGAAATCACTCCCTAATCACTATATATGGCCCTATATAGTGCCTCCGCCATTTTGTAGGGCTTTCCGAATTCTTAGTGAGAAATTATAGACCCCATATAGGGCCCTCAATGTATCCGACAATGCATTTTGAAAAGTAGTGTCCATCCGATGGTCTCTACAATTAGTGACATGTACCGTCATGCATTGCGCAGACCGGCGAAAAGAACAAGAACGGAAGTTACATTAGCTGTCTTATAAATATAATGATGTTTTAAAGAATGTAGCATGACGGGTTGTGTTTGCTTTATTTATGTTTTGCCATCAAACGTTTATTGGGATATAACGTCACAAATTATAACTGCTAACAACATAGTTGTTTAGCCGGCAGAGATCGGATTGTTTAATTTGCGACAGCAATGACGTAATTAACAGAGACAGAAAATGACGCAAGTAGTGTCCGAAATGTCCAAAATATGTTTTCACAACGAGTTAACTGTATGATGCCCAACATTGAACTCCCCATATAGGAGTAGGGAGTAAGTGAGTGATTTTAATCAGCCCTAGTCTTTAGATGAGAGCTAATCGATCATCTTAAGTAATCCCACCTGCAAGGTGATGCCCCTTGTGGCGTCAACTGTGATGGCACCCAAAATCATACCCCACACATCCTCACTTCAAGAAGGTTCATTTAACCATAAAGATTGAATTCACATATTATACAAAATAAATCACATAATGTGACCGCAATGATTACATGTGAGAATCAGGCTACATGTGATTTCAGCCTTGTCTATGAATTCTTCTTTTCAGATAACATGGCAGTCATCTCTCCTCCTCCTATTCCCTCATTTCTCTGCTTTAGTCTATTATTACTGCCCCACATGTGTTTTAATAGTAATGTTTGTATTGTGTTTTTAATAAAATGGAATAGACAGAAAAGTCTTTGCTAATGCTTGCAGACAGATAGGATCTCCTGCTGTGGGGCTGGAAGTATTATCTGCCAGACTGAGGATAGAGAGTACAGCAGCGATTGAAGGGGGGGGGGATTGTGTGGAGACAGATGAGGATGGGTGGGGGCCGGGCAGGTGTGCAAAGATAAAGGTTTTTGAATTGGGGGGGGGGGTAGGAGATGAGGTGGTGACACCATTTATGACACACACCATTAAGCTGCCAATGAGGCGGCGGATCTCGGGCTTTTGGGATTCTCTCCCCAGACGTGTGGTTTTGTTCCACACATTCCTCTGTCTTCTTGCCGCAGTGTTGCCGCTTTGGTTTCTCCCCACAGTGTTCACATCAGAGGAGATTTTCAGCGCATGGCAACACATTCCCCGGTGTCTGAACATCCTCCTCCATTGTGGGCTAATGAATCAAATGCAGGGGAAACCGGGCAGCGCTGGGCACTCATAACAGTGGCTGCTGATTAGTTGATGCTCTCCTACAGTCTCATTTCTTTTTTCTTTTTTTAATGTTTGTCCTGACAAAAACTCTCATCTCAATTATTTATTTTAGAGAATCTCTGTGGAATAATATCTGTGATAGAAGGACCAGCTATTTAACACATTAGGGAGACATCATGCCTCAAAGGCTGCAACAATCAACACTACTAATAAAAACACTGGTTGACTTGAAGAAGTCAATATTTCAATATTTCAAAATGACATCTGGCCATATAGTAATGGTCAAGTGTGTTGTTTTAGGTGAGGCTTGTTACCACAGTAACCTAAAATAGAAGAAATATGAGGGGGAGATATGGGCCAGTTTTGCCTCATATAAATGTATTTGATGTCAAACCATGATCTTTTCTTGAACCTGAGCAAGTAGCTTTAACATCTTAAACCATAGACCAGATCCAAACAATGAACATTAGCTCCCCAAAAGTGAGGCAAAAACAGACTACGCTTTAAAATGCTTGTTAAGTTTTATAAAATGACGACTGGCAATAATGGCACAAGTGGACAACAAGTGTTCTCACAGAAAACAAAAACTAAATATTCTTTAGGATTACTTTTAGTTTTAGCTTTAGGATTCTGTGGATTAAGTTGGATCTTCACCCCAGACTTGTTTGGTTTGGGAGACCCTACTAGGAGCAAAGAGCCACGACAAGGAAGATTGGTGCAGGAGATTGATCGGCAGAATTGCGCAGCATCTGCCCTGATGTGGCATGTCCAACCAGGGGGAGGCTGCAGAGCAGACACGGGATGTGCTGTAGTGATTATTTCTCTTGGCTGGCCTGGGAACGCCTCAGTACATTCCTGGAGGATCTGGTGAAGGTGACTGGGGAGATTAGGGTCTAAGTTTCCCTGCTTAGGCTGCTGCCCCCTAGGGCCCTACCCTTGAGGAAAAATGGATGGATGGACCGGTGCATTTCGCCCAATCTCAAAGCATTGTTTTCATCTGACGCTCTGCCAGTATCCAGTAAATATACTGGAACTAAATATGCACAATGTAGCCGAAAGTCAATTTAAAATGTTGGCATGCTTTAATACAAAATGGCAGATGTTAAGTTCCCTGTACAACTTTAGCTGCACATTATAATGCATGAAATTCTTCAACTGTCAGCCAAATGTTTTCCTCCATTTTTTATTTCCTGGCTGGCCCCTTCCCCCCGCCTTTCTAGTGGATGTGAGGGTTTCATCAAAATGAGAGAGCTTATCTGTCCATCTGCCATCTGTCTGTCAGGTATGATACAGCAGGTGATAGCTCACACGGCGCTGGATGGATTTAGATGATACTTGGTGTGATGTGTCTGTGTTCTAGCTTTGAAAAGTTGCGCAGATGAGAGTGATACAGAATGCTTAAAGAGCAAGATGTGAATGCACAAATGTGAAAGCACAAATACCGACACTGGAGGAGAAACATAGAGGAATTATGTTTTTTGCTGCTATGTAAAAAAAAACATCAAGGAAATGTCAGATTTTTAAATAACACCAAATAGTTTCAAGCCTTTTTCCTCCCATTTTCTCACACATGAATTGTCCATTTTGGCCTGCCACGGTGTGTGGTCACAAAAATCCATATCAGCAGGAAGGAGGGATGGTGGTGTCCCCTCTGTGGGATCAATGCTTTATTTTTGTGAAGTGCTTTATGACAGTTTTGACTGTTGGCTTTCATCGCGTTTTACACTCGTGGCTGGGGTTAGGCATTAAAGCACAAGTTTAAGCATGGGTCTCTGCTTGTCTTCTTCTTAAGACAGAAGAAAAATAACTTTAAGTAAATGTAAAAAGATAAGCAAAGCATGCACTAATCAACCAGAACTTGAAGAAGGAATGGATGTGATTTTTTTAGATTTTTTTTTTTAGTATTGATCGCACCTGTTTCAGCTTCCTGACTGCAGTCAAACAGTATATGGGATCTGAGAGCAGCTGCAGGGACACTCACTGTTAGTTAACCCTAACAGTCACTTTACCAGCAGATTTAGAAGCCAGATCTGGACATTCCTGTGTCTTAGGTAGTGGCAGCTTTATTGTTTGCTACTGTACCTACATATATATAATAGGTGCAACAGTTATTATATGGCACTCTAATATGTACAAAAGTTAACGTCAGGATATTCAAGCGAAACAAACGCTGTAAGATTCCACTTAACACCACTGCTGCTTGTTTTTTGGAGCTCCAAGACTAATAATTATGCTCGTTATACAACATGATTTAGAACTTATTATTTCATTATTTTACCTCCTGTTAAGGATTAAATATATAATCTTACACAAAAAGGGTATCTTTCACCTTGACTTATCTTCATATCCATCTGTATGGTTCAACCAGTCAGTGCTGTACTGTACATTCATCAGTCAGCCTTTCCATTGTTATTTTCTCCCCCTCTTGTCCCTGTCGTCTATCTCTGTCTTTTGCTGAGCTGATCATTTTGTGAGCGTAAAACTCCCTGATAAAGACAGCTGTAAAAAGCCTCACTTGTTTCTGGTGAGAGCAGTAGAAAATATGCTTGCGCTGCTGGGTTTGGGCTAAATCTATTTAGCTCCTCTGAGCTGCCTCTACTGGCTTGTTATATTACAATGTATTTGATGACTGGGCTCTGTTTTAGCTTTTGACCTTGTCACTTCATTGTTTACATCTCTACTTGGATAACAAGCCTTGTTTTTAGAAGCCCTACATCACTTATTTCCCCTCTGTTTTCATGTCCTGCAGTCTTTTTGCTCCATCCTCTTCATTAACTGACATCATTGTGTCTATTCTGTCCCCAGTTTCCACTTAATCAGGCCTTCCTGCCTCTTGAACTGTCATTCTCACACTTTTGTCAATCTGTCACTGTGTTGTCTGCTCATCCCTCCCCCTCAATTCATGTGTGATAGACTACTTCCCATGGACCAGCCCCCTCTTTTAACACTGACCTCAGTTACATTGAACCTATTCATAGCTGCCCTTCCACCAAAAGGCCCCCCTAACTTTCCCATCAAATCGCAGATCCTTTCCTCCAGTTAGGACAATGCATGTTTTCTTGACCTGAAAACGCTTAAAGAATCAGAGGAGCAGGTGAGGTTTTTGTTTGCGCTAATTTCTTCCTGTTCAGTCATCCTGCTGGCACAACAGCTCATTTAAAGCTCCCATATGTGCACAGGAGAAATGCTGTTCTTGTGGGGAGGCCAAGCTTTTCATTGGCAGTGAATACAGAAGCCGTTTCTCCCACACTTAACCACACTTAACCTTTATTTACCTCTGCTACAATTACCCTATTTATGCACAAGACCCACACTCATACTGGTGCAGGAAATAACCAGGGCAAGGGTGAGCAGTGACATTCTTCCTCTGAAAAAATGTCTGGACAAATAAAGCAACATAAATCTAACTTGCCAGGCTTCAGTCAATCGTTTGGGGGGGGGCTTGGTAATTTTGAGTACGGTTTTGGTTTGACAATGTCCTATGAGGACAATAGTTATGTACTTATTTCCGCACAAAGACAACTACCAACATGTTACTTAAAAGTAGCTTTGGTTTAGTGGAAACTGGCATATCAGGTTACCAACAGTGTGCAAATCAGGGTTAGTCAGGTGTATTAGGATGACTAATTTCAGACCCAGCCTGCTCGCTACTGCCTGGAATCCCACAAGTAGCTGACCTTCCTGTCACTCTACTCACTTGCATCCACTTTCCCAATCAGTGCTTTGCTGTCTGTCTGCTTTTGTCCACCTTCATTTAAAACAACATTCTTGTCTATAGACAGGACAACAACCTCATCAATGTAGACAGACCAAAGAAATGACCATAGACTTTAGGAGGTAATCCCTCCTCTGCAGCCTCCTACCATTAGAGGAACTGAGGTGAGAAGCCTGGCAGCCACAAGTTTCTGGTCCTTCATGTGACAGCTGACCTGAGCTGTGTCAGAAGCACTGGTGGAACAGTAGAAAGGGCCCTGCGGCAGTTCTATTTCATCAAGCTGTTACAGAAGGCCAGACCGTGCTGTTGTCCCCACATTCAGGCCTACAGAGTAGTCACAGAGAACGTCCTCACATTCCGCATCACTGTCTGGTTTGGCATCACCACCCAGACAGAGAGGAAGGCTCTCCGAAGATGATTGTTGGGCCTGACCTCTGTTGGACACAGGCAGAAAAGACCAGAGAGCATTCACAGAGACACATGCCATCCAGCTCACTCTCTGCTTAGTAGGGTTGGGCGTGCCGTGAGCCGTGCAAGTTTTTCTAATGGAAACAATTAAAGTTATAAATGTAAGCTCAGACAGCAGCACCAACTGTTGGCTTGTGCCTACACCGTTCAGAAACTAAATACCATCTCAGCTCTGGCTCTAAACCGCAGAAGTTGCATTCTTCTAAGGGACCAGGTCACAGGTGCGACTATAGCGCTCTCTCTCTCTCTCTCTCCTCACGTCACGTCATGTTCATAAACTTTATCAAACGTCTCCAAAAGTAAAATATATTATACTACTGAAGTAAAACTGAAGATTCAACCACACAAGGCATCAAATAAAATATGTTTAAAATTTGATCCTTATCTTCTATATAAATACATTGCATTTTTTTTATTGACAGTATTAAAAATGATACCGTCACTACCTGTGTGCCCCGCCGGTATACCTTAATACCTTAATACCACCCAACCCTACTGCTTAGGTAGATTTAGTTTTATCACTGTCTTATATAAAAGTTTCTTTTACAGCAAGTCAAACTAATGTCAAAATGACAACGGGCATTTTCTCTTCCCACCACTAATCATCAACCCAGGAGAGAGAGCAATAAAAACTAGATTCGATTTTTGTGCTCTGCTGTTTGGTTTGTGACACTTTTTGTGCTATATCTTGCATGAAAAAATGGTTCACCTGGTTTGAACACAATTTCAATCAAGCTATTGCGGCTATAAGTAAAGCATTATGAGTGTAAACAAAGGTGTCATCTGCATACAAGGACCATTTTTATTTGTCAAAAATATCAAAAAGCACAAAATATCAAAAAGCACAATTTAACTATATGCAGATGACACTCACAGCACACAATTTGCCAGAATTTACAGTACAATAAATCCAGATGAAAGGACACAAACTCTAGGGTAATATGTTGCTCTGGCAAGATGGCAGAAAAACACGAACTGATCTTGAAACCAAAATTTTGCATCTCAACTATTAGCAATTGCGGTAATTTAATTTACTTGCCTTCTAAATGCCTTCTGCCTCTATGCTAAAACCCTAACAATGCTGTGTCCCACTTTGACTTGAGGCTTATAGCAGGGAGCAGTGAAGACATCTGCACTGCATTTTGTTTACCAGGCATCTTTGGATGGATCATTATTGGCTAAAACTGTGATTTTAGAGGGACATGTCAGTGGTTGACTTAGGTTCAAACAGCGTCCTCCTTGTGCCCATTTGTGCCCTTTTAAGTTCACATCTGGTGATTTTTTACAGCCTTACTGAGCATTGATAAACCTGGGGGAAAATGAAAAAAACATAAATTTAATAAAAGATGAAACAGTGATTACAATAAAACATGTTGCTCACTAATGGAGACAGTGAATATTATCTAAATGGATTCATTTCATGGAGATTAAATCGTTATCAGCATGAAGCTGCACTGTGTTGTTCACAGCATGCTGTTTAGGCCTCTGCACTGGAGATAGGTGAATATGCAAAAAGGGCAATACTCTACTTCCCTGATGAGAGTCTGGCTTGGCTAGTTTAACAATATAAAGTGTTTTTATTGACTCATCAAAGATGCATCTTAGGCTGTGTGAGAAAGCCATTAGGCTGGTCAACAATGGCAGCCTGTACTGAAAGCTGAGGGCTGAATACCAATGAGAATGGGGGCTGTCTGAAAGCCAGCTCAATGTCTGAGGCGCTGCGACCTCATTTGGAGTGTGAACCCTTGAACGGCCCATTCCAGTCAGCATTCAGCACTTGTGTGAAGCAGTGTCCACTGGCCCATCACCACCAGCAGCCCCTTAGCCCCAGAGGCGTAGACCCAGTTCCAACAGAAATGATGACTTTGGCCCTCAAGCAAACACATGGCCCACAGGACACTCAGACCAATACACTAACCTGAGAAAAGAGCTGAGACGTGATGGAGAGGAAGGGAAGGAAATAACAGAATGGGTGAGAAATGAAGCCTCTGAATGTATAAAGTAAAGCACCTCTTCAAGCCCACACCTTAGTAAGTCAGATGTGTTAAATACTCGTGATTATAAATAAATATATTTTCAAAAATAAATCTGATTCAGGTGACTGTTTGGTGTGTGAGCACACATTCTCATCAGAACACCGTATTTCACACCCTCTGTCTTCTGTCTTCCTGACACCAAAACTAAGATGCACCACTCACCAGTTTGAGTTCCAGGCCACTAAAATAACTCGTGTGTACACAAATCCGATGCCCACCTGTGGTCTTACTTTGTTTCGAGTCCTTGTGGGACTGCAGGTATTTAAGGCTCCATGGTAGCCGAAACAAGGTACCTAAATGTTGCTTTGTAAAGTATGTTAAACTTTGTTGGAAGGTTTGTTTTAACCCTAACCTCAATCTTTACCTAAATGTCTTTTCGTGTAAAATTGGTGCAATGCACCTTTAAAGATAAGTATTTCGAATATATTCTTAGTCCAGGAACTGATGTAGCCTACACGATGTGCTTATATAACAAAGGAAAACACAAATATAAAGAGCTTCTGCCTATGAAAGCAGCTGCGTCCCTGCAGTCTGTTCTGCTGAGCGTGAGCACGGAACAGAGGTTAGCTCAGTGATTCACTGCTGCTGAAGGACACATAGAAGTCGGAGTCCAGCTTCCCCACTGCATTTCACCTCCCACTCGCTTTCCTGATGGGACTTAAGAAGTCATTTCAGCACGCAATTCATGTTTGATGACTTTATTGATTTTCCTTTCCTCTCTCCTCTGCCTCTCTCTCCATCTCTCTCATTTCATCTCCCTCGCCTCCCTTTCCTCCTCTCCAGCCTGCCATTCCCTATTGACTCAAGTGACCCTACAGTTGCACGCTCCCTCCTCGCCTTCTGCCATCCCTCCAACTCTTCCCCTCTGCTCGTTGCTACTGGCTACCATTTCCCAACTCTGCAAATAAAAAGCACTGGAGACCTTTTCTTTTCATTACAGTTTCTCACAACATAGTGCAGTGTGTAAAACATACTACCAGCTAAAACTGTGCCTCCACCATGCAAGGGGGCAGGGTCACAAATGGTCACCTCCATTTAGCTGAAGTCATTATATCAGTTCATCTTCAGCTGTTGTGGATGGTTTTCACCCTGAGAGGTCTGTGCTATGTGACATTAAAATAAATTGTCTGCTGTGACATAGTGCTCTATAGCACATCCAAGAAATAAGAAACACTATGACTGATTTGTGCAAACAGTTTTCTACTGTCTACAGCTTCATGATTACGCACAACTTTAGAGCCACATTGTCCATTTGTATACAGTTAATGTTACTGACTCAAGTAATTAGTAATTAAATCAGTGACGGAGCCAAGTGAGGAGAAACTGATGCAGACGTATCCGCTGCTATGACTGTAGAATGAACACATAGACTCTATACTGACTCACTTGACCATCTTGTGCTGCACAGTTGTATCACTTAGGCATCTGTTAGCATGCTAGCTTTAATAGCTACCCCACACATATATGTAAGTCTGAGACATATAATGAAATATGTTTATTTCTGCTGTTACATTTAACATGGAAGTCTGTGGGGATTGACCTTTAAAGCCAGCCACAAGTGGACACTCCGGGAACTGTTTTTGTTGGTATTTTGAAGCCTAATTCTTGGCTTAGATCAGGGTTTATCATATTTATTAGATCAAGCTGTAGATGTGGTATACTTTAGTTATCCAATATGTTGTTCACAGTATAGTAAATACTATAAGTGATGAGCAAAAATCTGTTATACAAACACACTAGCCACCAATGTGTGTCTTACGACATATGATCACAATCAACTGGACATCTTCTAGTACAAAGTTGTATCATTTGAGTGCTACTCGTTTGGTTGTTTCTTCCCGTTTCTTTTGAGAATTATCAAGTCTGTATCCAGCACTCCCCTGTCCATGTGTGGCTGGCCGGTGCAGACAGGGACTCCACCAGCTGTCCCTGCCCGGTACCAGGCAGCTCTGCACTACTCCCCTCTCCTGCAGGCAGTGCACAGTGCATTCTTTCTCCTTCTTATTCCTCTGCACTGTATGTTCTACTCACATGGTCAGGGAAATCTGTTGTTTTGTTATGAAGACCAAGAAGTATGATTTGTAGTTTAAGAACAAGCCTGACCATCCACAAAATGCTTTAGCATTTTTAGACCTGTTGTTTCTTTTTCAATCTGAAACACAAAATACTGTAAGTGATGAGGAGAGATGTGTTATACAAAGTAACCTCCTGTGGGAGGCTGTGTGTCCCATGGTGTATTAAGCAATGTGTTTAATGAGCTTCTCAGAATGGAAGTGTAGCATGATACTGTTGTTGAAATAGTCTTCAAACAAATTATCTATTTGCATTTGAATGGAGGATACTGAAAGCAGTGCGTGCCAAAGGTAGGAGTCTGTGTGATTTTTTTTTTCCTATTTTGAAGAGGGACAGAAAAAGCCAGTGCTGATGACAGTGAGTGTGTTTTAGTGTGAGTCATACCACCCACTGCTAGTTGAAGATGAAGAGACAAAGGAGCCGACAAGTGCCCTGACCCTGGAGAGCCATCAAAACACTGAAATACACTGAGCTCGCTCTGTCTGAAGTTGAGGGCACATTTTGAACTGCAGCCAGAGGCAACTGTTATGCACTAGCCTAGTGATAAGAGCTAATGGACAGAGAGCTCCTTTTTTTGGTGCATGGATTTACAGTAATCAGTCAGTAGGTGTAAACAGTGGGCATAATTGGGAAGAGGACACACGTGTGTGGAGTATGAAGAAAAATCAGTTTGAAGGCAGTGGTTGCAATTACATTCAAGGAGGAGAGTATCAACACTGAAAAAAGAGCACTGCCAGTGTAACCTAAATAAAACACTGGATATCAGGTTTAATGTCAGAAATATGTGATCAAACAAAATTATACAAAACTATTGTCAGATAGCTGATTAGTCAGTAATTACTCGAGTTACCATGGTGACATAGGAAAATCCATTGAAGACTAAACAAGAACAGGCATATGGATATTAAAATATTGTATTGGCAGCACCCAATGTGGTAATTCCCTTTAAAAATAATGCAAAACGTTGATATATTTAGTTAGGCGTCATAAAAGATAAATGAATCAAAGGTAGGGTAGGAGATTTCATTCTGATGTGTTTTGTTAAATTAGTGTAACTTCTCTTTACAATCCGATAGCAACCGATTAGTTCGGCAGTTTAGCATTAAAACGAAGAATATGAATCATCTGTGGAAGCTACAAAACACTAAAAACATCAGCCAGTCCTTGGGGTGAGCTCCGAGAGAAAGGGGCGTGTGTTTACTTTCGAAATCTGGCTGACTCTCACTGAGATTTCAAAATCTCCTACCCTACCTTTAATTAATTTTAAAAAAATTAAAATACTTAATGCTGTAGACGTGGACTTCATCTGTAAATTTGTACATTTTAACATGGAGGTCTAGGGGGATTCACTCACTTTTGGAGTGGCTATTTGTGGAATTGTTTAATTTGCTGCTTGTTTCAGACTGTACGTCATATTTTTCCTTAAGGGGGAGACAAGTCGGCAGATAGTTTTACTGGTGTTTGGCCAATGAGATCAAAAAATGCAAAACATATGGTCAGCCCGGTGAAATGCTTTACATCCATTGTACTTGTGACACAGATAGGGATACTAAGGTATGTTTGAAGATCTAGGAGTTCTTGGTTGTTTTCAAAAGTGCATTGCCTATGAATAAAGTTGCAGTTGCATATGACTCAAATCTGATGTTTTTAGGGTCTGAGTTTAATTTTAGCGCTGTGAAGCTCAGGTATGCGAAAGTAAATTGCAGTACAGTCATTTCCTGGCTGTGTGGGAGTCTTGACAGTTTGACTTTTAGCATCTTTACTCCCTCCTCTTATTTTCTGTGTTCTGTTCTCTTTTTTTATCCTCAGCTTAGAGAAACAAACAGGCTGTCGGGAGGCGAATCTTCAGCTCTGATACGCGTGATCAAAGAAGCGCGTGCTGCAGAAAGCTGAGATCAGTCAGTCAGAGCTTTAAGCTGACAGACAGGTATGTCTCACTCACTCTCACACACACACACACTGTCACCATGGAGAAGAGCACATTTTGCTGACACTGCTGCATGCAACACACGCTTCACACACTTCGACATCAAGTGGGGAGCAGTTGGGTGTAGCAAAATGTTCTGTTGACACTGTACTGAAAGCACTGAGGCAATAAACATGTCTAACCACTGTGATGACATTGTATTTTATTTCATAATAGCAAGGGTGCCAAATGCTGGCAGACAAAGAGGATGATGGTCTCAAAACAACTTGTGAATTAGTTCTGGTATCCAACCACATTTCACACACTGAAATCTGGCTGAGTCTGACCATTGACTGTTAAAAAATGGCTCTACCTCCACCTGTTAAAAGTAAAAAGTGAGGCCACCATACCCCAATTACAGGCACTGCCATGTTGGAAAGAGACGCCATCTTGAAACCACAGTCCGCACAGCAGAGGTTGACAGGTGAAGGTAAATTGTAGCTGTCCTGGCCACCAGGTGCAATTGAAATGTTTTGACCTCACTTTAAGGGAACTGTCATATCATCCATCATCTTTAATTTATGGTCAGTAACCATGGCTTCAGTATAGAACTGGTACCACACCATGACAACAAATTATACTCTAAAGATGCAACCTTTAGACAAGGCCTCTGAGTCTGACATAAGTTATACAGGGTAAGCAAGGCAAGCAAGACATTGGGAAGACCAAACCAAAGCAAGCAACCACAGAAACCAGGCAAGAGAACCCCACTAGGGGTAACGAGACACAGGTGGAAACAGTGAGGGTAGGGCAGCTAATCACAGGGGCAGAAACACCAAGAAAGACATCTGCCAAAACAAAACAACAGAACACTACAGAAACATAAGAGACTTTTTTCAGGATCAGGACAAAGAGGGTAAAATGTACTGGCTTTGGTGATCCTCTAGCCAATCTATCACAGTAAGGGACATCATGCATGAAAATTCCACACCAGGTAATGATGCCAAAGACACTTTAAATATGGAGGAATTATGAAGCTTCTGTTATTTAATGATGTATTAAACTCACAGTGTTTTCATTACTGGCTTCACAGACTGAGAGAATGGTGGACAATCTGTCAGTGCTATTATCAGACACTCAGCTTTTTGAAGGTTTGATGGGATAGATAGATAAATTCTTGTATTATTTTATCAATATTTTGTTGTCTTGTGATGAACGTGTACACTACATGGACAAACATATGTGAACACACACACCTCCATCCATTTTTGTAGATCCTGTCTACCCAACCATTGACAGTAAAAACTATGGACAGAGCTTCCGTGACGTCACCCGTTTGTTTCTGAAGAGCCGTTTTGAGGCTCGGTGGGAGGTTCCGGGGCGTGATGACCGCCGCCATGTTGGCAGCGTCACGTCCGCCAAAACTCTCAAATATGGACAAAGAGGGGGAGCACGAGCGGGGTTTAGGGTGGCGGGCGATCGTGGGAGCAGGAAACTCACGTTGTGATACGTCAACTGTCTGTCACTCAAGTGGCAACGCCCATAATTAGGCGTAATTTTAAGTCCGAATACAATTGAAACCAGTGAGTTGTAAAAAAATTCACCCCCCCCACAATTGACACTAGAAGAGAACCTATCATCTGAGACCAGAGTGGTTTTTTGTACCAGGCCGTAAACATGTTAATTTCTGCTGTGAAGTCGGCCATTTTAACATGGGAGTCTATGGGAAATTACTCGCTTTTGGAGCCAGCCCCCAGCTGTTGCAGCGTGAATTACAAGTTTTGACACTTCCGCATGGGCTTCAACTTTGAGCCCCGAAGGTTGCCGCTTGTACCCAACCAAGCATTTATAAAGTATGATAGGGGGCCTGGAAGTCAGGATAGACATGTTCTTCCATATCCAACTGGATTAATCTAAACACCATTATCATCTTAACCCTCATTGCATGCTCTGAATTTGCAACAGTTAGTTAATAAAGAGAAGCTTGGAACTGTTAATCTGGACACAGGAACATTTTCAGGACAATTTCCACTGGTTTGTCCATAAAATGTCAAAATACATTGACATAATCACAAGAAATCAAACAGTAATGCAAACAATCATATCATCAGCTGCTGATCTAATAGACTGCAGCTCACAGATTTCACACCTGTACAACTAAAAACAGACACAGGCACATGCTGACCATCTACTTTTTGTCACGCACTATGATGCTGCCAACATGGTGTGAGAATAGTTGGAGCCTCCTAAACAGACTCAAACTGTACACATAAGCCTAAGGTCAGTTTCCTGCAAATGCAGCATTTGGGCAATCTGACACTTTCATTTCAAATATGGCTGCCACTGAGTGCCTTCTCAAAGCATTGTTTTGTAGTTTGAGTCATAACCACCACTTTTACCTTCCAGTCACCTCTGACAGAAAGAAAAAAAGAGTTGAATTGTGCTGAAGAACAAAACACCCCGAGAACGTCTCAGCACTGTCACAGTCAAACTGCAGCACGCTAATTTATCACAATACAACACACACCGCACTTATTGCCTGCTTAAAATGTATAGCTTAGACATTTATCAGTTTAACAGAGCTGCACAGTGTCTCAGATTACACATGCTTCTTAATCCACTAAAAGTTAAGTAACTTGCAATAAAAGTTCATTTCACCTTGTGTTTCCACAATTTACAACTTTATTAGAGAATGGAAAGGTGAATGTTTTGTGGTGCAAAGTGAAGGAAGTGGACCAACATCAAACAGTATTCAAGGTTTAAAAAGAAACTATTTTTGTTTGCAAGAAAAACACGGTTTTAGCACTTAGAAGAAAATTGATTTGATTTTCCACAAAAACCTTTTTGGTCAGGACAGAGTGGAAAAGGATGAGTTTTCAGGTTGTCTTTTGTTTCTTTGTTTTTTTTATTTCCTTGGCCAGTCGGGAACATGCTATTGTTCCAAGTAATAACTGTGATCAAAAAATGTAACAGAATCTGCATTTAGTGAATTAATGTAGTATATGATAAAGACAGAGTCTGTAATTCAAGGCTGCCAATTATTTGTCTGAGATGCAGCGTTATATTTGGGGAAAATACCATAGCTGCAATGATGCCAACAACAAGAAGGTAATGATGGCACTTCTCACATTTGGGATTTGGATTTTATTTTATTTTATTCTTTTTTTTAATATTGGAAGTGATATTACAGTGTTTTACTGTTAAGGTTTGATCTGTTTACTTTTAAAAACAAGCGTCCTTCAGCACAGACAGCCCTGATCTCGACATACATTACACACATTGTGTGTCGAGGATTACACGGAGAGAAGAAAACAGCGCAAAGGTTTAAGGAGTCATGTGATTACGGCACAGAGCCCCTGCAGAGCGCAGAGGACGAGGCTCGATGTGATGAGCCTGCTGCTCTGTAGTGGCAGCTCGCTGACAACTGGTGGCAGTCATGTGCTGCTGGAGCTGTAGGGGCAGACCATCATTACAATGGACAACAACAGTGAGCATCCTCCTATAACATAGGGAGGAACCCTCGCACTTGTACATACATCCAAATTAAACGATGCATTCTTAGATGTGCACACAAAACTGGTTGCACTGATCCTGGATCCAGGATCGGATGTCTGTTTAACCCACGTTACTGGTCATGGCCTAAGCCACCTCGCTGTGTCTAAGCAGCCGTGACACCGCAGAGATTTAGGGGATTGTGGGCAAAGAGATGGACACAAGGCTCATTGAAGAAGGAAGATTGGCTCCAAGTCGGAGGAGGAGGAGGAGGTTGGTGTCGTCCTTAACCCCCTGTGTTTCAGCTTCACATCTGCAAACACTTGCAGAGACCAGAAGAATCCCCAGGCGATGATAAATCCTAACATGCTTTTATTTCCACAGAGAAAGGACACATTTATGTGCCAACGGCAGCAGGCAGGACTGACGGGCAAAGCAACCTTTTTATTTGCAGAGAAAATAGTTTACAGTCTTTCTTTTAGTGTGAAATAAATCTTTGACATTCTTAAACTGTTTCTTAGTATCCATTATAACCAAGGCCTTTGTAGGAAAGGGATGTCTGCCACTATATTCCATCATTCAAATAATCTCTCAGATATAGGCTGCAAACAAACCGTAAATCTCTGTAGCATCAACAACGGCCACGCTTTTATTCCCTGTAAGTGTTCAGGAAACAAAAAGCCTGTAACGTAAGACTTTGAAATGACTTTATTAAGAACAATATTATCATCCAGCAGAGAAAAAGTCTGGAATATTTAATGTCCTTTTTTAACCTTAGGGTCAGGACTCTTTTGTGCAGCTGAAAATAAAAAAGCTTTGAGCAAATATCAGGTTTTAGTTTGTTCTGCAGTGTGCTTAGAAAAAAGCTTTAATTTTTTTGTTATTGCTACAAATACATGTTTTTTTAATCCGGTTTCTCACCCACACCCGACTTAATTAGTCACTTTTAATGATTAACCCCAACTGTGAGTGAAAAGTAAACTTTACACAACAATTTTGGGCAGGACTCTGTATCCAATATGTCACCAATGTTTCATTTTTACCATGAACAGCTTTAAATGCAGGTTAATGCAGGTAAGATGGTGTCATATAACACGCAGAGGAAAGTATTTTTACATCCCGTGATATCACATTCCAAGAATGCAAATACAAAGAATACTACACTAAGACTAAACCTAAATTAAACTTGAATCTGATATACTTCACATGAACGCCATGTAGAGTATATCAGCGTATTTTTGAACAGACTATGCAGCTGAAGCTTGCTGTACAACAATAAAATAAAACGCAAAATACTTCACAAAATTCCAAACATTTCTAGAACTCTTACCCCACAGTCCATTGCTTTCTATCGGAGACAACAGCTCACAATTTTATATTTGAAGAATTTTTTCAAGACTTTGATGCTTTTATATAGGACGATACAGGACTGAGTCAAGCGTTGCAACAGCTCTGATTCGGCGTCACTGGCAGCAGTAATCTGAGGTTGAGGAATAAGAAGTGTTATTCTGAAGCAGACTCCTTTCAACCCTGCAACGTTTAACATCCACCCTGCCGTTTCTGCCTTGTTTGTCGCTACTTTTTGCATTCTAATGGGATCCGGTGTGTTTCATGTGTTGGACGATGTCAGCTGAATTCCATTTGTTGCCACAGGGGCCAGTACAGTCTCCACAGAGACGCAGCATGTACATCGCCCTAAAAACAAACTGCTTACCTTTGTATAAAAAAACCCCAGTCCTCCTTCTGGCCATAAATCCCATTATGTTTTACGAAGGAAGTGAAAAGAGAATATGTAGGAAGTTGAAGGGGGAGCAGCTGTGTGCTCAAATCTTCATGAAGACTCCAGTCAGACACAGCAGCGTTACACCGGTGGGAGATGATTAGCATATTGCTACAGGGACCGTGCTGCTTTTCTTGCCCTGTGTTGAGGTTACACTTCACAAAGACAGTGTGTGCTTTGTTATTCATCAGTTTGGTTCAGGGAAACACACTTTAATGTGCACGTTAAAATAAATAAATATTAGCAGCGACAGTGAATGGTCATGCAAATGTGCCGCAGGCCATGTTCTGTATGAAAGAGGCTTTTAGCAAGCAGTAACGGGTCAGGGTTTACAGTTTAACAAACTCAACTCCTGTGAAGGATTTCACCATAAAAATAAACATTACGCTTCTTAAAAGCTGTATAATTTAAACCTGAAGTGGGAGTGTAGTTATGTGAAATAATAGAGTATTGATTATTGAAAAAAGCAGTCAGATCTTCTATTATGGGGACCAACACACAAAAGCATTTATCATAGGAAGTACTTGTTGCACAGTACATGTTATGCATCTCCATCATCCAAGTCTATGATCCATTTATCAGTTGCATAAGGTTTAATGAGTCATAAGGATGTTGATGAGAAAAACAGCCAATGAATGGGTCCTTCTAGTTCCTTGAAGCAACAAGTGGATCCTTGACAGAACAACAAATCTTAAGATTCATTGTGTGCAAGTGACGTCAGGACTCCACAACACAGAACTAGCAGATCACAGAGCAGTCACATCCTGTGTCTGTGTCACATCATCGTCATCATCTTCCACTGTCCTGTCCCCAGGTTAGCACAGGCTAGCAGTGTATCCTGAGTCTGTTGATTTGAATGTTAGAAGTGAACATGGTCTCAGATTCTGCTGCACCCAAACTAAATATTGGACCTATTTGTCACATGAGAAATATCTTCAAACATTCTCTAACATTACTAACTACACTAACATTACTTTTCATATGAACCAGTCAAGATTTTTACTCCCCTTTTTCACAGCTCACCTACTAAAGGCAGCCATGTTACTGGTTGTCTGGCCACTCAGTCTGAAGGCAGTTGCATACTTTCCATATATAATGTGTTATCTTGACAGTGTATGGGGTTTCTTTCATGTTTGTATCCTGCAGGTTTCTGTGCATCAGGAGCAGTGAATCATGATAAACAGGAAGTCTCCCATGTATACCAGGCAGTCTCATTTAACAACCAAAAGACACACCTCTGTTTTGCAGGGCTTTTATGGGGACTCACACATATATAAACATTGTTAGGCTCTGTGGGAGGCTCTGCCTGTCACTATGTTGGCACCATCATAATCTCTTAAACCTCCAATACGGGCAAAGAATTGGAGCTTGACTGGAGCTTAGGCAAGGGAGCAGGAAGCTTGGGACACCCACCTGTCACTCAAAGTAGTTAACTGTGTAAATGGTTCACTTCTTAATATGATTAGAACACGTGGGTTAGAATTGTCCTAACAAACATACCAGACCTGCTTTTGTAGTAATGTTTACTTCTGCTGTAAAGTTTGACATTTTAACATGACCATGGTGTATAGAGATTGACTTGCTTTTAGAGCCAGTCCCTAGAGGATGCACAGGGAACTGCAGAATTTGACACTTAATTTCTCAGCCCTGCAGGAAGCACTGCCAAAAAGGCATCTTCAGTAGGCGCCTTTTGCTTGTGGTCAGTTTAGCTCAGTAGAGCACAGCTAAATTCTTAATGTTTTTACTTCGGAGGCTACAAAGCAAAATGACTTAAGTAGCATCAGCTCTTTAAAAATCACTGCAGGGACAGCCTGGCGCGGTATAATCCTCAATAATCCCAACACAGCAAGGAATCCTAAACTTGTGTAAAGAAATAGAGCAATCACACTGATTTTATTTCAACAAATCCACATCATATTTGGATGTGAAAATTCGAAATCTCCTGTCGCCTCTCGTATTATTTTCCTCTCTCGCTTGGTGCTCTGCTGAGAGGCAGCCTTTGGAAAAAACACTCTAAGTGAACGAGCCACCAGAGGACCATTCCTCTGCTCTATCACGTTTCAGTCCACACATGACCGACTGCATTTGTCAATATGTGCGGAGAAAAGCAGGCACAGTTTCATCGTTTCTGTGCTGACATTTTGATTGACTGATGTTATTTGCTTGCTGGGTTTCACTCATGTTCATATTCTTATTATTATCAGCATTGATTGTTTTTTTTCTGCAGCTACATTGAGGTCAAAGGTCAGAGAGGAAAGCAGGATCTCCTCTCAGGTTGAGTGATGCAGTTGTGCAGGCCTGATAAACAGGATGACTATTAAGTGTAAATGTAATAGGTAAAGAACAGTGGCGGTTTAATGGGCTTCAGTCACAGGCTGATGGATGACTCCTCCACCTTTCCATCTGACTCACTGTAAAAGCCTTTCTTTCCTCGCTTCCACTTAATCCGATGGTGCTATGAACGCACACACAGAGTAAGAATTAAACTGAAATAATGGCATGCTGCAGATGGCTACCTCTAACCCTCCGCTCCTCTGTTCTAATCCAGACACAGGTCTTCTCTGCTGTCATTGGACCTCACTGGGATTGGCAGTTTAATTAACTTCATATCTCTGTGTGTGCCTCCGCTTCTCCCTTCACAGAAGGATGTATGTGTGGGAGCTGTGATCAACACGTCTATTACATGAAGACCGCCTGAAGCTTTTCAGCAGAGGTTTGTACAGAGATCAAGAAGATGAAGGTGGAATTTGTTGTTGAGAGTTAATTTAATGTCCAGACAGAACAAGTGTGGAGAACTATGCTTAGTGTTGGAGTCAATCAAACCATATTTACCACGTTTTAGTTAGGGCTGTGTATTGGCAAGACTCTGGCGATACGATACACATCACCATGCACATGTCACGATACGATACGATATAATACAACGAATAATTTTAATTGAACATTTTAATTATAAGAACATTGCACAATGCAACTGTAACTCACATTCAAGTTGTTTTTATGTTGAAAGAGACAGTCTGCACCACAAAAGTAAGATGTTGAAATTAATGTTTGCTTATAAATAATTCATATAAAATTGATTTGGCCACAACTTAAATCGATACCAGTATCTCCAAATAAAATATCTCAATATTTCACAGAATCGATTTTTTCTTACACCCCTAGTTTTAGTACACATTAAGACACAAAAACTTTCAGCCTGATGGTCCATGGAAAACCTTGACGAGTACTTGCATAATAAATTCATTTCCTGGCATATAATTTAGTCCCATTTTATTTCCCACTTAATTCCTTTTTTTAACCACTGCTCTGGGCCAATCTGTCTTTTCTCATCTTAAAGAACCCATTGTTGTGTCTCATTGTTTCCACCTGTGTCTAATCACTCTTCCCCTGTGCTCCTCCTGTGTCTGGTTACCCTGATTGTGTTCATCGCCAAATTTGCCCTTGTCACCTGCTTTTTATTGATCTAAATTTTCTAAATTTGGATTTGGATTTTCTCACTACGTACTTGCTCAGTCTCATTATCGGCTAATCAGTCAGTTCAAGTGTATTGACCTGCACAAAAATGCTTTAAATATAAAGATTCATTTATTGGTTAATGATCAGACAACAAAACACCCCAGTAGCAACACATTAGTATGACAACCAGGCTGTTTGTTACTGAGACTGAGACCATGGAGATAAGGGTTTACCACTGATTATGGCCTGAGTGTCATGAGGAGGGGTTTAAGGAAAAGGATTTATCACTTTGTGGTGTGAAAATATTGTTTTTATCATTAAAAGTCCCCAGTGCAAAAGAAAATAAAAAAATAACAGGTTGGAAACCACTGAGATAGAGAACTCACTAACTTCAGGTGTCAAAAACTTTAGCCGAGCTTTATTAATTAAAGTAGATAAAACAAAACCATAGTCCAAAGCAGAGGCTGACAAAAATCCACACTGGGAAAAAAAAAGAAACAGAAGCATGAAGCTCAAGTGAAACACTAGAAAAATTAAACAGAGAGTTTAATTTTTCCTTTTGGAGAACAATGTGAGGTGACACAAAACTAAGGTTGAGGTTGTGTCTAAAGGCCATACCCATGCAAAACCAACTACAGGAGGCAGATTTTCATTACACTTTATTTCCAGCATGCTGCACATGGACCATAGCAGCGAACAAACAAAAACAGCTCTGCTGATGTATATTTACAGCGCTGATGGAGAGATCGGAAGACAGAAGAAGAGACGGGAGGCATGTGTAACAGCACAGGTCTGTGAAGACATTAAGTCAACATTCATTAGAAAGATTTGCCTTATTTCAGCAGATGAGTCTGTTCTGGGCCCAACTCCCACCTTATCAAGAAGAGAAGAGAGAGAGTAAGAAGGAGAAGAAAAATCTCTGTAATTAAACGACTCTGCCTGCTAATTAAATATTGTGTGGTTTAATTAGGAAAATTATCACTGAAGCTAAATCCATCTTTACAGATTTTCTTTCAGAGGCTGTGTGGAGGGTGGGCAGTGGAGACAGGGTGGGGTTGGGGGTGGTTGGGAGGGCTAAAGAGCCGGTCATCTAATGCTCAAATGTAATTTCCTCCTATTTTCCAGAATTGTCATTTTCATTAAAGGGAATTGAAAATATGAGGCAATTAGAGGAGAGCTTGTTCTTCGGCTGAGGGGCCTGATGGCGGAAGGTGAGATGGTAGATAGCAGGGACTGAGGGATGACCTGGGATCATTCAGAATGAATTTGGTTCATCACTATCAGCTATCAACCGAAGGAAACACAACCTGAGGTGAGGCAGTGAAACGTTTTATCGTGGACTGCCTCGGGTCAGCTGTTTTATAGACACTGCAGATTCATTGGAATGTACAGTAGTAGATAAAATAAAATAAAATGAAATAACAAAGCCTGTCAACAGTCAGTTGATAAATGAAGAAGTTATTATTTTAGAATTGAAAATAAATGACACAAAATGTTGTGAAGCAGCTGGATTCATTCTTGTGAATGAACCATGGGTGGTTTGGTCCAATCAGGACCTAGAAAGGAAGAGCTGTTCAATTCTGTCTCTGCAACACATACTACATCATGCAGTGGACTTGAGTAACAACAACCACAAAGCAACAAATGAGATGAGCCAATGAGCCATCTGTATAGAGATTAGGGCTGAATGATGTGTTAAAATGTTTGGTCGGCTCCCATCAATTGACAATGCCGATATAATCACAGTCAGCAAAGACTCCATGTTCAATGGACTATTAAAGAAAAAAAAAAAAGATTAAGAAATATTTTATGCTCAGGTTGGTTTCGGCTGATACACAAAGTTCAGGTGTGCTTTTTTGGACTAAACAGTGAAAAGCAACTTTTAAAAAATGTCCTTAGAAATACAGCAAAAATGACAAAATGCTAGATGGTTCTTGTGAGCTTTGGAAGATCCTCCACGACTTGTTGTCCTGCATGTACGTTTGAAGGTAGGTCATGATGAAAGTGATGTTGTATTAATATCTTTGAACATAAAATCAACTAATAAAGGGTAGTTGCTTTGATATAATGATGTGCTGAGACTACATTCTTAGCATTTTTATTCTTCAATGATAACCATGACCTCTGCAGTGCGTCTTCTCCGGATGCACACTTACTAATGGAACGCACAGGTGTTATCCTGACAAAAGTATACAATGCATGAGATCAAGGCAGCATCCAAAACCGATACAACTGAAAAAAAGGTTTGATGATAACGGTGTGCTGAATACTTTCTGTGTTGCTTTGCATTTATCTGTGTGAAAAAGATATACATTGTTGTTCTCTGTGAAAAACGTATCCTGGCAACTCCAAACCTGCACAAAAAGGTCACGCTGGACACAGCAGTGAGTCACTGCCGTGAAATGTAAACAAATTAACTGAGTGATAATCTGCAGGCTGTACTGGAAGACAAGAAAACAACTGAAACTGCAGAAAAATATCTGGAATGAAAATAACTTAAAGCACAGTTTCTAAAAGCAATTTCACAAAGATAGGGATGTTAAAACCTATTCCTAGGTTTTCAAATTATAGGAAAGACCATTTTCTGCTATTCAGGCAAATTAAAGCACAACATAATGATTATGGCGGGTAAATACTGTATGCGTCACAAATAAATCCCTTAGCAAATTTTTATAAGCTCTAAAATAAAATGAGATAACTACTGTCCAAAAGTCAAGTTTCCAGACACACCTGAATCAGTGTAACAAATAATATAAAGAACAGTCCTCCTCTCCCTGGAGAAATAAAATCTGCACAAGTGTATACTGTAACAACATTATATATTATATAAATTTTATTACAGGAAGAACCCCGGAAAACTCATTTCAGCCTGGAATTGGTGTCTCCTTTCATCATATTTATGGGGTGAAACATGTCCTGGTAAATAAAATGCTGTTTTGTGTTCCCCTCATGTCTCCCTGATCATTTCAACAGCGTCTGTCTAGACACTGTTTGTCGTCATGAAAGCTTTGTGAGTGTTTCAGTGGTTGTCTTTTCTCCTCTTTGGGGGGGGGTGGGGTTTGGAAGCTTTGAAATCCCAACAGGTGACCCACTGTTGATTTCTACGTCCCCCGTGTGAAAAGGCTGCTTTTTGATTTTTTCTTAATGTCCATCAAAGATGAACTCGAGAGGAGGACAAAAGCTGCCGCCGGCTTAACCCACATTTATGACCCACTAAGACAGGTCAGCCATTCTGAATTTCGCCGATTTGTTTCCCTGGTGGCGTGACCCCACTGACAATGTTGGATTTAGGTCAAGTTTAAACAACAAAATTGAATCAAAGACAATGGGAGCATTTGTATTTCTGTAATCACATTTGCCCTAATGTAGATGGAATATGGAGTATGTAGGCAGCAATACAGATAATTAGTTACAATCATACTCCTAGATCAAAGATAAAAATGTCAGTGAAGTTCCATTTTACCAGGATCCACAAGAGCCCGACCCATAATTCAGTCTGCCAACATAACAAGCCCATATCAGTCTGTTTGTGTACATTTTGGCTGATCTGTTCTTATTTTTAAAAAATAATGCCATGCCTTTATTTTGACCTAGCTTCCTTTCTATTGGCTATAAGACTGTAACCATGTACTAAAGGGTTGGATGAATCCCCAGGGGAATATTTGGTCACAACACAGCCTAAATAAAGTATATATGATTAAAAATGCACTCTCCATGTTTATGTGCCACTTTTTAATGTCAGCACTAAAGTTATATTAACTCTTCTCTTCCTCTGGTCCACTCCTGCATTTATGTGCCACCTCCGGATGGCTGGTACCACACTTTTCCATTCTTCTCCTCTGTTGTAGTCCTACATATATACACTCAACAAAAATATAAACGCAACACTTTTGTTTTTGCTCCCATGTTTCATGAGATGGACTTGAAGATCTAAACTTCATTCCAGATACACAATATTACCATTCCTCTCAAACATTGTTCACAAATCTGTCTAAATGTGTGATAGTGAGCACTTCTGCTTTGCTGAGATAATCCATCCCACCTCACAGGTGTGCCACATCAAGATGCTGATCTGACATCATGATTAGTGCACAGGTGTACCTCAAACTGCCCACAATAAAAGGCCACCCTGAAATGTGCAGTTTTGTCTCACAGCAAAATGCCACAGATACCACAAGCATTGAGGGAGCGTGCAATTGGCATGCTGACAGCAGGAATGTCAACCAGATCTGTTGCTCGTGCATTGAATGTTCATTTCTCCACCATAAGCCGTCTCCAAAGGCGTTTCAGAGAATATGGCAGTACATCCAACCGGCCTCACAACCGCAGACCACGAGTAACCACACCAGCCCAGGACCTCCACATCCAGCAGGTTCACCTCCGAGATCGTCTGAGACCAGCCACTCAGACAGCTGCTGAAACAATTGGTTTGCATAACCAAACAATTTCTGCACAAACTGTCAGAAACCGTCTCAGGGAAGCTCAACTGCATGCTCGTCGTCCTCATCGGGGTCTTAACCTGCCGTAACAGACTTGAGTGGGCAAATGCTCACATTCGATGGCGTCTAGCACGTTGGAGAGGTGTTCTCTTCACGGATGAATCTCGGTTTACATTGTTCAGGGCAGATGGCAGACAGCGTGTGTGGCGTCGTGTGGGTGAGCGCTTTGCTGATGTCAATGTTGTGGATCGAGTGGCCCATGGTGGTGGTGGGGTCATGGTATGGGCAGGCATCTGTTATGGACGAAGAACACAGGTGCATTTTATTGATGGCATTTTGAATGCACAGAGATACCGTGATGAGATCCTGAGGCCCATTGTTGTGCCATACATCCATGAACATCACCTCATGTTTCAGCAAGATAATGCACGGCCCCATGTTGCAAGGATCTGTACACAATTCTTGGAAGCTGAAAATGTCCCAGTTCTTGCATGGCCAACATACTCACCGGACATGTCACCCATTGAACATGTTTGGGATGTGCTTGACCGGCGTATACGACAGCGTGCACCAGTTCCCACTAATATCCAGCAACTTCGCACAGCCATTGAAGAGGAGTGGACCAACATTCCACAGGCCACAATAGACAATCTGATAAACTCTATGCGAAGAAGATGTGTTGCACTGCATGAGGCAAATGGTGGTCACACCAGATACTGACTGGTTCTGAGTCCCCAGACCGCCAATAAAGCAGAAACAAAATGCACATTTCAGGGTGGCCTTTTATTGTGGGCAGTTTGAGGTACACCTGTGCACTAATCATGATGTCAGATCAGCATCTTGATGTGGCACACCTGTGAGGTGGGATGGATTATCTCAGCAAAGCAGAAGTGCTCACTATCACACATTTAGACAGATTTGTGAACAATGTTTGAGAGGAATGGTAATATTGTGTATCTGGAATGAAGTTTAGATCTTCAAGTCCATCTCATGAAACATGGGAGCAAAAACAAAAGTGTTGCGTTTATATTTTTGTTGAGTGTATATATATCTTATGTTTGGATGGCTGCACTTGTGTCTGTGTTCATTCCTTTTGTGGTCCACTCCCATATTCAGGTCCCTTCTTCTTCTTGGATGAACGCACTAGGTCCACTTTTTTGGTTGACTCCACTCCACTCATGCATGACTGAACTAAGCTCTTTTCCACTCTCCCATGCTTTTGGTCCACTCCTGTATTTATGTTGCCATGTTTTCACGACTGCAGTAGACTTCAGTTCCCTCTCCTCTTGTCCATATTTGCATGACTTCCTCGCCTGCTTTTCTCTTCTCTCCTCTGGTCCACTCTAGCATTCCTATGCCACTCTTGCATGTGTGCATCAAACTCCTCCCTTTCTTTTTTATCTTCCACCCTTTATATGCCATACTTTATTGTGCATTTTTATTAGTCAATGTATTAACCTGCTTATGGTACATCTTGATAGTTCAAACGTGAGTGAATGAGTAAGCTAGGTTTAGCCTGCTAAATGTAACTGTACTGTAAAAAATCTGAAGAATAATTTAGATAGTAATGGAGCCTCAGTCCTTAAGTTATGCATTTAAGTAGGGATGTCCCGATCAGGTTTTTTTGCCCTCGAGTCCGAGTCTGAGTCATTTGATTTTGAGTATCTGCCGATACCGAGTCCCGATCCGATACTTTCTATAAAGGCACTCATTGCGGCAAAACCTGTGTGTGTGTGTGTGTGTGTGTAGGCCTGTCACGATAACAGATTTTGCTGGGCGATTAATTGCCAAGAGAAATTATTGCGATAAGCGATAATATTGTCAAATCAATGTTCAACTAACATAATGATAATGACATATAATGCAAGTACACCCTTTCAAAGATCAATAAACTTTAATTTCTAAAGAACATTTAACATTGGAAAGGCCCCCAATTATCAACACTATTATTATTATTGTTATTATTAATGATATTAATATTATTATTATGAGTAGTGGTAGGCCTATTACCACAGCTTATCTGAGCATAGTCAATGGAGTTAAGTCAAACCAACTAGCACGTCATGAGCAACAGAGCCAAACAACACGCACTCTACCTGCTGCTGGGAGTGGGCTCACCTGTGCGCACATGTGTTTGTGTGCGCACGCGTTTGCGTGTGTGTATGCGCATCAGCGAATTTTAAAAACGCCACCATGTAGACAGAAACACATAAAATAGCAGAGATGGCACCAGAGGACTGGGCAAGAGGACTAGACTGGGTGGCGCTGCAGCGAGTGCCGCCAGTAAGAAGGCAGAGAACTTCACTCGTACAACGCGGACTCTCTCTGATGGCACGTTATTCATAAGCATGTTTAGTCTTGTGGTGAATTGTGTGGAAGTGTTGAACCAGTGTTGTGCAGCTTCACAGCTCTCTGTGTTGCTGTAACGTCCAAGCCCTGCAGCGCTGTGACGCACCGTGGCGACGCAGACAGCGAGCTGACAGAGGTCTGCTCAGAACATCCTGTAAACGTCACACAATGAGTTAAAAAAATAAGAACTACCTGTTGGTTTGACACATTTTAAGACAGAAGCCGCAGGCCATATTAAATCTGACGGCCGGACTTTGCACACTTTATACGCTACGACGCACCGAGTGACGCCTTTTGTCATCCAGCCTCTTTGGCAGCGAGAGGGGGGGGGGGGGGGGGGGGGGGGGAGAGGAAAACAAACAAGCGTGCAAATGTAATTTATCGCGGCCGAAAAACGTATCGAGCCCATTTAAAGTTATCGTGCAATTAATTGATTTATTGTTTAGCGACAGGCCTGTGTGTGTGTGTGCCGCCACACTGGGAGATTTCACACACGCAGCACATCGAGGTCTCGAACCAGGACCTGTCGCACCAAAAGCAGCTGTCATACCCCTGCACAGAAGGCGTTAACTTTGACAGCCCTAAAAAGTATATATCCGAGTCCTGATCGGGAGGTAATGTCCGATTCCGATCGAGTCTGAAATCACGTAATCGGGCCCGATTTCCGATCATGTGATCGGATCGGGACATCCCTACATTTAAGGTTTAATTCTAAGTGTCCAAAATAAATAGCCTACTGTAAAGGGTTAACATAGTAATCATCATTTACCTGAACCTCTGTGTTTGTTGTTTGAAAAGTTGTTTAAGTCAATGTGTTTGTGTGTACTTTTACTCGGAGCCTCATGTTAGTTCATAATGCAAGTGTTTAACCTTTGTAAAAACGTAGCCATGCCCCACACTGAATATAACCTAACCTTTAAGAGCTTACCTTTCTTCCACTGCAACTTTCCGCCACACTCACAATGACATTTTCAGGGAATAACACTAATAATGTGATCTTGTATCTATTACAAACTTGCGCCTTCATCTCATTTCTCATTTTTGTTTTCAGGCTAGGATCTGCAGTTCATTCCTGATGCATTAATATTGTCCCTTTTGTTCAGTGTATTAAAAACTCTACATTCTACCAGGAGTTCTTTACATCAGTCTCCTGCATATCAACCCTTTACTTTTGAAGCCTTTTGTAGATCATTTTATATTGTTTATGTTATGTCATGTTTTAGTCATGATGCGCACACTGAGATCATTTGTTGTTCTATTACATTTGAGCTTTCATACAAATGGTGATGTGATGTATCACATCTGCCACATCATACACATAAAGGCTCGTCTTTTATACTGATTTTGTGTCAATAAAAAACTTTAATAATTATTATTGTATTAATTATTTTCTATCTATTATTTTCTATCAGGCTGCACAGGGTATTTATGTGCCTCTTAACAACAACTTTTAGTTTCAAAAGCAGCAGATACTTCTTAGTCACTGCAGTGAGTAATGGTGCATCGTTTTTCAGGCAGCTCGGGCAGTCTACTGTGCTGCGATCAGAATATTGAAGCTTAGTGGTCTCTGTGCTGAACTGAACACCTACTGCACTGACTCCCTGCATGATTCCATTTATTATGCATATGAAAATAAACACTTCAACACTTCAGTGCCGCTTAACCGGTACTCGAACTTGACCTTTTTATTTCGCCCAATTTCCCTGAGCTGCTTGCAGGAAAAAGTGATATAGTGGTGAATCAAATTATATGAAGCCTTTTGGAATTGCATAGCCATAAACTGATCATAGCATTAACTCAGGTATGCAACAACTATGCCAAGCCAAACTTCCACATACATCATGATGGCTCAGCTGATCAATGCATCACATGCAGGGTGCAAAAACTCCTCTGATAGTTGTAGCTTCATCTGCAAGTCGCTCCTCCACCCTAGCCCCTTATTTAATGCTGCATCTGACTTAATATATATATCATATCTGCTGACAAATGAAGTTGACAGGGGCCAACATTGTACATAACCAGACACAGGCATATCTGCCAGAACTCTAGTTTTTGATCAGACTTTCTGTGAATTTGCCTTTTACACTGTGTTATGACTAATAATCCTACACAGATCCACAAGATTTGATTCTCAAACATTATAAATGTTCAGTGAAGCAGTGCACCCACCTACTTTGTTCTGCACAGTTACAGTGCTTCAGTTTCTTTATGTTTTTTGCAGTAGAAAATAATTCAACTTTTGGAACACTGCTGCTTTCGGCATTGTCGCCTCTTTCTCAGGCTGGATTTAACGATATCATTGCTGCCGGGAGGAGAGGAGGAGAGGAGAAACTGATACGCTCTGCTGTAGTTTTCTAGGGTTATCTCATGCCCCAAATGTCCATCTGCTGCCAGGATGTGATTTCTGTCCACGTCCATGGCAGTTTATCAGAGTCTGAAGGACACACTTTTCAGATAGAATACAATATGAGAATAAAATATGAGTTGACAGAAAAATTTGAAGAATTAAGATGAACGCCTTTTTCCTGAAAATAAATAGTACAAAATCATTTTGATGGCATGTGTACACATGTACCTCTATGTCAGGGGGGACTACAACTGACCTACAAAACCTGGTTTACAGCATACGTCAGGCATACAGCCGCTTGAAGGTGGAGGTAGCTGGCGGCTCACTATAAGATGAAGTTGTATCTTGTTATGGGAGTGCGAAGAGACCATATTGGTATCTGACTCTTATCTAGGTCCTGTTTTCTGTCTTCACCAGTTCTCCAGCCAAGGCACCTACCCTCTCACAGTCTCCTAGACACTCTTCATAGACATTACTCTCTCTGGACAAATCCTTCCTGAAAGACCTTGTTAAACTACGTCTGCTCAGTTTGTGTTCATAAGCTAAGTTATGGAGCAGTTTAGTTCCATAGCGTGGTAGCTTCTGTACCACCATGACTAGAAGGCTGTCCTTGCAGTGTCATGTCATGCCACTGGCAAGTATGACAGTGTTTTTTTATTATTATTATTATTATTATGGCTGCAGTTTATAGCGCTTCTATCCTTTACATCTCATTTAGCTATTCATACTCTCTAACGGCTACTATGCAAGCTGTTGGCTGACCATCTGGAACTATGTGGTCTGCCCAAGGACACTTTGACACAAGAATAGAATATCAAACCCAGACCTGACTCCCAGGGCCACAGATTTCTCTGCAAAGATTTATTGTATTATAAAGGTATATTATATACAAATACTTTAACATGGAAAAGTTCAGAAGTTCACAAAAGCAGTCTGGTCAATATTGTATAGTGATCCTCTAACCCACCCATAAACTGTGGGATATATTCAAGTCATACCAAAGGTCATTTCTGAAATATACTCCCTCAAATTAATCCAATTCACTGCGTGTCTAGACAGTACTATATCACACTTTCCCTCCCAGCAGCAGCACTGACCTGTCTGACTCTGCCGCTGTTATTCCTAACATTTAAACAGAGCTAACACAAATATCTGTAATATATCATAAGACATATTTTAGGTTGTTTGTGGAAGAAGAAAACAGCATATGGTGAGTCAACCATTAGCTGTGATGAGGACACGGCCTGTGCAGCAGTCGTCTCATTATGTTTCAGCTCAGGCAACATGGCTGTACTATATTTTGTTCTGTCTTTTATGGCACCAGGAGGAACAGAATTCTTTTATGCACACGGAGACAATTAGTTTAATTAGTTCACTCACATTTAAAGATTGCAAAGAATCTCGCTGTGGAAATCCCATTAGCGACTCTTGAATGCGCTTCTCTTTCTTAAGATTCATTTTAGATCATCAGTAGGTGATAAAGAAGCCAGTAGGAGCAAAAAAATTATTCATATACATAAGTGACACAAAATGGAGGCTTCCCAGATAGATGGATTAGAGTGTTTCTTTGACTGATTTCAGAGAAACTAATCACACCAACTTCCACAGACAATTACAGTTGGCACAAAATACAAGCAGTAATAAATTAGTTAAAGAGTGTTTAAAATGTGGTAAATGAAGCAGTAAAGAGATGTTCGACCCTAATTCTTCAGACTGCCTGCTCAATCAGACTGCTGGCTTGAAGGGCGTCCTTCCATAAGAAGTGATTGTTGGCTAAAAAGGAAATTAATTGTGTTTCATACTGCATTGTATATGCGGTAAAAAGAGAGCAAATGTGCAGATGACTGAAGAACTCCTAGCCAAGGTTTGTCTGTGGCATGTAAAAACTGATGGTTCAGTCCTCTTGGTGTCACATAAACATCACAGATTTTGTGCCACCTTCACACCTTTCTAACTTTTTCCTCCATGTTTGGGTTTCCAAAAATAATCTAAGCTGATTTGTTCGATGACCTTCCCAACTGGCTGACTGCGCTGCCACACTTGGCCCTCCAGCCTCTTAGAAGCAATCATCCACCAAAACTTCAGGAGTGATTTTTGACAGTGTGTTTTAAGTGTGACAAACAAAAAAGCTCTGTTTTCAAAACTGGTTTCTTGCAACTGAGATTGCGGGATACGATGAAGCCCTATTCTAACTCTCTTTATGTAGAGATTAAAAGGATTACAAAATGCAGCTGCTCACCTGTTACCTGGAACATCAGCGCATGAGCACATTTTATCCATTTTATCTTCCCTCCACTGGCTACCCCTCTAATTTAGAGTTGATTTACAGGTTTTATTGCTCATTTTAGAGGCTTACCCCAAAGTCTCAAGCTGGAATCCCAACAGGTATTTGTGCTGCATTCTGGCTGCACTGCGTTTTTGTTTCATCGTCAGTGTGACTTCAGGTCAACTTCTTCAGAAGAGGAGGACATTCCAGCACTGCCTGTCTGGACCAGAGACCTTATGTAAAAGTCATTTTTTATACAGTGTATATTCTGGACTGCAGCCACAATATAAGTTTGAAGTATATAGCCCGAGGGATGCAAGAGAGAAACCGCTTTGCGTCAGTTTGCCTTCCACCTACTCTCTGAGCACATATGTATTATAATGCAGCCAGACCCTTGCTAAGCTTTTCTCATTTATGTTTCTTTCTGTGTCTGGGGTTATAAAACATAGCATAGCACTGTTAATAAGTGATTGGAATGTGGATGGACTTGTGTTAACGAGAATTTCCCAGCCTGCTGATGCCAGATGCATGATGGTTGTAATTGTGTGGTTAACTCCACTTAAAAGGCATTTTTGTCAAGTTGGACTCCTCATGTGGTGTTTCATTTTGAAAATTGACCGGATTCTCTCTGCCGTTCTCACATCTGACCTCCTGCCTGCTTTATTTGGTTGGTGCAGATTGTTAGGGTTTGGCTGCAACAGAGCGCCAAAATAGACTCGCCGGAGCAGAGCAGAGGGTTGCTTCTGAGACGCTTTTGAAATGACAACATTGTAGCAATCATCTGCAGCTGGCATGGCACAGCTGAAACAAAACAAAAAATAAATATGTCCTGTGGGATCCAGGGGTCATGGCTTTACAAATACTGGTGCAGTGTTGGGATAAAAAAGATCCAACTGTTTTGTGCATGACATGCTCAGTGATCCAAGAGTCGGTCAGATTCAGTCCCACAAGACTTCAGACACGTTCCCCAAGGTCCAGTCATAGTTGTAACGGCAAACAAATTTGCTGCCAGAGGAAGCAGAAAAATGTGCTTATCTGTGAGCACTGCCTAATGCTTGGCTAGCTCACCAACAGCTACGAAAAGGAGATAGGAACGGGCATTCAAGACCACCAGTTAGTGTTGGTTTCTGGTCCTACTTTCTGCCTTATGAAGATGCAGATCATCTGGGAGAGGAAAATAAAGTTTTCAGCACTTCAGACAGGCAATATGAATTCTGCGTCTGTCAAAAAGCAAAACTCGGCGGCTAACTGCTACTTGCTAGCTTTTGAAAATCCACTGATTATTCATCAGGTAACCTTTTGAATTTCTTTCCCAGCCCAGCTTCCCCAATGTTTTGTGAGTCAAAACCTGAGGTTTGGCCCACAGAAACGTCACCCTGGCAGCATATTTACCCACAATACACATTTTTGCTGTGAAGCTGGAAGTCACTAAATGGAAAGACCTATAGATACAGTACTGTCATATTAAATGCTGTGCAACATTTTGGATTTTTGCATTAGTTTCAGAGAATCTGACACCAACTTCAGAACATCAACCACGTGGGAACCAGTAAAGAGGTTTTTTTTTTGAGACATGGAGAAATGGTAATACCTAATCTACATTTACTGGTCACTAATAGCCTCGATCCTTGGTGCCTATAGTTACATCATCTGCCTGGACCAGATCCAGGACCCATTCCATGAATAAACATAGAAAACTGTCCAGCAGCTGCAGAGACATTTTGTTCATGATGAACCCTGGTTGACCTCACAGACTGTCTAACCGGCCCTTGTAGCTTCCAGCATAAACACAATAATGCACATACAGTTCATCTTGCCAAAGCTGTTGTGCTAATGTGCTATGAAGCTAATATTCTGCAGCATTTAACTTCCAATTCAATTGTGAGGCCATGACAGATAAGTGGAATGAAATGGAATTCCTTGTTGTTTTCTGTTCTGCAGCACAGCCACTAAAGAGGAGGAGGAAGAAGAGCTGTATTGGAGTCTGGGCACACACCTGCCACACTTTAAGAGGAAAGGTTTTCCAAATCACTCTTCATCATCGTTTTTTTGCTGCATCTGAGTCTCCTTGACTCAGGCAGATGTTCCTCCAAACCTTTTAGTGTGGTAATTAGTCAGCAAGAGCTCCGTAAAGTGGCTGCTGGGAAACCTCAATATTGTATATTCAGGCATTATATTGTGAAGAATAACAATTCAAACATAATTTATTATGATCACTAGAAAAGCCTCTGATATCAGTGTAACACCTTGTGACATGACAATATCCCATGCACACATCAGTGCCAGAAATGCCAGCAGGACAAACAAACTCATCTGTAAGGCCGACAGGATCATTGGACAGAACATGGAGAAGTTTGAGTCTGTGAGAAACAGGAGGTCACTGAACAAACTGCTCTCCATCATGGACAACCCACCCTCCCCTACTCAACGGCACACTGCAGAGACAACAACTTTGGGACCCCATCTTAAAAAATGGTGCAGGTTGCTCATTAACTGTTTTCCATCTGGATGAACACAGATGATCACTATCTTACAGCTGCAGTAAAAACTGGCAAAACCTCACTGTAGCTTGTATTGAAGTCTTCCCTGTAACAGTAGAAGTGACTTCCCTCTAAAACACAGACCTTCTCACACCACCACCTTAAACTTTAATTGGAAATTTTATGTCACCTGCAGGTGACAGGAGACGTTTTATTCCTCCTCTAACACCTGTCGTCCACCAAGGTCACCCTCGAAAAGGGCCTGCACACGGAACAAGAGGGCCGCCTGATTTGCATGCATAATGGTGCATTTCCATGTTAAACGTCTTGTCAAAATGGAACACTTCAGGAGAAAATAATGGCATCACTTTCAATGGCACAGCTGGGTGTGTTCTAGTGTTGTGCTGAGATGCTTTTGCACAGAGGCACCGCCTGGTTGATTTTTTTTTTTTTAACTATCACAGTGGCAGTGGCAGGCCTTTTCACTGCAGTGAGGAATGGCGAGGAGTTGGTGCCTGAATATTAATGAAGTGCTAAACTTTGAACAATATACTTGAGATATTAAAAAACCTGCTGTTCTAAGTATTAAATTGAAAGCGTTAGTCGCTCCAGGCAGCATATTTTCAGAAGGGAAATGAAGTTTGGTGACTGTGGTGCTGTAGTGTGGGGAATTAAATGCCATTTTAGCCCACTGAACGTGACATTTTTTTCCCTTCCATCTACCTCCCTGTACCACTCATAGATGAAGTCAGAGGCATGACCTTTTCTAGTTTCCTTGAGGCTTTGCTCGAACAAAACGCCCTTCGATATTTTGCTGCGCATCTAAGCTAATTGAATCTAAAAGATTGCGTGTGAACCCAGGGCTGTGGTAATGAGAGCAGAGCTGCCTCCACACAAAAGGTCTGTAAATTGATAGAAAAGGTGGGCGAGCCCTCTGACAATTTGCCGCAGACAGAGCCTCCAAAGGGCAAGCTCCCACCCTGCCTGATCCACTGCAGGAGCCAAAAGGGCACAGAGGGACGAGTGGGGAGTTGCAGCCTCTAACCCACAGGCCCAGCTGTCTGCTTCATCAGATATCATCCTGATGCTCCACAGCTTACTCATTCCAGGTTGAAATAGAGCAACACAACTGAAATCACAGTGAAACACACCTGATTTTAATAAAGTTCAAAAATACATTTGAAGCTTTTTCTTTTTTACGATCTAGATTGGCATACACATTGGCTATTTTCTGTGAGTCCAACAAACACAACTCATATTTAATTTCAAAGAATTGGGTTCAGACTACCAGGCTGTTTTTTGTTTTGTTTTGTTTTTGTTTTGGGTCTAGATGGACACACAAATTGGATTTTCATAAGATAAGTGGAAAAAAACAGAATCTATTATCATCAGCAGCCTGCAACAGCAGCACAGTCTCACCAATATGAAACAAGTGGGGAAAGTATTGATGTGCGCATGTGTGCTTTTTCATATTTAAGTCTGATGCAAGATCATTGTAATCATGAATATGAACCGTCAAAACAGGCAAAGCTGATCCCAATTTAAAATAAATACATACATACAAATCTGAATTGTAATGTGGACACAGCCTTACTTTCTACAAAATAGAAGTCTAGTAAATCTTGGATGTGCGCCCTACTTGTAGGATGCAATATAACATGGAGACCAGACAGGCAGTTGTTGCAGGTTTTTGTAATGATTTTACTGCCCACTTACCAAACATCCAACTTATTTATTTCAATAAGTAAAAATGGAAACCCGCAGCCTCCTGAGCGCTGGCAACAGAGTGATGGTTCTGCCAGACCTGCTTCTGAATGCCTCTCTTTACCACACCTTTTCAGGTACAGACAACCAAGACAATCAACACATTCACTACCAGTGCAAGGCCAGTGGGAAAGCAGAGAATGTATCTCTCTAATTGTAAAAAAAGAAATAGGAGCTCCACATAATGTATACTATTTAAATGTATGCAGCTAGGGAAACCAGTTTCTCACTCATTCAGATAAACCAGAACGTGGAGAATTTGTATTTTTATATAGACTTCTGTCAGTGCAAAGAATGGATTTTTAGTATATTTTTAATTGACAGAAACAACAGTAATAGTAATTCCAGTGTTTAGAGAGCAGGGTGTCCTATGGAACCTGTAGCATATCATTACTGTCTGAAAAACCGTCATTAGAAATGCATTAGCTGTGCTGTGAACAGAAATGCTGCTGTTTCTCTCTCTCTCTCTCACACACACACACACACACGCACACACACACACACACACACACACACACACACACACACACACACACACACACACACACACACACACACACACACACACACACACACACACACACACACACACTGTATATGCCATTACATGCCATTTTGCCATTTCACAGTGAATTTAAAATTGAACACTAGTGGTAATAATCACAATCACTTCAAGTTACTGTTCTGGAATTTTTCTTTTATTCGCTTATAACTGACTTCTTCACTATAGTTACCTGTCTTCAGTCAACCAGCCTGTTTACTATTAACCGTAAAGTGGCATTCCTGTCGGTGCTACTTTAAAAACAATGACAGGAAGTTCTTTTTTTTTTTTTTTTTTTTTTTTAAATGTGGCCAGGAGGTCATGGTTATAATGCAATCTGTTGTCACTGTCAGTTTCTTTAATGAGGGCAAACATGGTGCATAACAGCACGGTGCTGTGGCAGAGAATTAAACACAATATTGTTTCTGGTGCCTTCAGATGCTGCAGATTTAATGAACTGATGAAAGTGTTCATGCAGTGTTGTGCAGCTGTGGACATCATATATGTATATGTAGCCTATATATTCTGGCTGATTTACTGAGTAGGAGCCATTAAGTAGACATGTCACTCCTTTTGTTTATCGCTAAATGGCGGCATGGTATGTGGTAGTGGGCAAAATGGACACAGGTGGTTAGATAGATAGTTAGATAGAACAGGTATGGGGCGGGGAGGTAGGCATGTCGCGATAAGCAATAAATCAATTAATTGCACGATAACTTTAAATGGGCTCGATGCATTTTTCAGCCGCGATAAATTACATTTGCGTGCGTGTTTGTTTTCCTCTCTCTCTCCCCCTGCCAAAGAGACTGAATGACAAAAGGCATCACTCCGGTGCGTCGTAGCGTTAAAGTGTGCAAAGTCCGGCCGTCTGACTTTATATGTCCCGCGGCTTCTGTCTTAAAATGTGTCAAATCAACAGGTAGTTCTTATTTTTTTTAACTCATTGTGTGACGTTTACGGGATGTTCTGAGCAGACCTCTGTCAGCTCGCTGTCTGCGTCGCCACGGTGCGTCACAGCGCTGCAGGGCTTGGACGCTGGTTACAGCAACGCAGAGAGCTGTGAAGCTGCACAACACCGGTTCAACACTTTGATACAATTCACCACAAGACTAAACATGCTAATGTATACAACGTGCCATCAGAGAGAGTCCGCGTTGCACAAGTTTAGTTCTCTGCCTTCTTACTGGCGCCACTCACGCGCCATTCTTTTATGTGTTTGTCGTTTTTAAAATTCACTGCAGCTGTCTGCAGCGGCCTGATGCGCATACACATGCAAACGCATGTGTACACAAACACATGCAGACACATGTGCGCACATACAGGTGAGCCCACTCCCACCAGCAGGTAGAGAGTGTGTGTTGTTTTGCTCTCTGTTGCTCATGACGTGCTAGTTGGTTTGACTCCATTGACAATGCTCAGATAAGCTATGGTAATAGGCCTACTGATAATAATAATAATATTGATGAATTATTTTTTTTTTTATTAATATAATATATTATATATATTAGAAATTAAAAGTTATTGATCTTTGAAAGGGTGTACTTGCATTATATGTCATTATATTAGTTGAACATGGTCTCAAAACAACAATATTATCGCTTATCGCAATAATTTTTCTTGGCAATTAATCGCCCAGCAAAATTTAAGGTCGCACTGTTTTTAACCGCTGACCTGTTTGTTTGTTTAGGGAATCCTGGCTTCATCAAATATACTGTATCATCACTGTCAACAATAAATTGACCCAAAGAGTACTGTGCTTTGAACAATTCATTATTGGAACATCAGTGTTTCAAAAAAAATGGCTGAAAGATGGATAGCCACTACACACTGACAGGAACTGAAGGCTTAGAAAAGAAGAACAGAGACAAGTACTTTCAAAATAAAAAAGGAAAAGGCTGGAATGTTCTGAATCCTGGCATGTTGGCAGAGTCTAACCAAAACTGCAGGTAAAGAGGTGGAGGGTGAGTGAAACTGACAGGCAGGCAGTTGTGGCAGACTTGAACTTCGCCTTTGACAACCATTGTTTATTCTTAAGTTCCAGTAAACAAAAAAAAATTTCTACTGAGATATTGTTTTTATTAGATGCTTGGATGTGAAGTTACAGTGACCTTTGACCCAAAAATCAATCAACTAGATTTTGGACATTTCAAGCTGCTGCATTCAATGGATTCTGCCACAACAGGTGCTCTCAACACGGCTCCGTGTTTATCTGTTAGATTAAAACCAGGCAGGGTGCATTACTAGTGCATCGTTAAATATGTAAACGACAGGGATGTGCAGCAATGTACGATGATTGTTTAATTGGCTAAAACATGCTCAATCAAATATATTATTAATATGGCGTCAATTGCTTAATTAATAATGTGCGCCTGTGTAAATGCTTGTGTAATGCAGACAGATCTGTGTTAATGACACTGCTGTGCTGGCCCCTCCACCTCCAGTTTGACAAATACTGCACAGTATGTTGTGTTTACTTCACCAGCAGGCCTAATATTATGATCAAATGTATTGTTTAAAGCAGCTATAATTAGTATTTTTATGCTAACAACACATTAAAATGCACAATGACAGAGTGAGAATTGAATGAATTCCCGTCTCTCGTTTTCAGACTCAGCAGGCAGTTGTTTTTAGAAGAAGAAAATCTGCTCATGTTGCAGTATAAGACTTGTTGGCAAACACCGTTGAGCAGCAGACATTGGAGGGACTAAAGAGTCTAAAAAGAGAGCTAAAGGACACTAAATAGGATTTACTTTACAGAACTACATTAGTCTTCTTTTAACCTATTTGAAATAAAACTTTATTTTGTTCTGTAATTGTTATTTAAATTTTCATGTTTATTAAAACTAATACTGAGTGCACGTTATCAGAGTTTACTTTTAGATCTACTGATAGTTTTTGAGAAGTGACAGAGTAGCTACCTGAAGTCATTTACACAGAAACATGTTTGACATGATTTGAAAAAAATCGTGGATGAAATCGAAATCGCAATATTTGCCAGAAAAAAATCGCAATTCAATTTATTCTTAAAATCGTTCAGCCCTATGATGCAGAAGTGTCAGAAGGTGTAGTTTCTCGAAGGGAGACATACTTAAGGGTGGCTTCAACTTTACAGTAGAAATACCCCTGGGAATACAACATACTGGGAATTAGACTCAAGCACTGCCAAGATGGAGAGGACCGGTGCCTCCCTGACAAATATTCTTCAGAAAACATCTGGCTAATGTGGTGTGAACTCACATCATCCAGGTTAACCTTTGATTCTCTTTCAATTGACTGTTAAACTTCATCTAGTCTCCTGTATTTGATTTGCATTGTTACTGCTCCCGAGCTTAATGGTATTAAGAAAGCGCAGTCGCTCTGTTCTCAGGGGAAATTATGGCTGTGATATTGATACAGTATAACTCACTGATCCCTCTGCCTGTTTGTAGCCATGACTTTATCTTTCCTGTGGTGCTCCCTAATGTAGCCACACAGACTGACCATGAGGCAAGCAGACTCATTACTCCACTTTACAGCCTGTCATAACACTGACAGCCCTGGGGATCGTACCTGACGTGGGAGTGCAGAGACGGAAGCAGGTGAGTAGTTTCATAAAAACTAGATTATATCTGTCAGATTTTGTTTTGCATGGTGGTTTAGCTTCTAAGTGGAAAATAGCAATTACATTCACAGTTTGTGCACCTTATCACACAGCAATTACAGCTTCTTCTTCTTCTTCTCTGAAGCCATTTAATAAATAAGCGTGTCCAGGACTGCTGGCAGCAGTGATGCTGGTCAGATTGCTGTCTGATCTGTGGAAAGCAGGGGGATTATTTTGCAGGAGAGAGGCATGAAAGTCAGTAAAATACCATTTTTGAAGGTCATAACCTTTGTTGATCTGAGCAGATGGACTAGTTTGTGATCTGGACCTTTTAGATGGAGGGTCAATGAGTGGGAGTGATGCTACTCTGCACATCCAAACAAGAGGGAATTCAAAGAGAGGAAGTGTTCCTCATAAGAAAACAGCTGTGGAACAAATGAATCCCATTATGTCTTTACATTGCTGATCCTTGTAGGGATTTTATCAACTGAAGCTAACTGCTGCAGACCACTTTGGAGGATTCTTACTTGTTCAGGCAGTTCATCACCAATGACACTGAAGTGGAGCCTTGATTATCCCTGAGAGAGGACAAAGATTGTCTTCTCTGCTAAAGCTTAGACAGAAGCAACATTTTTCTTTCTGGATTCAAGGCTCAATTGTTGGTCTTAACCTCCTTTTCAGAGCCCTAGAAGTGTGATACCCCAAGTCCATGTAATGTCACACAGTCAGCTCAACCAAGACAGCCAAACATCTTTGAGAGCACATACGGGGCAAATCTCATGAGCCTAAGAGATACAATCTGATCCCCCATCAACCTCCTCTGTTGGAGGCAAGTCCCCCCGATGCCCAAACTACTCCTTCTGAGGCCTGATGATATCACCTGTCAAGGTCGGACATTCCCTGCCCTTCCAAAGCACGGCTTCAGAAGCTGTCCTTCACTCCTAAATCAGAACATCCTTTAGGCAAACTAAGTCACTCTTCATGGTCTGTCTGTCAAATTTACATCTGCAAGTGCAGCTGCTGCAAACCTTTTTGCCTGCCATTACCTGTCGGCTAAATCGAGACTTCCTGAAAGTTTCCTTCGCCAGCAGAATGGTCTCCCTTACATGTCAAGAACCTCCAACCTTAGTATCCCAGATCCCCCAGAAACTCCTCTATGGAAAGTTTGTCACCTAAATTTAGGGGTTCCTTAAAGTGCATCCCGTGTTGAAATCAAAGTGTTCCCTCCCTCTCCAGCCAAAGCTTTAGATTCTGCAGCTGCCTGCAACCACTGTAAACTGGGAAGCCCACATGGTCCTTTAACATCAGTTTCAGACTAAGCTCGATCCGGTTCTATGGCACAGGCCTGGAAGTTCAAAGTATTCAATTTGGGCTTTTCTCCATGTTTTCTGAACTGTACCCCAAATCCAATTTATGGTTACTATTAGTCCACTTATTACTTTGGACTAATATTTTGTAGATTAACCAATAATCAATACATTATTCAGTGAGGAAAACACTTGTAAAACTGATTATTCTGTTTGGTTTTGATTTAGATGTGTTCAGTGACAAACAGGATTTTTTTTTCTTCTATTTCTTTACTCCACTGTTTAGAGACATTGGTAAAGTCACATTCAAGGTGGCAGTAAACAGTAGTGATGTGTTGCATTACAGTAAACAAGGCAACAAACTGAGGCTAATAAAATCCGAGAACTGGCCCTCTTCACTGATGGAGCCAGCCCAGTGGATCTCATTTCAGCCTGTACCACTACGTGCTGTGACAGCCTTGATAAAACTTTTAATTGCATCCCTCTGAGCTTTTCTCTGATGCCTGAGACAAATTGACTTTGGGCTAAAAGTCATGTGGTATCAGAGATTTTTTAGCGCAGTCTCCAGCAAATAATCCTTTGTAAATTTGATCTGCACCCAACAAATAGCAAATGACACACAGCTGCCTGTGACTCTCTCTCTGCCGCGTACTCCCTTTCTGTTCTTACATTAAATTAGACCTTTTCTAGATATTAATATTCTCATTATATATGACTGATCTGTTTGTATTAACTCCATTCCATGTTTTATCTGTGATAGCTTCTGCCTCAAGCAGCTGGAAATAAAATCCTGCTGTCAGGCTAGAAGATAAGATGTTATGAGAAAATAATAGTAGTCAAGAGAGAAAAAAAACATATTCCTCCTTTACAAACAGTGAATCTTTAAGCCAAGTGTAAATTCTGATTTGTTGCGACATCCATGCTGCTATGAGTGCTGTCAATACATCACCATCCTGATGTCAGCCTCTTAAGAGAACTGGCGGCTAGATACCTTTCCACTGTGAATTTTATGGAATTTTTCCAAGAAGAAAAAATTTCAGTTGCTAATTCAGACTTGTTTAAAAATGTATTTTACTTATTATCTTATTTGTTGACACAGGCTGTGTCTTACCCTTGAAACGCAAGCAGTCCAAGCTGACGGAACAAAATCTTGGTCGTCCAATAACACAAATATACACAAATATATTATGTTCTCTGCTGTACAGCCGTTTTTGTGCAAAAATCTTTACAAGCAATTTTCAGCAAGCTTCTTTAGATTGATGATCCCAGTGTCGGTGGTCACATCACCTACCACCATACATGCTACAAAGGCTACACCATCTTTGTAAGAATTGTCCAGTATATGTCTGTATGTCTGTAAGAATCTAAAACACACCTTATTTTGATTGCCACAGACAAAGAAATTGGACCTTCTGAGTCTGTTTGGTTCATACATCCTAATTAGCATTCTATGTTGCAACTCTCAGGAGGTTGTTCAGTTGTCATAGAGATGCATGAACTCATTAGTCCTTACCTGTCATCATCTACAGACTAATTACATGCACTTATGTACAGGTCTTAGGGTTGTCAGTTCTGCTGACCAGGATACTGAAGTTAGGGTAATCCAAATTTAGAGAGGCACTTTCCAGTTCTTGTGCAATCTTTAAAATATTTATGTTTTATTTTTTTTTTTTCTTATTTTAAACTTGTAAAGTTGGATTAGGACACATTTGCATGAATAACAGTAAAGCAGTGGATACAATTACAGGTTAGCCAATTAAAAAGAAAGGCTTATATTGTTCCTGGAAATGTCCTCCCACCATCCGGTTAAAAATAGAGATTCTCTTCATTCACCAGCGGCTGACGAGCTGTTGTGACAGTTTATGTCAAATTATGCTCTCAATTTACCAGCATTGAACAGAACTGTTCATTCAATCTGGGCCCACCGCATGTTTAAACTGCCACTTAAGCACAAGAAGTCTTGGAATCATACTGCATGTGTTAACATGCCCTTTTTCTCAGCTGACTTTACTGTGTTATGTTCATATACCTAAGAGATTATACTTAAAATGACATCTTTATGTAAGGCTATGAATCATGCAGTTAGTTTTTAGTGTTTAAAAAAAAAGAAACACAGGCACGAACCAAGTGGGATCTTCTAGGACTGAGACTTGAATTCAGCACAGAAGAGTTTAAATACATTACCTAAAAGAATAAAGGTCTTCATAGACAAAGCAGTTAGCAGCTTTGTTGGCATGTTGGTGGATTATTAACACGATTAACCTCAGGCCGAATCACTGGTGGTTCATAGCTTAAGGCCTGGCAAGATTGTGATTTCACTACATAAGGTAAAATAATCACTCATTATGACTAGGGCTGCAACAATTAGTCAACTAATAGTCAACAGCAAAATTGGTCAACAACTATTTTAGAAGTCGACGGGTCGATAGTGACGTGATTGCATGGTATGCTGGTTAGGGCTGTCCCGATCCGATATTGATATCGGATATCTGTCCGATATCAGCCAAAAAACAAATATCGGATTTTATTAGAAGGCATCTAAAATCTCCGATATCAACGCTCTGATAAAAGTAGGTGACGCTTCACACTCCATCACAGTTGTTGGCGGTAGTGCACCCGTTGCTGCCGCCCACTGACGAAGAAAAGCGCCCGGCTCCAGCATGTAGAGATCACGTGATCAAAACAACAAGTGTGTGTATGTGTGCGACTGTAGCAAGGAGAAGACATGTCGGCTGTGTGGCAGTATCTTTCCTCACAGTCAGACAAAGACATTGCAGCTACGTGCAAAACTTGTCATGCTCAAATTTCCCGAGGAGGCACAGAGGCAAGGAAGTTTAATATGACCAACCTCATCGCACATTTGAAGCAGCACCACAAACAACAATATGAAGAGTTTAAGAAGATCACTAGACAATGAGTTTACATTGCAGAGAGCAGTGTTACATGCACGTGAGTAACACTAATAGCGAGTAACGGTAAGAGTAGTCAGCAGTTTAATAACTGACTGATTGTTTTCTGTTCTTGTTATTAGAGAGGTGTGTTTATTTTGTTTACACTATTTGTTTAAGACTAAGAGCAATGACCACATTGTTTTGGGCCCAGTTAGTAAAACTGGAGCTGTGTGGACTCTTGAGTTTGAGCAGTTGGAGAGTGAACAATACTGTTGTTGGTTTTGTGTCCCTGCTCTCAGTTGTTCTCACCATAGTGAGCTTGCCCTGAATTATTTGCACTTTAAAAGTATAATTTGTTTTTTATTTTATTACAGAGGTTATTTTTCTGGGTCTCCTAATTTTTTTTTTTTACTTTTGTATTTTATTGAATTGTTAATAAATGGGTCTTTCTCATACCTACTGCTTCTGACAATTTATAAAGCCTTTTCTAAAAAATTTGTAATCAAAGTATGTATGATATGTGTTGATTTAGTGTTTAGTGAATATCGGCTCAATATCGGTATCGGTCGATATTCATGGCTGCAATATCGGTATAATATCGGAAGTGAAAAAGTTGTATCGGGACAGCCCTAATGCTGGTGTAATGCATTTGCAAGAGGTCCTGAGTTCGAAACCAGGATGAGCCATCTTTTAGTTCGGCGCTGGGGAAAAGGTGTGCGCGACTGTATGAGAACCATGTAGAGTCAACCGCAATGCACTTCTGACAGATGCGGGAACTAGCGAGCGAACACAGAGACACAGCTTTTATTTCCTTTAAAAAAAAAAACAAGGCAAGCAAAGCATGAACCCAGGGCTTCAGTCCCAAGATCTTCAGCTCTATTCATTGAAGTGGCAGCATGGAGGCGGATGAATCAACGACAAATTAGTGGTCCAAAGTAGTTGACTATTAGTCGACTAGTTATTAAAGGTAGGATAGGAGATTTTGAAAACTCGGTGAGAGTCAGCCAGATTTCAAAAGTAAACACACGCCCCTTTCTCTCGGAGCTCACCCCGAAGCCACGCCTCCCAATCACATGGACGCCCATTACCTGAAGACGAGCTGCGGTCTGTGACTTCGGCCATCATGCACGTACCTCTCTGGTGCACGCAGAGCAGGAAGAGAGTGACAACCAAGCAATACTCCGCGCAGGGTCCACCCGGAGGATTGGCTGATGTTTTTAGTGTTTTATAGCTTCCAAAGATGATTCATATTCTTTGTTTTAAAGTGAAACTACCGAACTAATTGGTTGCTATCGGATTGTTACACTAACTTAACAAACAGTGCATCAGAATGAAATCTCCTACCCTACCTGTAAGGTAGTCTATGACTAGTCGACTATTGAAATAGTCAATAGTTGCAGCCCTAATTATGACCATGACAAAGTCATTATTTATTATTACATTATTTATTTATAATACAGGAGCCATATAATTGATTAAAATAATTAAGCCATTTGTGAGTTTTAATATCCAAAAAAATACAAGCTCTACTTTAACAGATAACTATTACTCCACTGTTGTACATGAGTCTTTGTGTCTCCAAAAGACATATTTCAAGTTATGATATGTATTAGAGTGGTGACAGATAAAGAAATAATAAAAAAGAAGGATGATGAGAAGGAGCAGGTGTGGAGGCTGCAGGTGACTGAGGAGGCTGAAATGAAGAGATTGCATAGAGAGAGAGAAAGAAGGCAGGGAAGGCGGGGATTGTTAGAAACAAAAGAAGAGATGACGACTGATGGAACTGATGAACCTCACAGTCCAGTGAAGAGCCCTCGAGGAAAAATTTGACACATGCTGTCTCCTTTTGCTATGCTAATGCCATCAGGTATTCTGCAGGAGAGACAGAGGGAGGGCTGAGTTTCATGTCTCTTGAGACACAGAGGAGAGGGACACCTGGGGTTATGCTGTTCCACTACCAACGCACACAATGCTAATGAGTATCATCTTGGGTCTGGATGAAAAAATACCTTTTTTTTGGAGGTGGCTATTGCAAACCTGATGTTTCAACATAGGAAACAAACATTTTCTGCCTGTAGCAGGTGCTTCTCATTTACAAAGCGTACATGGTGATGCACCTTAAGATATCAATGATTCATTTGTTCCATAAAAACATGAACATTCCATTCACAGAGAGGCAGGCGTCCTCCTTCAGATGAACCAGCTTCCTGCCACTGGCGATCATGTACTAAGACACGATCCCAGCTGCAAATTGATTCCTGTCTTGTCACATAGAATAAAAAAAATGAGTTATGTGTGCTGAAATTCAGAACTGTGCACAGAAAGAGAGGTGTGGATCTCCACTTAGTAAGGATGACACAGAGAGGTCCTGACCACAGACTGGCGCCACAACTAAAGAAACCTTTTATCCTTTCTGTGGATTCAGTGAGTGGATAACTAAGGTTTAACTAGGCTTCAGTCCTAAACTGACCACAGCCCTTGACCCTTCTGCTTACCCAATTAAACTTAAGTTTACACATACAGGTAGAGGTATTCACAGATAGTTTTGCAGTTCCCAGTATACCACCCCGACATACAAGAAAACAAGATGGGCAAATCCAAGTTTTAAGAATAAAAAAAAATGGCTATGCAGAGAGAAATCAGCATCTCCTCCAGGTGTGTGCTTAACAACACAATACTCCCTTCTATTTCTTGAACTCAAATTGTTTCCTCAATTACCATATTTCTCAAAAAGCTGTTTAATGTTTGCTCCAACAAACGTCTATGTGATCTCCACATGGACCTATTCTGTTGCTCCACACTCCTATTCCTCCAAAGCAAGACTAAACGCTTGAATTGTGCATCTCACTTGCATTTTTAGTGGAGAAGATATGCAAACAGACAGGCGGAGGAATAGTTTGACTTTTAAAGATGCCATGCGTGTGTGATTCGTTGCGGTTGCTGCTCTCCCAAGCAAAGATGCTCCGCTTTGTACTCCACATACTGTCAATGTATTATTCAGCAGTTCACAGTGAGTAGCTGCGCCCTGAAAGGCACAGAGAGGTCAATGGCTCATGGAGCACTATTACCATCTCGACCCAGGACTGACTGAGTCCGCATATGTGTGAAAGCTGGAGAGAGAGAGACAGAGATGTAAATGTAAACATTCCTCAATCTCTCCACTGGGAGATTTATTCCATTTCTTCTATTTCACCTTTATCTACAAAGATACACATGGAGGAACCACACTCTGTCCCATATGTGCAAACAGAAATCCCAGAAAATATTCACCGACGTACACAAACAAAGCTCTAAAACTAACCGCAGCAGCAGGCCTGAGTCTGCGCTCTTCCAATACGAGTGATTACTTTTACATAAAAACTCCAAAATGCACTGTGCTCCTTACATTTTCAGCTCATCGCTATTTAAAATGGGCAGGTAGAGGCCTATTGGTAACCAGCCCTCCCCTGTCCATGCGTGTCTCAAAGCTTTCTCGTAAAAATGTTTGTGGACGCTGCAGACAGTGACTCCACCAGCTGTCCCTGCCCAGTACCTGGAGTCTGTGGTGGAGGTGACGGAGAGGAGGATACTGAGGAAACTCCTCAGTATTCGTAACAACACGTCTCACCCCCTTCACGACACACTGCTGTCCTACAGGAGCACATTCAGCGGTAGACTGAGACTACCGAGGAGCAGCACAGAACGCCACAGGAGGTCCTTCCTGCCAGTGGCCATCAGACTGTATAACTCCTCCCCTTTCTGTAGGGAGAAGCGCTAGATAATCATGTCAGGCATCACTGTCATTCTTATATTATGTTTACTTAGCACCTTACATCTCCATATTGTATCCATGTATCATATATTGTGCTCATACCGTGTACTGTACTCTTTTTGGATTATAGTGACACTTATACTCTGTACTTAACTGCATTTAATGTAACTTAATACCTCTGGCACAAGAATTTCCTTCGGGATTAATAAAGTTTTATCTTATCTTATCTTATCTTATCTTACTTCAAAAAAGTAACTGTTAGTCATTCATTATGCTAATCTAATGCATTAATAATAAGTGTAAATGAGTGACCATCTAAGACCTCAAAAGCCTTGATGGTCCTTTAACCAAAAATGTCAGAATGAAAGAATGAGGATCACCAGCTGCAATATAAAGTCATGTGTGACAAAGGTCAGCATTTAACATACGAACAACTAATGCAGGGTCCTAATGTTGACTGCCTGAGGTTGTGTATTTACCCTGACTGTGGGATTTACAGATTGGATCAGTGTCCGAGCTGAATTAAAGTGGCTATAAATTGCCAGACACCTTTTGTTAGAGCGGCTGAGCCGTATTGACTGTCAGCTTCAGCCGCATATTAAATCTCTTTGATTTCAAGCCCACTTTGTGAAAGACAAAGTGTTTGACAATAACACACACAGAGACAATTGTGTTTAGCTGCATAACAATCCAATCAGAGGCGAAGGACAGCAATAATGCTCCTGCAGAAAATACAGAAAAAAAACAGACCACAAAACCAGAAGTTTCATTTCAACATGACAATTGGAATTTTTGTGACAACAATAAAAAGTCAAAGGCTCATTCATTCTGTGATTCGAAGCATACTTATATCCACATTCATTAAGTGACAAAGACTTCCTGTTCAGGATTAAGCAGCTGGAATCAATCAGAGAAAACACATTCTACTACATCCCACCTGTCAATACTGCTTACTGTTTGAAGCAAAGATGCAGGAACTGGGACACTGATCTCTGTTTTGTTGGGCAATTTCATCTGTAGTTTGTAGTTTTCAAAGTGGACACCTCCAAAGTGAATACAGTCGAATTTAGCTCATCCTGTTGTTTACTTTTATTTTGTACTGCAGTTTTTTCATCTCTTTCTGTCACTCATTGGTGAAGTTTAGGCAAGTTTAGGCAATCACCGATGGGTGATTTCCAGGTCACAGGAAGAAAGAAGATACAAGCATGTAACATCAATCCACCCATCAATGCTATCACACAAAAACCAGCCATCTCAGCTGTCAATGGGCAAGAAGCAGGTACAACCCAAACAGGTCGCTAATCTATTGCAGGGCAAACAAAGACACTAACACCTCACACTCATGACCAACTCAGAGTCTGCAACAGTCTCCCAGAATCTCACCGAGACAGGACAGTGGTGGTAACACCTGACCACTGTGCTCAGTGCTGTGCGCAAGCATTAGCCTTAATGGTTTCCTTTCTTAGTTTTCCACCTCTGATCTTTTTGTGAAAGTTGAAAGTTTGCTGAAACACCGATACCCTTAGTTATAACACAATCTTGCCCATTTCACCCCAGTCAGATAACAGATGAAAGCAGCTCTCTGATTCTCACACTCAGCTCTGACTCACCGAGGTGATGACTGACTCAGTATGCAAATCAATATACAGTTGTGGGAGTGATACAATAATAAAAAAAGACTGTTTGCACCAAGTTCATATAACAGCTGCACAAGCAGTCTGTAAAAGCCTTAGATCCTGTCTCCAAAAAATGCCTGACAACTCAATGTGCTGTGGAATGAATGCAGGATCAGGCTCCCTGGATACAGACTGCCTCGCAGCATGAGGTGATTGAGTTGAAGGCTGCTGCTGGAACTGTATGGCAAACGTGTGAGAACACAGCAGCTAAAAGGTAATTGTGTTTTACATATGTTTAGACCGCGACGGACGTGGGAGGGCTTACCGTGGATGACAGCTCCAGGAGGAAGGGAGAAATAAAAAACACATCCTCACATATTATCGGCTTTACATTTAACAACTCCGCAGTAGCACTAAGGTACATGTCTGCCAAAGGCCAAAAGTTCACACAAGAGGTGCTTTCTTTCATTTAATACTAATATTTTAATTAATCAACCAATCAATCAAACTTTCTTTGTATAGCATTTTTGTGCATGTGAGCACAATTCGAAGAGCTTACAGATGATTGAGAAAGTATTAACCAATAAAATAAAATGAAATCAAAATAATAATTGACTCTTGCTCAAAATATAAATATTGGAATAAAATAACAAAGCAAGAGAAATAAAGAAATGAGCACTGCTCCTAATCTCTAGGCCAAAACTTTCCACTTCTGTGCACCTAATAATTACAGATTTCTATATTCATCATTCGGAGCCTTCCTTCTGTTTCCCCTCTGGCCAAAACGTCAATCTAACACACAAGATTCCTCCTAATCAAACACACAAATGACCGTGAAATTTGCTGAACACACTCACTCCACAGCCACAGGGATGAACCACTTGTAATGACCACATGACCTTTGTTCATGCTCTATGCACAGATATATTAACAGTAGAGGAAAAGCAGGATATTAGATTGTGGTTACGTAAAAAGACAGGACTACAAAGAGCAAAGCATTTGGTGGTGAGGAGGAGGAGGAGGAGGAGGCGTAAGGGCGTCTAACCATAGAATTTGGGGTGGGGGAGGAACTAAGAGATTATCTCCTCCACCAACCACCCACATCAGGACTGACCTCTGCAGACGCCCAGAGGGAGGGTTCTGCCACAGTTGTCATTGATCTCTCCCAGCACACACCATGGGTTTGATTGCAGGGGATTCAAAATCAATACAGCAGGGTTTCTGTGGCACACTGATATCACAGATAATAATGTGGTGGAAATCATTACTGTTAAAGTGGTTTTGTGTCATTTTAGCCAGGGTGTGTTTTTACTTTAAAATGTTTCTTTTTCATTTAGAATATTTGGCAGCATCACCGTTGTGATTTTGTAATGAAATTTTACATTACAGTTTTCCACTTTTTCTACATCCATGACTGTATAGCACACTATGCTACTACAGCCTCGCAACACCATCAATTCAACAAATAACATACTATGAAACTGTTAGTAAAGACAGACTGCCCATGGGAGTAAATATATAATATCATAATAGAAAAATATCCAACTAACATCTCCATCATATTAGGCAAAATAATCCCACAGAGATCTGGTTGAATTCCTTGGTTCCTGTGGCTCAAAAATGCCATCTGTGCACAGTAAAGGGTATTTGTATGAGTTCACATTTTGACCAATCAGAAACTTGTTTCTCTCCCTTGCTGAATGGGGAAACGAAAAATGTATGAATAGAGAACAAAATAGGGATTCATCCCAGCAACCTGAATGTGTAAATCCACCCATCTTGATCTTCACCACATTTGTCTGTCTGGTGGTCTTTGTATCAGACAACAACAGCCTGGCATAGAGGCAGGAAATTATATATTTTTTTTTTTTTAGAGATGTGATGGATGAGAGCCGGGAGATGAAAAGCACCTTAGCAGCATTCCATATTATACTGAGCGTCTGTATGAGTTACAAAAGCTGAGTGCAGAGCGCCGTATGGACAGATGTGGACAAATGATATTTCAGTGCCTGCCCAGACAAATGTTCATTAAAAGTGCTATTTCTAATGTTTCCTAATTAGCACATTATTAATGTAGCTGTCTGTGTGGTGAGGTGTGTGAACACAGTATGTCAGGTTTATTATTGGAAGGAACACAACAGGCTCAAAACTTGTGAAATATTACCACTTTAGCAGACACACAGAGAGGTCAGCATTAGCTCTTTTTAGCATGTGCATGCACCTGTAACTACCCTCTTTTTTTAGCTCTGCTTTAAAGTCTACAGACCTATTCTGTTAGCCACTAAATTCTCCTGTAAGTCTAAATTTCCATTAAACTTTAAATAGTCCTTGTGTCTCCACTCTTACACATGTGCCACTTTCTTCCTGTGGTCCTCTCTCACATTTATGTGCCATTCTTAAATGTCTGCACAATATGCCTTTTGTCTCCTGTGGTCCATTCTGCCATTTTTGTGCCACTCTTGTATGTTTACACAGTATCATTTTCCTGCCCTCTCCTCTTCTGGTCCACTCTTAAATTTATGTGCCACTCTTACATGTTTGCTCATGTGGTCCATTCTGCCATTTTTGTGCCACTCTCACATGGCTATGTCTGTCATGTCACTTTATGCTCCTTTCTTCCTTCTCTTCTGGTCCACTCTCGCAATTTTAAGCCACTCTTGGATGCGCACTATGCTCCTTCCCTCTCTTCTGGTCCACTATTGAATTTATGTACCACTCTAACATGTCAGCTCTGAGCTCATCTCTCTCTATGATCCACTCACATTTATGTGCTACTCTTGAATATCTGCACTATGATCCTTTCCTTCCTCCTTGTCTGGTCCACTCTTACATATCTACACTCTTCTCTTCTCCTCCTTTCGTTCTACTCTGACATTTATGTGCCCACATGTCTACCTCAAGCTCATTAATTCCTCTGGTCCTCACCCATATTTACGTCCCACTCTTGCACACCAATATTTTTTCTCCTCTCCTCTGTCCAGCTGACTCAAATTTATAAGCCAGTTGACAAGTAATATTCAATATTAACAGGAGGTGGCAGCAACAACACAACAACACTAATTGTTGACAACTGACATGTTCATTGAAATGCTTTAAAGGAACAAATCAGGAAGCTGTAAGTGGACTTTAAGGAAAACAGGAAAACAAAAATTGTGATTTCAAAAATCCCCTTAATAAGCAGGTCTGTCCAACCTTTTTGACAAGGACAGGGTAATAATGTTCTTTGTTTATGAATTCCTGCTTTTAATATTGTGTAAACATGATAAAATATGAAAGCTGGATAGTATGCTAGCACGTGTATTCATTAGGTGGAGACCTCCGTCTAAGAGAACCGCAGAGCCCTGGGAATAGCCGGGGGTCATTTGGATCTCATTATGGAAGAACAAGAGTCATCTTTGCTCAGGCTGCACAGAAGCCCAGTGACTCATATCATTTCTGTAATTTCTAATCAGCATTATTACTATGAAAGCTTTTCTGGCACAGCTCATTCTCCAAGGCTGGAATTTCCTTTAAAACCCCATGCTCACCCCCAATCAACATATAGAGCTGTGGACAGGGTCACTGGTAAAAGGGTTTTATCGTGCAATGTTTCAGCCTCTGTATAAAGTGATGACAAAAAGTAAATTTATACGAGTCATAATTAATGTTTGATGGGATCAATTGGAAACCTATTTATGGAGGTTAAGAAAAACAATCTCAGGACTGATTGTGTAGTGTGGTCTGAATGCCACTAGTTTAATGTAATTTCCTGAACGTGCCCCACGGAAGAGGAATGCTCATTTTTTATGACTGTGACATGCTTTTTTTTTTTTTTTGGTTGGGAAAACTTTTCTATTTCTCTGCAGCCATCGTGTCTCAAATGAATGGGCAACTGATGGCTGAGCTATTATGACTGTGGAGCTAAGCACTATTGTTGATTTATTTTTAATGAGTTTTCCAATTATGCGAGCAATAATATCCATTAGAATGTATCCATGAGAGCTGGCTGTGAAGCAGGCCTGCACTGTGCCACTTCTACTGTGCCATAGTGAGACTCCTGGGCCACAGTTTTTTTAACAAACGTGGAGTCTAAACTAAAAAAGATGTGATTCAGGTGTGAATGAAAGCTTATTAGCATCCCATTTTCTTTGTTTGCATTAAAGTAAAGTTTTGTATTGCCTTCAGGAACCGGTCCTTTTTACATTTTAAGGAAAAGCTGTGGGTAAGTATGTGTGTACGTTTGTGTCAGTTTACTCCTGACAGGAACATTAATCATTGACTATGGGCAGACACAGATCAATGTGGAAAGGTTTGCGTCCAGCCCCTGCTGGGAACATTTCTCAGTCAGAGTCCTGGAGTGACAGGCTGTAAATCACGTTTGTTTGTTGGATCAGTGGCAGTTTTAACGGCTGTTGGTGGCAGCCGATGTTGTAAACACTTGAATGCTGGAGAAAAAAAGTCACACACAATTCTTCTCACAGCTGACTTTTATGTGGTAGCTTATGTATCTGGTATGAGGGGAGATCATGGAGCCTGTATGTTTAACACGTTTTCTTTTAGCCAACGATAATAACATACTTTAGCCTTTCATGTATAAACTGCTTTAGAGGACAGAATTGTGTCTACATACCATACAATAATAATAATTTTCAGTTCAACATATCATTAAACTTCATAGTTTGCTTATTTTTTTTATTACCATTACAGTTGGTGAGTCACGCAATATTTTTCTTAAAAGTTATTAATGAAATTTCCCAAAAAATCCAGCCAGTCCTATATAAGACATAAATATTCACAGGGTGTACCAATTTGGCGCCCACTTGGGGTGGTAACTATATGAAGCATCTCAAATTTGTTGAGTGGGACAAAACTCATCTTGCCTCACGAGCTATCGAAATTCTCTTTCTGTTCTATACAAAGAACACAACAAAGATGTTTAAATGTCTAAATGTTAAGTTTGAAAAGTCAATTGAGTTAGAAAGATGTAAACTGATTAGACCTCTGTGGCCTAATATCTGCAATATCTGCATAGCTGCAGGCTACAATAGCAACTCATCAGACAACAAGTCTGGATGTCTGAAATCACCTACTCACTATATGAATAGTTCATTGTAGGGACTATAGAATTAAGTCAGCACTATTTCAATTACGTTCATTGCAGCATTGTTGTTGCATGATTAACACCAGCTAAAACAATATTAAGCACAATGCTAATGCATGCACTGCTTGTAGACTACATATTATGGTGCATTGTAGAGTGCTCCATAGAGGGTGCAATGATTTTCACTACACATTTAGACAGCACTACAACATAGACATTATCAGGTGTGATAATGTCTCTGTTCTTAAACAACTTTATCTGAAGATGCACCCTGACTGAATGAAATAAATTATTATATACAGTGACAGCCTTTCACAGATATTCCACTCTTCAGCCCACAGCATAGGGGGCTGGAGCATGTCCTAGCTGACATGAGTACATCCTGTTTACACCTGCGTTCAATGTAAGGTCAACATGCACATGAAGAGAACTAAAAAAAAGGAACAACACATCTTGTTGTTGTTCTTTTGCTGGATTCCATTTGTTCTTTAAGTCACATAAAATATATGATTAGGAAAAGCTCATTCTACATGCATCAGTTTGACCCAGAGACACACTCTCTGCCCTCCATCCTGCTTTCAATATTCGTCCATTTCCCTTCTTTCATTAATTTCTTCGTTAAGAGAATTTTCAGCCGCTTCTATTTTCAACTCTTTCTTATTGATTCTGTTTGATGAACACATGTAGGTAGTGAACAAGATTCTGCCTGGGGCCAAATGCACCCACAGATATAAGGAGAAACCGAGCGTATATGTCCGTCCATACGCAATCAGACTAGCAGCACGACAGAAACACACTGAGCTTTAATTTCCATGTAATTGGATATAGGCCTCTCCTGCAGATTAGATTTACAGTAATTAGTCCTCTCATGTGGAGGGAACACAGCCAGTGTCTCTACATTGCATTATTAAGCCTCCCCCTTATTAACACTGGTAAACAATAAGGAGAACCACAAAAAAAATCACATCAGCACAGAAACTGTGGGAGAATCAGTCGTTTCTCCTCGCACCACAGGTATGCGATGTGTCTGGGATTTAAAAATGGCTGCTGCTGAATAAATAAAAGGTAGACAATGGCAGCAGTTCTGCTTTTGGTTGGAGCTGTTCTCTGTCATTAGAAGCGTTGTTGCAGAGATAAGCGCGTGGCTATTATAGGCCCGGGCCTGCATCCACCTTATCTCCTTCTGCTATAATAACCCAGCCACACCGGCAGCCTGGACACGGATAAGGGCGTCAATGTGAAAGTATGTGTATGTGTGTTGGTGGGTTCACCTACTATCGCAGAGAAACAGTGAATGGCTCATAATTTTTATATCATTTTTCTTCCAGTGTGGAATAAGTATTTAAACCTTAAGCAGTGTATTTAGTGAGTTTTAGGTGTGCTTTTTAAAAATATTCATGGATTTTAACATGCAGCAATCTATGACAAGTGCCATAAGACTGCAGTTCCTCCTGAGTCCACTAGAGACTCAGACTAGAAACTGGTTTCCATGTTAAAATGTCAAACTTTAACACAGAAATAAGTAGAGATGTCTCGATCAGGTTTTTTTGCCCTCGAGTCCGAGTCCGAGTCATTTGATTTTGAGTATCTGTCGATACCGAGTCCCGATCCGATACTTTCAAGATTCTCTATAAATCCACGCTAAGTGATTTCAGACGTTGTAACAGCTCATCGAGACCTCGAACCCAGGACCTCTCGCACCAAAACCAGCTACCCTAATAAATATATATCCAAGTCCTGATTGGGAGGCAACATCCGATTCCGATCGAGTCTGAAATCACGTAATCGGGCCCGATTTCCGATCACGTGATCGGATCGGGACATCCCTAGAAATAAGCATATTTGCAGACCGATACCTACAGCTATTTTTGTCTCTGACATGTGTTATGGTTTAGGAAATGGTGAAAGGGGCCACTGCTATTAATAAATACTTGGTAGGTGATTTGGTGAACCAACCTGCCAGTTGCTGGTCCTCAAAAATCAGGCATGGGTAACACGAAAAGGTCACAAGAATCTTTGAAAACTAGCCGTTAGCTTGTTAGCAGATGATGCTGCCTTCCTTGTAAGGCAAATAAAATCCACATAAATAACAAACAAGTACTTTCTCACAAGAGGTCAACCGGTCCAAACCATCCGCGGTTCAGCCACAAGCACACAGCCTGAAGCCAGACAGGCAGATCTGAGCTGTGATCTCACAAATCTCACAGAACAGCAGCTGTGCTATGTAAGATAAGTTCTCAGTCAATGACAACTGTGACTCCAGGGCGTCAGCATAGATCTGGTTATAAAGTAAGGCTGCACCAGGGGGGTACAAACACAACATGCAAACAATTTCATTTTTACTATGTTCTGTACAACTACTATGTTTGTTATGCTTTCAGTTTAGGGAGGATGAACCCAAATGCAGACAAGACTAAACTAAAACAAACAATAGATATCAAACAAAACAGGAACAAGGCAGAAGGAGAGAAAACTGAATGAGAACACACAGGAAATAACAGCTTTACAACTTTAAAACTAGGGTAAACAATATACCTCACCAGCTTAATAACATTTAGAGCTCACAAACATATAATTCCCTTTTTACTAGCAATACACACACACAGCAAAGAAAACCGTTGCAGGCCTGTATGTCCTCAAAAATGATTCCACCTCTACGTCTCTGTCCTCAGCAGAAGTAAAGTCATTTAGACTCACCGTCCAGTGGAGAGTCTGCAGAAATAATCCCCAATCAGCTGAGAAGGAGCAGAAGAATCAGCAATGGCGTCTTCAGGAAGGGCTCCTAGCCCAGATGGCGGTAGCGGGAATGTTCAATACCAACACTCAGTCCAGACGAAGGAACCCGACAGTGGTGTCAATAGTCTGTCTTTTGAAGCACACGGTCCATTTTCCCTCTGAAACGGACCTCAGCACCGCAAAGACTCTCATCCAGACACCTGTGCGTAGCTGCGGCACGTCTTCTCAAGCCGCTAGCTGGAGTTAGCTTAGCGCAGTACAGGAGGTCGTGCTAGACGCAAGAAAGTCTTTTACTCCAGTCGATGATAAACTACTTAAACTCTTGCTCAAACAATCCCACAATACATTCACACACAATACACTCACACAAAGATAAACCCGGTTTGTAACCAGTATGTCGCTAAAACGTTTCTTCCTTCTCTTCTTCTCATGCTTCTCTACGCACTTCCGCACTCTTTCGTTCCTAGCCCCGCCCCCTCATACCTCATCCAATCGCTACAGGTGACCTTGACTGACAGCAGCAGCGACTAATGAAAATAAACAAATGAAAATAAAGGCACATACCTATTTATAATACCTCATTTTTCTTGCGTTACCTTGCAGCTTTACTTTTACCATTTTTTTATTAATTAATATAGAATTCAGTTAACCGTTTCATTTCAATTACTGTTTAAAAAATATATACAACATCATATTTTTATCAAAAATATACTTCTACCTAATTAAATCCATGTCACATTTGTTTTTCACAGGACTACATAACAATCAAATATAATATTCAATACACATGTAAACAGACTATGAGAACTTTAACTTTTAAGATTTGTTCAACATATGCCAGCAGCATGTGTCTGTGTGTTTCTGTTACAAAGTTTTCCCCCAATCAAGTTTCCATGTGAAGTGCCGTCTAATCAGTTTGCAGCTGGAGTGGCTCATAACTGTCGAACACGGAACTTGTTAAAGTGGAAGCTGCAAAAACAGATGTCCTCATGAATTAGTGAGGGACCCATGAAAAATTAACAGACGACCCAGGACATAAGGCCAGGGGGCTTATGCTCATTTAATTCTTCTTTCAACATGCAATATGCTGCCTCCAGTTATTGTTTTCACTGTCTGTCCTTGTCCAGCTGCAGCCGGCCCTTTTTTTTTTTGTGACAAATTAAAAGTGACGCCGACATGTCCATCGAAAATAAACAACACAACACAACACGGCATAGACTCTGGGATTACTGGCCTCATCAGGCTCGCTGCTAAAAGGCTTCAAAGTAGTCTCAGATGTGGTGATCTCACTCTCAGCAGCGTTGTTAATGATGATAATATTGATATTTTCACTGCTGTTATGACAGAATCCTCAGTGCTGCTATCTACACTGGTAAAAAAAAATGTATATACAAACATCATTGTCATGTAGTGTCACTGTGCAGTGCAGTGGCAGCACATTAGATCCTTTCAAAAGCCCAGTGCAGGGTCAAAGACAGTACAGTCATGAGCTGCTTATCAGCATGTTGGGTTGTGTTTTTAATGAGCTAAAGCTACCGAAACCTGGGTGACTCAGCTCGGCTGCACCACCCAGCATGCTACAGCTTATAGAGAACTGCTGCACTGTCAAAACTAAACTCTAACAAAGAGTTACTGAGCCAAATGGTTGAGGGTAAGCTGCAGCACCACCACTACATGGTCCACATAGCCCATAGCAATAGCAACATACTGTTTAGCTTGTTGGTTCTGCCATAATTGGCGATGTCATAACACAGGTCAAACTATTCATTTTACCCTTCAATAGCTGATATTAACATGAGCTAGCTTACACTATACTGCAGCCTACATTATATTCAGCAGTCCAGTAAACATATCATAGACTGTATAAAAGATGGATGACATGACAGCTCTCCAAGAGTGCAGTGTTAATTTTGTTGGCGAATCATTTTCGTCATAGTTTTCGTTAACGGCCTTTTTTGGCTGATAAAAATGAGACGATAACTAAATAAAAACTAACGCACGGTGCCAAAAACGCAGACGAAATGTACTGACACTTTCGTCAACGAATAAAAACGAGACAAAATTATTGATGGAGATGAGATCCAATCGGAGCAAATGTTGTTTGTGGAAGGGAGGGACGAATCAGGAGACGGCGGCAGAGAGCCAATCAGAAGTGATCTCATATATTTATTAGGGCTGTCAAAGTTAACGCTTTCTGTGCAGGGTGGTTCTGTGTCTTGTAGTGTAGGGGTATGACAGTCGCTTTTGGCGCGATAGATCCTGGGTTTGAGACCTCCCAGTGCGACACACACACACACACACACACACACAGGTTTTGCCGTAATGAGTGCCTTTATAGAAAGTATTGGATCGGGAATCGGCAGATACTCAAAATCGGCAGATACTCAAAATCAAATGACTCAAGGGCAAAAAAACCTGATCGGGACATCCCTAATCAAGACAAACAAGACGGTTTGCAAACCGTGTGGAGTGAAAACACAATAAAGGTGAAGCGACATTTGCAGACGAGTCATCTTAACTTCCGTTCAAAGATACACCTGACAAAATCTATAAATGAAGACACCGCTGCTGATGGTTTTACAGCATGCGACCTGTTTCTAAGCTGTCACTGAAGTGTTTTGCTGTAGTTATGGAGGATTCATGAAGAAGGTCATGACTGAACAGTGTGTTCAGGGAGAGCAGCTCACTGTTCATTGGTTCTTTTATGAAAAGGTCATAGCAACTAAATAAAGAGGTGTTTGATTCAAACAACACAAGTTAAAGCTGTGCCTGTTTTTATTGCACTTCAAACCTTAATTATTTCATGAAAAAATATATATCATCAGAATTTTAGTCGACTAAATCCAGATTTAGTCGACTAAAACTAGACTAAAAGTTCAAAAATGTTGATGACTAAAATGTGACTAAAATCAAATGACATTTTAGTCACCAGACTAAAATAAAAACTAAATCTGAAATTGCTGCCAAAATTAACACTGCAAGAGTGAGGCCAAAACATCTTCATTGCCCCCGGGTGGTTGGTCATAAACCTCACCTCCTCCACGTTAGTGCATAGCGCACATGGACTAGTTTTTAGCATAATTACCCTTTTCTTCAAAAATGTTTAGCTGGTTACTCTTAAATAAAATAGGAAGTAGTAACATTGAGCGAGCAGCTGCTGGCTCATTGCTCCACCATGCAGCTTTACCTCAGCCTCTACTGTGCAGACTCTGGCTCCAAGATGGCATCTTCTTCCAACATGGCAGCGCCTGTACGTGAAGGCAGGACCCTGTCATCCATCTTTGTATACAGAACAGTCTATGTATTAATCAGACATGCACAGACCAGCATGTGCATTATTAAATATCACAACTTTAATACCAGCGTTTGAAGCATATAGACTTCCTATTTAATGAAAGCACCAGCACAGTGGATAACCTGCTTCACTTCCTGAAGGCTGTTACATGTTCGTACATATCTAAATGTGGAATTGTAAGTATTTTATTGTAGATTTACATAAGGACAGTAGAATCATTGCTTTAAGTAGCACAACCAGTCATCGTTGTTAATCAGAATCATTAGTAAAATCCTTGCTTTTATAAGCCTCTTCGCTGCTGTGCATCAGGATGCAGAATGAGCTGTATTAAATCTCCATTTTAAACAGTTCAGAAGAGGACAGTGTTGTTAGTGTCACAACACATTTGAGCTCTGAAGGCTAAAAGCCTCATTCTCAAGCCAAAAACAGTGCAGCCGCTTTAATAAATGTGGTGGCACATTTACCTCCGCACTTCATGTTTCTGCTGGGTGTCTCTTCCAATTAGCTCGCTTAAATCTCCCTAATGTGAAAGCATGTCTGTAAGGCCACAAAAAATGTGTGTGAGTGTGTGTGTGTGTGTGTGAAAGTCATTTAAAAAAAAAAAAAAGCTCCTTAGAGCCAGAGGCGGCAGGAGCACAGATGACCACACAGACCACATGGCCATACATCCCAGCCATACACAAACAGCTGAGCGTGAGACTGTGACACCATCACAGCCCCAGGCTGCAGGCTGTCCACCATGCAGACATTCAAGCAGGCTGCAGGGATTTGTTCTAATTCAGTCAGAGCAGCGCTGATGTTGGGTGATAAGGTCTGGCTTGCAGTTCCATGTCATATTAAGCGTGCTGGATGGGCTTCAGCTCACAGATCTGTGCATGTTCTTCACACCTAACTGGGAAAAAAAGAGAAACAAACTAACAGCAAAAGACCAAGAATATGGAAACAACCTCTGAGTTTACACGTACACAGGTATCTGTAAAAACGAATATTTCCTTCCCTCCATTTTCCAAAATAACATCGTGCACACATCGTTTTCAAAAAAGTTTCTGTTTACATTAACCCGCATAAACACGCTCCCAAGAGCCGTCATAACTACTCCAGGCCTGTGGGTGGCAGTGTAGGAAGAAGGAGAAAGCCGAGCGAGCCAATCAGAAGCCTCGTCGACGCAGTCTGGCTCTTTGAGTCAGAAGTTGTTCCAACATTGCTGAACCTGGAGACCTGACATGTCGCTGCTCCTCCACTCAGTAAGAGGAGCTGTAATTAAAATGCAAACACATAAAAAGTGCTGACACCAGCAGAAATGCAAACGCTACCCGGAATGCTTCCATTACTAAACTACAGCTGCTCAGGCAGCCGTACTACACAAAAAAAGGTCGCACCAACTGACAGCAGACTGCCGCAAACTCCGTTTTCTCTGTTTTTGTCCGTTCACATTGAAGCGCGAATACAGCGTTTTCCAAAATCTCCACTTTTTCTGGAATTTTTTGAAAGATTCGTTTTCAGAGGCAAAAACTCTGTTTATGTGTAAATGAAAGATACAAACGAAGGAAAAGTCTCCGTATTTACAGATACCCTGTTTGTGGAAACGGGGTCTGAGGTAACACATGGGATAAATACACACAGGTGGAAACAAATCAATCACAGAGGAAAGAAAGTGACAGGAAGTAAACAAGGAAAGACAAAGTATAAAGAAGTATAAAGAGGAGACGTGTGTTATGACCCGCTCGTTCTGATCACAACAATAGTCGAAGACATGCTATTTAATTAAATAAAGCAATTAACAACAAAGCCCTATATGCTTTCACGATGCTACACCTTTGGACCTTACAACTATTAAGATGGCTTCACCTAGGAGGTGATGGCTCTTCAAAATAAAACACACTTAAAATAAGCTTGCTTAAAGTCTAAAAGTATAAATAAAACACTGTTAACAAACATACACAACTATGAACACACACTCACATATTACGCTCACACAGAGATAAAAGTCCCAAAAATAAAAGCCCCAAGGTCATTACAAGAAGGTAATAAGAGGAGCTAGGAAAAGCTTCTCTGAGCTAACAGATGCTAGCTGGAGCTAACCAAGTAAAACACATAAAACAGACCACTTCCTCTTCTAGCTCCATCACTGCAGCCGTTCCTGGATCTGATGCAACCCTGAATTCTGACCATTTCTGCAGAAACAGGCAGACTCTGCAGCACACAGTAAATCCACAGTGTTTGGAGCGTCAGGGTGGCAGCTGTCTGTAGGTGTATCTGAACTCTGAAAGAGGAGAATTGATGCTTTGGATGGAAAAACTGAATTTTGCACATTTCATCAGGGAACAAACAGATGGTTAGCAGGTGACTCACTGCTGTGTGTATTATTGGATTTTCCTCTTTCCCTCTGGCTGATAAATACACTTACTTATTAAACCCTTTATTTACACCTTTAATGAAAGTTTACTGTTTCTTCTGCCATATGTTTTTCTTGTTTCCAAGCAGCAGGGACGGTACAGTCTCATTGTAACACTGCAGGATAAGACGTGTCATACAGAATATATTTAGTTTCAGCACTCACCATGAAGCTTCACAGTGTGAGTCCAATATGAAAAGAGAAGGATTCGCTGCCAAAACTGTGTCGATGCAGCATCGATGTCTGATTATCTGGGCTCAGACAGACATTTTAAAGCTCACAAAATGTTCAGAGCTGCTTCAAAATCTGACCTCTGAACCTGGGGGTTAGTTCCAGACTTTCTTCCGCTGACATCAACACTTAAAACAAAGATAAGACTGTTTCCTTGACTCCCATGAACCATGGCGTGGTGTTGGCGGGGTTGGTCCGATCACGGAGCACTTAATGCCCCCTTGAAAAGCTCATCTGGCTGCAGCACGGTGTGAAGGTTCAGGCTGGTGGACTGCACAGCTGCTGCTGGTCGTCAGCGTCCTGCTCTTCCTCCTCCTCCTCCTCCTCCATCACCCACGGGCTGCAGAAACACCACGACCGGTCGTACAGATGAGCAAAATGTCAGTCGAGCAGCAGTCCATTAAAAGCCGTTGTCAGGTCTTTGTGAGATGGAGCATGAGTGGAGGCTAATGCCTGTTGATGGCCTAATTAACAACGTGAGGTTAATGTGTCTGGATGGAAGCTAACGATGTTACAGGCCACACTCTTTCCTTCCTCCTTGCACGAATGCTGAAAGCGGATAAAAACAAAGCGGGTGAAGTCACGACAGTTCAGACAGTTATTACACCATGAGTCAGGAGTTCATAAACAATACGAGGATATGTGGGAGTTGTTGACACAGCCGTCATGACAGCTGTAACCGCTCCATCTCCGAAGGTCAAACAGCCTTCATTTCTCAGTAAGCAGATGCTGACAAAGACGATGAAGGAAAAAGCTGATGTGTGATAACACCACGATTATCTGATCGCATGAAAACATGTCAGAAGTGAGGACCGCTGCTGCCGTGAAGCCTCCCGGTTCGGTTCTGACTCCGTGTTTGTCTCTGGCAGAGAGTGACAGAGTGAACACATGCCAGCTTGAAAGGCCCAGGTGAGCTACATCAGCTGATGATGTCAGCAGTGCTCAGGGCTCAGAGCAGGGCTGCCTCCACGTCAGTGGGCGGAGCTTCACAGTCTGATCCAGAGTTCTTGGGATTGAAATGTTCTTATATTGATATAGAAGTAGAAGACTTATGTTGGCTGAAAACTGCAATGCAGGAGCATTTCTTTACAAATGAACTTTCAAAATAAGAGCATGAGGATTAGTCAAAACAAAGGGATATGGCTACGAATGGAGATTATTAATGTGCTAATAATCACATAAAGAAACAACATAATCTTCAACAATTCAATACTCACATATTCCTTAGCCTGGGTTTACTAGCTTAAGCTAATTGTTAGCTGAGCAAATTTGGAAGACTTCCTGTTTGTATTAGGACATTCTGCTCCTGTTGCCTAGCAACCTGCAGCAGACAAAACCAAGCGGAAGTTTTCTCTGGTATTATTTTGTACAAACAACAAAATTACATTTCCAAAACACATTTCCAAGCTCCAAACTCTACCTGAAAGGCAGCGGTACGTTCTTCTTATAAACCTTCTGCGTGCTCTCCTCTCGCACAATTTAGGGTTGAACTCATCACATAATCGATCACATGATCCATCTTCACTCGCAGACTTTTGTCGCCGTCTATCTGAGGTCAACATGAACGCCAAACACAACAACAACTCGAACTGTCCGCTCCCGTCATCACTTCCAAGTCATCCCAGAAGTTAGGACATTCCCTTTCCGGTAGATTTTGAAACGTATATAAATTTAAATTTGTCTCGGCATTTGTAAAAGTGTTTTGAGCTTTGTAATTTTGGATTGCACCTCCTAGCCACCGTACATCAATGACACAATGAATTCTGGGATATGCTGGGCTGTGAAGGATCTACACAAAGAATTTGAAGGAGCCTTCGACGTGTCGTAGCTTTAATTTTTTTTTAATTTGATGAAAAATCGCAGACAGCTGATGGTTTATTATATAGATATGCTTTTATTAGAAATAAGACACATTCATTTTGTGCTCTGAAAACTGTACATTAACAAAGAGGCGACCCCAGTCAAATAAAAAGGGGGAGGTGGGAGGGAGGTGTGTGTGTGTGTGTGTGTGTGTGTGTGTGTGGCAGGGTGGGGCGCAAACTGGAGGCCGGCAGTCAGGGATTGGACAAGTACAGGATCTGAGGGAGTGACCGGTGGTGATATCAAAACACACACTGTTACATTGCGATACAGAACACTCGTATAGTCCGGTAGGTCCTATCCCGGAAGGACAGGGGGGGGGGGGGGGGGGGGGGGGGGGTGGGAGGATCGGTATCAGAATAATCATGTTCATATTTATAATAATGATAACAACTATCCCCAAGCACAGTAAGAAAGATATTTATAGGCTAAAATCCATTCTGTAGAACTCTGTTGAAATAATTACAATGCTGTACATCAGGACTCCAAATGAGCCTTGTGCTTTCTCTATGTGCAGCCACCATCCCTCCCACTGCCTTATATCACCACCTTTAATCATCATCACATATATATTTATAGATCCAATCATCATTTATTCGTCTTCACACACACACACACACACACACACACAGGCAGGCGCTTCTCCTTCGTCTTTGCCTGCATGTACATCGAGAGAAACAACACGTGTCTGTTCAACGTGGCGTCCATGTTGTCCCTCTGCGGGGGCAGCGCTGAGGTTCGAGGCTGCGCTCCGGGCAGCTCTGAGGTGTCTGTCGACGAGAAGGCAACCTGCCATTTATTTTGGCTCAGAGAGATGTTTGTGTGTTTGTTTGTTTTCCTCCCATCTCCCCCCTTTGTTTGTCTGCAGGGCTGACCTTACCCTGCTGAGATCAGCAGCAGGAGGAGGAGGAGGAGGAGCATAGACGAGAGGGGGTGGGGGGGGCGCTAACGAGCCAAAATGATTGGAGGTGGAGGAGCGAGCGGCATTGAGGGGCACGTGGGTATATGTTTGGCAGTCTGCCCCCTCAAACCCTTTTGTCTTCTCGAGATAGAAAAGTAATCCAAAGGCAGGAAGAGGAGAGCGGAGCGCTGACGCAACCACACTCCAGAAAAAGAGACATGATTATGATTGTTACATCATAACCGCTTCATACAGCTGGAAACACTGCGTGGTTATTTTAGCTGTATGATGCGCATGTAGTAGCTTGATCTGCTACTCGGGCAATCCGTCACCCCGTGAGCCAGCAGACCGGAGGAAGATGGTCTGAGTGTGTTTGCTGACATCAAAACATCAAAATGAAGCGACAGAGACGGAGACGCTGTGTTCCTGCCTCCTCCTCCTTCCTTCCGCCTCGTCTTCTTGCAGCCTTGGAGTAGAAATACACAGCAGGGCAGTGTGTGTGTGTGTGTGTGTGTGTGTGTGTGTGTGTGTGTGTGTGAGAGCATTGGGGCGAATTAAGGGGGGGTTTGGGATTTGCAGGGTGTGAGGCCTGGAGGCTACATCACACCTCCGTTTGCAGGTCCATGATCTCCTGGCCCACCAGTGGAATGGTGGCGCTGGTCTTCTCCCACTCCACTGTCTGCAGCTCCAGAGGGGAGGCGGCCACCGTCTCCAGGTCCTTCCTCACCCAGGACGGAGGGGAGTGGGTCTTTCGGATGCCCTCCCACGCCCTCTTACTCGGGGTCTGCTGCTTGTCCTAAAGGCGAAAAAAAAGGAAAAGGTTTTGTTTGTCTTCATAAAATCTGTGATGTGTTTTTCTTTACTCAAGCTGCCTGAATATGAGGCTGTGGTTTCTACATGTTTTCCAGAATGACTGCGCTGCTGGCATGAGAACAGGGATGGTGATGGTCTTACATCATACATACATACTGACCTTGTATATTGTATAATATACAAGTGGAAACCTTCGGGGGCTGATACATGAAGCCTGTGCAGAAGTTTTAAAAACTGCAGTTCCACCCCATGGCCTCTGGGGGCATAGTCCAACCCACACAGACCTCCATGTTAAACTGTCCAACCTGTTTACTGCCTGGTAAACAAACACTAACATCAACCAACTTTAACTCATTGTGCTCGTGCACGCTTTGTGTGCGCACACAAGTGCACAATACCTGTTGTTGTGTCCCATTCTGGATATTTCCATTACTGGACATGCATGCAATTTACAGCGTGCACGTGTGCATGAGGTTAAATCTGTATTTACAGGACATATAGCAACACTAGCCCATTGCTAATCTACTGAGCTAACAATAGTAGCTGTGCTTCCTGTTGTACCCACTGGACACAATGATGGTTTCTGACAACAGCATTCACGGCTGCTAATTTTAGAAACTAGTCCTGCTAAGACGATGAGTGTGGCGACCACACGCGAATGTTGCTGAACAGGTGGAACAGATATGTGCTTGAATATCCGGCAGTGACCCCTTCTCTGCAGCTTCTGTGCAGCTTGGTGAAGTGTGAAGCTTGTTAACAACTGGATTTAAAGAAATAAACACCTAAATGAACCCTGTAATTAGCTTAGCTTAGCATAAGGACTGTTAGCAGGTAGGAACAGGCCATCTCCTTTGATGCTCACTAATGTATCACAACACAACATGACAGGAACACACGGTTAATATCACACTGAATAAATTTGTATGTCCATGAAAATGATGGACATGAGATGAATACAAAGGTGCTCTGATACTGTGCTTCCTACTGGTCTCACTGAATATGGATGAACTGAATGATACACTTTAAAATTCTGTTTTCTTTTTTAACCTGATGATGATGACACACGGTGCCCCTCTAAATTCTGATTGGAGGTGATTTTCTGATCTCTTTGAAAAGTTAAAGCTGGTACATGGACTAAGTAGAAGTGCTGAGGGAGGATAAACTGTGGCGGCACATCCTCAAAACACATCTTGTACCCACAGTGGAGAAGTAGATCTCTCTGCCTCTTCCACTTCAGTGACCATTATGTCACAGAATGTTTGTTGTTGTGCGATCGTGTACGTCTGTTCTGACCTGTGAAGTTGGACCTGACTTCATAGCTGTGAAACAAACAGAGCTCAGGGGATCATCTGCAGCTAACAAAGCCAACATGCTGCGTGTGACTTCAACATTAACCCCCTTTCCTATTGGTTAGAGGGCAGAAAGAGACTATATGAGTCATTGTTTAGCTAGATAAAGAAAGAACAGAAGAACAACTTACACCCCTACACAGCTAATAATACTGTCCTGAATGTCATCCTGACATTATCAGCCGTGGAGCGGCTGTTAGCTGGCAGCTGAAGGCTTGTTTGGGCTCAGAACTCTTATGTAGTGTGTCTGAAGCTAGAATCATCTTCACATAATAAACCATCATGAAGTAAAAACATGAGTATGTCCCACTATCAGTATGTCCCGGCATGTCTACACACCTGATTTGCTCTGACGTTGCTAACTGATGTGTGGCTAAGATGGAAAAGGGCCGCCACTGACGCAACCGCCCCACAAAGGGGACAAAAACAACTGTGTCTACACCGAGACGTGAACACGTGATGGTGTATTAGGGCCATAAATGGGGTTTGTTGTGTTGATGAACTTTTGAATTTTCTGGTTTTTGCCCCTGATCATCTGAATCCTATTTTTAATGATCTCATATTTCCATAGCAACAGATCCAGGCATCACATGCTGCCATCACTGCTACATTTGAGCATTTTTGACATTGTACCAGCTGCTAGCTCAGCTTTTAGAGCGGCTAAGTCTGTAGTTAGCACACCCACCCACCCACCCACACACCCACCCACCCAGCATCCTGTACCCACACAGCTAACTCGTCCTGGCACTGCTGCTGTGATCAGATAGAAACACAGCCTTTAAATGGCTGCACTCACAAGTAAACAAGAAACTCTACTCATGTGTGGTTATTTTTTTTTTCTACTTAAGAGAGAAAGATTAGATTATTAGGGGAGGGGAGGGGCGGGACAGAATAAAGTTAAACTCTTTACACTCATGTTGGTCTTGTCGCTGCTGGCAGAGGACACACTCCATCTTTTGGCAGCTTTGGCGTCAACAGGTGGAGAGTCTCTATCCTTGTCTGCACTGTGAATCTTCCTGTTCAGGTCCTGAAACATGTCCTGGTGGCGTTTCCGGGTGTGCATTATTTTCTACACAGGAACATTGCACGTTACGTACAAAGGTAAACAGCACAGGCTAGCATCAATCCTGCTTCCACCGCCTCTAATCTCAGCACTACAGTCTAACTTTACAAACAAACATCTAGCGGTATGAACAGCTAAGAGACATATCAGCTTTTTTTTTTTTTTTTTGCTCTGTAGGAATCAAAGAGACTAAAATTACCTCAAAGTCAAGCTCTGCATAGCGTGATTTTCGTCTCTGGGGGGAGGGAGATGAGACAGAGAGATTAAAGATGTGTCTTGATACTGTGTGCCTTGCGAGCTTAAACGCTCGAGTGTTTCTTAAGTGTTTTCTCCTTGTGCTGTTTTTCGGGGACTCGGAGGAGAGGAGTGAGTCATGAGAAAACAGGATTTGTGCTGCTGGTCATTCTGACCCCGCTGGCGCAGGTTTGCAGTTAACAGATTGTGACCGAGTGACCTTTCAGTCCTCCGTCACGGAGTGGTGAAGGAAGACCTGACCTTCAGGCTGCCCGGTTGCCGTGGCAGCTGCCGCCTCGCACGGCATTATGGAAGTGTGTTTTGCCCTGAAGTGAAAAGACACCAGCAGGCAGATGTCTGGGCCGCTGTGCGCTGACGGCTGTGTCGTCTCATCCTGCCACTGCTGTCTGCACTCGGAGCCGAGTGAAAACTAACCTTTTCAAAGATGGTGCGCTTACATGGGGCCAGAAAAAGCTGGACACTTGTAATGTTATGAATGAAAGGGGGCGCTGGGTGATTTATGTTCGGCATCAGATACTGATGAAGAAATTTGGACAGTGACTCTTTGCAGAGAGTTAATGTTCACTGTTTAGTCGATTGGCCTGACTCCAGATGATTCCAGAATAAAAAGCAGTCTTGCAATAAATACCACTTGGTCCTTTAGAGTGTGAATGGCTGCAGTGCATGCAAAACAGCAAGCGGTCATGACATGTGGCCTCATTCATGGATAAGAAAAGAAACACAGCAGCTACGTTAGAGTCGAGTCCTGTGTGGAGAGAATGATAATAAAGAGGAGAGATGTGATTAAAAAAGAAAGTGATGTTTACCACAGTGAAGCTAGCATAAATCCTCAAACTGAAGTCGCTAAAAACAAAACAAATCAATCTTCAAAATGCTCTGTCAGAGGTTCCCAGTGTAAGAATATCAACAGATAAACATGCTTGATGATCACAAACAAAAATAACAAAAAACTGAGTCATCAGTGATTATCATTTATATTTAAAATAATTTCATACTTTCATTTTTAACTATCACTGCATTTAATAATAGTACGGCAGGTTCACCCTGAAGTCAGAGGGCAAGACATGTTCTGCAGCGTAACGCTAATGCTAAATGCTAATCCATTTGAACTCACCGGTGCCTTCACTGGATGACAGCTCCAGTTATAGGCAGCTCTTCATTCCTGGTCTCAGCTACATACTGACACACTTGCCTGTTGAGTTTCTTAGCAACTGTAAGGTTTTTCTACCTACTGTGAGTCTATATGAGACAATTTGACAGATGTCCTCTAAGAAAAACAGATATTATATTTGGAACAATATACAAGTTTTTAATGATTAGATTAGCCAGAAAAGTGTTATTTACTTTTACTCACATGCAGTTTACTTAGATAAACTGTAGCTGTAGATTTTGCAAGACAAACCACTAATGAGTTGAAGGCAGCCTGAACACAGACTGCAGTTTCTATAAATGGCCATAGGTGGCAGTGTTAACAATGGCTTAATGATTCTTACATTCAGAATTTTGAACAGAAAAAAATCATCCCCTTCACTTTTTGCCATATTTGAAACTAATAATGAGAATTTATGATAGTGACAACAAAAACAGAAATTTGTGTCAATGTGTTATTTTATGAAAATGCGTTGTGGTATCAATAAGTGTCGTGGTCGTACCTCCAGTGAGCTCATGGACAGCGTGGAGACGGTCTCGCTCTTTGACATCACGCCGGAGTTCCCGGACTCTCCCCCTTCACACATGTTGGTGGCCGCCTGGGAGTCTCTGGGCATGTTCTGCAGGTTGTGTGCAGGTGAGTCTCTGTCAGAGCATGACACACTGACCTGGTCAGCAGGCAGGCTCTTCAGCCCGAAGCCGGGCACCGGCTCCCCAGTGGGGGGGTTGGCCAGGTGGATGAGCCGGGTCTGAGGCATCTGCTCGATGCTGATGTTATACTTGGCTGCCGGGTCCTCTTTCCCCTTGGCTGGTTTCAGGGTGCCCGTGTTCGTGTTTGTCGGCAGGATGACGTACCCCGGGCCCTTGCCAGCTCCCTCAGAGCTGCTGCCCTCTCCGTTCCCTCGAGACAGATCTCCGTCCAGCTGCTTGAACAGCTCGCCGTCGCAGATGTAGATGGATTTGGCGCCCGGCAACTCCGTGCTGATTCCCTTGGCGGTGCCTTTCTCCCTTCGCATCGTCAGGGTGTGGCTGGTGTAGTCGGCCACGTTCTGGAGGTGAACCTTGGCCATGCTCGCCGGCATGGTGTTGAAGTTAGACCCTTTCTGAAGGGTTAACGTCCCAGAGGAGGCCTTCTCCTCGCCCTGGAGAGACGAGCGCTTCATGGTGCCTGGAGACAGAAAGAGAAAAGCCTGCTTTCAGCCTTGAATCGGAGGTAAAACTCTTCTAGTGACGCAGTTTTTATATAAAAAAAAAATCAAAGGTTTTACAGAAAACACGCCTGACATGGGGCTTGGCATGACCCCGTGGCCCAGACCTCATTTCACCGTAACAACTGCTGGCTTATGGCAAGATGCATTTCCCATACACTGCGCTGAACAACATGAGACAATGCTCCATGCTAAATATCAGAGGATCGTCCCTCCTCCTCCCTGACATGTACAAAAAACAGAACCGCCATCGCTCTGTGTTCTCCTCTCCACTGGGCCCGTCTGTGTCTCAATAGCTTTTCTGCTCCAGATGTATTTCCTGATATCCTGTCTCAAGAGATAATCAGATCCTCACTCCCAGCGGATTTCACAGCAGAGCCGGTATCTGATGCAGCACCGTCTGCAGGGACTTAATCATACAGGGGTAGTTTAGCAGAGACTCAGCCGGCCCCTGTTCATCTGCATATAACTGCTCAGTACATGTTCAACAAGGGCTTCTCCTGGCTCAGAATGGGCTTTAAGGTCTGCACTTAGCATGTGTTAGCTCTTTTCACTGAGATAGATGTGCTCTCCTGTTATGTCTGACCATTTTCCACAAACAGCTGAGGAACACAAACAGCCACCATTTTCTGCTCCGTCCTCACACCTGCATGGAGTTTACATTCCGATTTAGTCCCTTGTTGGCATCCAGGTTGGTAAGAAACGAGCCATGTACGGCAGGCAGCGAAGATGGTGTCCGTGTCACATGATCTCCTCCTCTGCCCCGCCCCTTTAGCAGGCTGGCAGTGCGTCCTGACTCTATTGATTCCAATGGGAGAAGTAAACATGATCTCTAAATGTGAGTCACTGTGAAGTCATTAAAACTGAATACTGGACCCATCTGTCACATGACCTGATGTTCAAACATTCTGACACCTACATTGTATTTTACAGACGAACCAATCAGGAGAAAATGTGACTTTGTTGGAGCATTACATGGATCTTAGCAGCACAGAAGGTATCCAAGCTAACTCGCTTTGTGATGCTGACAGGTAATGATGCTAACAGTGTTATCTTGTCGGTGTATCACGAACCTTTGATGGCTCTACAGTCTTAAACTGAGACAGACTACAGGTAGAACAAGAGAATCCTGGCTGACAACACTGAAAATAGATTTAGCGCTAGCTTCAGAAAGGAGCGTTATTTTCTGGTGATGTTCCTTTGGTGCTGACTGAAGCCTCCTTGGAGGCAGCCAGGATGCTAACTGCATGACACAACACAGCGGTGACGTCTCACATCTGCTCTGACGACGCTGAGAAAAACCCTAAAATCAGAGTGACTCACCTGATCTGCAGGCCATATCCACGTCTTTCTCAAAGTCAGTCTGAGAACAGAAGACAATCAGTGTCATTTAAGGGGTTAAAACTCTTATTGATATACATGTTAAAAGTCTTCATACCATGAGCTGAGCGTGGCCATTCTGAAAGGACCCTCCTGAGTCTCCGTTAGCGTCCTCCTGTCGGTCCACCACGCGACACTTCACAGCCTCCTGAACCTGCAAACCATTGGTTGTCCATGATAAATCAATCAACGTAAAGCTTTAGAACATATAATGAGGCTTTAGATCGTAGCTGTGTGTGTTTGCTGGTCCACAAAAGAGCACAAAGAAATGATTTGCCCATCCCACCCTCAGTTCCATCTTTTCTTAAATCTACAAATCTCTAAAAATGTCCTGACAGGAAACCAGAAAGGCCGATGGATGGGTGTCCACATACTTTTGGTCATATAGGACATGAGATACCTCTCTGCGCAGGATGCAGTGAACCATGACGATGACGAAGCCTTCCAGTGAATCGAACACTGCAAAGAGGATCTGGAAGAGGGCTGAGCGCCGGTCGGTGATGGCCAGGACGGCCGACATCCACGTGAGGGCGAGGAGGGGCAGAACCACACAGGAGCTCCACAGCGACGCCCTGCAGGACAGGACAGGAAGTGCAGTCAGTCAATCATTGCACCTTCATCAACATAAACACAGATTAAAGAAGTTTTTTAATGTTCATTAGATAATTTTTAAGCTGTCTTCTATGCAAAACATTTCCAAGAGATAAGCTGGATCCTTGTGAAGCTAACAGAATTTTAACCCCCCCCCCCTCCCAGTTAGCATAGCATTAGCGGGCTTTAACTCTACCCATGCATAAAAATATTACATCACCACAAATAATTATGTTACTATCACAAACAGAAACATACATCCATTTTCAGTAGATATATATGTTGGTAATTCACATATATTACATGCATGTATGTTTAAGATGGTTCAGTCCAAACCATAGAGGATCTAGTGCCACAGGAAAGAGAGGGAGGGAGGGGGGAGCGAGGGTGAGCAGTGGAGGGAAAACAAGTGTAATGAGGCTGAAACAGAATGCAAAGACAAACAGAAGAGGCAGAGCAGAGGAGGACAGACAAAAGAGAGAGAGAGAGTCTGAACAAGTGTCATTCTCGCCATCTTTGCTCCCACTGCTCTGCTTGTTTTTCTTCTGACTCATCCACATTTTGTTCTGATGTGAGCATCGGGGACACGGACGACAACTACCCCGAGTGTCAACATCATGAAACCATGTGAAGCGAGTCCAGAGGTGAACAAACCGTTCCTGTCTCTGCCAGAATATGAGAGTATTTAAAACGATCTGCTGCTCTCACTCTGTTTATACACTCGATTCTACTTTTAGCTCAGATGAGGCTGGAAACATACGCATCATATGATGATTATGGCCAATAACATTTAACAAAATCACAGATTTCTCCAATCATTTAACACCAGGTCATGTTAACATGTCTGTCATGATCTGACTTAGACTATAAACTATAAGACTATGCTGCAGATTTAGCAGAATAGTTAGAAACTGAAAAAAAAAAACCCTTTCTTAAATATTTTCTCTACCTTTTAAGAGAAATAAATTAATAAAATGATCATAAATAAAATGGAAGGAAAGTAAATATAGTTAATTATTGTCTATATTTTTGTAAATTTGATATATTTTAAATAGAAAGCCGCTGATGTCTGTAGGTTTCTGTCCACCTCTGGTAATAAACTGAGCTGAGTCTGATGGATTTTTGTTGTATTGACTTTTCCACCCTGCCCACAGTAACACACCGGAATGATTACTCTTATACTAATATTAATTTTGGTATAAATTTAAAAAAATTGATGGTGAGTGACTGAAGCCCGTCTGAAGGACACATCTAGTTACTTTCCCCCATTCTTGTTGTTAATGTCTGACTGTAAACCCACAAACACACCGCACGACCATCCAACGTTCAGCTGAACCCAAGCGGAAAATCACTTTTTATGAAGAGGTCATTTTAAACAGAGGCAGATGTGACTGAAAACCCGCCGATCAGATTTAACATGATTTCAATAATGGGTGCTTTTATTTAACTGAATCAGAAGAACCAGAAAAAAGACAATACTATGTGTGTATTTATTTCCTATTTCATTTAAAAATGCTTGAAATATTAGAATTAAAACATGTTATGTGGAATTTGTACAGGACCAGTTTGGACACATCTACTCAGTCGATAAACGTTTTTACAGCGTGAGCTCTCTCCGATCTCACAAACACTATGAACCAACACAAATCAAGCTACTGACGCCTGACTCTCTGTTTTTAAAGACATGAAGATGTGACTTGAAGGCACGCTGGCTACAGCAGCCTCCTGCAGAGAGGCTGTGCTTCAGCTACATCTGGAACTTCTCCTGGAGACGCTCCAGGTAACACTGCTGCTACTACTAACACAAAAACACAAAAAACCCTAATTAACCATAAAAACTAAGAAACAAACACTGAATTATGGTTGTGTCCAAAGTTCAGACTAACTGTACTGTCATATCAGTCAAATGATTAATGCAAATAAAGCTTTAAGTATAGAGCAGGTTTTAAACACACAGCGCTTCACACACACACACACACAACAAACATTGCGACACATTAGTTTGATTAATTTATGTTATAAATATATGTACTGTATCAATTATCCATTCAGAGCTATTTAAGATTTTATCTCCCAGAACACCAAGCTGTTTACAGCTTATGTGTTTGGGCTCATTTTTCTCAGCAATATACTAAAGTCCTGCACCTCCATCCAAACAGAGAGAACCCAGCCTGCCTTTCACTGTAGAATGTAGGTTATAAACCATCAAGAAGAAAGAAAGATAAAAAAAAGGCCAAGTCAGTAGATCATAGCTTTATGACTGTGTGATATAACTGTTTTTCAGGTGGTTGTGTCGAGCTTTAACTGGTCCCTACGTGGTGCATTCAAAGACTTTTGGAGAGTTCAGAGTCTGACTGTTCTCCTATTTTTTTTAGATTTAGCATAAAAAATGTATTTCAAATCCATCTGAAGGTTTCAGGATTGTGAGGGTTAAAGTAGCTCTTTAAAATGCAAGACACACTTTAAGACTAAGTCCAACACAAAGCTAACTTCTATTAGCAAAAATGCTAGAAGTGGAAAATTCAGTCAGAAGATAGATCTCAGCTCACAGCCATGGCCTCCTCAGTATCTGTTCTAATCAGCCTGGCGCTGTGAGAGTCTCTAAAGAGTTCAACACACACACACACACACACACACACACTCTCTCTCTCTCTCTCTCATCAGGCGCATATGCAGTTATTTATACACATTTGTTAACACAGATTGTTTTCTGTACATAAGCTCCAAGAGCTGCCGGGGCATCAGGGAGAAGAAAAAATGACAGAGGGACAAAGAACAGAGAACCAGTCAAGTGTGGGAGAAGAAGGCAGGCGTACAGCAGAGGACAGGACAGAGGTAAGAAGAGTTAAGGAAAAATAATTAGCGGGACTAACATGGCGTTACTGGTAGCTGTGGTGGAAACGTCAGCCGAAGAGATAACTCCGCACTTGGCACATTTGAGCGTCATATTGTACAGTGGCACTGTCATCTGACTGCAAAGTCAAATTAACACGCTGTAACATACACAAACAGATACAAATGCACCAACACACAGACTCGCACAGATGCATGTGCGCACACACACACACACACACAAAGTGAGTCTCGCACAGTCTCTCTCTCAGGGCTACATTCCACCTCAGAGTTTGGTGTGTGTGTGTGTAGACCTGTGTGTGAGGTGGGGGATGGGGGCGGGGCCTGATTCATGAATTTGACTTCCTGAATGAACACCTCTGTGAGTGCTTCACTGAACCTTGTACACCTCATGACCCTCAAACTCATCTAATACTTTAATGCAAAGGTTTGCACACACACACAGACAGACATACATCATATACACATGTGCAAAAGCAATTCAAGTACCCACAAAGGAAGAAACATTTACATAACTAACCAATGTATTTTGCTTATTTCACCTGTCAAGCAACCTTCTGAATCAGCAGCAGCACAATCATGTTATCATGAACTTAGACGTGTCCTCTTAAACATTTGTTGTAGTGTCTACAAATCACTTTATCCCTCCACTTTAATGAGTGGCTTAATCCAGCTTAATCCGGCTTGTTTGCTGTCCTCCAAACCGCTAGGTGGCGCCTCGTAATATAAAGATTCCGTTCAGGCCGCGGTAGGACAAAGTGTGTGTATACGTTGTGGATTTTTATTTTTTTTTGTCCTGTTTGTTGTTTTTTGTTCCTTTGTAGCCCTGTGGAAATAAACTCGGGGCAAAGCTGTCGTAGTTCGATGGTTGTTTACATACGGCTTTTGTACGCGACCTGGACACTGTCCCTGTGAACCTGGAAGTATGACGTCGCCAGTGGGATTCGCTAGCTGCATTTGTGTTCAGACCTGAGCCAGATGTAAGCCAATCCGGCTAGATCCACCTCCGAGAGGTGGATTGAAATCAATCCGGATATATCCATATACGGCCTGAATCCCGCTCTAGCCGGATTGATTTCCCCAGTGTGAACAAGTGGTTGTAATAAAATACCATGATTTTAGGTGCATTCAAATACCATAGGAAATTTCATAGTCTTCTGCCTGTTGTTTCTTTTTGTAAAAAGTAAAGCATGCTTTTCAGAGCCGCAGGCAGGTTTAGGAGCTCTGATTGTTAAGTCATCAGTAACCCTTGTGTTCTCTCTCATCGCTGCAGCTCTAAAAATAGAACTTGATACATAGCCCGGGGTTGTAGAAGTAAAAAAATGGGGTAGTTTCCTAGTGGGATCACATCCAACCCTCCAAAAACTCCTCCTCTGTTGCTGTTGGACAAACACTGACGACAACACTGGAGATATCGACAGGTAATAACAAACCAATCTGTTACCATATGGCCTCCTGCTAAACAACAATTAGAGCAGAGGAGCCGAGGGAATCGATTTCTGTAGCCTCGGGATGTCCAGATTAAAAATCACATAATGAAAGAAACTCAATTTCACGTAAAAAGGGCAATACAGCTGCTGGAAGTTCGCTGCAGGCAGGGATATTAAAAGGCAATCGACACGTTTTGAAATACTTCCCTGGACCGAAGTAGAAAGTGGCAAAAGGTCGGTGACTGGGCGGGAGCGAGATGTGCTCAGATAAAGTCAATAAACAATATGAAACAACATCACGTGGCTCAAGTACAATGTAAACGTTCATCTATATATTAAGATGTGAGATGGAATGCTAAGCTAAGACACACTTTCACCCACACAATTATTGTTACAGATCTCCATTAGCTCAGGCGAAACAGACAGAGTGACAATACGCTGGCCTCTACCTACCTATCAAATGACAGTGCAGGAGACTCGGATGGATGGATGACCTAAAAACACAACACTACCAGGACCCCTACCGTTATCCTCAAACAACACTATGCTCCAGAACTGCAACCTACCTGCAGGGTCCAGAGGTACAAGCTGTGACCGGCTCTGAGACATAGCCAAGGCAAAGATGGCCGAAACACCACTGAACAAGATCCGAAGCGACAAGGCCGTGTCGCAAAACTACCTGAAGATAGATGATTTTTACATAAACAAAAGAAGTGAGGCTGGATGGATCACATGGATATAGGGACCATGGCTGGACCTCTAATGGACACAAGACACTGCTCCAAGTAAAGCGTGGGCTGCAACAGTATCATTAAAAATCAATAAATGACATTCAGAATCACTAGTGGCAGCAGTAAAAACACTGAAGGCAAAGAAGCAAGATGAAGAATGGAATTAAACATAAACAGATTTTTACAGTTATTTTAGTATTATCAGCAGAGCATAGAAAAGATCATATCTGACACACCGTGACTTGATTCTATGCTGAGGACACCATAACTGTATTTTCTTCTGTACAAATAGATGGCAAACTATTGATTGAAGCTACACAAATAGAAAAAAAGTAATGACCTTAGTTCGACCTTGGAAAATGCACCAAAAATAACCAAATAATGACGGTCTGAAGTCTGTGAGATAATCAATGAGTGAAGAATGAAAGGATAAGAGGCTGACTGTGAAAAGAAAGATCCAAGATAAACACGATCCCAAGAGAATCTTTCATGACTGCACACAAACTTTACTAACTGCCTTCCCCTGATGTGTCTGTTATTGCAGGAGGTACAGAGGATATCTGCCCTTTGTTGTTTCTGAAACTGAGGCCAAGGACCAGCCACTTGGCCATTGTCATTTCCTCCAGAAGTCAGTTTGTAGGAGCTTTAGACTCCTGGTTGTGCCTGGGACCAGTTTGCCTTTCAGGACCTAGTCAGCACATACCCCCACCCCCAAAAATGGCAATGAGTCTGACTGTGAGTAAAGCTGCTCGGATGGTCAGGAAAAAGGCCTGTGTAGCACAGCTGCTCTGTGGCATGATGCCAGTCGAGGTGGATGCCTGTTAGAAGACTCTCTGTGTGTGGGTATGCTTGGCAAGCCCGCCTCGGGGAGACCCAGGAGTAGAATTCATTGAAAGCTTCAGCAGAGCCTGTAGAAGTGCACACAATGCCTGCAGCTCAGAAGCCTGGGCACAGAAGAGAATTATCATCCTCTTTGATACTTATCAAGCAGTCCGCTGAGTTGACCCACCCAATGGGGGGTCTGGCTGAGAAGCAGATACAGGTCTGATGAGCTGTCTATGACCCTGTTGTAGAAGGTCTTTGGTGAGTGGACCAAAGAAGAAGAATTTCCAGGAGACAATTGACCAATGAACATCTTGGAATTGGATGGAGAGATAAGATCTGCTCCCCTTCAGATCAACAAAGCCAGCTGTTAGGATTCCCCTAAAGCCAGCATCGTCCAGTTCCGTCCTGGTCTGAACAACCACAGTGGATCCACGAGTACACAGCTGGATGCCCGGCAAGATTAACCCTTATGATTCCAGGGACAGTTTTGCTGTTTGTGTAGCACGGTGCTCACTGAACACACCAACGAGACAAGGCTGAGATTTATAACCATGGTCTCAAAGAACATGTGTCGCAGAGGGGAGAACTTTTCCTTGTACTGCACATTACTACTGCAACAAGATTAGTTTGAACCCCATCATCTTCTGAACCAAACCAAGTGGGTTTGATGATTAAACCTAGAGTGACTTAAGTAAGTCAGTTTGTGTACTTATTCCGTATAATGTGAATATACTGCACGTTTTAGGATGAGTTGATATTCAGTTTGTTCTCTTGTTTATAGCCTGATCATGTCACCTGTAATACAAAGACTGTGACATGTGGGTAGAGGCTCGGTCACAAACACTGATCTGAAGGTCTACGACCTGGTCCTACATTCAATTACAGCTCGATCACACCAAGTTCTCAGCCACACACAAAGCACAAAGGTGCATTTATGACACACACACTCCCATACAATTCAGGTGAATAGAAAACATTAATATTACTGCAACTAGCATGTGTTATTGGAAAAAAAAGTCAGCGTTTCCAGAAAGAATCTGAGGTAGTGTTATGTTCTATCCAGCTAATGGAAGGCAGCGTAAAGATCAATAGAGAAATAGTGAGGTGAATAGGCAGGAAGTAATAATAAGCCAATCAGAGGAGCTTGCTAGAGGATTCAGCAGGTTTGGCGATGGGCAGGGCTGGTAGCCGTACATTAAATAGAGGGTGGGATGGGCAGGTACGGGTCATTTTTTGAATTTTACCCAATCACTGATGACATGGGAGGGGGCTTCTGAGACTGATGTGTTCCTGATGGGAGAGCCCTGAGTGAGAGAGAGGGGATTCTGTACAAACTCAAACATGACATTTCAGACATCAAAAACAAGTACAGTTCAACAGAGAGATCATTGAAAAAAGCAAACATTTTCCAGAGAGAGAGAAAGAGAGAGCGAAACGAGAGAAAGAAAATATCCTTTGAATGCACCAACAATGTCAATGGAGACGGAACAGCCTGCACAGTAAAGGGAAGCAGGGTCTGTGTGTAGGCTCTGTGCGTGGATCAATGGATTTGTAGAAGCCCTATCAGCAGCATTTTATATACATCTGTGGATGCTCTCATTCATCCAGGTCATAGTCATGTCCAAGAGGTTAAAATCGCGGCAATCTGTTTTGGTTGGGAATCTGTGTTTCCTGTGTTCAGGACGTCTGTGGGTGGATCTTGGAGGAACTCACGTGACTAAGATCCCTCTTGTTGGTTGATGGACAATTAACGACCAGTTAACCCTATGCCAGGGCCCTGTGCAGGACTAGTTAACAGTCTACCGTTAGGGTTTGAATGGCGGTGAAACCTGCTGGGAAGGGATGAGAGGACAGAGATGTAAAGGCTCCATCATTTCATCTCTTAACTGAAATGACTGGTGTTTGTATAAAGTATGCACCAATCTGACTTTTTTCAGTCCTGGGAGCTGAGGAAGCCACTCAGGGCAGTAGCGAAATGTCTTCAGAAAAAAACAAATCCAGAGTCCAGTTTCCTCGATTCAAACTCTTGACTATGACCTGGATGAATAAGAGCATCCACAGATATTGATAAATAGACTTTGTCAGGTCTGATCACAGAAGTTAAAAAGCTGCAGTTCCTCCAGTAGCCACTTGAGGGTGCCTCCAATCGCCATTAGATCTTTACCTATTTGACATATCTTTACAACACAAATAAACATGTTTAGGCGACGGGTTGGGACAGAACTTCCTACTCTGTACTTCTGTACTTGTGCTGCATTGCTTTTCATCCAGGTTTGTCAATAAGCGCTCTTGGGTGACATATCAGAAGGTTTTGTCTTTATAAACTTGTCTGTCCTTTATCAAAATGTTGGAGGACCAAACTGTATGTCAAGAGAACGACTGCCTTTGTGCTCTTATCTGTAACTTCTGTCAGGGGTTTTATTGGTAGTGACAACATTATACTCACAAATGTACATGCTGAGATGTAATAATGTGACATATGATGACCTGACAGGTTTTAAAATCTCAGGAGTTCATTTAGTGAGTATGATTCAAAAATGACCAAAAGAACTGATGCCAAGAACTTAAAGAGTTAAATAGATGAGTGTGTTTTTTTAATCTTACGGTCTCTTGCTGTTTAAAAAACGCCCTGCTTCCCTTTACCAGAAACAACCAAACAGGAGAAAAAAGACGGATGGATTTACAGAACTTCACATCAAGAGCAACACCTGCAAACAAAGAGCAGCTGGAGGAAAATGCGACACATTTGAAACTTAAAAGAAAAGCAATGAGATGAGTCATCATCTTGCTCAGTCTGTACAGGGACCAATAACCAGTCGGCCTCCTCCACAGTCATCTCAGGCTACACGAGGACATCATTTTCATTTTTGGTCCTCATTTTTTTTTTGGTGATAAAAATGAAGCGTCATCTTCAGCCAATTAGCTAAAGTGTGGAAATGATGGCCAAGCATCATTTTTTAGGCAATGAGCCAACAACTGAACTACCCCCCCCCCCCCATAGCTGTGCCATCAGGCTGGTTATAGGTCCTCTGTGTAAAATGGATGTGTGGTATAAGGCATACCCCGCCCTCTCCTTTAGTTTCATATCAGTAATGCCGTCTTTGGACACCAGTTTGTTAAAAACGAGAATCCCAATAACCATGTTAACCTGCCGAAGAGAAGAGCACAGGATTAAAGCAGAGAAGAAAAAGACATGTTCAATAACTTCACAGCATGCAGCGCTACTCTGCTGGCTGGATGATGTTGATGATGATGATGATGATGATGGCAGCAGCATGCACAGAAATGAGTCACAAACACGCTAGCTGCACTTACTGTAGGCTCTGCACTGTAAATGCTAAATGGTAGCGTGTTAAACGTAGGCGACAGGCACCAAATGAAGCATGAAAGGTGAAAAATAGTTGAAGGAACGGACTGCGAATGTAAAAATTAATTTCTGAATATAGAGAGCGTGGTGAAAAGGAAAAAAAAATCATAAATAAAATATGAGCGGTGTGAAATCAAAGGTGGTGGAGTAGTATGTTGTGGTTAATTCCTACAATTTTGCTGCTTTGAGGATTCTCCGCCTGGTGGTTAAAGAGTGCGCTAGGCCAACTGCTGCAGCAGCTCTCTCTATTAGAGAAGCAGCTTAAACAAACAGGACACCCAAAACAAGCTGTTGAACTTGTAGGAGGGAAGGAAGGAAGGACTGGAAGGTGAATCACTGAAACTGTAGCTAATGGATGTGATTAGCAAAACAAGGACACAGAGTCAGTGCAGCGTGTGTTCTGCCAGGGTTTAAGGCTGATTTAGGCTCGATGTGAGGGGACATGAATGACAATTTATGGAGGAAATTACCTCAACGTGATTTTATGGTTAATATAAGGCTGTCCTTGTTCGCATTCTAACAGCAGCTGCGAGCAGGTGGAACATTAAATATGCTTTATGAATCCTGTCCGGTTATACGGCTCATATTTAAATATATACCACTGAAAAGTCTGTGTATTGATAAAGCTTATGAACATGATGTTACTAGTTCCTGAATTGGAAACTTTTTTCATGGCCATTACAGGGTAAATAGAGATTGAACCTTAAAAAGAACTGGGTGCTTAAATTATGGTTTAATTGTGCTTTTTAAATGTAGCTCATTTTGTCTTATGTTTTAACAGCAGCTGCCCATTTGCCTAATGTAACAAGTTAAAAATGCATCAGACGTGTGGAAATAAAATCCAAAAGTGATTAAAAAAGACTGGGAAGTAAAGAAGAGGTAAATAAGGACCAAACAGATGCAGGAGAAGGAAGAAATGTGAAGAGGAAGAGAGGAAAAGAAGGAAAGTGGGGAAGGGGAAAAACGATTAAAAGAAGGGAAGCAAAAGAGGAAATGAAGAGGTGGAAGAGAGGAGGAGGAGAAAGAAAGAGGAAGCAAAGGGCAGGGACAGATGGGGAAAATGAGGAAACAGTAAGAGGAAAGGAGGAAGTAAGAAAGGAAAAGAATGTTGTGATGTGGAAAGGGGGATGAAATGGAAAATAAAACAACAAAAGCAGAGAAGCAAAAGAAGAAGTAAAAAAAAAAAAGAAAGTGCAGGAAGTAAAGCCTAAAGTAAGCAAGAAAAGAAGGTGAGTGAGGAACGCAGCATCTTTAAAATGTTGACTGCATGTGTCCTGGGCTACGTTTCCAGTGTTGTTGGAGTGGCAGTTACTTGAATGGAGCTACAGCAGTGTATCTGAAAGCATACAAACAGTGACGAAGGAGGAAGAGAGAGAAATACCAAGACTACAGCTGCAGCAGGTCCCACAAATGCATAGAGAAGACCTCCTTCCAGAGACAGCCAGCAGCTACAGGAGAGAGGAGCAGGGAGGCACACATGGAGACAGAGGAGGGCGGGGGAGAGTCAAGGTGGGAGGGGCATGGAGGGTTGTAAGGAGGAGGGAGAGGAGGGTGTGCATGGCAATTATGAAGGGTTGTAAAAGACAGATGAGGCAGAGAGAGAGAGAGAGGTTAATCATTCTGACCAACCATGTGTAATATCCAAACATTAATAGTTAAAGAGGAGGAGCTTAACAATGGCGGGTCTATAAGAAGACATGCTTACTAGCTCTGTGTCCCGTATCCCTTCGCCTTGGTGAATCCCACTGAGATCGCCACGACTAGAGCAGGGAGACCTGGGCAGGAAAATAAACGTGGAGTCATGTTAACACAGGAAAGACGAGCGAGAGAGAGAGAGAGAGAGAGAGAGAGAGAGAGGAACAATGAAGGCGAGAAAGCCTCACCCCAACCGAGGCACAGGAAGCGCTTCCGTATGATGCGGTTCCTGAGGCGGCCCGTCACCGCCATGTAGGACTGCCACGCCTCCGTCAGAACCCAGCAGAATGAGGACAGGAAGAAGAAATGGAGAAAGGCCGCGATCAGGGTGCATAAGACCTGAACCAGAAAAAACAAGGGAGCAGTTTTTAATCAAAGCATACATGGTGTGGTCATGTGACAGGCATTGTGATTGGCTGTTACCTTATTCCTTGTTTGTGTCTGTCCAATGAGAATAAGGGCATTAGAGGAGATGATGGAGAGGCAGAAGTTAATGAGAATGACTGAGCGCTCAGACCGGATGTACCTGCAGGGAGACGAAACACTCCATTAAAAAAACAACCTCCACAAATCTATCGGACATGTGAACAGCATGTAGCTTTAAGGAAGTCAGCACTTAAAGAAAACATCCCTGGCAGGTGATTGGCTGATGCTGACCATCATCACCCACCTAAAAGTGGTTTGACTGAAGCCTCAATGGCTCTCAGGTTTGCTTGGAGCTGCTAGCTGTGTCTTAGCTCCATGACTAACTCCTAACAAGCATTAAAAACACTGTGCTGAAGTTTGGATTTGGGCAACATGGCGTGCTCATTTTTCTCTTATTTTTGAATGTTAGCTGAAACACAGATGCACATATTTGTTCCACCACTGCTAGCCCCATGTAAAGACTCCTCATATCAATCACGGCTCAGTGCAAATATTTTTAACACGCGCTGCGTTATCTCACCTCCAGACAGATACATAGATGATGATGAGTAGCAGCAATGTCAATGAAGACACTCCACAGCCCACGATCAGCGTCACAGACGGGAGCTGCGTCTTATCCATGTTCTGCAAATACGAAAAGAAAGAAAGACGCAACCATCACTTTATTTAGCAGATTATATATACCTGAGCTCAGCTGCTGTGTAATTACAGACAGACAGGGAAAGGAGTTCAACCTGTCTGCAGCTCCAGATGCAGGTTTCCAGAGTTTTCACACAAAATTTGACACTGAATGCAAATAAGTACAGTAGATGTTTATTATATCTGAAAATTATAATGAAGGAAGGAAGTATGTCTGTTCTATTTACACCCAAAACTATCATTCTGATATCTGAAAGTGTACATTAAAGTGACTTGAATTGACTAGAATTAAATCCATCCAGGTTGTACATTACATTAATAATTGAAGGGGACGGCCGCCTGAGACATACGGACAGAAACCTCTGAGGATTTTCTTGTGTAACTGGGTCATCGTTACTGGAAAGAGACATTAAGACACAGTTTTTCCAATTTTTTTTTTTTGGTGCTTGGAGCGCCACATGCAGAGTACTATATAGTTCTATTACATTGGAAAGAAGGCAGCCATTTCCAAACATGGCCAACTCCCTCCAACACAACAAATCTGATTATTCGATTTTGATGTGAACTGTCATCTTAATGTCTACTCACATGTAATGACATCTGTGCGAGCTCTGCCCTGAAAACAGCTGCTTCTTTACTTTATGTGCAGCTCTATGAAGTAAACATCCAAACTTTCAAAACCAAAAGGGTTAAAGTAGAGTTGTAAAGGTTAGCAGGATTCACACACACAGACAGACACACACAAACACCAGAGGAACAAGCACTGCCTGCGAACTCAACTAAAGATGGTGTAGCTTTCAGCAAAGAGGCTTTTCTCTCCTGACAAGAATGAAATTACAGTATGTGAGGTGCACACACACAGACACACACACACGCAGACATCTGGTATGTAGCCTTCAGAGAAGTCGACAGGCTGCTGCTTTTTGGCCTCAGCACTGGATCAAGGTGACTTCAAGGTGATTCGTGAATAACCCACAATACCTCAGCAAAAAAACACACACACACACACACATCAAGCGGCTGCCTCGCATCTCTTCCTTACATATTTCAAAGATATGACAACACTCCGACAATTTACATGTGCTCACAAAGGAAGCACAGTAACGTAGGTGTCGTGCTGTGGGCGGGTGTTTCATGCAGCTACATGTAAGCTTATATGCAAACATATGTCACTTGAACACACAGTGCGCTGACAGACACGGTGGAACATATTTCTATGTGTAAATGGAGCGCATGTCAAATGATGTGCGCTCCAGGAAACACCTACACACACACATACACACCATACCTAACATTAAACTTACTGTATAAAGTAAATCCAGCATATTGTGTGTCACACTTTTACTCTGGGAAACATAGAGGTCCACTATCCTTTGGAAATATATAAATACAACCATATATGCATGCGGAACTATGCCATCAGACGTAGAGGTAGATCTATAAATCAATGGTTTTCTTAATCCGCATTGCCCAACACCTGAACATATTAAGCTGATTACAGATTACAATAAAGAAAACCAGCAAAACATACACTGTATACGGCTGCTGATGATTGGTACTGGCCACAGAAAGCCATGTATTGGTCAACCTCACACAGATTTACACCTTTTACAGACATCATCTTGTTGTCATGGCAACCCCTGGCTCTCTATAATTGACAATATTTTTTTTAACTAATTTTCTCCAATCCAAGTTCAGGTTTATATATGTATCCTAATTAAAGACCTGCTCAGAGCTCAGATGAATCATCACAGAAAGAAAAATGTCAGGTGACAAGCACAGAAATATCACAGAAAAAAGAACCGCCATCGTGGTCACAGCTCTCTCCAACAGTAAAGGTAGAAGGACTTCCACTCTGTGACAAATTGAACTTGCCACTGTGCAGTCATCTGAATGAGGGTATGGCAGAGAGGGAGAGAGGGAGAGCCTGGAAGATGACCCCCGTCCTTGAAGGCTGGTCATCGCCACCACACACAGGAGACCATTTTTACAAGATCCGTGACATGACAGGATGACAAATAACACAGAGCTACATTGTGGCAGAGCCGTGTCTCCCAGGAAATGAATCCATCCAGTTTTCTACAAGAAAACCCAGCAGACCCAAGAGCCAGCACGCTGGGTCCTGACTCCAGAGATGCCACATCAGAAGAGAATTCAGTACAACGGGTCCAGGGACATTTCTGAGGTAAATCCCCGGGAGATTCTCTGAGTCAGGTTCGCCACAGAAATGAAGTGGAATGCTGGTGGAAAAGGGTCATCCGCTCATGTATGGGCCAACTACACTAACCTCCTGAGTAACTACTTACTAGCTTTAGTGTGGGAAGCATGTCACCTCCCTGTGTGAAGTACTAGTCGCCACCAAGCCGTCACAATCCACCTGAAGTCCTGATGCAGGCAAGGAGGTGGATCAGGCAGCTCACACACTGTCACTGAAGGAGTTAAACCCAGTGAGGTAACATAAAAATGAGTCAAAAAGGGAACTTATCAACAGAAACCTAAAGCCAAAAGTTATTTTTCTCTGCTGAAAAGCCTCATCACTGAGGCCCCGTTCACACTGGAGAAAGTCAATCCAGCTAGAATAGGACTGAGTCCAGATAGCCTTTAAGCTGGATACGTTCAGACCTATTTTCAAATCTGGCTATCACACACACCCTTAACCCAGCTCAACCCGGCTCCTTTGTTGTCCTCCAAACCGCCTCCAACCATGTGGCGCCTCGTAATATACGGAGTCTGTTCAGGTCGTGGTAGGACGTGTCGCTCATTCTTTCATTTTTTTTCGGTTCATAAAGCAGATCCTTTGTAGCCCTGTCAAAAATAAACTTGACGGTTGTTTACATACGGCTTTTGTACGCGACCCGGACACTGTACCCGTGAACCCGGAAGTATGACACTGCTAGCGGGAATTGCTAGCTGCATTTGCATTCAGACCTGAGCCAGATGTGAGCCAATCCAGCTAGATCCACCTCCGAGAGGTGGATAGAAATCAATCAGGATATATGCAGAGCCGTCGCAACACGGTAGGCAAACGCCTAGGGCCCCGAGCATGAGAGGGGCCCCAAGACGGACGGTCAGTGAGCACCACCATTTAACTACAACTGTTTTGACAGAGCGCATTGACACATTCAGACTCCCCCCTCCCCACGGGGCCCTGTGTCAGCGCTGCTGTCAAAGCAGAGAGGGGTAGCGGCATGTTCAAAATAAAGGATGAAGCACACACACTCTGCAGGCTGCAAGGAAAGACGGCAACAGAAAGAAGCAGAGGACAAAACAGGAGAGAGGTAAGAGTCTGTACCACAGCTGGGCCTCACCTTACTCCACCACACTGTTTGTGTACGTCACTACAGTCTCCTTCATACTGCAGCTGTTCATTGTGAGTCTGCTGAATGAGTTACAAACGTCAATATAATGACGTGATATAACGTGTGGAGCTGCTATGCTAGTGATACTTTAGCTTGTTGTTTTTTCATCAGGTGCTGTGCTTAAACACCGTCTGTGTCTCCTCATGAAGATGCCACAACCTCCACAGATGAAGGTATGTGCACTATGAATAATCTGGATTATTTACATTGTTAATGATCAGGCTGATCATTATGGTCTTATACCACACAGGTCATGTGGAGCCCTGTGAGGAAACTCCAGAGGACGTCCCAGCAGCAGTCCAACACCTGAGAGCCTCCACTCCTTCCTCTGCTCCTCCAGCACCTGACCTGGTAACAAAGGAAGGTTCCAAGTTGTCCAGTTCTCACTGATGATCCTGCACTGTAGCCAAATCGATGACAACACTGATCATCATATCTTGTGTTGTACAGAGAGTCCATATTTCTATGATATATACTGATTGTGTTGTAAGTTTTTTTACTTCCTTCAGATAATATTTTCATATGTGTGTTTGCACATTATTTAAATAAAATGGTTGCTCATATAATCACTGTACATGTCTTTGTGTTTGGGGTGGCATTTCCATACAATCTAGTAGCCCGTAGGGCCCCAGTGGTACCTTCTTGCCTAGGGCCCCTATAGTGTCCAGCAACGGCTCTAGACATATCCAGATACAGCCCAAATCCCGCTCTAGCTGGATTGATTTCTCCAGTGTGAACAGGGTCTGAGATACATGAAGACTGCTTTTAAAGCCAGTCCCTGGAGCCTGTGGGGGAAACTGCAGTCTGTCACACTTGCACATTTCTCAGCTTGCTTGCACGCTAACAGGTGCTCATCCACCAGGACAACAACTACAGCACCATCAGGTCCACAGTGGCGATGGCAGCCATCATCATATTCATTTGTACCACCACTTCCCCCAAGTCAAAGACAGAGCTCAGCAGTCGCCATTTTGACAGTGATGTCATACTGAGACACAGTCCACCTGATGAACAACCTAAGTAGAAGCCTCACATTCAACAAGTCATTGGAATTCTCTTCCACATCCAACACATCAGATATGAGGCACAGAGTGACCTGCAGGGTTCACTTATTTACAGACGTAATCACCCAAACCTGATGTGGCTGCAGCTGCAGCAGCTTACACCTAATGTTACGCTGTGTCCAGGTGAAGAAAGTGGAGGTGAGATGAGGGGGCAACGGTAATGAAATAAGCTTTGTTGTTCACAGGTGGAGGGTGGGTGGACATGAAGAGACCTGGACACACACACACACACACAGACACACACCTCTAGCAGGAGATAATTGGCTGAGTTTATAGCCTGTCTTGTCTCCAGGTTTGATATGTGTGCCGGGGCCAAGTTAATTAAATCCCTCTGATTAATCTGCACTGCAGCGAGTTCCTTCTCTCAAAGCAGAAGAAAAAAAAGATTACGAATGCAGTGGAATGGAAAGGCATCTGCTGAGACAGACAAACTTTTCACTTCCTCCTCAGCCAATCACCGGCCTCGACCGGCAGTCTCACACAGAGTCCAAACAAGAGGGCTACCATCTGCAAAAAAGTGACCAGACTGCATTATTCCACATGAGCAGAGACAGCTCCCGCCCTCCACAGGAGGTCTTTATATCAGATAAAGCTGCTGCCGCTAACAGTAAAGGGATATGACCACTTAAACAGGCTGCACTGATATAAGAAGGGATGGGCTGCTGATCCATATACTCACACTTATCAAAGAAAATAAGCATAGCTTGCTGTAAACATAATCAGTCAAACGTAGCGCTATCTGGGTCAAACAGCTTGTCTAATTATAGCTGTGAATTTTTATTACCAGCTCTAATTGTAAAGAGAATGTCTTTGGGTTATTGAGAGAACAAAACAAGCTTTGTGCATCCCCCCCCCTAAGGAACCGGTGCCGCCATTTTTTTTTCCAGTACATTTAAACGATTCATCAAAGGAAATAAGCAATAATGAAAATAATTGTTACCATCAAACGCATTTATTCAACAAGCGGACTGAAACCATTCAGAACAAAGCACGTTCAGAGTATTCGCAGGAGAAAGGACATTATTTTCAGGTGGTTAGCCTAGCTTAGCACAAATGCCTACACAGATTTGTGACATAGGATGAGGTTCCCCCGGCAGCATGAAGCCCTGCAGACCTCAGTCAGTCCTGGTTACCCCCCCCCCCAACAACACACTCACAGTGAAGGAAAGGCTTATGCAGGCTTACAGCATCCAAAATGACACAACCCCCCCCCCCCCCACACAGGTCCAGCCGTGGCAGTGAAGCGGGTTCAGGGTTCAGGGTTCAGGGTTCAGGGGGCTTTGGACTTCTGCAGTGCTTTTTTTTTCCTCTGTGTTTCCTGCTAGTCGCTGGTGAGGCTGGACCGAGCAAAATGGACACAAGAGGTGGCAGCAAGAGAGTAAATGATGTAGGGAGAGAGAGAGGGAGAGAGAGAGAGGGGGAGCTAAGATATAATGCAGCATCTGAGCATGAAACATGGTGTGATGAAATGACTGAGGGGTAGAGCAGAGAGGGATGAGAGGAAGAAAAGAGAGGGGGGTGGAGAGAGTGAGAGAGAGAGAGAGAGAGAGAGAGAGGCTGGGGTGTTTGTCATGCTGGAGCTGTAGGAGGCTAGTTGCAGACAGAGCGACTGAGCCGTTTGGAGGCTACTATGTGTTGCAGTAGGAATAATTAGCACGGTGGCCACAAAATAAGAGAATGGGGGAGTGGAGGAGGATGCCTGGCAAAAACAAGCAGCAACAATTTAGCTTCCCTCAGGGGGAGGGGGCTGCAACAGAGCTGTGGTCTGCACAGGTGGAGGCAGGCTGCAGGTCGGACAACACACTGGGCGTGCTCTGTTATCAGCTCGCTGACAAGTATTAGCTGATATTCAGAAGACAAGTCTACAATCATGCTCTGCAAGGCTGCACACACTGTAGCAACAGCAGCAAAGAGCTAAATGCTAATGCAGCATAGCAACATGCTCACAGTGGAGATGCTCTATATATGATCATGTTAGCATTGCCACTGTATTCCCCAGCATATTCTTTATCATCTACTTTTATCATGCTAACATTTGCAGACAAAATTCAATTGCAATCCGTGAAGTAGTTTTAATTAGCAGAGGCTTCATCAGAGTAGTGTTTGTCCCTGATTTCTACCCAGAACAGGAAAAAAACAGGATACAATGAAATAAACAGCCCAGCAGACATATGGATATCAGATATGTGAAGTATTATTTGGTTGTTGTTGTGTTGTCTCGCCTCTGGCACAGAGCACAGTTAGCACCGTACCAGCAGTGTTTGATGTTCTCGCTGCCATCGGTGATGCTGGTGAAAACTGCTCAGCGTGTCAGCTTGTAGCTTGTCAAAGTGTGACCTACTGCCTCCTGCTCCACCCCCCCTTCAGCAAAGGTCCTGCCCAGATAACTGAACTGAACACGAGCTCTGATAGAGAGCAGCAACTGGACTGTGACTATAGGGATTGTTTTCATTCTTAAATAAGTATGAATATTAGATCAGTCATCAAGCCTGCAAAGAGTAGAATCCAGCATCCATTCTCAGGGTTACTCTAGGGTTAGCTGCCCATACACCTATCTCTATACTCATCTTATCACCAAGGGCATTAGCCAGGGCTAATGCAGAGTGAAAGACAATCATTCACACACTCACACTTTAATGTAAGACGGCGCTCACAAGATATTAGACTCATCCAGAAGCCATGTTGCAGGATTTCACTGTGGCAACATATCCGCTAGGCCACTAGCCGTCTCATAGTTCAGAACAGCATCACAGTGAAGCGATCCATGCCCGGATCTGAGGGTGCAGAATGTCTGAGGTGATAGACTGTATGTGTCCACATAAGTGAAGTTATATAAAGAATAAAACTGGAGACATATTAACCAAATATTTGCAATAACCAGACCAAACAATCAGAGAAGAAGCAGCTACATACAGCGCTGCCTGAAAGATCACTCTAAAAGCCGTGAGCTCCACCATGAGGAGAACACTGAAGAACCACAGTCTGCACGGCAAAGCTGCAAAAACAGAGAAGCCTTACAGGTCTCTGAAACAGAGCACTGATCATTGTTGCTTAAGCTCATGTGAACAAACCAAAAAACATATTTTCTGGACACGTGAAGCCAAAACGATTTGATTTATATGAGACGTTTGGAGAAAGGAACCAGCCGCCCGCATTCCAGCATAGGAACCTTATCCCATCTGTGATGCATGGTGGTAGGAGTATCATGGTTCAGGCCTGTGTTATCAATGATGGGACAGTGAATTCTGAATGATACCTTTAATTTATAAAGGATAATGTTCTCAAACACTGAAGCATCGCTGCATGCAGTGACATCAACACTCTCCAGGCTAACCATGGGCTCAGTGAGTCAGTGCCATGCACACGTACGACTGATGTTGACATTTGCTCTCAAAGTCTGTTCAAATAAGGCGTCTGATTGAATTCATGTAAGAAACGCTGCTCTGTACATGAATGTGACCGTGACGATCCCAATATCCCAAATACTAAGGCGACATTTCTGCCATGCAGCCGTAGCTGTGCTTTAGACAGAGCCATGCTAGGCTAACTGTGTGCTTTAACCCCTTCACTCACATCCCTGCATCTGTTACAACCACGCAGCCGAGCTGCTGTACGAGCTCCTGCTCTGGCCTAGCCACCTCCTCTGGGCCGTGCAGGCACGCTGTCTGCCTGCCTGCCTGCTATGTCTTTAAGAAAAGCCTGGCTGCCCATCCTGTTACCACGGTAACTAGTGAACAAACTGCTTCCGAGGCAATTTCCAGTCTAATAATAACTAATCGCACTGAATGAAAATTCCCCACAAAGACACTGCCCCTGTCCCTGAAGAAACTGGGGCACGCTTGCTTGACTGTGATTTTTATTTTTTTTTTTCGTTAACACGGCCGTCCGGCTGAATGTGGAGCCATTGTGTGTGCTGCTGTAGCTTTTCAAGTCTTATCATAATGTGCCTCCTTCCTTTCGATCTTTCTTTTCCTCGTTGTACAGATTAATAAATTGCCATGCAGCACCTTCTCCGTGAGGCCTGGTAACCATGGAGACGCCGCTGACAGTCTAATATGTTAAAATATGCTAATATGAAGACATGTTGGTGAAATATATGCATGCAGGTATAATGGTACAGATTTTTAATCCCACTCAGGGAGTCCTGTGTGTGTGTGAATCTGACAGCTTAATGAAGCAGGTTAGCACTGAGCTGTGCATCCCTGATTGGTAGGATACACACAAAGATGAAGATGATGAAGACGACCCCTCCTCCTCCTCCTCCAGAAAATTAAGAAAAAGGACAAAATACATCTCCTTTGCACAGACATACAATAACCTTTAGCAGCATGGATTTGGCATGTTGAGACAAGGAAGGAAGGAAGGAGGGAAGGAGGGGAGAGAGGGAGGATCTGTTGATATGTAATGACAATGACGCCCTTTGGAAAACACACACACACAGAGCACACAGCTGATGCAGTCACACAAAACCCTACAAACACACACACACACACCGTCTCTGACACCTTTAAGGAAGTCAAGGGAGATTTCGGACTTACCATTTCGGGGTTCAGCCGTGCTAAAATGGCGAAGGTGGACAGTCTGTCACACACGCATTTGGTTCTGAATGAGTCGACTAGCACGGCTTTGCAGCCCCTGGCAGACCAGGATCCCAGCACAGAGGAGCTGCACGGGCGAAACACACACACACAGGGAGAGAGAGAGAGAGAAAAAAGCGATGCGGTGAATATAGAGACAGTCCCGGTTAAAAAAATACCCACAGTGAATAAGGAAAGCGGTTCAAATCCCACCGCGTTCCACCGGCTGCTTAATCCGTTTCACATCTCCGCCGGATGCAGCAGGCGAAGGCGCAGAGAGCGGAGTGAACGCGGCGGTGAGGCGGCTGTGAGGCGGCGTGCTGCAGCTCTGTGCCCGGACACATTACAGCTGCACACCGCAGGATCAGCCCCACCGAACATTTATTATTAGTATTCAAAATAATAATAATAAACAGTATTATTACTAATCAGCTAAACGAATGATTCACTCTATAAATAAACGTTATTTTTATGCATTAAATAAGCTACAGTATAATTTCTGATGCGGTACTGAAGCATGATGGGAAAAATGCAAACATTAATAAAAGTACTGGTATTTTTAATTATTTTAAATTAGGTTCACATTAATCATAATAAAGTCAAAATGAATTATTAATGGCTGCGATTCACTCTAAATATTGTGATGATGGAGCCATGTTTATTCTCATTAGTTTCACCTGGGCTGATGTCAGCACATGTATCAGTGAAACATGGGAGTTAATGGCTGGTGTGGATCAGTGACAGTGTCAGATATTCATCAATAACATGAGATCAAACCAATCATATCACAGACCACCTCTGGACGCAGGAAGGAACCTGCCAGGCGTTGGATTTTTGCTGATATACAGTTTGTAGTGTTGAGCGGATTCAATATGTCTCCTCGTCATGTGACCAATCAATGTGTTTGGTCCAATATCTGCAATATTGATGAAATTGACCAATAGTTATCAGCATAGATCTATACATGAAAACAATGTGAGTATTTTGGGCCAGGAGTTCTTATGTACGTGCCGTGACGTGTTGTGTTTTGTTGGTGAAGTCAAAGCAGTGTGACGATCTGTAGCTTCAGTGTTTTGTAATCTGACACCTTTTGGCAATTAGACAGCAGCGCTCCATCTGATTAGGCTGCTGACACAGATCGGCCTTACATTAATCTGCCTCAATGCACAAAGGAATTAATGAAATAAGTCAGATTGATGAGGGCGGAAAAAAAGCAGGTGTTATGAATTAACAACAGGCAGCAACAGGCGGCAGACTTCTCATGCTAATTCATGTCCATTTGATTGACTTGATTTTCCATCCACTTGATTGAGCAGGTTTCGAGTCAAACTCTGTCTATGAAATCCAAATGAATTTTTCAGGCCCTGATGGTTGTGAGCGCTTTTATTTGAAGAAATGTTGCACTTGTGTGGCTTCCATGAAGGGTTTAAGGGCAGTATATCTCCCGTTCAGTAGAAAAGATGGCCACCACCCAGGGTCAAAAGTGTCTAAATTGATCAATATCAGCCAATAAGATGAAGACAGAAGTTGATGCTTGACTAAATAATAATGACCGTGTCTCCAGTGGATCCATAAGAAATAATGTCTTTATGTCTGTGACTCTGCAGTGTGAAGGTCAGGAACTGCCAGCATGGCTGCTGTCTGCTTGTGCTAGCTCTGCATTGGCTTTCCTTCGACAGTTAATAAGTTCTTTTCACCACAGGAAAGGCGTCATGATGTCTGCTGTTAGATGGAAAAGCTATGTGAGCCACAAGCAGGAGAACAATATCAGCATATCTGCAAAGATTCCATTCTAAGGAAGGTCCCCTGGTGCCTGCCCGAGTTAGGCCCCGTTCACACTGGAGAAAGTCACTCCAGCTAGAGTAGGATTCGCTCAATCCGGGCCCCTAGATGACGCAAGAGTCGTTCAGGCCGCGGTAGGATCGCTCGTTCTTTTGTTTTTTATTTGAATCAAAAAGCAGTTTATTCCTTTGTAGCCCTGTGAAGAATAAACTCGGGGCAAAGCTGTCGTAGTTCGACGGTTGTTTACTTTTGTGCGCGACCTGGACACTGTCCCCGTGAACCAGAAGTATCACAATGCTAGCCGGATTTGCGTTCAGACCTGAGCCACATTTGAGCCAATTCAGACTCAGAAAAAATCCTGCTCTAGCCGGATTGATTTCCCGGGTTAGCATGCTAACATAGATGGTAGGATTAAAATGTGTTGAATTGTGTGTCCACAACATGACACCTTTCGTGAGCTCTCAGTTTGTCACTTCATTTCTAGCTTTGCCCTTTAATCTGTCTGAATGTCCAAATACAACAACGCAACAGGCAATAAGGGCAGCAGATCATATTAGAAAATAAACCAGACACATGTTCACGCTTCTCCTGATCTGATAGGTTCATACACTGGAATGTAGTGCTTTGCTGTGTGTGTGTGTGTGTTAGAACCCAGGAGGTGACTCAGTGCTGACATTAGCACATCACCTCTAACAGAAATCCAATATATTAGGACTTGGTGCAGTTTTTTCTGTAAGGCCTGACGTGATTAAGCCTCTGTGTGAGCCGCACAATGGCCTGCAGACAGTCTTGGCCCCCACCGTCTAATTGGATAATTTAGGTGCTGGTCCAGCAGTCCTGCATGGAATGATGTCCTCTGCCAAGAACAGAGCACATGGATGAGGTGCAGTCAGTGTGCCAGCACACAGGAAATATAGGAGCACGGCCACTTGGAGGAGGACTCGTGAGTGATTAGAAGGATGATCTAAGATGATGTCATGAAGATCAAGACTGCGTGCATTTCATTTATCTATTTATCTGTCAGCATTAAAGGTCGGGTAGGAGATTTCATTCTGATGCACTTTTTGTTAAATTAGTGTAACTTCTCTTTACAATCCGATAGCAACCAATTAGTTCGGCAGTTTCACATTAAAACGAAGAATATGAATCATCTGTGGAAGCTATAAAACACTAAAAACATCAGCCAATCCTCCGGGTGGACCCTGTGCGGAGTATTGGCTGGTTGTCACTCTCTTCCTGCTCTGCGCGCACCAGAGAGGTACGTGCATGATGGCCGAAGTCACAGACTGCAGCGCGTCCATGTGATTGGGAGGCGTGGCTTCGGGGTGAGCTCCGAGAGAAAGGGGCGTGTGTTTACTTTGGAAATCTGGCTGACTCTCACTGAGTTTTCAAAATCTCCTACTCTACCTTTGAGGTTCTCTATGAAGATGCAACTTGTCTCGATGCTGCTGATCAATAAAATGAGCTTTGTGTGTGAAGACGTGTGTCGTCCCTCCACTGTCTGGACTGAAGTTAGTTACAGACACAAACTCATGTAAATGTTCCTGCAGGCTACTTTCTGTCCTGTTTGCTGCATAAGATGACAGCTGCGTTGTCCCCAGTGGCCAATTAATGCAGGTATAATAAACAAATGATTTACCCCCATTTAAAATAAGAGCATGTTTCTGAGTAGACGCCACACGCTGGTTTAGTTGAGGTGACTCTCTGTCCTCGTGGACTAGGGTCAGATTTTCTGGGTATTTATCACAGTCTTATTCTTGCAGACTGCCGTGAGCAGTAATGTTCAGAAGTAAACAAACATGGCCGCTGATCTCCACCTCCTTGTCTATAATTGCGTTATTGTAATTGATGAAAACTCTGTCACCTCCAACGTCTTTGATGAATGGAGGCAGCCCGTCATCATCAGCACCGGCTCTGTAAACCAGCAGAGACAGCCGGGCTCATTTGTATGGTCGGAGGCTAAGTCGGTGGTTAGTGGCGATGAAGTAAACAATGTTTAGCTAATGCATAAATAGCTGTGTCCTCAGGAAACATAACAATTATATGCTGTAGTTTTAGTTTTAAAAAGAACTTCTGTACTAACTTTATGGCCCCTGTTATATTGTGTAGGTCCCCCTTCTCTTACCTCTAGACCTCCGAAGATGTGCTGTGGTATGTGCACTAACCACTATGAACCGCAGAGAACTGTCAAACCTGTTCGATATACTTCTCTCCATGCATGTAATGAAAACACAACTTTTCAATAATCATTTCAGAATCTCTAATGACAACTAACGACAGTTTTGGTGTCAGAAGTGGGATTCCAGGCGGGTCGTCGTCTCAGCGAGGCAGCGAGTGGCCTCACCCTGACAGATTTAAGGCCGAGAGGGCTGCCTGGTGGATGACGGCCATCACCTTGGAATCCAACGAACTCAATCAATCAAATGTATCTTTAATTGCGACGACTCCAGTGAAACCTACAAATGCAGGACTTGTTTGAGATCTGGGGGAATGTGGAGGCCGAGTCAGCACCTTGAAGTCCTTATTCTGTTCCTGGTCTGTGTGCGTGTTTGTGACACCTCTCACCTCCTATCTGTCGCCTCCTTTCCTTACTTGGGCCCCTTTTGAAAGGTACTGACCACTCCAGAGTCTGTCATATTTCAACCTTCGCATGTGCACTATTTTATCCACTGACAGGCGCCTTGACGATCAACTGTCACTGGTCAGCATGTTAAGGCTAATTGCTTTAGATTCCTGCAGCTTGGATCTGACTGATCCCTTATTCATAGTTCAGCATGTAGCTATTAACCTCTACATGTCTGGAGTGTGTTTCATCTAGAGAGCGTCAGTGTCCTTCCCTGCTTTTTGATAAAATGCTCTCACACACAGTTCAGGCCACATTAGTCTGCTGCCAGATCACATTTTGCTGGAATATTTATAGCACATCTGATAAGACATAGCGTAAACAAACCTAGGCAGTGATGTCAGCGAGCATGAGGCTGACGGAAAGATGTCGCCGATGTGTTTGTTGTTATTGATTTCAGGAGATTGAAGGGTGCTGCATGTGAAGCCGGGTGGCTCTTATCAACATGACAAGGACAACTCCTCACATTCCAATTTCTCTCCCAAATATTAAGTCATTAATCATAACTGCTGTCCAAGAAGGAGTTTAATTTGCATAGAACATGCCCCCCCCCCTCAGCCCAGATTGGATTGTGTGTCCTTTTCTGTTGTCTCTCCCATTGTGTCGTCATGCTTGTCAAACGTGGTGACATGACATAAAAAAACGGCCTCAGACGCTGTTATTGGACAAGATATCAGAAAGTCATCACAACACATAGGTGTTGCATTAAATTGTCTTTCTTTGCGGTTCATGTTGACCACGGCTCTCATTTCATGTAAACAATTAAAAATTAACCTACTGTCTGTCTCAGTCTTCTCTTTGCTCGGGGTCTATCCATGCCAAGCCAAACTTCTTTTAATCCCTGAACTGAGGCAATGTTCTGCTCTTTGTCTCTCTAACACAAGTGTACGCACCCATCTAAATGCAAATGTCCAAACCTGCATTGCATTAAGGCCGTTTTCCTTGTTCTCCCAGCCTTCTCTTGCAGTGCTCCCACTCACAGTGTTTTCTTGTCTTAAACAAATAGGGCACTTAAAGAGCACGGAGCAAATGAGCAGAGCTTTGAGTCTGCCCACAGAAGCAGCCGATTTGAACTGTTCAATATGTATCGTCTATTCTCTCTCTGCCTCTCGTTCTGTCTGACTCGCTTTCAGTAGACTATCACACATGTTGATGTGTGTGCGTGGGCTGGGAGGAAGGGGGGGTGTAGGGTGGCAGAAAGTGGTGAGCGACACTTTTAATTTTCCACAAGCTGCATCAGTGTCGTAGCAGTGATAGCGCTGGGTTATCGCTGTCCCAGACAAGAGCTGCCGAGCTGTCCGGCACACTCAGCACCTTTCATCAAGGCAAGCAGCTCACTGACTTTGTCAAGATTAAAAAACACCGCAGCTTGCCAAGGAGCGATCAGACAGAGATGGTTTCCGTACAAAGAACCGCCGTAGGAGCAACACGCATGAACAAAAACCAGTGTCTGTGCTATTGCTAAGCTAAGCCTGTGACAATAACGTGTTTATTTATCCGGAGGATGGAAGAACATAAAAAAGCCAATACTTCCAGGCCTCTGATAGATAGAAAGATGTCAAACACTTGCATTTGAAAACATGTGCATCACAGCTTTAAGAATGATTTCAGTCCCCCCCCCGGAGGTCAGATATGACAGTGAAGTGAGTCTTACCTGTCGCTTTCGTCCCAGGATATGCAGGTCTGGTTTGTGGTGCCCTGCAGAATGTGATACAGAGATTTAGAACCACCTTATTTAGCCAAGTGTGGAAACACACACACAGATCCAGGTGTTAGTAGATCTTCATTAGTAGCCTACAGACAACAGTTGTGTTTTGATTGCTACCTGTTGTACTTGGAGTTTCACATACGTATTTAGCAGTAAAAAACATAAATTAAACCCTGTTACTACTGTCTACTGTTACGGGAGAGCTCCCTGCAGTTCAGGCAGAAAAAGCATTGATTGGAGTATTGATTAGAGTCATACGTGGCCTTCACAAAAACAACATAACAGCAGCATTTTACTCACGTTATAAAGGTGAGAAAACTCCACCACGACCGGAGCAGACAGGGAGGCTGGAGTCGGCTTGATGGTCACTGACAGAACCTTGGAGTTGAGGACTGTGCTGTTTCTACAAGAGAAACAAAAGTCTATGTTGTCATTTATAATTCAGGCTAAATGTGCTAATATGCTAATCTTAGCAAATTAGCACAGTATCAAATCCAGCAGAGGATGATCGGAAGAATACAGGAGGCTGGAGCCTATCCTAGCTGTCGTTAGAGGGGCCAGCCCATCAATATGCACAGTCAATGGGAATGACTCGCTTTTGGAACCTCGTGTGGCCACTGGAAGAACTGCAGTTTTCAGCCAGAACACTTCTGATGCTCTTTGGACTTGACCAAAAGAACAATAATCTATAGGTAATGAGGAACATACAAAATAATGAAGCTAGCAACTAAACATGAAAGTACACCCTTGCGTTAACCATTTATGTCACATTGGACATTATTCACAATCACATTCTGTTATTGAGGGTGATGTGAAAAGCACAAACTGACATTCCCCTCAGTTTGGTAGAGGTCATGCGGCTGTCAAAAAATGATAAAGCATTTAATTAAATCCACTTCTAATAATGATGGTTTTTGTCCAGTCTTCCTAATAGCAGGATAAAAACACATGAACCATGATAGTTTAATTAGCACAATAATTTGTAACAGATTAGCGGCTCCGCTGTGAGTTTGCAAAACATACGTTGAGTGAAAGTGACCTGAGGCAAATTGTTTTTCAATAGCTTCTATCATTTTTGGGACGTTTTATTTTTACATTCTCCTTACCTGCTTAGTATGCATTGCAATTTCTGCTTTTCATAGGTACTATCAATCATGTGGAATGAGACTATCAAGAAAAAAGTGAATTGCTACAGGAAGTACTGACAACGGAAACTTCCAGTCGGGCCAAACATGTTCAACAGCCCGTGCTCCGTTTCCTGGTTACTCACATCATCACTGTATCCTCTGCACGCCATCGCCCTCTCACCATTCCAAAACACAATCAGTCAACTTAAACTTTTGTGTCATCCAGTCTCTCGCCTCACACTCATCTCATTTTCCTCAAGAAGGGCGTTAAGCGCAGAAAAAGAGAAGAGACAAGGATGGAAAGAAGAGCTGAGGAAGACTCAGAGCAGAGAACATGTGGGAGGACCGGAGGGAGTCGGCTTCATTCCCTGTTTTTATATGTTACCAGTCCATAATGTGCTTTTACCACATTATCATAATGGAAAGCTGCTTCTCGCTGGAACCAAAGCCGGAGATAACAGGCGGTCGCTCACATATTTCTGCACACACGTGCAAACACACGCACAGCTGTATGATAATCATGCTAACAATAACTTCCTCACAGAAATCCTCTTAACTCAAGGAGATAAACAGCGTAACGTGTGGCAACCCAAGGCTAGTGTGTGCGACGGCTTCTGCATTAAATCCTTGTTCTCATTTAGCTGGAAACATTCCCTTTAGCAGCTAATGTTAAATACTTCAACCACACAGGGATGAGCCAGAACACCAGGCGCAGTGTGTAGCTGCATGTGGAAAGCTTTGGATCTGTATCTCCATTTGGGTGCTATATATCAATTCAGTACATTTACATGCACATGAAGATTAAAAAACACATTTTGTCTCCTGACACTTTGTGGAAAACCTTAGGCTATAGTGGGGATATTGGGAATGGCAAACACTACGCTCCTTCTTCATCTTGGAAAAGTATGAAGCTATGGGTGTGTCCAGTGTGTTGATTGTTCTCTGGTCTCTCATTGGACCAATAATGCTGTGTCCATGGTAACAACCTCTACTCACAACTGGCATTTTGTTGGCTGATAAATGTTCCAGTGTAGCTTTTCAGGAAACTTCCAGGTGACCTGCTCATTGATCTTTTTAGGACTAGTTTACATGTCTAAAAATATTACAAAACCAAATATGACTGAATTTAAATCTTAAAGTCTATACTTAACCCTGGTTTGAAAAACATGCATGTGTGTGTAAAGCTCTGCATGACAGCCGAACAAACTGCCTTCCAGCCCATTAGCTTATCATTCAGAATATTTAGACACCCACTGGTTCCTATAACCTGACCAAGCTTCTAATGTTCCTGATGCATGTGTAAAGCCATCAGCAGTCTTACCTCTGCAGAGTCAGGATGCTGCCCAGGTTTCTGTAGAGAACGATGCCCGTTACGAACGTGGAGGAGTCGTCTGAATCTGTGGACAGAGGTTCAGAGGACACACTGAGCAGGCAGGTCGAAACTCAGAGTCACAGAGCCTGAACAGCTCACTCTCTGCTAGCACAGTGGCCTGCTATAGAGGAGGGAATGCAGGTCAGCCATGCTGCCTCCAATCCTCCAGCTCCCCCAAGAGCTCTTTACAGTGGAGCTGGCCTACATGACTAGTCAGCTATAAATGCCGTCTCTCACACTGCTTACACCCAGACACACACACACTGGCGTGCAGACTTCATTCATGCACATGCCGACAGTGACACAGACAGACATGAAGAGCACATCCACCTTCCTTTTTCATGTTATAAACACACATTACACAAAGCACTGCCGTTCTGTGTATGATATAATAACATGCTAGCAGAGAGCCAGACGGTCCTCATCCTGTGTGCCTGGCAGGAAAGTCTTTGAGCTATGTCACAGAAGTGACTGCAAATCTATAAACCTTACTCTCACAGAAGCTCCCAGTGGTGCCAAACATGAGATAACAGAGTTAAACTGGGACAAACTTTTTCAGATCTAATAGCTACACAGACAAAGTGACATCCTCCCTGAATGGTATAGTCATGCCCTGCCCCTACGTGCACATTTTTATATTAGCCTTTACTTTAACCATTTCACTACTATAATTATAACAGTTCGCCTTATTTTTTTAAGATTCTGTCAGAAAATGTTCTTTGTATTATTATTATTATTATTATTATTATTATTATTATTATTATTATTATTATTATCAGTACAGCAACAAGACTTTTGAGATTACAAAATTAAACTCAAACTATTTTACATCAACTCTCCTACACCACAAAACTACCGCCCCTGGCACACACGTAATTTGGTCATTACCGTAATGTAATGGCGCTCGAAAGAGCCGTTTCTCAGCTTTCAGAATCCGTTGAGATTTTTTCAATAGTGCCAACATAACCAGAGCTACGGTAGTTCAAACAGCGCATGTTCATTTCAGTCGCCGGTGAAAGCCTTATGAATTATGTTTCTGCACATAACATGTACAGAGCTGGCAGTAGAGATATCTATTGTGTGAAATCTGAAAATATACATCAACAACTGGTGGCCAGAATTGGTGTCAGTGTTATTTGTCCAGCCACTGAATGGATAAAACAGGTCCTTTGTTTGAAACAGATCAACATAAAGTGATGAACTGTGAAGAAGTGATGCATCTGTCAGGTTCTATGGGATAAGGGAGGACAGTGCCAAAACCTATGGTACCTGCAAGTGGCCAACCCCCACAGACTAACATGTTTAAAGCTACCACATGAAAGCAGACTTTAGATTTTAGACAACTTTCTCATTGGAGCCGCCCCAGGATCTGTGCAAATGCCAAGTTTCTGCAGAAAAGTACACTGCAGGTCCATGGGGACGTGGACAGTTCAGTATGTATGGCTGAGTGTAGAAAGTGTGGGTGTGAACCATATGGATGGATGAACAAAGATAAATGTATCACATGATGAGGTGTGGGCAGTGCATCTATAGCAGAAGTCGATACATGCTGCTAATCAGACTGCTGGAGTGGCTTGATTTTTAAAATTCAAACAATAAATATGTACAAATACTGTATGGATTATAACAGTATGAAGGTATCAAAGGTGTGAAACACCTCACTCTCAGACAAACACATGGATGCTTCAAGATCTGGTTTCAAGATTGAACAGCCTTTTCTTGTTAACTTGCCAGATAAAAAGAACAATATATGTTATGTTAAATATGTTAAATCCCACATTTACTGTGACTATGGGGAGGACTCAGAGATGCAGCAGAACACATGAGAACTGACTGTTTCCTTTAAAATAAAAACCTCAGACAGGGTCAGCAACATCATCTGGAAGCTCACCCAGTGCTCTGGTTGCAACGGTCACTTGAGCAGCACTGGACCTGCATGGACCACTGAGCCTGAGTCAGGAATCCATTCAGCCAGACTCACAATGCAGGACAGCTATTAGTGATATTGATCTGCACAGGGTGACTCAAGACTTTGAGGGCAGAGTTGGTTTTCCTTTTTTTCCCAGTGAGAGCTGTGAGTGCAAGAGTGGATCATAACTTGACAACAGGAGCGTCTGTGGCTTTGGAAGTGCTCACCTGATGGTCAGGTTCCGGATGATTCTCCTCTGATCTGATGAACTTATTTAAGTCTTTCTCCACTGCCAGGTAACAGCAGTGGCACACGCTATAGGACAAGAGTGGAGAGTGAACACAGAGCTAGCAGCTAAAGGGAAAAGGTATCAACTGGACCATCAGCCGGACAATGGACTGCCCACAGAGGCTTTTGAAAGCCCATTTTCAAAGTAGCTGGCTAAGCCCGACAGTATGGTTCCCTTTCCCAGGTAAACAAGAGGTGATGAACTGTCTTTAGTACCTTGCTCAGATATATTCTGATTGATGGGCTGGTCGTGTAAACGCTCCTGCTCACGGCAGCCCCAAGTTCTTTGGCCAAAACAGGTCTAATATGGACATATGGCTTCAGATCTCGGTGGATGAGCCCCCCCCCCCTGTTGCCAATAAGGGACAACAGAGTGGTGCCAGCGTAGGGAGAGATTTGTCAAAACCTGACTACATGAAAACACAGACAGGCGTGGGGCGAGGCAAAGACTTCTCTCGCAGTGTCAAAGGCAGAAAAAACATAACTCCATCTGCCAGGCCATCTGAAGACATCCAGCTCTTCTGCTTCAGCACACTACATGGCAGCCCGAGAGCACACAGCGGTGTGCCAGGCAGCAGGCAGAGGCTGTAGCTCCCGGGCAACAGCTGAGCTCCCATGGGCATCGGGGGGTAACCAAGCAAGACGTGTGTGTGTGTGTGTGTGTGTGAGAGAGAGAGAGAGTCCGGGGATGAAGTATTATATGTCCTGCTCATGCACTCTTTGGCTGACCTATCCAATATGCTCAGCCAGATTGTCTGTGCCCCAGCAAGAGCTAGCCTGGAGGGACTTTAACCAGCAATTCAATAAGTTATGTGTCTGTGTGTGAGAGCTGAGAGAGCTCCTAGCCAAGTTTCTGTCCATAAACATTTGTCCTTTTCATCTATGTGCAGAGCATGATCTGATGCATGAAGTAATTCAGAAAAGCAAAACAATGGTCTCCGTTCCGTGTAGTTCCTTCTTCAGCACCCGTCCTCTACCCATACTTCAGCCGGCACGGAGCACTTGAGCTGTATTGAGGGCAGTTCTGAACAAGTTAGTGCTGAGAGGAAGTAGACTAGAGACCCTTTAACGGTGAGTGAGCACTTGTGCTTATTCCATATACTCCATTACCTCCTATCAGAAGCATCCAAGCTAAGGATGGTTTAAACTTCATACAAATTTAATGCTGTCTGAGTGTATATTTTGATCACATGACCATGACAAAAAAAAATCCAAGACCACATAACTATGCAGCTCACCAGCCCTCAGGAAAGAATGTGGCTGAATAACAGCCGTGTGGACCAAGCAGCGACATTATTGGCAGGTGGTTGGGCACCACATGGGCACCTGTTTCCAAGGCCGATGGTTGGACATCCTAAGTATGCAATCCCTCCTGACCTTACTCCAGACCCCTGCTCTGGGCCTTGGGTTAACCTCAACACCACATGTTCACTGACAAACTTTACTCATGCCCAGGCACACTATGCGACGTGAATGTAGTAAACTTTGGTATGACGTCACGTTTGATGCGTGCAGATTGTACGATGACCATTTACTGAATCACAGGCAATCGCAGGTTACGACATACGTCAACATGCGAGGAGGAGGAGGATGTGGATGTGGAGTGACAGGTCATAGCAGCTGTCACACTGTGAGTCAGTCATCCTAAATTTCTGACACCACTAGAATTTTATCTCAGGCCGTCGTGGAACCTGCCTCACAGTGCGACGTAAGACCACTGATTTTTAGCCACGACCAAAGATATCTCCATGATTCTCATCTTTCGCCTGCAACAGCCCAAAATCGCACAGTGTAAACTGGGCTTTAGGTCTGGTTCCAGAGGTAGGTTTCTTGTTATCTAGACACGGGGCAGGGTCTTTTGGGTCTTACAATGGAGATATAACCCAAGAAATGTCTCCTTTGGGGAAGGTTTTAGACAGAGTGGGAAGGGATCAATGTAGGTCTGCTGCTCTTCATAGTATGAGGATCCAGTTGAGGAAGATTAGCAAAAAGCCTACTAAAGTTACACTAACTTGCCCCTCTCAGTGTGTATTTTGAGAAGTTTTTGCAGAGGAGGGAGGCAAGGCCTCCTAGGGACTAGGGATGACCTTGGAATGACAGGAATTTCCCCTCCTATATAGTTACCTGTACTTAATTTATGTGGCCAAGAACCTACTTTTCTGCCCTTTCCTTGGAAATATGCAGTGATAATGCTTTAATCTGTTCACTGTATCAACATCAATTTGCAAACAGCAAGTGCAATTTGAATTTTACTTAATAGTAGCTTGTTTAAAAATATGCAAACACAACAGTAAGCACTTTTCTCAGTAATTACCCTTTTTATACTGCATCAAGTGATTATAATTTGTGTTTTTCTTTTGTGTGTTTGCACATTGCAAATAAGTGGCAAATCCAGTTCTGCCTATAGCTGAAGCTGCTCCGTTTCATGTGAGAAAACACATTTCTCTCCCTTCTTTTGTTGCCTAAGGAGCATTCCATTTGTGTTTTCAGAAGCTCATTTCAGGACATTTATACAGGCGTGTGAAGGGCCCAATCAATCAGTGTAAACAAGGCATCACAGAGCGGGTTTAATCCATGTAAGCATGTCCAGGCTGTATGCATGAAAAGCTGCTGGTGTGACACTGCCACTGTGGAGACACTTCTCCCAGCTGGGGAGGAAATTGTCTCTAATTGCTCATGATTGGCTCCTGTTGACTCCTGATAAGAAGTGACGGCCTCATTAGCATGCTAGCTGTCTTTAACGCACAAAAAACCCCCAAAAAACATCCCGGCTGACAAATAACCCTGCTGCTCTGGAGAACTGTTCACCTAGCATCTGCCTGCGGACACAAGTCAAGCTCAGCTGGGGTTCTCAGCAAGAGCTGAATGACACAGAATGTGTTCATCCCTGTAGCAGCAAAGCAGAGGACGCCACCAAATCACTGCAGCTACTCTGCTAACTCTCCTGTCACAGTCGTGCTTTGAGCCCTTGGATTTACAGTACCTCTCAAATTTCTGTCATCACCCCGTGGATGAAGCTGAATGGGATTTTGATTGCGGTGCTGAAAGCATTTTTGAGCTTGTTCTGTGCTGTCGTATGCTGTCAACAAACTCTTAATGGTACCAACGATTGTGTTATCCCCATTGTGTGTCTCTATCTCTGATCCACAGACCATTCTCACATGACTCACCCAGCATCTTCCACTCTCGCTGTGAATGTGCAGAAAGCTTCGTTTTAGCATGTTTGCATGTTGTTGTTTTTTGATTTGATGTCACCATTGTGTTTAATCTATTATCAAACCGCTTAGTCCATCAAGGTCACAGAAATATCGACCTCACGGTGCGTTCTCCTGCTGAGGACAGACTGCCTCTAGCAGACTGCATGGTTGGACTTTGCATCTTCTCACTGAGACAACTGTCAGACTGACTCTGGACACATGTTTATTGCTGCGATAAAATTCACATAATTGCTGCTCCTACAATGTTTAAATGACCATTAAACACCAATATGTGTGACTATAGCGCAGCAAATTGCAATGAAAGTAGCTCCAGGACCTCAAAGCTATTTGACAGAAACACCCCATTCTAGAGAGACCTGAGTGGCACTGTAATGTAAAAGTGGGAGGAAGGACACTGTGTGTGACTTCCACAGGGGAAATAAATTTGAAAACCAGCTCCTAATGAGGACCTAATTTGCCAAAAATGGCCTTTTTTTGCTATGTTTCCAATAATAATTAGACATTAAATAGCCTGTAAAGTGCTTTACAACACTTCTCATCCATACAACTGGAGGTTCATTGTCTTGCCTAAGGACACTTAGAAATGAGTAGGTGGACAACCACCTGAGACAAATTCTTCATCACAGGCTGCTTTTAAACGAACCTTTTGATTAACTGAAAGCTTATTAAATGGTTAATATTCAGCATTTGACTCATGATTCACTTTAAAATGTATAAATGGGAGTTTTACATAGATTTTCTGAGATCAAACCAAATACACTCAATTTTAAATGAGTAGAAATGTAATATTTAACACATTAAAATGTTCACACATACATTATGGTTCCTGCGTCGTTGTTCTATCCCGGTGCTAAATTATTCCCTCTGTCTGTAAGCAACAAATAAGTATGTTAATGGTCCTGTCTGCAATTCACAGCCATCATCACTGGTGAGGCAGATGGGCTCCGTATTAACATTTTATGAAACTTACTCTGGCCTTATTAGAGACGAGGCGCCTTTTTGTCGTACAGCTGCTGAACAGCGGGCGATGTGAAATGATTTTGTTGTTATTCCCCCACATGTTTTATTTGCAACATTAAATACAAGCATCTCTGCGTGCATTTGTCTGAGCGGGGGGCTTTGCTTTGCAGATTAATGGCAGTAAACACTGTTTTATAAATCAACTGCTGTTCCCTGCTTCTTTTTTATTTGTCTTTTGATGGCCCCTTCACAACAAACACACACACACACCCAATCAAACACACACACATGGACACATTCGAGTACATGCAGATAAATCCATCATGCAGTGTGTTTATGAAATGACGGCTCTCACCTGGCTTGCCGGTCGACAGGATGTTCTTAGGGATGGTGACCCTGTCCTCGGAGCTGCGAGCCCAGTCCACCATGCCCCTCCAGCCCTTCATAGGGAAGCTGATGTCAGCGTGACCCAACACCGGACGCTTGTGGATGCTTAAAACTGTGACACAGAAATTAAGATGACTTTTATTCGTTTACAATTAGTAGCTGCTTCCCATTTATTCTGTACTTCCTCTTTTATTTTGGTGGTTCTTGGGCCATTGCTTTAGTTTCCTTCTTATTGGTGAAACATCGGTTTGTGTGGTGGCCATGGGCCATTGTTTTAGCTGTAATATATTTTTAAATATGGGCTTATCTGTGTTTCATGGTTTTTAGCAGTACTTCCTGTTTTATTTTGATAGTTCTTAGTACCTTGTGTGTCATGGAGTTTTCAACTTCCTGAGATCTCTGCGAGGAGAATTAATCAACCAGTTTATATAAAACACCAAAAAACAACAGCAGCAGTTCAAATGTGGTGAATTCCCAACTTGACTACTTTTATGAGTTTGTAAGAAGAAACTCTCTATACGTTGGCAGATAGATGATGGGGTGTTCTTTTGCTCATGTTTGAGTTGTGGGAGGAGAGAGGAGGTCAGCTGCCCCAGAGGAGGGATACGCTGCCGGTGTGGGCGGCTATTTGGCTCCAGACAGCGCGGTGGCACCGATATAAACAGGACCTCTCATCTGGCCTCAATTCCCACATACTCTCCCGCGACTCAACTCAAACTCTGCCTCGTTTTTATCTGGAGGTCAGAGAGAGCAGCACAGCTTCTGTGATGACTACATGACTACAATATATTGTTTCTCTGCTGTTGGAACACAGTGGCTGGGCACCGGAGGGAGGTGTGAATGTGGATTTAGAATCTCGTGGGACACATCTGAGGACCTACCGCCCTGGGGAGCGCTAATATTCAACGAGGACTGGTCTCTTCATTGAAATACTGAAGAGCAGAAGGAGAATGCTACAGAAATAGAGCCTGTGGTGATGAGAAACAGAGCTCCACCAGCTCTGCTTTCACAGTTATTTACAGTGAATTATCACCTAGGATACTTTTACTATTTTGGGATTGTGTGTCATTGCTGCTTTTTGCCAGAGTAATGGTGATTTTTTTATTTGAATTATCTGTAATTAGCCTTCTCAAAATCATCCAAATTGTAGAGGTAAAACGCAGGAAAAAAGCTAAATGGAACACTTATCATCACCCTAAGAGCACCATTCCCACAATAAAGCACAGCAGTGGAAGTATCATGCTTCACTGTGGGGAATACAGTGAAACACACGAGGAACACATCATCTTCCAGAGATTTGAGACTGAGATACAAGTTCTCAGCAGGACAATGACTCCCAGCAAACTGTGAAAGCAACACATAAAGGTAGGGTAGGAGATCTTGAAAACTCAGTGAGAGTCAGCCAGATTTTGAAAGTAAACACACGCCCCTTTCTCTCTGAGCTCACCCCGAAGCCACGCCTCCAATCACATGGACGCGCATTACCTGAAGATGAGCTGCGGCCTGTGACTTCGGCCATCATGCACGTTCCTCTCTGGTGCACGCAGAGCAGGAAGAGAGTGACAACCAGCCAATACTCCGCGCAGGGTCCACCCGGAGGATTGGCTGATGTTTTTAGCGTTTTATAGCTTCCACAGATGATTCATATTCTTTGTTTTAATGCCAAACTGCCAAACTAATTGGTTGCTATCGGATTGTAAAGAGAAGTTACACTAATTTAACAAAAAGTGCATCAGAATGAAATCTCCTACCCTACCTTTAAATACCAGACGCATTTAAAACTACTAGGAAGTGTGGTGGTTATTACACCATCCCTCATAATTACAAGCCACAGGGTTACCAACAAAAAACATCAACGTGTTGGATGAGGACAAAATATAAGTTCCTCTGTGGCTCTAACCCTCTCAAACAGTGCAATAATGAATGAATGGAACCCTACATTTAAATGGAAATTCTCCCTTGAGCATTAAAACGTCACCTAGAGGTTAAAATTGTGCTCGATGACAGTTTCAGTTTTATTTCCAGTTAAACCATCAATGGCCATAAAGACCCATTGTACGTATGTAACGGTGGTGTTACCTCAAATATGTCTTTGGTATGTTTGAAAATAAGGCCGACTGATAACACATGGAACCGACACCTGACAGAACATGTCAGACCGTCAGGTGCCCCCCCGTCCCCACTTTCATGGATTCAGAATGTAGTTGTGTGAAAGAAAAGCAGCGATGACAGAATTCCTCTGACAGATATATCTATATAATATGTATAGATAGAGATAAGGCTGACCTAGGTTATCGGTTACTTCATACATGTCTTGAAAGTCTTTCATCCTCAAACCGATGACATCCACAAAGTCTTCCACCAGACGGAACAGCTCTTTGACGTTCGGCCCCAGCTGAGAAAACAGACACACGAGGCAGGAGAAAGACATGAAAGAGGGGAAGAGGGAGGCGATGGATTTGAGGAGAATATTCTAACTCTATATTCTAACAAAAGAGCTTCATGGAATAATAATAAAACATTTAAAATGTGTTCTGACACTAAGCAATCCGACTGAATGGGACATGAAATATTCATACATTTGTGATAATGGACTTTACAAAAAAGTAAATAAAGCAGAATTAGTATGCACACAAGTAGCTCCACATGCTACAAATACTTTATTTGTATTTTTACAGCCTCAACAATCTAATTTTGTTCTGCTTTTAGATTTTCTAATAATTTGCAGAATTTTCATCACATGACAGCTGGTCACAAGTGAGCCAGTCATGGCTGCCCAGCTGTGTAGAGGCATAAAGATTTTGCTTAATTCTTTGGTGATTTTTTTGATGTTATAACAGAACTGGTGCATTCAAGAACCATTGGAGAATACATGCAATTTAAACCTGGCAGGTGTTGGAGTCTAATGGGTTAACACAGTATTGTAACATTTCCCTATTGAAAATATTGAATAGAAGATCAGGTCAGGACGTTCCATTTCCATCTGTCCTACATGAATTGGGACTCTGCTCCTTTGAGGGTGATTTCTGAACCTTAGACATCGACAGTATCAAAATTCCTTTTTAGGAATGGAAAAATGCATCAACCTGTGTGGTGGCTGCGTATAAAGAGGGTCACATGACAGATGATAAGACCTGTTGAATACCAAACAAGGGCCCTGATGCTCAGTACGGCACAAACAGGTAGATGATGCCACCATGCTGCTTCTTCCAACTTAATTCATCTTTATGTGGTGATGCAGACTTCCAGCTGGCTCGGCGCTCACATATAGCTGCTGTGTGGACGGCTCAGTGTGACTCACTGTGTTGTGATTTTGTGAAACACATGGAAAAGTTTTTAATAATAATAATAATAAAAAAACCAGCTCAGTTTCTTCTGTCTGCACAGTGACACTCCTGAGAACAGGCGCTGGACAGCTGGATGGAGGCACACAGAGCAATACACGGGTGCTGCAGATGGACGAGTGGGCATTGTGAGCTGACTCAATACTCATTAGCTGTAGTTATTTCTGTCCCCCTCTCGTCTGTCCCTTTCCCTTTACCTCTATCTATCTGAAAAGACACAGGTGGGTTGTTTGTTCACCTGTTTCTTTGTCACAGCATCATCAGTTCCTGAATCTCCATGCTTGTTATCACTACACACAAAGTTCAACAGCAGATGTAATTACAGACTTTTATACAAAGATGACACTAACCAGTTGTGCTTCCTCCCATCTGTCTCTGTTTTCTTCCATTAACAGATTGCTGACTGACTGGACAAAGTTCTGAAAGACAAAATATTTCATATCATTAGCTCTCTTTCTTTAAGTCGATCAGTAAAGATACTGATAGTCTGCATCTTTTATTCATCTGTGTGAAGAAGTTTCATTTGTCTCCAACAGCTTGAAAGCACACCACTCATGTGCTCTCACATCACCTCACCCTTATGTCTGCACCGCTGGGGCTGTAGTAGGCCCTCCTGAAGATCTCTGTCATGTTCTTCAGTACGTCGACGATGGCCAGCAGATCTCCGCTGTAGCTCGTCCCATCGCTGGACGTCACCCTCAGCTTGGTCATTACCTCTGAGACTCCATCTCCCACAAGGCCGCGCTGTGCTTTGGACAAATGTTCCCGAGTCTGACGGAGACGTACAAGTAAAGATAGTTGTTAATACAAACAACCTCTAGCTTAATCTGATGTATGATGCAGAGCGTTGTGAAGTTATTAGCAACATAATAACATTGCAAAAGCGTAAATAATGTGAGTGTGATGCTGTTTATGGTCGATGCTATGCTACAGCAAGCTTCACAATCTGATCCATGATACATCATATATTAGGTCCAACAGTGTGAATGTTGGCCAATAGAAAATGATGTGAATTGTACAAAGCAAAATAATGTTTGTGGACTACTAGCTTTATAAAGACAAGGGCAAAACTAAATCTAAAAAGCTGTGATAATGTCATTGAAAGGAAAAATGGGTTCTTACTAAAGTCTGTATACTGCGATAGTCATTGGAAATGCACTTCATGTAGGTGGGAGTCTCCCAGTAGGCGATGCCCTCCTCGTCCAAGGTGCAGCGGCGCAGGATAAGCCCTGCGTGGAGACACCAGGAATCACCAAAGCGTGAAAGTTTGTTGTTGTTTTTCATTTAAATTCAACTTAACCCTATGCGCCTGTATGCTGTGTGTGAGCTCACCCATGGCATTAGGAGGACAGCGTACGGCTGCTGTGTCTCCTGCTGGAGTCATCTTCCATACAACGTTGGAGAAGTTGTCCTCGCCGCATATTTCGTGTGGTTCTGTTCATACAGAAGAAGAAACGAGCGTCCTAAACGGCTGCATAATCAAGAATTACAGTAAAAAAAGTGTGGCTGTCCACAGACCTGGACATCTCTTTTCATTACAGCGGCGGACCTCTTCTCGCTCTCCAGGACAGGCCTGCCCTCCAAAAAAGGGCCCATAACAAATCCTGTTCCTCTGCTGGCTGCCTCCTCCACAGGTTTTAGAGCAACCTGACCACAGGGACCACGGCTGCCACTTCCCATCCACTGAGAGGACGAAAGCAACAATCAAAGACAATAAAAACATGCTGTACAGAGGGCAGTGTAGGTGCAAGTGTAGGTTTTTTTCTTTTCCATGAGGCTTTCTAAACTTCCTCTCCACGAATCTATATTCCTCCTCTCTCAGAGTGTAAGCTGTGAGACCATATGGGCCCCCTGACCAGATAAGAGACAAGACAGATATTTACAGCTAAAGGACAATTAAAAGCCCTCTTGGAGAAAGCGGGAGGTGGCATCTAGCTCGCTAAGAGCCGATAATGACTCTGAGTGAGCGTCCACAGATTCTCTTTCTGCTGTGAGCCTCCTTACCTCACCACATGAAACTGTACAGAAATAAACTAAGCTGCTTTTAACCTTAACAGATGTGCAACATCACAGGAGTGATGAGACAACAATTTATCATTTATAAATCCAGATAAACTCAGTCAACAAAAACTCCTTTGTCTCCTCTTTTGGACCATTCTGAAAGATTCTGGTTGATCCACATTCAAACACATTCTTTTGTTTGGCTGTCGTACCCGGACACTCCCCGAGGAAGCAGTCAACAGTTTCCAACCAATCCCCTCTGCATTCGGAGCCTCCGTACGACGGGCCGTTACACTCCCTGGTTCTTTGCATGGTCCCGTTAGAACAGGAGGCGGAGCAGGAGCTCCAGCTGGACCACTCATTCCAGACGCCATCAACTGAAGGTGGCCGAGGTCACCGACAGCAGCAACAACAGGAGGACAGTACAAGTATGTCAGTAAAAAGCATTTCCTTGGGACACATAATTTACCTGGTGCTGTGTAAGTACATACTCCACATTTTGATGCCATTTTAATGTTAGCTTGAGATAGTAAGTAAATGTCAATCTAATATGTGGCTGAACATTCTCATTCTTCCTACTAGTGGAGTCTCAAAGTGTCCTCAAGGAACTCTAACAAGTTCATTTGCCTTGCTGTAAACACACACTAACCAAGTATAGATGATTTAAAACTTTAACAGACTCTGCAAAGGTCTTTGTACAATCACATGGTCTTCTAAACTTCTTAAAAGAGCACCTGTGGCACTGTGTGTGTCATGACTTGTGGTGGTGCTTGTCCTCCCTTTTGTGAGCAATGAGGCCCAGCATTGTAAGCTGGGGACAGGTGGTGTCTCTGTTTAGTAAGAGCTGTACCAAGGGCTGTACCGAGGGCCTTGACATAGAGGCCCTCTGTTACACCTCTATGAATCCACCTGTCCTCTCTTTTCTGCATGGAGACCTGTGCCAAAGAGTTTGCTCAGATGTGCTAGGGCATGAGTCAACTGAGCAGCTGTTTCCAGGTTAAAAAAACAAACAAACAAAAAAAGCCTTGCTGGGGTTTCTGGGATTGTACACATAAAAAGGCAGAAGTAGCTGTATGAAGGACTGGATACAGTTATGGTTCTGTCTTTGTATGGTATGGTCCTCACCTGGGCAGACAGCTATGTTGCAGAATTTTGTCTGTTTCTCGGGGCCATCACAGGGATCCCCCCCAAACTGTGGGGGGGTGCAGGTCCGCGTTCGGGACCTATAACCTCGGCCACAGGTGGACGAACACAAACTCCAGGGTGACCACTCGTCCCATGCGCCATGCACTGCAAGCAGAGCAGCTAGGGTATGATTTATTGACAGACAAACCACAGAAACCATTGACCCCACCAATACCAACACATGATAAGTATGCTGTTTGGCTTCAAATAAGCTAACTAACTGTGGTTTAAACTCGAGGAGTCTCCCTGCCTGGCTGCATGTACAAGAGCCTGCGACATCTTACAGGGGAATAAAATGCAGGAACAAGTCTGCTCGGTGATAGGTGAAGTTACCCCGGGGCCCACGGATCTGTAACTGCCTGTGGAGGTGAGTCAGGTGGGTCTTGTATGGGTGAGGCAGGTTCCAGGAGAGGGCTGGGCGAGCGCAGGAAGGTGGCAGGAGCAGGGGGGTGAATGAGGGCAGGGGCGGTGGGGGGGAGGGGCTTACCTGGACAAACGGCAGAGTTGTTGCAAGGTCTCTGCTCTCGCAGTGGCCCACTACACTGGGTGCTGTAGGAGGAGGACACACAGAGACGAGTGCGACTCTGCCAGCCCTCCCCACACGTGGCAGAACACACACTCCACGCTGACCACTCCTCACCTGAAGCTGAGTTTACTGAGGAGGAAGGGATGGGTAAAGGATGGGAGAATAGAAGGAGGGGAAAGAGGGGGAAAAGGAAAGGAGAGGGCCAGAACTAATTATCATGCAGGATGCTGAGTCTGTGGCCAAAAGAGGAAGGGTTGTGCTGTGATAGAGGGTAGATTCTAGCTGTGCCGCATTTGAGGAGTCGCCTCCGTCAAAGGCCTAATAACGACCCTTGATTACCATTGGTTATGCAAAGTACTGCACACTGAATGACAGAAACCAATAAGAAGGCCCACATCCTCTATGGAGGGTCCAGATTGGAGAGCAGATACAGCTCAACCATCTAACGCTATATACATTACATCCTTCAAAGGAGGCGGCCCCTGAAATGGACCCCAGCTTCCGGTCTGCTTGTCCTTCGTCATCTGTGAGGTTCTGATGTCATATCCTTTGCATTGACTTCCAGTGGAAGTGAATGCCACTGGCGTAGGATATGTCAGTCATTGTTTTCACTGGCCATGACTGCCAATCTGTTGGGTCAGCTGACCAATAACGGAAAACTGGGCAGTCGCAGCTGGGGAAGCAGGGAGAGGAAAAACTAAACAGGAAATGGGGAATCCAATAGCAAATTAAAGTGATACTTCACCTAAAATGTATCGATGGGTTTGTACCAAACACTGAGAGCTGTGATAAGCTTAGATTCTATTAGATAGAACAAATTTGTGGTATGAAGACATCCCTTGAATCATTGCCTCACTCTCAATTCATCCCTTAACCTCAATGGCAGCAGATGCTCACGATTCTTGGTCGCTGTGTAAACCTGTCTGCCCTCTGCTTTCCATCATTCACATTTACGTTTGTTAAGACAAGATGAGACCATTCAAATTTGTACCACGAGTACAGAGGCGGAGACAGGAGTGGATTAGCTTAGTTCATCGCATCCACATGTACCACTGGCAGGAAGCAAGAACTGTTTTGAATCACTTAAGAATTTGATACTTGCTAACACTCAAAAATCTTCAGCAGCTTGTTGATGTTACTTCAGCAATTTGTTCACATGGAGAGAGTTCACCTTGTCGTCGGTAAGCTTGCAGTTTGCGTGTTAACTCACCTGCTAAGTACCTGCATTCTCAGTCTGAACTTAAAGGCTAAGCTAAACTCCAGCTTCATACTTATCGCATATTAGATGTACAAAGCTGCTTTAGTATTTCCTTGGTTTTGGGTGGAGTATCACTTTAACAGAGCGGGGAGGACTCAAGTTGATATAGAGCTACAGACAGGGCACAGTGTCCTGTTATAACCTCACATAAAATACAATTCCACTATGTTCAGTCAGGGTCCATGTTGGAATTAGTCCACTGCGGACGATGGCACTACTACAGGAGCATTTGATAGATGTATATATATATATATATATTTCTTTGAGTGCGACTCCCTAAAGTTGTGGGTGTCATTTTTTTTGTTGTATTATGTTGTACAAGGTGTAAGGTGGTCACCCAAGCTGCCACAGTGACTGATGCATGGGATCCCTCTGCGTCTCGTTGTCTTACCTGTCTGAGGGCTCTGCTGTCCGCTGCGGGGCTTGTCTACGTCATCACGCTTGCGGCTGTCCACCGAGCGAAGCGATTGGCTGCGAGAGAGATGGCGACCTTTGCCTAAAGGAGGGTGAGGCAAGGCCGGGAGGGGGGAGGGGGCGGGGGGTTAGCAACCACAGCTCCGTCATTAATGGCTCATATTTGGGACACAACCGCGACGTGATTGGTCACCCAGAACAGCATCAGCCAAACTTGGGACTTGTGTTGTGCTGTCGGTGTTATTGTGGTGTGTGTGTGTATGTGTGTATGTGCGTATTTATCTGAAAATGCCTCTGTCGACTAAATAAAACACACAAACACATATACAGAAAGGACTATCTGCTGTTTGAACTACTTGTCGGGGAGAAAAATTACAAATTCTGTACAAATGAAGAAAGCAGTGAAACAATTCAGTGAAAGCAGTGATGCTTCTTGGTTAACAGATTCTACATCGTCGTTCTCAGACGCTGGGTTTCTGTGTCCCTTTAGCTGTGTGTGACTGTGATGATTTTGCGATATTGTGCGTACATGGTCCTGAAAAAGGCTGACCATGTCATTCTTGTGTTTCATCGATCAAAGTCCCCTTTCCAACATGCACTCCTTAAGTCAAAACGCTGACTTAGAGGATGGACACACAAGCAGATGAAGAAGATGTAAGAAAGGAAAGGTAAAGAAAAAGTAGCTGTAAACACACACACTTGTATTCAACAACAAATGGATACAGGAAATGAACACACACACACGCAGAGGATGAGGAGCTCACCGGTGCAGGACTGTGAGTTGCAGGGCCGGCCTTCCTCCACTACGCCCTCACACAGGTACGACTCCTCTGGGGGTGACTGGCAGGTCCTCGTCCGGGTTTGGATCCCACCTCCACACTCGCTGCTGCACTGCGCCCATTGGCCCCACGCACTCCAGCCACCTAAAGACACACACACACACACAAACACATGTTTACACAACACTCTAACCTCTGTGCTGCGTTTATAGTCGTACTGCCATGTGTTGTTTAGATTGATTTTCTCATCCCACAACATGAAGTGTGTAGCTGGAGCTTGGAGAGCTGCCAAAGAGTATAGTGTACTAGAAACTAGAAAGAAATACTGTATGACTGCTCCACCACCAGCTAACCTGCGTGTTCAAAAGTAAATGGAAACCATGTTTGTAGTTGTAAATCTCAATGCTGCAGTCTACTGGATCAACAGCTGATGCTTGTTTGATGACTGGGTGGACAGGGGACCAGAAACATGGACAGGTGGCTGTCCACATACTTTTGTCTGTATATTGTATTAGCTTAAAACTTGCCCAACTCAAAACCGAGTCAACAGACAGCTAATGGTGTAACTGATGCTACATCACAGACCGTGTTACTGAGTCTGTATGTTGATGATTTGACCACACAGTACCATGCTTTACCATGCATCAGTCATATGGGGAGAAATCTACAGCAGAGGAGAGACAGATACACATTCCTCCACCACAGTGCAGAGCAGATAAGATGCAGAGCCGCCATCCATTCTGCCCCAGTGTCCGAGAAGTAGCTGTTAAAAATTCCACACACACACACTCGATTTCTCAAAACAGCACAATCACACACCAAAAAATAACCTGCAATGAAGATCATTGTGAGACTGATGGTATCTCAGAGTGAAAGAGGATCTGAGGGGAGATTTTTTCCTCTAAAACAGAGGTGTGATGAATGCCACTGTCATTGTGAAATTCCCTGTTTGGCCATTCTGATTTAATGCGCTCCATTAAGATGTGTGCTGATATGAGGAGAAGCAGGCAAAGAGCTGCCGAATCTCTCTCTCTCTCTCTCTTTCCCCCTTTCTGTGTCCTGCAAGCTCATAAATGTTTAATGGCACAGACAGATGTCTTTCAGCCCCCACAGGCGACAACAAATATGTATTAATCTGCATGAATAGAACATGAAGTTGGCCAACATCCAGACACACACGTTTTTAATTACTCACAAATCAATTTCCTCTGGGGTGAGGCTTCGGGTGAGAAGAAGGAGGGGGGAAGGGGGGGACACTGGAGAGCACTTCATTTAGCCAAAATAGGCACACACACACACACACACACACAATTCCTGTACAGCTGTGTGTCATCTCACCATGTCAGCGCTGATGAGCCAAACGTTATGGATCGAAAGAGACAGATAGCAGTGAAAAAAGTGCAGATCTGTAAACGATTTCCTTTCCCTTCAGTGATGAAATTAACAGGCACCAGTGATTACAGTCAATATCTGTTTGTTGTCAGCGGACTGACCGAGTGTTGCCCAAGTGTTTACTTATGGCTGTGAAATTGGATTTGCTCATATTTCTGTGACATTCGCCGCTTAACCAGTCCAGCGTGGGCAGAAATGGACCATACTGGAAGACTACCCACAGCAAAGCAAACAAACAGCGACGCACTGGACCGGTAATAGAGTAATCACAGCTGTCTGTGCTGATGTGAAGCTGCAGTTAGTGATGCTCATCACACACACTCGTGTGCATGTTTTATATATTTATACACCTGGAGGCGGTGAGGCTGAGAGATGGTTGGTAAACTATGCAAAACCTCAAATCGATGCCTGTTCTCTTTCATATGTTAAATATCAGCGTGTACATCTTCCACAAGACAACAAGGATGTTGTTTACAATACCCTCAGCTCTGTCTGCAGCAAAGCTGAGCAGATGGTGATGCACGGAGTCAAATGGGGCCTTCCTGGTAAGTTTTTTGTAATAGTTTATGAAGTACTTTCCTGGCTGATCTATGATTTGGCATCGGATCCACAGCGATGGTGGGGACCCTACAAGGTGCAGGATGTGCAAGGAACTTCCAGCTGCTGAGCTGAGCAGATTGTGTTGTAGTATGTAGGAGCATAATAAAGGTTTCTTAATCTTAATCTTAATAAGACAGGGAACCATTTACCTGTCAACATCAAATAATGTGTTTTTTCTTTTGGCGATTCAACACGTAAACCGTGTAGCATGTCATGCAGCTGCTGCTGTGTGTGTGTCCCACTTGCAGTGTCAGCTTGGCATTTGTATTTCCTCGTTTGTGTCTCTCAGTAGCTGGAGAGGCACATAACAATCAGCTTCCATCCCTTCAAATGTCTCTCTAATCTACACAGCAGTCATCTGTCAGTGCCAGCTCCAACATGGTCTGCTCGGTTTCAGTCGCCACTGTCTGAAGCACCAGATGGAAACAGACAGAAAATCCACACAGGTTTAGACCAGCGGGCTGAGAACTGAAGCCAGCTGCAGTTCCTCTGATGGCCACATGAGGCTTGCTCTAAAAGGGACCTGCATTTACAGTTATGTGTATTATTAATGAAAATCATAATGCGCTTTGTTGATCAACTGTTTCAAAGCTATACAACATTTTTAACACACTCCTGCATAAAGACTGTGCATTCGTGCCGGTACAGCCCCCTGAAGTGCTGTATCGTTGCCATGACAACAAATTGTCACGATCATTCAGTGAACATTATCACAGGAGTGCCTGAGACTAGACGTCTTTTTCCTAACTTGGCGAGGGAGAAACAAAGTTAATGAAGAGAAGAGAGGATTCGACGAGGAGCGGACAAAGAGCTATTCACCGAGGCCTACTCAACCTGCACGCTGTCTCATTGATGGATGAGTCTGCTAATATTTTATAGCTTTATTTTGTTTCAAACATTTAATTAAGGATAGCAACAATGAATGTATCTACTAACAAGTACTCTGTGTGCATCAAAGCGTCTTATTTCTTATTGTCACAGCTCTTTTGCTGTCTGAAAAACTATTAAACCACACATCAGGGAGTCCAGCGTGTTCCTTCATCAACATGCACAGTAGTTTCATTTGATTCAAGCACACACACAGACACAGACACAGACACACACACACGCACACACACAGACACAGACACACAGACAGACACACACAGGAAGAGATTTGCTCATGGTTACACATCAAAACTACTCTTAGTTAAGTCATTGAAATATTAACTAATGTATGTAATATTGTATGTAAACTACTTGGTTAGGGTTTTTAAATAAACCTGCTTCACCCTCCTAATGGCCTTTCTACACTGTGCGATTTTTACCGATCTTATAAGATCATTGCATGACACAATGCGATGTGAATCTAATAAACTTTGGTACGACGTCAAGTTTGATGCGTGCAGATTGTACGATGACCATTCACTGCAGGCGATCGCAGGTTATGACATACGTCAACATGCGAGGAGGAGGAGGATGTGGACGCGGGGTGACAGGTCGTAGCAGCTGTCACACTGTGAGACAGTCATGCTAAATTTCTGACACCAATAGAATTTTATCTCAGCTTATCTTTGGTCGCAAGACGCTGACAACAGCCGTCCTGGAACCTGTCTCACAGTGCGACGTAAGACCATTGATTTAGAGCCAGGACCAAAGATATCTCCACGATTCTCCTACGATGTTCGTCTTTCGTCTGCGAAAGCCCGAAATCGCACAGTGTAAACCGGGCATGATTGAAAAAACAACGGATTCTGAAAGCTGAGAAACGGCTCCTTTTGATCACTATTACATTCATTACAGTAATGACCACATTGGGTGTGTGCCAGGGGCGGGAGTTTTGTGGAGCGTAGAAGTGTTGATGTAAAATAGTTCGAGTTTAATTTTGTGATCTCTTGTTGTTGCATTTATATTTGTTTATAAAGAGAAATTTGAACGTTTTTTTTTTTTACTTTTCTTGTTATTACACACTGTTCTGAGCATTTATAACATAATAACAAATATGTGGAGCTTTTGAAAGTTATATTTCATCTGTCAAGAAAAACAGGTAAAATAATTAATACAAAGAACATTTTCTAACAGAACTCAATAAACTACTTGGTTAGATTTAGTCATTAAAGGTGCTCAACACAGAAGTAAATCTTTATTAATACTACTAATATGTAATATACTTCTCAGCAAAAAGCCTTGTTTTGTGTTGCTGGAGCCAGATTTAAATGTTAGCTGTACTTTTAGAATTATTTGCCCCAAGAAAGATTGAGCCATCTACATTACAGGCAGAGCTGTTAAAAACATTTTGGACAGTTATTGACCTCTGTGCCATAAAAATGTAAAACTCATATGCATACCTTATAGCACGTTGGAATTTCTGCCATGTCTTGGACTTTTTCGTGTTTCATCGTCTCTGCTCTTTGCTCTGATTCCTCTCAATAAACTCACTGTTAAAATGATGATTTCCAGTTTCGACAGTTACATTCGCTAATCACTCAAAGCGGCCAACACAAAGCATCGTTTTTTTTCTTCAGTTTTTGTGAAGGGAGTGGAGCGAGCCTGATGCAGCAGAATCACCTTCAGCTGCACCACTGAATCTGGGTTTATTGTGAACAAATATGCTTTATGAATACAAAGAAGGATTAACTGCAGTTTGGAGCAAAGGACAGAATCTCCTTCTGTCAAATGAAGGCTTCGGCAAGACGAGAGAGTAAAGGGGGAGGGGGGGGGGGGTCCGTTTACAGATAAGATTCATTTTTCTGCAGGAAGAAAAAAAAATGACAAGAACTTTTTTTTTCTTTTCCGCCCAATAATCAGAGTTGGGGGTGAGGAGGGGGGAGAAAAATGAGAGGAGAATAATGCAGTGTTGTCTTTCTCCCTCTGCAAGGACATTTCATTATGTTCTCAATAATTCAGATGGAGGGCTTTTGTCAGGAGCAGCTGCAGAGTCCAAGTCACCTCAGTAAGCCTGAAACTCACCCTCTCTGCTCCTTCACCTCCCCAAATCCCCACCGTGCATTGACCTTCACTTTTCCCCAAAACACACATTCCCCCATCAATAACTCCGGGTGTCTGCACGGCTTCACAGTTCACCGAGTGCATGCATGTATATCACGCATGTTTTTTTTTTTTTTTTCCTGGGTCTATAATGAACTTCCTGAAAGTCACCTTCCTCTCCTATTTGGAGAGATGGGATGAGTGGAGCAGCATCTCCTGTTACAGCTCCAATTTCTGCACCTTTGAAATCATCAATAGCTGCCACTAACCACACACACACACACACACAGTGCAACACACAGACCTATTACAGATAGGGTTACTGCAGATTTATTGATTGAGAAGTGTGTGTGTGTCCATGAGGGGCTGTGATGGGAGGAAAGAACGGGTGAAATATGTTGACAGCTGTTATGGAAACAAGCAGGCAGTGAGGGAGGGATGGAGGGAGGGAGGGAGGAGAGGAGAGGAGGGCGAGGGAAGTGTTAAAGAAGACATAGACAAGAGGATGGGGAGGAGGGGTAATCATGAAAACATGAAACGGCAGGCAGAAATGGGGCAGATGGTTCACACGAAGCTGTATGGCTGAATGAAGGATAAGGCGAGTGCTGACACCCAGAGGACAGAAGCAGTCAACTGCACGGCGGAGATAACAGGCGGTGAAAGGAGGAGAGTGGAGAGAGGGGTGTAGGGGAGGCAGAGGGATGATGAAGGAAGACAGGGACAGAAAGATGGGGACAAAATGTTAGGACAGATAAGAGGAGACGGGGGGAAAATGAAAATAGCGGGGAAAATAGGAGGCTTGTCAAAGTGACGGGGTTCCAAATCAATGGAAATGGTATGTTTTGTGGTTAATTGCAGCAGCCTGAGATCATGTTTCGGGGTAGACAGTGTGTTCGCTCTCTGACACAGTAAACATTTTATTCTACATAATATGCTGCTGGCAGGACAAACTGTGTAAAAGTTCACGTTTGCCTGAAATTTAGCATCAATAGCATAAAACAAGCTGATCAAGAAAAACAAACAAATGTTTCTGATCTATCAGAATGTCAGTTTTGGATGCAAGGTGGGGCTACAGGACAGGGCCACACAGCCCAAACCTTTTAAAAGAGGAGCTACTGTACTGTTTAGGCCAGACCTGGGCAAAGTACGGCCCGTGGGCCGGTCCAGCCCGCAAACAACCATCCACCCAAAAGTAAACAAAGGCTGCAAAAGTCAACTGTTGAGCACGGCATCACCGGTAACATCCACCCGACCCTCCTTGAACTCTAATTGGTTTTCTTCACATCATCGGTGCTGCTCTGCACTGTGTGTGCAGGACTATGTTTCAACATACAACCAAAGTAGACATGGACACACTCAGGGTAGAGACAGAAGAGGACAGAGGAGTAACCTGCTTTTCTGTTTTATTGAAGAATAAAGTACCTTTATGAATTAAATCAGCACTATTGTACATAAATGCACACAGCTCTATTTAAAGCTGTGGATGTGGAACACTTATTGGTGGGATTAGCTCTCTGGGTTGCTTGATATTAGTCCTGACCCTGTCCTACGCCCATGTTTGGTGATAAAACATCGATGTCGCCCTGCCCTCCGTCTCCTTCTTCGTGCCCACCAGCTGCACCCTCTATCCTGCGCTGTATTTTTGATAGCATGTGTTGTAGTGGTCGCATTGTGCGTGGGGAGACAGAAGCACCAGATTGGATCTGGATTGTGGTTGAGACCTTTAGCAGGATTTTATTACTCCGAGCACACAGTCCATCTTTCACACCGCAGCTAACACTGGCTGCCAGCTGCAATAGCCTTCCAGGATAATACAGAACTTTCAAAGCAATTTGGCACCCTGCACATACTTCCCCAGTAGGGCTATGGTGTTCCTGGAGGGACAAAATGTGTTCTGACCAGAATAACCAGCCCCTGCACCAAGTGGTAGAAATAAATCACTGCCTTACAGTGACATCACAGAGACTGAAGTCATCATAAACTGGATACCAACACTAAACAGGTCCATCTACATGAACACTGGACCACCATTCTTGCACCTTAAAAGTCTATAAGGTCAAGGCCGATTCTCCAATTCTCAGCATCGGTACAATCCGGCCGCTTACACTCTTTGTATACTTTACGCACTCTGCTGCCACGTAGCAGCTGATGGAGTCCAGCCCACACCCAACCTACCAGGCAGGAGGCGCCTCTGTAACATCTGCAGCTGTCTGAGCTGCTGTGTTCTTCCTGCCAACATGAAAACATTCAGGAAAGTTTAGCTGAAATGTTCAGAGGTCCAACCTACTCAGACTGCTGCTGCGGATTTCACACAAACCTGACTATTCAAATATGAATCAAAGCACCAGTCAACATGACCTATTAGTTGAATGTCTTCTTTTAAAAATACACCCAAACACCGCTCTATCAGTGAAATCTTCTCACACAACTATCTGGCTGTTATTCCTTCACACCCCTGCAGATCAGAGTCACTGTACTTGTGGGCCATCTCTTTAAACCCATCAGCTGAGGAGCACGAACCATTAAACCCCCCCCTCACCTTCCAGCTCTGAAAACTCTCTGCCAAAACCCCCATTGTCTCTGAACACACAGTCTCATGTGGGCTGGCTCTTTGGTTTCAGGTGCAGGTCAGCCAACCAGACATTTCAATTCCGAAGATGGATGCCCCATTTCAGTGGGAACGATAAGGAAAGGCTCAAAAGGTCTTTCACCACCGGGATCAGATGCTTTTCTTACTTTTTCTGCAGCCTGACTGACAGCTCAAATGAAATAAGGTTTTTTTCCCACCCTTTTTTTCAACACAAATCCATCTTCACCACTGCTGATAAAACCTGCATGCTCACACAGCAAAGGCGCACAACTCCATGCTTGGCAAATCAGTGCAATTATTTTGTGAGTTGAAAACTGCTGAGAAACACTTGAGCTGGTTGTTGTTTACAGGTTGTCTTCCAGCTTCCCCCTTCAGCACGCTGGGCATCAGGCTAAAAGTGTTCCTATGGGAACTGCCAGAGCCTCCAGATCTATTTCCTCAATGGACTTGAGTGGACCCCCCCCCCCCCCCCCCCCTCCACATGGCTATTAAGAGTGAAAATCGCCCCCGCTGAGCTCTGGTGTGTCCTTGGCTCTGTGCAGCTTCTTCATTCACTCCACAGCTGATGATTGTTTTTTTTTTCTTTTCTTTTTTCTTTTCAAGTTACTTTGGGAGCGCAATAAACTGCTCCATTTAATACCCACACGCCATGCTACAGTATATGAAACACATTCAGAGGTGTCCAGGGATCGCTAACCTGCAAGATCCACCGCCACACACACACATACACACACAGATCTCTGAGAAATGTGGTTTATTCTTCCCACGCTTTATACCACTCTCATACATCAGAAAGCCCTTGTCTCCCCACACAGTGCGGGGTGGTGACTACATTGTGACTCAGAGAGAGAGAGGGAGAGAGAGAGAGAAGCACGGAAAGAGAGATGGATGAGGAGGTGGCAGGAGGCTGCTGCGGGTTTCATCCTGGTAGGCCGTGTTGAAGAGCCACGCGGGGTCACTGTGGGTGATGCAGAAGTGAACGTATGGACCAGTCAACCACACAGCACGCACAAGGAAGTGACAACATATGGAAAAGACAGACCCTCTTTACAGGGATCCACCTAATGCACTCGTGTCACTCCACATTAAGGGTTCATTTTTTATGCATGATTTAGGGTGTAGTTGCCTAAAGTGACAGATTTTTTTATGCAACCACCCACTCATCCCAGCTGCACTGGCTCTCCACTCATATTTGGATAAACCAGGAGTTCGATGCTGCCAAGATGGCAACAGCTGTAATTTAGATAGACTTGACAATCTGTGATCAATCAGTGGCTTTCTTTAAATCATTCGCTAACTAACAATAAAGACAATAAATAGGGACACCTCAATCAACAATGGGTCATTTATTTAACTAACTTGCTGCTGATTATATTATTATGAATACATAATGAAACTAATGTTTTGGTCCTAATGTTTGGTCATGTAGCAACAATGAAATCTACACAGTTTTCACCTTAATAACAAGAAAAGTGCATTTTGTTCCATGCATAGCCTGGCTTGCTCTCCTCTGGGAGGAGATATTCGGTTGTAGAGGCTGCTTCGACTGGGTGGAGGCTGCATAATGGCTGGATAGCTACATAACAAGTTAATTATCTCAGCTTTAGACGTGATTGTGTTGCGTAGCTGCAACTATTATACTAACGGTTACACACATGCAACAAAGAAAGGAAGAAGGAAGCGAGATGGTCCACTCCTTCACTCCTCCACTCCTCCACTCCGCCACTCCTTCACTCCTTCACTCAGTACCTCAACAGAAAAGTGGATGTTTAGTGGAGTTCCACGTTAAGTGTGAGTCGTCCTGCAGTCTGAATTCAGAACACGACAACGTACACACAAACGGTATAGCAGCATTTGTAAGAGAAACATTGTGACTGTCGGAGGCTGGCTGCCAGAAAATGATAAGAGCTGTGCATGATATGACAATTACTGAAATGAAAGGATTACAAATGTTTTTACAGCAGTGGTGGTTATAATGGAGAATCTCCTCATCTGCAGCCTTCAGGCACCTGCTGCAGTGAAGCTGTTTGTTTTACTGTCACATAATCCCCTGTAATTTATATAAAACCTATATTCTCATTACTTCAAATTGTTTTTACTTGGAGTGTTTATCCTCTGCAGGTGCAGCATCTCCTCTCATTTGTGAGGAGCTGAGAGTCTCCTGCATGGCGGCGGGGCCTGTGACGGCACCGCTATAATGAGAGAAGTGACATCTATCAGAAATGTATTCATTCTGATCCATCGTATTGTATTGTTCATCACAGGAGACTGTGTGCACGTTAACACTTAAAGTTACTATTATTCTGCAGACTGTAGCAGGAGCAGCCAGGCCTTCACTTGCTATCAAAGAGCATTTCAAGCAGATGAAATGCTTTTCAAGGCTCTAGGGCCATGCAGGGGGCCTGCTAAGTGTTAGCACTGGGTGGGTGTATATGTCTACATTTTAGCATGATGAAATATGACAACAGGGCCTCTTTTGCTTTAAAGCAAACTGTGCTTTGCAGGAATTTCTTCGCTCAATGCATAGCTCTGAACAGCTTTAAAAAACAGCCCTTAGAATTCTATTCCAGTTGTCATACTTCACATAAACCAATATCTTTTTTCAGTGGCTGTAATAAAATGCAGTAAAACAGAAAATGAGAAGCAAGCAGAGAATCCTCTCCGCCTGTTTTATGGCAGGAAATCAGCATTTGAGATTTTGGCAACACGTACGGGCAAAGTCAGACAAGACAGAGAGGGAGGAAAGAGCTGTAGTGACACCAATCATGAAATCCCAGCAGGACATGAAGGAATTAGTCAAAATTTTCTTAATCTACACAAGGAAATGATGCTTCTCAATCCTTGCTCAATCCATACAGGATCCCTGTGAGTCTTTGGAGTTCATAATCTAGCGTCTGGTAAGAGGCCCACGGAAGCACTGATGTCACACATGTATGACATCAACATCAGGATCATGTTTATGTTGTAGGATCAAATATAAACAGACATGCTCCTTAATCAGCTGTCAATCAAACACAAGATAGGACAGTCACATCAAGAATATACACCAGCTAATAGGCTGTCAAGGTACACGTTCCTTTCACATACCTGAAGGGGCAGCTGCCAAACAGAGGACACACCCCAAAAACATTCAGAATGCATTTGAAAAACATGATTTCTTCTGACTACCAATGTCTGATTGTGACCTCAGTTAGACTCTAAACACTTCTTTAGGTTCATTTTGACAACTGTTCTTTTGTTCCTCCACTGTCAAATGGACGGTTTTGTATATGAGCTTTAGCTAATTTGCACCATAAACAAAGCAGGATTAAGGAAGAACAGAGTCATCCAACATCGAAGGGAACTGAGCTTGTACTCATTGGCTTTTTATATGCAAGGTTTAGCCGTCATGTGTATGTGAAGTAAGATCTCTCTGTGATCATACACTCCCGCTTGTTGCTCCAACACCCTTCACCTCTGGATGGAAGTGAAGCCCAAGAGTGATGATGACTGGTTTACTCAGACCCCTAATGGCTTACCTCATCCCCAAAGTGATGTTTGGGCTTGCACTCTGCTGCCAAACACTTAAGGGGAAAAAATCTGAATTACGCCATCTTCTCATTGGAACAGATTTGATTTTTAGCGGTTGCCTCATGGCTCATAACTTACCCTCCTTTTAACTGACCTCCTTCTCAGGGCTGAGCTGAGCACAGGTGATGGATGTCGGCTGATGTCAGAAAGCATGGAGCTGCATCCAAGAATGGAAGTTTTTAACCTTCAACAATCGAACTATCAAAGCATTAAAACCGCATTCATCTCTGTAATTGAAAGCAGAAGCAACACTCCTAACAGCACAGATAAAGATAATTCATTAGTGATCTTTCTGCCACACTAAACGCTGAGGAGAGGAGCTGAAATATGGAGAAGTGTGTGGGGGGGGGGGGGGGGGGGGGGGGGGCAATTTGATTTAGCCGAGGCAGACTGAAAAGATTTACTCCAGGCTGCGGTAACTAAATGTGTCTTTCAGAATGCCCTGAAAATAATTAATTGTTATTTTTCTTTGAATTTAGTCTGAGTGAGCCTCAGCTGATATAAAAGCAATGGAAGGATAACAAGTCTATCAAACACGTTGATGAGAAACTGTGAAAAGGCTCACACTGATGATCGCTGTGATGCTTTGATTACAAAACAAAGTCTATCTAAATCCAGGAAGAAAGGTGTAGCGGCTCTTAGAAGCCGATTATAAACTCACTCGCTGACGGATAGATGACGTAACTTCTTCTGATCGCTGTGTTCTCTGGTTATTTGTAATTATGCTTGATTGGTATCACAGAGGCAGAGCTGAGGGTGGTGGCCGAGTAACTGAACTCCGTGCACGCTTTGTTAAACATAACACCCAAATTACACTGTTCATCATACCCGCAGCACTTGGTTCAACGGAGTATCAACTTTCGAACGTTCCATGAATGCATCGCTTGTGGCGTTTAGATAGAAAATGCAACGAAATGTTTAAAACTGGGATGTTTGATCGAATTTAAATCAAGCTCTAAATCAAATATTTATGCAAACAAGACATTTTTATATTTTACTTTCAAAGACTGAAATACTGGGGCTGATTTTACAGCAGACACTGTTAAATCACTGTGGGTTGTTTTCAAAATCAAAGAAAAACCGTTACATTCGCTTGAGGAGAAATAAATACGCTCTTCTTTTGAATTTCCAAGAAAATTATCTCCGAAATTTTAGCAAGACGATGTTTTTGTGCACTTTTTTCTGGTAAATCTGAGACTTTACACTCTACACTTAATTAAAAACTTGCTGACTCAGAAAAACAGGCCTTACTTTTACATTATAACTTTTCTGAGAAATGTCTGAGATAATTACCTTTTTGACAGAAAAAGATCAAATATGTTTTTGTACATGAAAACTTTTCTCAGAAGTCTAGTCAATCAAAAAAATGCATTTTTACTTGAACGTTCCAGTTTTCTTTGGTGCTCTCAAATAATTGCCTTGTTTTTATAAGTATCCTTATGTAATTAAAAAAAATGAAAGTATCCAAAATGTAAGTAGGTAAAGGTCAGTGAAAGTAACTCCCTGCATACATATCTCACCAACAAAAGACAGAGTGTGTAGCTGTGTACACAATCCAGACCATAAGTACCTGATGTCTGCTGATATCTTTGGTAATTAAACCTCAGTGCAGTTGGAAGAAACGCCTCACAGAAATAATATGTTAACAGGATTTAAGCTGAAACTTAGCTTTAAACACTGTGATCCACCACGGAAAATGGTCTGATGTTTGTGTGTGTGTGTGTGTGTTTGTGTGTAGCCTCTGTCTATACATCTCTGTGTGAGTCTGTGTGTTGTTAGAAGAGTTCATGGAACATGTCTGCACTAATGAGTTCTTTTCCCGGACCTGGCAGGCTTTGGCCGAGATCCGCTTATTGTGTGTGTGTGTGTGTGTGTGTGTGTCCTGTCTTGTGTGGGTGCGTGTTCTGACAGCGTGTCACCTCTGTGTGTCATTCCAGGTGATACCGCCAAGGAGAGCAGCCTTTACAGCCATCCCGCAGAGCCACCGCCTGCTCTTAACAAGGACACAGATGCAACAACACACAGACACACACACACACATTTTCATACAGCTCCAGTGCACAACAGCAGTAAACTCGTACGCTGCAGCGAGATCCGAGGTAATTCATCTTCATTGCCCAAGTCATCAAATGTGAAGAACGACAGTACGACAGTTGGACTAGCATTAAATGTCCTCACAGCCAAGGAGACTGGCGACATGAACACACTCTAATTCTCTATTTTCTCTCTCAGACACACACACACAGGCAATTTCACCCTCACACAGACTCTCTATAATAGAGAGGAAAAAGGGTTTCAAATCTCCTCAACTCCACCGGATTTCTAAAAAAAGGAGTGATGAAGTGTAAAATAGAGAAGAGTAGTGGTGGTCACCAGCTGCCTGTCAGAAAACACGCTATCACTTCCTCACATCATCTCCTGCAGTCACACATGACTGAAGGGGGAGGGGGGGGGGGTGCCTCACCTCTTTTTCTCTAATCCTCAAACTTCTCCATATGGCAGGAAATTAATAGTTTCACACACACACATATAGATTTATCTGTTTGCCACACTCATCCTGGAGCAGGACTTTATCATCATCCCTGTAAGTATCTGTGGTAAAAATTGCTTAATTAAAGCATGAATTTTTAATAAGCCCTCAGGCTGGGTTGAGGAGGACCTGAGACAAGCTGTCCTCCACCGACGAGCAGCCTGGAGGACGGAGATGGACCAATTCCTCTTCACACTGACTTTAAGTGCAAGTGAGTCCTTTGATAGAGAACAGGTTGAGCTTGTAAAGGTCAGAAACTTCATGAGCAGCAAGGTCACTGGCCTGATCTTTAAAATGCTACGTTCTTCACTTCAGTAGCGACTGGGGGTGTCAGCTTCTAAAGCTAATGCTGTGACCTTAACCCCGAGCTAGGTTTACGTGAGTTTCATTGGCCCGACAGGCAGGTTCACTGTCATTTTCAGAGGTAGTGGCTACAAAAATATGCTACTGTCTGGCATGTTGGTCTGTTTGGATATTTTGGATGTTTGTCTTGACTCTACAGCTCTGCTAGCAGGCTGTATTGTGCTTTGATGCCAATGTGTACAGTAAGTAATTACATGCATATTGTGTGTGTGTGGTAAGACGAAGCACATGCATCAAAACTGATGACAGTAACATTTAGCTAACACTAGCTGCTGCATTTGCTGTGCTGAAGCATTACAGGTTGCACAATAGGGAGGCAAAGCACAGCCATACTGCCAGCAGTAAGTGGCTTCCAGTTGGACTGTGTCAGGGCTGCTCTTTTTCCACTGATCCTGTTCAGAATTCTAACATTTCTCAGTACTTTTCCAAAGTGCAAAACAGTTTGGTGGCCTGAGGATCGTGCCTCTGATCTTTGCAGATGATGTGGTCCTGCTGCCGTTGTTGGGCCAAGACCAGCTCTTACAGGATCGGTTTGCAACATGAAGTGCCCATGGTTCACACCTGGTGTGAAATGGCCTATCCATGTTGGCCATAGGAGGCAGTAACTCATCTCCAACATGGATAGTTGCTGGGAAGAGAGAGGTCTGGATTTCCCTGTCTGGGTTTCTGCCCCTGCAGCACAACCCTGGATGAGCTAAAGAAAATGGATGAACTGATGGATGGATATCTAACATGGGTCCCAGGATGGACCCCTGTGGAACTCCACATCTTGCCACTTCAGTCTGACACACAGACTTCCTATCTTAAAGATTACACTGAAGACACAGATCACCCTAATACACATACAGAAAAAAAAGCACAATTTTATCGCAAGTTCAGTCAGGAAACACCTTAAGATGTGAACCTTTCAGCTCATAGTGACACAACAAAATGACAACTGCTGATATTTTACATCCAGTTAAAAATCCAATTACACTCCCTTTCAGCGATGTAAGGGGGAAAAAGCTCACAAAGATCTCTCAATGTTCTTAATTGGCCAATTAGAGAGGATTACTGCTGAAAAAAAGATCAAGGAGCACATGATACATGTTAATTTGTTAAGACAAGAAGCACATTTAACTAGATTTATAAACACACGAAGATGAAAGAAAGTGATGGTGAGCAGTCAGTGAATCTGTTCACGTGACCCTCAGATGTGACAAAAACATCACTCCTGGTTTGAAGTGGTCATGCTAAAAAGAAGCAAGTGTCCATTATTCTGTTGTGTGTTGCTTCCTTGGAATGCTACTTCCAGCATGTTAGCACATATACAAACAGTGTGCTGAGGCAGGCTGCAGGTTAAACAGTAACTATAACTCTGCATTCAAGGACTGCAGAGCAATGAGAAGGTAATGAAACAGTTAAAAAAGACATTTTTTTTTAGATCACAGTGTAGGTGTGACCTGACAACAGGGCAACATAGTGCTCGGTTGAAAATATTTCCACCCAGCTGAGTTCTTCAGCATGTTGTCTACCCTATAACAGCATGTTAATGGGGCATTCACTGCCCTGCTGTGAGTGCAAGATTGTATACGGTGCATTTGCACAATAAAAAACCTTCCTACTTATGATAATCAAATATATATAAAACAAATACATAGAAAATAAATACAAATGTGATCAAAAAAATAAAAATAAAATAAAGTATATGTAGACAAAGAGACAATACAAACCAGGAGCTTAACAGAATAAATCCAGATATATAAAAACTATGGGAAAAAATAAATCCAATCACCAATTTACTCTGACTGATTTATTCTGCTAAAAGGAAAACACTGGACCTCACCGTGTGTAGTCTGACACAGATTAAATCAACTGCCAATTAGGGATTTCAGCTAAATACCAAGCACTGACCCCACCTTAGCACATTCTACATCGCCCCGCTTAATATACTCTAATCCCTGTAAGTGTTTGTTACTTAAAACATTTAAACCCCCAGAGCACAGAAAAAGTCTGGATACATTCTGCAGAAGAGTTGAGTTTTCTGCTCATGGTCTTTGTGCCATCTACACAGCTGGATAACAAAGTATAGACGCTGCAGTTATGTCTGGCGTGTTTCATACTTCGAACCCTCGCCATCTGCTGTGTAGCTGTAGCTGTGTAGCTGTAGCAGCGGTACATCAACATCAACAGAAAGCCGAGAAGTAAAAAGCTGTGGCGATGCTCGTACCCAGGGTGCAGTGCTGCATGACTTGGTAAACCACACACGTCTGAAGCCTTCTCCATTTATTGAACACTTGTTTAAATACATCAATGAAAGGACTTGGTCTGAAATAAATGCGGTAATCGCAGCTACTCCTCTAATAATTAGACTGATAATTAAAGCGGTGAGCATGTCGTGACCACAGACACATTTGCTAATTGTTTTCGCTGCCCTGCTCTGTAGGAAAACTTCCCAAAACAGACTGCGAAGCTCCCTGCGGGCGGAGCGGCCTCTACACCAGCACAGAGCCTTCTCCTGCCATCTCCTTTCAGTGTCTTCCTGCCCACACTGCGCCTCCTATAGTGAACACCACACCTCATTCTCACACACACACAATCAGCTTTATTCTCTCTCTCAGTCAGCCACCCACACTCAGTCACGAGGGACCGGTGCTTGGTTGCACCAGTGTATGTGCCACTTTCTGGTGTGACATTTCTGTGTGTGTGTGTGTGTGTGTACTGGTGCATATGCCTGTGAAGAGGAGCTAATGCATTAGCCTTGCTTTAGGATTCCTCTGTGCTCCTTATGGAGGCGGGTTGGAAATCCCTTAGTTTAGCAACAATGTGCTCCAGCCACACATAGGCTTAGAGCGAGAGACACAGCGCTCACATTCATCTTCCTCAGCCGCAGCCGGATGCCAGAAACTGGAGGAAAAAGTGCAAGTCAGGAGGGTTTATGAGGATTTCTGCCTTCTTTCCACATAATGTCACTTTTTTTGGACAGCCTGGTCTTATATTATTTCTTTAGCCATCCACTGCAAACAGAATGTCAGACAGCACTGATTAGACTCTGCCCGAAGCCTCTCGCAGCGATTCTGACATTTCCAGTGAGGACTACACACAGGGTATAGTTTAGAGTTTTATGTCTAATTTTCCTTGATGTCAGCTGACTACAGGTACCAGCAGTCCTTCCTACTATCAGAGATGTGTGGTTGGTTACGGCCACTCTGGTCCAATGCATGTGGTCCTGTGGCACATTTCATGAGACAACCGCCGCTCTGCTCTGCTCAGCCAAAAATACATGCAGAGTCTATTTTAGTGTTCAGCCACTGAGCAGCTAGAGATAGGAAGACACAAGAAAGGCAAAGAGAGAATCCAATTAATTTTACAACACGTCCTCATGGCATAAGAGCCATCAACAGTCACACTTATGCTGGACAGTCACAACGGAACATATTGGTGTATGGGCAGATGCCAGGTGATCGTAAGATTAATATTGACAGCGGCGGCACGTGCAGCATGGCAGACCTTAACAAAGACGTTTTATTTTAAATTGTGGTTTGGTTTAAGCATTAAAAACTATTACTAAACTACTACTTACAGTCAGGCCTTAAATAAACAGGTTTAGGGGTAAGGTAAAAATCACGTTTTGTCTAAAAACACACACATTAATAACATTAACCCATTGTACATATCTGCTGTCGCCACGGCGTCAAGCCCTGCCCCAATTAAAACACATTAAAACTCTGAGATATTATGTCTTCCTGGTGAGGACAGGCTGTATTTTTCAAAATAAGACACCATGTTTGGACTCTGGGTCATATATCCCATTACTACTTTAACATTAAAACATAAGCAGCAGAGGAAGGCCACAGAAAAACAAGAGGAGGTTCATGTAGGAAATGGAAAAGCACAATCAAGCGAGTACAGACAGGCAAAGAAGTTTGTTGTTATTAGAAAACATGAAGATTGCTGCAGGATCTTGTAATTTTTGCATGATCTTGAAACAGGAAATCTCCTAATAATCTCAGTCAAGCTGCTCTTGTCGGAAACACAGCTGATGGGACTTGAAGTCGTGCTGAGGATGGAACAAACCACAGCCAAATTGTAGCTCACACCCACCTAGTGGGACTGAAAGTTTGGCCGAGAAGACCAGGTTCAGTAAAACTGGTTTCAAACCTGAATCTTGCAGCAGTTTTACACCCTTAGAGGCTTCCTCCAGGTTTTCACTGTGACACTGTGTCCTTGTTTGGTTCTTTTTCAGGCTTTTCTGCTTTATTAAATATTTCACACTTGAGAAAGATGACAAAGCTGAAAGTGAGAGCAGCTGATGTGCAGCCAAGGTCACGACAGATGATCCCAAGGCATCGTGGGTAAAGCTGTACTTGTTGGCTTTCACCTTCGCTTCACTTTGTTGTCCACTCCTTCTTTCGGTTGAAAATGAGTCATGTGCTTTCTTATCTCCACGCATCTCTCTGATCCATCCTTTAATCACTCACAGGCTCCCCTGCTGTCCACAGCAGAGGTCTAACAAATGAATACTTTCCTTCCCCGTGCCACACATCGAGCCACATATCACAGCACGACAACACACATGCACTACACAACTACACACTGGAGGTCTCAGAAAAGGGTTTCATTCTACTGCATGTCTGTTTGAGGCACGACTCATTATGGTTGTAGTAAAAATGGCAGAGAGAGAGTGGAAGATCTTGACTCATAACATGTGTTATCAGGTGGTTTTAAACACTGCTTAGTTCACTGAGTCACAAGAGGGAAACAGAGACACCCAGGCCTCCCTGTCTCCAGTAACTCCCCTTAGCTGCCCCTCTCAGATTTGGAGAGGAAGCCTGGTCACCCTACACAGAAACCTCATGTCCACCACTTGTGTTAATCCTGATTTATTTAGTCACTTTATCACCATAGGTGAAGGCAGGGAGATTGGTCAACTGGACCAATACAGTGCCTGCATTGCTTTAGAGGCAGCCTACAGTCAATCTCCCAGTCTCTCTCCCAGTCTCTCTTACCATCAACACACTCAAACTCCATCCTGGAAGGATCCAGGGCCTCAGTTTGGGAGGTGCGTCCTTCTAGGATTGAGGTCTTATCATGGGATAAGAGGGTTTATTGGTCTAGCGTTCATTACAGCGTGTCTTTTAGCTAATTGCTCCTGATAGGGGGTCTCAACACAAACAGGTTTGGGGTAAAGACCCAGACAAACACTTTCCACAAATTGATTCCTATAAATACAAAGGTACTTTTCCTAGAACAGGAAAACCAGGACCTACCACTGGAGCCCGAAACAGCCTGGTTAGGCTGAGTCTGAAAGAGCAATGTGAAGGGGTTGGTGTGGAGACCCTTCTGCACGGTCTAAAAACAGGGGTTGGGTCCAATGGCTGCTGGGTCCCAGGCAGGAGGGTTGTGGGTTTGGGCAACAGAAAAGCCTAAAGAGGTGCCTTTAATGCCCACACCCAAGCATGAGTCAAAGCAATATTTCATATTGGGATACCAATTTACCTATCATTGACCTCCTCCTCCCACCGCCCATGTCAGACATTTCAGCTACACGGTGCTTCTATGGTATTAATATTAATTTGTGAGGATGTGTTGATTTTTAAAGATGCGTATTATGGTTTCAGACCTGAGTAAACATGTATATTAGCATACAAACACTGTAAATATCTAATAGGTTATGATGTATATGTGTAGGTTGTCAAATGCTCCCTGACTCGGATGCTCTCACACGTGTTTACATGTTGCCTTTCACCTTCACTTCACTTTGCTCACCACTTCTTTCTCAATTGTTTCTCTGGTTGAAAATGAGTCATGTGCTTTCTCATCTCCTCACTTCTCTCTGATCCATCCCTTAATCACTCACAGGCTCCCCTGCTGTCCACTGCAGGCTAACAAATGAATCCTTTCCTGCTCCGTGCCACACGTTGCGACACAAATCACACCACAACTACACATTGGACGTCTACCAAACCGACAATATTTCTGTAAATCATCAACAGTCAGCGTGACCATGAAGCATCCGACCACTACAACGTTGTTGTTCCAAAACCTTTGACTTTGGCTATTTGAATGTCAGAGCATCCAAAAATAGCCCTGAAATCAGCGGTCCTCTCATCTTAAAGGTTAAAGACTTGCTGTGTTCACACATCGAGCCATGGGCTGCTGCTCCATAGTTTTTTCATTCATTTGAAGCTTCACGGTAATCTTTACCTGGGAGATATATGTGTGGAAACATTCTCCTCAATATTGCCTATGGTGTTTACATGTGTGCCCTTTATCACGGTCACAACCCTCAGAGATAAAAAAATAAAAAATGCTGAGACACACTTTGCATTGCCTCTGTCCTCTCATCTGCTCTCTGAGTTTCACACAACCAAACACACACACACACACACACACACACACACACAGAGCGACAGCAGCAGTGAAGCAAGTGAGCTGAAGATAACTTGAGGTTGTAACTCCAGGCTAAAAGATGTATTTCCCAGTGACTGCATCCCAAACACAACGTTTGGAGTTCCAAGACTGAGGCTGTACTCCTCAGCTCCAACATAACAGCACCAAGTCTTAATAAGTCAAAAAAGGGCATACCAAGGTTCTGGGTTCATACACCTTCTCCAAGGAGAGTTGAATGTATTTTTACGGTCCATTTTCAAGGTTTTCCAACAGCTTAAAACTTAATTTGTAGGAAAGGAAATTGAGATTTTCAAGCACTTTCTCCAAAATTTCAATCTGCCTTATTGTTACCTTGTGTGGAAGGATTCTGTGAAACTCACAAACTAGCACATCCTACCAGGCTCTGAGCTGTTAGCTTGTGTCAGATCAGATCAATGAAGATCCTCTTTAAAAAATCTTGGTGTGAAAATGTCCAATGGTCTTTGTCTGACAAAGTGGCATTTTAACTAACTGCTACTTGCAAGCTTTCAGAGATCTTCAGTGGCTTGTTGTGTTTTCTCGTCATTGATTCATTGATCTGATTGGTTAGCTTCTGATAGATCGGACTGACTAATGGTTCATCCAATTAGCTGCCAATCAGTGCCTGTCCTTTCTAAACAAACCAGGTTAGTCTGTATAATACAGATCAGCCCATATTCTGTGATTTATTCTAGAGCTCATAAAATATTGGCTTTTATGTCTCCTGTAACTCTGAAATCAGAGCCTGTAAACAGCCAGTGACACTTCCTTTCATCCTGCTCAAAAGGTCACATTGCAGTCAGGTTAAGAGCTGCCTATTGACAAAATGAAGCTGATAAGCAGGCAGACCCCAATCTGCCACCACAGGTCATCCACACTCAATCATATTAATCTAACCATGGATTCAGAAAGGGTTACCCTTCCCCCTACAGACAGGGAAATTATCAATAAAGCAGATGTACAAATCCTGACATGCCCCATTGCACATTAGTGGAAGGTTATTGTTGCCTTGAGCAGTTAACGCCCTAATGGATAATCAATCAATCATTACACCTGGAACTGAAAGGACACGCTGTCAGTCTTTCTGATTGCAACAGCATTTGCTCTGAATTTTAGTACGTTAATCTCATTATCTCTGTACCGGATTAATAGAGATGGTGGTGTGAAGAAGACAAAATTATTCATTACTGTTTATGGTATTTTATCTTTACTGAATTGTTGCCCAATTCCTCCCTCAATTCTTTGTGCTTGGCTTCTTTATTGACTGCTGACTGCGATTTGACTTCTTCCTTTTATAACTCATTAATTATACCTTGCAAAAATGAACATTTGCAGAGAGAACAAAGTATGATAAAGCCACAAACCAACTCTTTCCAGAGTTGTAAGTGGTAGGTTTTAAGTGGGTCCTTGTCCCATCCGCTATAAGGTGGGGTTTATGACCTATACTGCAACCAGCCACCAGGGGGCCTCCCTTTTGAAGAGCCATCAGGCCATCCATGTTTAGTTACATTGATATTATACATAACTGCATTCATATGGAAGGTTTTTTGGTTATATTGGAAGGACTGTTCCAATGTCTAATGATGCTTTGAATTCTTCCAAGGACAGGGCCCATTTTTCAAGCAGTTTAAATTTTCAAGGCTTTTTGTGAGTCAAATCACCTCAATCCTCTGTGCACACCCTGAACTGAGAGGAGATTGTGCTGTTTGAGCACTGGAGTGCACCTTGTTGCCAGGTTGTCACTAGTTTCTAAGACCATTATCACCAGTGTACTGACTATGGAAAGTTTATATGCGTTATTAATGACTAATCCCATGACAAATGTTGACTGAATTAATAATGTCATCACGAGTCGGTTCATTCATTTTATTTACAGTGGCTCCAATAAGAAAATGAATAGAAAACTTCCCTAGCTGAAAGTCTGATGCACACATCCATCCACACCCTCAGACTTTTACACCCTTCTGCCTCTCTGAATAATAAATAAGCTACTTCCTGGGGCAGCTCTGAAAATCTGCATCGGAGATAAATTAGAAGAAAGATTTATATAAGAAACTGAGCTACAATACCGGGCTATTATACCTTTACCTCGAGGTGGCAACCGCAAGAGTTAAAGTAGATACAGGAAGTAGAACGTGTGTCTTGAACTACTGCAGGGATGGTGGAGCAAAAGAAGTTTTTATATTATTGTGACAGGTCTAGAACATTTTACACTACCCGAAGTAGGGCTGGGCGGTGTGACCAAAATTCTATATCACAGTATTTTTATATTATTATAACGGTTTCCGGTATTTGACGTTTTTTTTTCCCCTCATGCGTGACGTGTTAACTGCATTGATTGTGAGAAGAATTACTGCAGTAGAGTGGTTACCCTGTTCCACAGTCATGAGAATTCTACAAAAAAAATCCACATTATAGTACAACATGTAATACAGCAGGGCTGTGGGTTATTATTTAATATCCAGTAGCATCCTGATTACTTTAGGCTTTTTCCTCAATTACGATTAATGAATGATCATTTTTATTGTTTTAAACAAATGGTGTGTGTGTTTGTGTGTGTGTGAGTGACGTGACTCCACAAGGACAGAGAAATCTGTTTGTTTTCCTGAGGTGGCGGAAATAACAAAATCCGTTTGGACCGGACTTTTTATACTTCATGAGAAACGATCGTGTAGAACTCCTCATACGGCTCTCCCACTGCAGCGCTCACACACATACAGGTTTAGCCACTGTTTCGCTGCTAATCATCGACAGAAGCAGCCGAAGTCATTTTAGGCCATTTAAACCGGTGTTGTCGGTATATGAAAAATTCATATCATAACATAAAGAAACACCGGTTTTCAGTACGAACCGGTATACCGCCCAGCCCTAACCCAAAGTAGCACACTGCCAACATTTGTTGATAAAATTCTAGGAAAATCCAAGAGTGCCATAATGGATTTTTTCAGAACACATGAGAAAGTTTTCCATGACCTGAGAAAGACTACGTGTGTTAAACATCACACTGGTAAATGCTTATCGCATTGCTTGCATTAAAACACTTGGGAGTTGTCTGGTGTTGACGCACCAGAGTCTCCAAAGATGCATAGGGAATAGATAATAGAGGATGTGGGGAGGTGTGCACAAATCCTAAGAAACTGTGGCATGATCATCAGCTGATTTCTCACCAGGATGGCTGATCTTTTTGGTCCACACCTATGTACAATTACTGTGTTCACATATTACAAAACGAACAGCCGAGAAGTTCAGTTTGAATCAAACAGCCCAAAGCCTGAATGTGAGAAAGCACCTTAACCCTTGAGTCCCACCAGGTGTGTTTACACTGCAAGTTTAGTCAGTGCATATGGTCCCAGAAGCGACCCTCTGCTCTGCTTTGCAAAAGGGGATTTTGTCACTGCCGCATTACTCCAAGCAGGCAGGAAGTCAGACACAAGATGTGCAGAGAGGATCCGGACAATATTAAAAGAAAAACTGTTCAACCGCTGCCATTAACTTATGTGAGTTGAGTTTGTCAGACAGAATGTAAATGAGAGGCTTGATTCTGGATGTGGCTGCCATATATTCAGTGTGTGCACAGAGAGTGGTGGAAAAGGAAACTGATGTAAAGGGGTGATGGAGCAAGAAGAAGTCACACTGAGGACAAAACTAAACCGCAGCACAGCCAAAACGCAAAGATGTGACCCGGACTTTTCTGTCAACAGTAAGATTCCCTCCAAGTCTTTACTGGTTTTATCATCTTAACATGACACAGCAAAACCTCCAAAATAAAGAGCCCATCATCCAGCCCCCATCAGCTGATTATGAGCAGAGCATGAGCTCTGACAGCTGGCCTCACCCCTCCATCTGCTGCTGGGTGGGACCTTCCATCTCTCTGCACAGTAGGAGTGAGGAAAGCAGGATGATGAAGTCTCGGGGTCCTGAGACCAAACAGGTCCAGCTGCTTGACCCAAACAACAACCATCTATCCTCATCACACCCTCTGACAACTCCTCACTCTCCTTAAGTCTCCTCTCACAATGTCTCTCTCCCCTCTGTTGCTACTGTCTTTCCTTCATTCATCACTCACAACCATCACCATGCTATTTTCCCTTTTTGCTGCACAGCAGGCCATAACTGCCTGGCTCCCCGACCTATTTCCACACAGAATCCATTACGTCTCCCCAGCCTCTCTTTATCTTCATCCACCAATTCAATCCATCCAGACAAATATTCACAGACTGCTTGCCTCTCTTCCATTTGAGCTCATCACAGGGTTCCACAGCCACTTTCGCTCCGAACCTGGGATTATCATCAAGGAGGCGCTTCGCCCGTGTGGGCTGAAGCACACACGGGAGGGAGAAAAAGCTATAATGTGTCCTTCTCTTTTATATCTCGACATAAGCCAACAGTGAATGGTATATTTCTTTTTTATTTTTCACACCTTGAGGCACAAACAGCCCACACCCCGCTGTTGAGCACCATAAGCGGGATTACATAAATGTGATAAGTAGCGAAGAGGAGGCTGGGGTGGCGAGGGTATATTAGCTACTTGGGAGACTGGAGGAGGATAAGGCAGGAGATACCCACCGCAACATCTTCTCTGCTTGGTTGGCTTCCCACGACTGGCTCAGTGTCAGCCCACTATGAGCCTGGGGAGGGGAAGATGGGGAGGCAGTGATGGTGGCTTGGAGGAGGAGGAGGAGGAGGAGGAGGAGAAGAAGAAAGAAAGAGTGAGACCACGGGCTGATTAGGAGAGAAGAAGAGGGATGGATAGATGGTGGAAAGGTTAGGGGGAGAGGGGGGAGCCGAGAAATGTTCCATCCCTCTGGCCATAGTCCTGACGAAGCCAGGACAGAGATGTCAGGCCACATCCTGTCTGCCGAGAGGAAAGGGAGGGGAGCCGGGATCAAGCAGCAGACAATTAGACTTCAAGCCACAGGCCCTGAGCTCATTGCATTTCTCCCTCTCTCTCCCATCTCTCTTTCTCTTTTGTCTCTGTTTACATCACCCACTGCACCCCCCCCCCCAGTCACTCCTCTCCTCTGAGCATCCCTACCGCTATCCAATATCAGCACTCGATTCTCCTCCGTTTTCAAAAGCTTCCCGGAGGCCGATCAAGTGTTGCCTCCTGGACCACAGACGAATGGAATACGGTGCCGACCTTGCAAGGTCACAGAGCTCGCTTCCATCAGATGAAACCTTAAACCTTCCATTTGCCTCTTTCTGTCCTGCTCTCACCCCCTTCTACAGATACAAAGTGCTCCATTTGCTTTTTCAGTCAATGTCATGCAATTGTCCTCACAAATTATACACATTTTCACTGACTTGATTGCTACTGAAGATGCCATTTGTCTGTCATTTTGCTGAGAGCATGCTAAATGCCAAAGCTGACCTTTAGCTTAAAATCTGTTTTGCTCGTAGTTTCTTGTTCGAAAGTGTCTTCGTTTTGTTTTACAGAGAATAAAAGATAATTTTTACAATTCATGGCAAAACAATGGTATGCTCTTCAAAAAGCAAAATAAAAACCAGCCTTTTGAAATTAAACAAGAGCATTCCTACTCACCACTTATCTGCGCGTCTTTTCCGCTCTCCTTCATGCTGGGTAAACAGTTTTCCAGATAAACTCCATTGTGATAACAGCTATCACCCTCGCTGAGCTGCGGCGGCGGGTCCCAGCACAAACATGGCGTCTGCATGATGCCACAGGGCCTGTTAGAGGTGCTAGAGGCCAAGCAGTCCTCCAGCCACTGGCACAGCATCTGACAAGCCGCCATGCTGGGGTTCCGCTTCCCCACCACCAGAAACTCCGTTTTGAAATCCCCGCCGCCGTCTGTAATGGGCGCACCGGCCCGCGGAAGTCCCTTCCTCATTTGTAGGAACTGCTTCCCAGCCTCCAGGAAGGCCACTGGAGTGGAGGTGTCGCACAGCCTCACGATTTCGTCAAAACTCTCCATGCCCAGGTAGGTGCGCGTGGTCTCCAGGAAAGAGTCATACTGGAATGTGCGTAGCTGTGATGGCACGCAGTCCTCTGTAGGTTTGGTCACCTTGATGAAGATTGTGTAGCGTCTGGGGTCAGGGTTTTGAAGCGTCCAGGAACAAGGCACAGTGGGAAACACCGATGAGGAGAGAAAGAACCCAAAGAAGCGGCTCTGGACTAAGGTGGAGCAGGAGTCCGACTCTGGGCCGGAGGGGGCTGCATGACACCACCTGCTCACCAGCAGAAGAAGGGAAAGATACAGGAGCAGCACTGGGATGGGCCACCTTGTTTGGCCAGGAATGAGAAAAATAATACTTGTCATGGTTTGCAGATGAAGGGACGGAGACGGTTTCACAGTTAGAGTCCTTGGTGTAGTCCACTTCCTGGACTGTAAGAGAAGGACGAGGAAGGGGGAGAGGATGTGGAGGAGAAGGCGGAGGAGGACAGGGGAGCACGGTTCCTCTCAAACATCCAGCAATCGGCCCATGGCGGTGTCAGTCAACCCTGAGATTCACAGGAACCTGTAACACGGAAAAGATATGAATTAATCATGGTATCAGATCAGACAACCCAATGGGATTACACTATTATCTCCACAATGAGAAATCTATCAGATATTATTGTCTGTGCAGTAAAATGAGAAAGACTGCAGTGACTCGGCCCCTGGAGAACAACAACAACAACAACAAGCTGAATCGAGGCAGATGGAAGGAGGGAAGCAGCCATTTAGCTAAGTTTTTCTTCATTACCAAGTTCAAATTGGTCTCCTCCTGAGAGACAACTGCCTTCCTCACATGTCTGCTCCCATATTTCATCCGCCAGCACATTCATTTGTCCAATTATAAGACTATTAATTACCAAAAAAGGCAACACCTGCAATCATTCATTAGTCGGCACAGACAGCGACAGTGTCAGCGGATCAGTGCTCGTCATTGTTATGCTTAGCAAAGCCAAACCAATGACACGTTTCACACTTTGAGGCAGTATATTCCACTTATGGCCCCTTTCTTCTCTCTCTTCTGTGCTTTTATTTGCAGTGTAGCTTTCCAAGGTTTTGTCATTTTAAATTGTTATAATCCATACCTCTACATAAAACTGCTATGAAGTGGAAAATAGTTTGTTATAATGTAATCCCTGGATTTCTCTTGTAGTTTTAGCTACAATTGTGTAAACCTACTGATCCGAGGAGAGGAAATTTGGTATTGGACGTGATGAGATGACTTTATTGATGATTTTATTTTTCCGAAAAATAATTTAATGAAGCAACAAAAATGCAAACAAAACAATACATATAACCAGAATTCATTCATGCAATAACTTGTTGAGCAGGTTGAGCTTTACTAAAGTATATGGACTGATTAACATTAGAAAGTGTTAACCTCATTTCTATTGTAAAATGAACAACTGTAGACTTTACACTGTCACATCATCCAGGCAAAAGTATATAGACATACTGAAGTCATGTGACCACCATGCAGAAAGACATGGATGCTAAATCAAGCTTGTAGCAGTCATTAAGAGACTCGGAATCAAAATTCCAAAAACCAAATCCAAAAGGTAAAGCAAAAATCTCAAAACACAAAACCAAAGTCCACAAAGTACAAAAAGGCAAAGGAAAAAATAGCAAAAAAACAAGCAAACCAATGAGGAGTAATCCGGAGAAGGACGGGAGGACAAAGGAGCATGGAGGATGACACCATGGAAGACAGCAGGTGAGACAAATGGGGAGACGAACCGACAAGAACTCAGGGAGCACAGGACTTAAATACAGGAAGCAAACAAGACACAGGTGAGAGACATTAGGGCGGGGCGAGCATTCACAAAGGCGGGAAATACAAGGAAGTAAAACTAACTGGGAGACACACGGGGAGGACAGGACTTCAAAATAAAACCGGAAGCAACAAAAAACAACACTATGAACACACGAGGGAGGTAAGGAGAAGACACAAACAGGGAGATCAGGGGAGGAGGAAGGATAATAATACACCCATAACAATTACTGTCTTTGAGATGATGTTTTTTGGGTATATCTCACATTAAGCATCACCTCTGTCATAACAGATTCACCTAATATGTTTTTCAAAAGAATGAGATATACAAATTATTTCACAGTTATTCAGGGGACAGTAAGCCAGACAGAGAAACAGCTCCCGAAATATTTGCTCCACCAAATGTCAAATTCAAATGACAACCAGGCAACTGTGGCAGTAAGTCGACATCAGGCTCCACAGGATCCCTGTCCAGGTGCTGGATATAGACTGAACATGCAGAGAGCCTGATGGCCCCTGAGTGCAGTGTTACCAGAGAAACCAACACGGTGGCTCCATCGCATCCAACTTTTCTGTGTGATCGGTGGGTGTGTGTGTGTGTGTGTGTGATGTTAAATATAAGTTGCCACAAACCAATCATCAGACCAAAGAACCACAATAATATGTTTCGTTTTCATTTCATTTAACTGAGCACATTTTAATTAAAGTCTGGTCATTTTTTCTTTCATAATAAAAAGTTAATTCAAACTTCAATCAGCCTAACAGGTCTCAAACCACAGCAGCAAATAGAGTATCTTTTATTTTCATTTTCACAAATCTTTATGAAACGAAGTGCCGATGTTTATGATCGATACAAAATCCCTTTATGAAAACAAGTTAAAAAAGGACCAGATCTGACCTCAAACAAATAAACAATTATTCTCAAACTGAGAGGTTCCAAATTAAACTTCTGTGTTCATTACTCGGCAACAAATACTAATTTTTTTCATCACACCAAAGCTTAAACACCATTGTAAACATGGGTCCATGATTATATTGGCTAAATCCTACAAAATAAAATGCTGTAAAAGGTCATTATTACAAAACTAAATGCCGTATATAATACTTCCGGTGAGGGATTTTCACACCTTTGCTCTGATCATTTCTTTGTGAGCCTTTAAATAAAATCACAAGAGTATGAATTAATTCTGTTTGATCAGCACAGTCGGTCTGCTACTGAGAGAATTAACATCACTCAGTCTTATTTACAACAACATCAGAAACACAACGGTGGTATTATCTAATCGCTCATATAAAACCCTTTCCAACAAGTAACATGCAAAGGAAATATTTGCTGGGATATCATTTCAGCCTCACATGAACACTAACAGATAAACTGACACTGAATAATATGAATTGTGTCCTTGCATAAGAATTTGACGTTGATTTCGTTGGCGCTTGTCAGTGTTTATTAAACATTTTGCATGAAACTGACAGAGTTGCTGTTTGCTCATTGTATCTCAGCCAAATGGAATTCCTTCAGCACAACAAATTAATCATCAATATCAACATGCTAATTTCACTACAGGAAAGGCTTCATTTATCTCTGCTATTAGATGGAAAAATATGTAAATATGTTGGTTAAAACCAGGTAGAAAGTATCAGCATAGCATGGATATCACACACACACACTTCATCACTCAACTGATGATGTATCACTGAATTTATATTTGGAAGTGAATGGGATCAGAAAGAAAAGAAAAGGTCCACGCAGGTCTAATCATGGAGAATATTTGGGGGAAGGTGGTCCAAGCTATCTGTCCCTGTGATGAACAGTTCCTGTGGAGTATGAAGCACCTTTTTACAGCAATGGAACAGCCCCCTTTTGTGCAGCCAGAAAAACTCCTGGTTTAATTCAGGGCTGTCAATGCTCATACTCAATGCTATGGCAAAGTTACAATATCTAATATCACTTAGCATCAAAAGGCTTTTCATCAGGTACAGTGGTTCATGCTGTTTTTTCCCTCTTCAGTCTGGCAGCTCTCTAACTTCATCTCACACCAAAAAGAAGAAGCCACCTGGGAAAGGTTCCTTCCACCAGAGAAATCTGGCGGTAATGAAATGTACAGAGCTTTAGGAGAGGATAAAGAGCTGCTCTTTATTGACAGCTCCACCTCAGACGCCCCCCTCACATCCTCACCACCTCCTCCACCTCCTCCTCCTTCTCTGGTCGCCCAACATGCAGCGCTCTATTGGAGCTTCCTGCCCATGTAAAGACTCCCCTCATTACCAGCAACCCCTCCCCACGGCTGAAACACACACCCCCACCATCCTCTATCGATCTTTGTGTTTGAGAAGCTAACAGATACAGAGCACCTATTAACACACTTTCATCTACTCCACAGCAGAGGGGAATAAGACACGGCAGTGAAAGACGAGATCTAAGCCAGAGCGACACAGTCTGCTGAATCAAATCGGACACGAAGATTAAACTGGATGTTCCCCGTCAATTAATCGATACGACTCTACAATTTCTGCTATTACATGTTCTATTAGGGTTTCTGAAAGGCCTGTGATGGGAGGTTTTACCGGCTGTCAAAATAACACTGGGTGTCTGTGCATAGAATGCAGTCAGACTGACACAGAGCTGTGCACCTTCACAGCATCCTTCTCTTTTCCTGGTGGGTTTTGTCTGAAGAATCAATAAGTAGAGAGAAGCCTTGCACCTTCATGATTGGATTATACGTTTAAAAACGACCTTATTGTCTATGGATAGCTGTTATGTGATTCTGTAAATGTTGATCAGTGTTATATTGACAGATCATTTCTATAGATATGTGTCTGTGAAGGCCTTATAAGTAGAATATTCTGAGAGTGTTGTGCTTAAAGAACACTGCATCGTCAGAACACATTGCCTCCAAACTCTCTTCTTCTGAAGAGAACCTGGTAGAGTTCAGGTGTGTTTAGGTCCACTGGATTGATGTGTCTTTGGTTTGAGCCTCAACCCTGAATATAATCTGCTCCCAACCAGGTTTAAGTTTGTAGCGTGAGTTACCATGGTGATGTAGCAGGTTAAAGACATGTATCCACCTTTATGCTCCTGGTAGCTCATTAGGCTCAACACCTTGCTAACCTGCTGATTTTGCTTCCAGGCTCAGAAAATGCAACACGACACTAGAGAGGGCTGAGTGAACAATTGTTTCTTGGATTCTTAGAATCTTCATTAGTCAATGAGATAAATGACTCAATGTTACTAAAGTTAACAACTAATCTACTGTGACACAGGCAGTATTGTTCTTACAGGGTGTGTAGGTGTTGCTATGTGTAATATAAAGAAAAGAAAAGAAAAAGCTGGGACCTTCAAAACCTTCCAGAGGAAGATTCCATTTTATTTTTATTGATTATCGATTCATTTTCTTTTCAGCAGCACTTCTGCCTCATGTTGTGTGTAAGGCCTTGTGGGCCATGTGATCAGCCTCTTACATTACAGACACTGTACAATCTCTCCTCTCTGATGATACAAATCCAGCACTAAAGAAATGCCATAAATAATGCTTCTTCCGAATTATTTTGCATGTGAAAAATTGGATGACAAAGAGGAGCAATTTATTCTTCAGAGAAGAGCAACGGTGTCTGTAGCTTTCTGCCTTAATAGTTTATACGGCAGAGTGTGGCAGCAGCAGCTCTCCGTGTTACTCGGCTAATCAGCCTGTAATCCCTGTGCTGGTGATGTGAGAAGTGATGCTCCATGCGACTCTATCATTTTCTCATCAGCACTCTCTTTGTCTCTGCCTCTGCCTCTACATCTCTGTCTGAGGGACTGTTGCTTCCCTGTGATTGAGCCATTGTTCCGACTCGCTCGCAGAGCCAGCCTGTTGGGCATGTTTACATGGATTCGTGCGCCTAGGTTGCCGGCTAATGCAGCACCTTTGTTCTTTTAATTGCTTGCTGTTAAAGACACAGGCTGAAAGGAATGAACAAATCCACCCTGAAGACTACTAAAATTTTCTCTCCACACCCTGAATACCAATGTGCACTGACACCTTGTTGTATATTGTGACTCTGGTTTTGGTATTGTGTATCCCTTTGGGCATTTGAAGAACAAATATGACTGTCAACTGCAAAATGGGCAGTTTGCACATGGCACACAGTTTTTTTTTTTGGCATCTGATCAGATTTGATAAGAGTAGGAGGCTGATGACAAACAATTACATCAAAGCGCCAAGATATCAAAGACTGAGTTTTAAAAAACATGCTTGATTTTCATATTCATGATCTTCAATCAATTACTTTATCAGATCTGATAAAATTGCAGTTATTAGATTTTTTTCCACATGGGTGCAGCACAACAAGATTAAAAACTCCATAACAGGAAAAAAAAACCAGTATGACATTGAAACTCCATCACCCAGAATGCACTAGGCTCATTGCCTTCTTGGCAGCCAATCACAGGCCTACATACATACTGTTACATACATGTTACTGTCTTTTCTTTTAGGGATCATGGCATTTGTATCCAGCACTCCTCTGTCTATGTGGCCCAAAGCTTTCCTTTAAAATGTTTGTCATGCAGAAAAACGTGGCCGCTGCAGACGGCGAGTCCACCAGCTGTCCCTGCCCTGCTTAAGATATGCATGTAACTAAAAGCAGACACACAATTAAGTCTGTGCATCAGATAGAGCTCTGGGTCCAGGCTAAGTGTAGAGAAATGATTTCCTTTCTTCATTATTACATATAATCTAACAAGTTTCTCTTTGTGTGGGGCAAAGCATGGATTTGCAATACCTGAGTTTTGGCCACTCTAGGAACTTACAGCCATGTCAGTGTTAAATCTCTGTCACCTTCTTTGTTGTCTATCTAGCGGCCAAATTGACACATAAGGGGACACATTTTTCCATTTATAATGTGATTAATGGACTCCTAGGTGAAAGACTGCCGGCTCTTTCTTACTTACGTAGGTTTTGTTAAAACACTGTGAAATAACATGCGAGTAGCTTAACATGCATAATCATGTATCATTGAGAGTCACTTGTCATTGACACATCATGGCATGACATCACGTTGCATTGCCAAGTACTACTATGAATGCAGTCTGCAGCAAAAGAACCCATTGTCCTGAGCAAGGAAAGACCACATAGAAACAAGCGGGGGGGAATCTGTCTGTGTCTCAACAAACAAAAAACCTGCAAGGCTCCAAAATTAAACAGATAATCATCCATCTCTGCTGATGAATGTGTTTACTCTGGTAAATGTCACAGCCTTCCTAATAAGCAGAGAAGACATCTCTCTCTCTCTCTCTCTCTCTCTCTTTCACACACAAACACACACAACACACAACTTGGTCACCATTACACAGAGTGGCTTACAGTAAAAGTGCTTGAGTGAGTATCAAGATAATAACCTTGTGTGTTTATTGTTTTCCTGTTTCAAAATAAAAGCTCAAAGAAATAATCTTCCTACTTCGGTGTGAAAGAACTCGCCTGTCCTGACCTCATCACCTCTCAACAGATTTTACAAATACTTAATGGGGACAACTAACACACGTTTTGTCCTGTATGTTGCCCCCATCAGTCAGTCATCCTGCTCCAGGACAGACAGACAGACTAACAGACTGACACTGCCTATCCTCATGCCAGGCTGCTGGTGGAGTAGAAAAACTGTGATGCTGTCAGTCTGCATCAGTCAAAGCCCACAGAGCAGGGTGCAGACAGCAAACAGACGTCAGCGCTGTTTACAGCACTGTAACACTCGAGCCACTAAAGCAGCATGAGAGTAATATGTCTATTAGGAGGTTAACTGTAAAGACTGTGTACACTCAGGGAGCTAAATGCTGTTCTGTCCTTGTAGTATGAAAGAATCACAGAACCAGAGACAGAGAGAGAGAGCAATTATTCGACATGGAAAAGCTGAAGTGGGTTGTGTTAAATACAGCCTTAATTGGATTTCACCATGATGAGAATTTCTGACATGTGTAACCCCAGATTACAGCCTTGCCACATGCAGAGTGAGCAGTACGAGTGGTTTTACAAACACGTAAAAAGCGGCAATAATGACAAAGAGATCCTCAGCTTTGTCGGGTTCTTACTTCTAACACTCACAGATGCAGTCACAGTGGCGCTTTGCCTGCAGCCAGGAGAAAAAGGAGCGCAAGATTAGAGTCATGATGCATGTGGCTGTGTATGTATGTGTGTGTGTGTTATCTCTATCTCCTAATACCCATATCTCTCAGTAGGGATGTTACTGATGGCAATGTGATGGTCCTTTTTTTTCCGCTAGCGCCATAAGTCTCTGTATAATGGCCGCTTTGTTCTACGACGTAATCGCATTAATATGAAAGGCAATTGCTCTGGATAGCAAATCAAATCAAGCCAGATCGCATTCAGATGAAAATGAGTTAATCAGAAAAGCTATGTGTTTGCACAAAGGAAAGGGGATTAAAACTGAAAGGGGAACATCATATGCAAGTGACTGCTTTCAAATGTCATTCCAGATCTGGCCCAAACACACACACACCTTTGAGAAAGACTACAAAATGTAAAAGATTTAAGACAGTCGCTTTTCTTCTAACGTCACAAATATGCAACCACAAGGGAGGCCGAGATGATAGTCTGAGAATTTGTTAGGATTGATTTGCGTCACAGCTCGGCACAGATGGGTTTTTCTAAGCAGCTTTCTCCCAATGTCCATTTTATTGTATTAGTCCTGCCACAGCCTGCAGTTTCCGTTGAATGACAGTTCTCATAGGGAAGGGCTGACAGACGATGCCATCGTCCATCACCGTGCCCGAGGCCATGATGATTTCCAGCCCGGCCCTGCAGAGTGCACATTTATTCTGCAAATAACGCCACGTTAACCTCTTCACATGGACAGTGGATGGTTGCTTGGCTAAGCAGGAGCCCTCCTATGGACAAAGAGAACCTTGCAGACATGGTCATGTTCCAGTTTGGTGGAAATCACAAGTTTTTAGTCATGTTTTAGCAACACATCAGTCCTGAAACTAGTACCAGGCCAACTTCCAACTTCATGCTAACTAATCCTGGGTGTTTATCAGCCCAGTTCTAATTCAAGACCAACAAGACCAAAGTCATGTTACAACTTTATGGACAACATTTCAAGTCCAGGTTCCAGCAAGTCCTGAATGAGTTTCCAGCCTTTATGTTTACAAGCCCTGTTATACAGCAAGCCCGTATGTTGTCATTGGTAATGTGTCTGGTGCAGATAGCAGCTGATCAGCTGCAGGTTAAGTGCTGCTGGGTGGTGGAGCAGCACAAAATTCATTCTGCCCATTACACCATCATTAACAATGCACTGGAGTAAGCCAAACACATACTATTGATCAATGCAAATGCAAACATATGCACAGTTATACACAGGCACAAGCACACACAGAGACACACACTATGTTTATAGCCATTATTTGTCCCTGGGTGTGTGCATAACAGACGCACACATGTACACATACAAAGGCCAGCAATGACTCACTATAATAGCCATTTGTGAAAATGACCTTAATGGATGACATGGCGACGCATCATCCACACATGACTTCACAGTCTGATGGAGACTTACACAGATGCCTCCATCCTGGCAACCAACGGCAACACAACACTCAGCTTTGCACTGGTGCTCCTGGTGAAAGTGGGTCTTGTATATGATACTGCGTGTTATTCAGACTTCATGATGGTAAGCTCTTAACTTGTAGTCCATTGCATTGGCTGTAGTTTCATTAAATGTGGTCACAGCAACCAGAAGAAGATGACCAGAAATAGCTGTGAACCCCTGACCTTTTTATTGAGTTCCATCAACGCTTTAACACTTTGGAGTCATCCAAAAACCACTTTCCTTCGATTTCCTCCCTATCAAAGAGTAAAAGATACAGTTAGGAAAAGTGTGAAAGGAAACAGCTAATTGAACCAGCAGACCGTGTGTGTGTGTGTGTGTGTGTGTGTGTGTGTGAGATCCGAAATGTGCCTTCACACTCTTACGCATCAAAATCAGCGCAGAAGGCCGTGACAACAAACACTGCGTGAGGAGACATTCTGCTTAAATTCTTTCACAGGTTGTGTTCCTGGGGTTTTCAAACACTCACGTCTATTTTTGGTCGGTGATGAATCACTGTAATTCACTGAGGAAGCCTGCCACACATGATCAGCTCATAAATAGACTGAGGATCAGGTACCGTGACGTTTGTCTTACTTAGACCTGTGACTTTCCCCTAATTGTTACTGCCACCAGCCTGAGCTCACTGTACAGGGGGGTGTAATTTACAGAATGTTATCAACGTATAGACTTGCATTATTTACAGTTTGCTGAGCTTCCCTTGCAGGTTAGAGCTCATTTAAATGTTAATGGCTTACTGTAGTTCAGAATTGAATATATTAATCAGTCATGTTCTTAAAGTGTAAACTGATTAACATTCAATGCATGAAAAATAAATAAAACACTAACTTGAAACTCAGTGTGGAAACTGGAAAGTATAATGGTTTCTCTTTGTGCTTCTTTTCATTTTATTTTGGCAGTCCGCTTTCTTTTTTTTAAACTTCCTGTCCTAGTTTTCTCTTAATCTGAGTTATTTGTTGAGTTTTTACATTTTATTTGGTACATTTTGTTTACACCTTGTCTCTTAATTCTTTGATTTTTTTGGTTATTTTTGGTTAGTTCCTAGGTAGGTGATCTACTTATTCACTTATTTATCAGCTATACACTTTATTCTATGCAGGGTCGTTCACAATGTGAACAAAATCTGGTTTACGCCTGAATCCTTTTAAATGTGACGAGTAAAAAAAAATCTGTGAATTTAGTAAAATGTGTCATTTTTGAGCAGGGTTAGAGAGATTTTAAAAGCTACAGGGACCGTGCTCAGCTGAGCTGAGATGCCAAGATGGTGACTATTCACTGTATTATTCACAGATCATACTGTCATCAGATTCATACTGTGTGTCACCTGTCAGTCTACCCATGTTCAAACAGGGAGGGCTGGCTGTTTTACTATCATAACAGCTGAAGGAAATATCTCATCTGGAGAAATTGGTCGCAGGCTCCCCCTACAGCCTGATGAACGCCGTTAGTCTGCTACAACTGTCGTAAAAGTTTTCTAAATGCACATTCACTGACTAGCAGCCAAGAAAACCGGCAGACTCCTTCAAGGCTGGAGCTGCTTCAGCTCGTTTTCTTAGTTTTATTCTAATAAATCCACGCAGGCTGCTGTGAGCCGCAGCTACACCAACACAACAAGTCACCTGTGTCACTGTCAGCCCGCGCAGGCGCACACACTCACACACACACACAGAGAACCCGGAAGACTGTATTTAAGCAGTTTGGTGACAGTGTTACCTTATTTAACCGACCTCCATTTAAAAGAACCGCGGATTCGTTGTCGTCGTCGGTCCGAAGCGGTTCGGCTTCACAGGCCAAACACGAGTCCCGCACACACCACATGAAGATGATCAACTCTTCCTAATGGACCTGGTTACGGAAGCTGCCATTGCCGGCGTCGCTATGGCAACCGCTCTTTTCAGCCCTTTCCGGTATTAATCCTTGTTTGAGCTCGCGCTTTATCTCTCTCCCTTTTTCTTTTCTTCGTCAATTTTCTTTTCTTTAGATTCTTCTTCTTCTTCTTCTTCTTCTTCTTCTTCTTCTTCTTCTTCTTCTTCTCCGTTTTCTTTTTTTTCTTCTTCTTCTTCTTCTTGATAAATGCGACGTATACCGTAAAGCAGGTACCGGTTTCTACCTGAACCACACAACTTCCTGGTCCCGGTGCAGGCGATGCAGATGTTCTCGAATAAAAGCGGAGGTGTCATTGAATCTATTGTGAGTCGATGAACCATCTTAATGAGTTTGGAGGCTGAAACACTCCATAATGTTACTTTAAAAGCCACAAAAACATGAATATTGTATCGTGGTGACACATATTTTTGTATTGGAGGGTGTGTGTGTGTTTACAGTGAATGAGAGGAGGCCTGATCTGCTGCAGTGTAGAAATGGCTGACTCAGATCCTCTCCCCTCCACTGTGACTAATATTTATAGGGAGAGAATTAGTAAACATTCTGTGTAGTCATATGTGCGACACATACTGGAAACAATAAAGTTTCTTATGTTCCCCTGCAGCCACAGAAAGAGCCGAAGAGAAGTTCTTCTCCTTGTAGACGGGTACACCGTCCCATTTCAATGAGAAGCACTGGTTCTTTTTATCTGCTCCTTTCTGCCGCCGGTTCATACCTCTGCAGCAGGTTTTGTCACAGCTTCACATTGCAGATGATCAATGGAGCTCTTTCATAAAGCTCCACTACACAGGCTGTGTTTGTTTGGCTTGCTGTGTTTGGTCTTACAGTAATAGCCTGGATTCAGAGTCCTTATCACTGCACTTGAGCAGAATAGGTTAGTGCTGCTGCGCTCTGAACACACACACACACACACACACACACACACACACACACACACACAGTATCTTTGGTGCATGTCGGTGAAAAAGGTCTACACAAAGGAAGTAGTGAGGCAGTGTGTGTTTGTGTTTGTGCAACTATACTGCATTCATGACAACTTTCACGTCTGATATCTTGAATTTAAATTTGATCAATTTCCGCTGAGGGAAAGTTAAAGATATTAAACCGCTGCTCTGAGAGGCAGAGCCCTGAGGAGGACAGTTGAGGAAGTGCATTATTAGCACGGCTTGTTAGCTTGTTGTCAATGGGAAACATTAAGTGCGCTTTAACTGGCACTTCCTGTGTTATTTTGCCATTTCTTGGCCACATTCTTTGTGTTTTCTGTGAACTATTGTCGCCTTATTTGACGGCTTCTTTTGTGTTGGTTGGTTCTCCCTCTGTCTGAATTCTGCTATGGATATTATCTTTAATTATGTTAAAAGTTAAATGTCAAAAACTGTTGGACTCTAGTTTTCATAAGAGTGCATGAATATTATACTATTACACTGCATGTTATTTTTGAATATCGTCCACAGCACAGTACATTTACAACACTAAAAAATCAAATGTACTATGTCTCCAAAATGCCCATACAAGGATGATCGATATTATTTTTCTCACATGCTGTTATACCACTGTGGATTTTTGTTTTATTTTAAACTTTAATATAGTCCCATGCAGACTTCAATATGCATTTATAGCATATTATAAAAAGCTCAGGAATGTCCATCAATTTAAGGCAAAGGGTTGAAAAATAAATCTGAACTAAAAATGTAAATTGGGAGGAGGCATGAAGGGAGTGGAAAATAGACTTTAGGCTATATAAATGTTGTAGCTGGTCGTGGTGGAACACTGAACAGCTGTTTCATTGCTTTTAAAAACAAGATAACCTTTATTAAAAGCTTTGTATCTGAGCTTCAGCGGAGCCTGACTCTGGGAAAAGAGGGAGCAGCCAGCCGGTCAGCACAAACCTGCACTGTCCTGTGGTCGTCACACAGATCAGTGTGTGTGTGTGGAGGTTTCCCAGGGTTGAAGGGCTCCATTGAGATGGGCTCTCCTCCTTTCCCCTCATTGCCATGCAAAGGGGACCAGCTGCCTACACTCGGCTGTGACGGCTGAAATATTTACCACTCTGTTTACCGGGGTCGTCCTGACTGACAGGCCAGCCTCCGCCCGCCCGCCCACCCCCTCCCAGCACCTCCTTCTCTTTCACTAAAACTTCATGGCTCCCTTTTCTCCTCCTCCCAGCATCTTACGCGGCGTCTGTCGATAATAGACTCTTTGAATGACAGATTTTAATCCTGTCCCATTCTAATGATATTTGTGCTCCCCCTCAGTGTGTGTCACCCACTATCAAAATGTCACAGGCAGATTTACAAGTGCATGAGCTGCCAAACAAAGCTTATTTTAGTCTGGGGCTTTAGGGCGGAGAGAAAATCCATATATACTACAAATCAATGGGGTGGAGGGGGGGGGGGGGATTTATGGCTGGCACCTGTGGACTTAAGATTCCAAATGTCTTGCATTTGCACAAAGGAATAAATGACTCGGATGGATTTGATCTGTGCGTTTGCTCGTCTTCCTTCGCTGTACGCTGTCATGGCTGCAGAAACCGAGGGCGATGCTGTGATTAACCGCTACAAAAGCACAGAAGCCTCTCCTTCTGTATGCCTGTGTGCTGTTTTACCACCATTAAAACTAAAGGGTGCAGGTTTGATTTGCAATTACTAGTTCAAAATGCAATCTCATTTTGTACAATCTCGATTTGTTACTGCACTAAAACTTGTTGATGTTTATCAATCCATCTTTAAAGGATCTGCTTTGAATGTTTTCTGCTCTTTCTTTTTATCATTCCCATACACATCATGGCTCATGAACTTATATTGGTGGCCCTGCTCCACCAACATAAGTTCATTATTATTATTATAGCACGCATGCTGAATTCTGACACAATTTACTCAATTTAAATCAAATAAAGCTTAATGACGGCCAATTTGAGTGACAGATGGGTGAGCTGACGGATTTGAATATGATTTGAAGAGATCACCAGCTAAATATGGCCAATTATAGTACTTGATAATGACTATTCAATGGGCTGATAAGGGCCAAAGCCAAATATATATATATATATATATATATATGTCTGCTTGGGTGAACACAGCAGGTTTATGGATAACAAATTCCAACAAATCGTCACACCAGACGCCAAGAAACGCTCACTAAACTTCTTTATTTACATTTCCATCCTAGACCCTAGCTGTCTGTATACAGACAATATGCAATAACAACAAACAATCCCCATTTAATCGTAGTTGTAGTCATGTATGCAGACACTGGACCTACTCCTGTGAAGTGTCCTGAAGGAAATGACCCCCTTTGCCTGTGTCAACACATCACCAGCACTCATGATGCCACACCGCAGAAACCAAATGTCCTCCCTGTACTCACCACCAGGAGGCCTGAAGCTCAGCATGTCCTCCTTTTCCATCATCACCCCCTCTTTTTTTTACCCCTATCTATCTCCATACAGTTGCTGCACTCCCTTTTAAATGCCGGCGGGGTTGTGGTGGGATTCTTCAGTGCCGAAGTGAAAAAAAACATGACGTGCCTTTAGGGCTCAATTACCCAATGCCAGCCATTATTACTGCAGTTCATCTACAATCGTTTTCTAAGGGAAGGGGCCGCAGAGCCCACACAGCACCTCGCCGCACCCCCGAGAAATGGATTTATGATATGCCCCCCCTCCATATGGAGCTATTGGCCACATATACATAAACAACTCACACACAACCCGTGAGCATTTCACCTCACTGCAGCCATACGCTCATAACTCCTCCTGACTTATTCATGCACACTTGTCCTAAAGCATTTATTTCTATATGCTATATATACACTGCTCGACATCACAGTGTGAGGTTTCAAGGATTCTCCAGGCTTTTTATACTGAGCATGAGAGTCTAACCTTGGTGTCCTTTTTACTAGCTGCGGTCTTCTGACGATGGCCATGCCGGGCCCACCTCTGAAGAGGAGGCATCCTAAACGACTGTCCTCTGAGCCCCACCTGAACTTCTCAGCTGATCTCGAAAGGTAAGTGTACGGACACACACCAAGTGGTCGATCCACAGGTCCCCCATGGTCGGTATGGTGCCCACAACAAGACCATGAGCTAGACCCCAAAATACTAAAACTCCTGCTGGGACAGACGCTTTTTCCTTCATCTGGATGGAGCATGCCATTGGAGCATAATTAATTTCCCTACGGGGATTAATAAAGTAAATCTTAATCTTAATCATTTTCTGAGAACCGTTTCCTCAGACAGACCACAGATAAAATTTAAAAAAAGGTTTTAATGTTTGGTCAAAATTCTCTGAGAGGGTTCGGTTCCGCTGTGGCCCTGGTCCTTTTGTGCTGGATTACCCTTGAAGGGGGCCCCAGGGCATAACATTAACTATAAGGCTTCTATGGACCTTGAGTTTAAATGGTGCTTTTAAGAAAGGAGCCAAAACTCTACAGCTGCATTAATCAGATAATTGTTGGTTTATCAGGGCCCCCTGGGGCCACAGGAGAGTTTACTCTGCTGGTAACGCAGCCGTGATGATGCTGAATATCTGCAGAAGGGGTTTGTGTTTGTGTGCACATGCTGTGTTACTTTTGTGTGTCAGCTGTGGACGTGGCTGATTCCACACCTCATCAGACCTGCGTTGTTACTGTACACTGAGCCTGTGGCAGCTCCACGTCTCAAACTTTCCCTTCTAAGACATTATATTCTGGTCTGCATTTTATTCCCTACATAAAAGTAATGGACTGTGGTGTTTTCATTTAAATCACTGGCTGTTTTGTTCTCTCTCAAGATGATGGAAAGTTAACCGAATTCATAAAACCTTTAACTCTGAAAATGGTCCTTATACAAAGCTAAATCACTGCCTGTCTGCACACACACACACTGCAACTGAAGCATGTTGTGTTTGGAGGACTTTGGTAGATAGCTGAGCAGCGTCTGAGCAGACAATGAAAATAGTGCCAGCTGCAGAAACTCAAAGTTAATCAACATTAAGAAAAACCTAATCTGCTCTCCAAGCACAGGCAGAGATGAAGCTCTCACAGACTCCAGAAAGGGCAGATGGTGGAGAAGGTGAATTAAAGGCCAGCAACAAAAAACACTTCCAACACATTTAGCTTCTTCATTACACTCCTGAGAGGCGGGTGACTGCAGATTCTTCATTTTATATTTGCCAGGTTTTTTTTGTGTGCAGTGCACTCTCGTTAACCCCCGAGCCAACGCCAAACAATGACGCCGTACCAAACACGCAGCTTGATGCTCTGCTCTGCTTAAAGTCAGAGCACCTAGACCCGTGCTTCTCTGCTGCCAGGGGGAGACACAAAAGACCTGCCGCTGGCCGAGGTTAAAAGCACCTGCTAAACCCTCACAGAGCAAAAAGACGGCCTCTTTCAGCACATCCATTAGCACCTTTCACCTGTCGACCAAAAAGCGATATTGAAACATAGTTACTAGCTGATCAGTCGACAAGCCAACTGCTGAAACTGGTTTTTCCACATGTGCTAATGGAAATCAGACAAATGTGATAAGTGCTGCAGGGTAATGATGAAGAAAGGCTGCACTCCTCACAGCGATCAGCAGTGCTGCCTCTCATGCACTGTTAGACGAGCTGTTGCTGGATGTGGTGGAGCATTTAGCAGATACATGTGATATTTTGTCATGTTTTTAGTCACTCTGGGCTCACGGCAGAATAAAGTGGAAACAGCACAATCATGGAATAATTAATGGTTTATTTTGTTCAAATGTTTGCAGACAGATTTTAAGGAAATATTTTCTGTTTGTTTACTGTTGTGTAATTATCTTTTTCCCCTGAAAAACAAACATTTCAGGGAGTGAAATGTTTTGTGCCACCTAGATTTTTGTCTTTTCGTTAAGCAGTACACATTAATATATATATAATGGACAATCCTACAAACAACTCTGTACCATCAAATAATATAGAAGCTTTGAGTCCTTTAGGGTTGAGTGGTAACAGTTCAGGCAAAAGTGCTGTAACAAGCAGCCCACAATCACTGGCTGCACCCTCCATCAGGACCCAGCCTCCTGTTGCTACAGAACAGGAGTGAGACGGGAGCCAAGAAAAACTCTCCTCGATTCAGTGGCCGAAGGAGTCTGACGATTGAGTTGTGGAGACGGGGGAGAGAAAGAGAGAGAGAGAGAGAGAGAGAGAGATAACATTAAGGAGCAGAGACTCTGAACGGTGACGGAGGCTATCGGTGTCAGTGAAGCTGCTTTTTTGACCCACACCATCCATCATGAACAGGAGAGGAAAGAAGGAAGGATGGAGGTGAGGAGATGAGAGGAAAAGAGAGGAGGAAGATAGTGAAGAAGGCATAGAGAGAAGGGAAGAAGGTGGAGAAGAGAGGAGGAGAGAAGAAGAGGAAAAAAAGATGGAGGGTTGAGGAGAAGAAGAGGGAGAGGAGCTTGGAGAAGCACAGAAGATGAAATTTGAGATCACATGTGAGGTAGAGGATGAAGGCAGGGGAGAGACAAATGAGATGAAATCTGAGATTTAGGGAGACAGAGGAGGAGATGAGGGTTGAGGAGGGAGGATGAGATGTGTGTAGGAGTAGATTTAAAAACGGGGGGCTGTGAGACAGAAGAGAAAATGGAATATGTAAATAATAATCTGATCTGTGTGGGGAAAAAAAAAATTCTAATAACTTGTTTTGTTAATTCAGTTGCTTCGTCCGTCATTAGGTCCACATGGAAGAGCATAAAAGCAAATTAACAAGTGCTCAAGTAGACAGAATATGCCGAGCTCAGTATCCAGCTGCAGCGTCCTCTAAGTGGAGAAAAACAAGGCTGTAGATGTAATGAGGTGGAACGCAGAAGGGTCACAAATAAATGCTTCACTTCAGCACAGCAGTTGTACAACACAGCTCACAGACTGGAAAGTCAGCACTTCAGGGTGGAGGGGGGGACGAAAAGTTTACAAAGACGTTTATCTGACAAAAGACAAATTGCTACCAGGTGTACCCTCGATGTACGTAAAGAGAGAACTGCAGCGGCTGCTCGACGCTGCAAACATCTGCTGCAGGAGAGTCAGGCGAACACCTCAACTCTACCTGAAAACAAAGTTTATTTCTAAGCGTTCGATGTTTAACAGTGTGCCTCTCCCTGATATCCATTCTCATATGGAATGATTTCATCTTGAAAGTGAAGCTGAACAAATAAATCAGTGGTAAAACTCCACCACCCAGAATGCACTGTGCTTACCTACCTTATGTGAATATCTAATATAGCACATTTTAGATTTAAAAAATTTAGGACATTTTACATCATAGGGGGAAAAAATCCCAAAAATATGTGCATATAAACAGGCTACTACCCAGTATGCCCCCACCAAGAGGTCATGTGACACAGGAGTATTCAACATCTGGAATCTTTAACACAGACTGTGGCTAGCAGTGGCTCATTTTCGACACCTGCCACGGTCTGGAACAGAACATGTCCAGTCCTGCTTTTGCAGACTCGCAAAAATATCACAGAACACCTTCAGACAGACATCCACACCTTCATCGACTGCTGTCTGGATTACAGTAACTCTCTGTGCTGGTGCTTATTCCAACAGGGCATACATAAAATTACAGCTGGTGCAGAACACAGCAGCTGGATGAAAAGTGAGAGCTCACCACCCCCACTGGCTCCCAGTTACTCACCTGTGCCAAAGGAAGGTGTAGTTCAGTGTGTTACTGGGAGGGGCTTCATATTTATAAGCATCTGGATAGCAAAGCTAGCGAGAACGCAGCGGGGAAATCCGTATAAGGTGTAAATGTGTGATTTACATAAGAGGGTCTAATGTAGCCTGCCTTTTATCTGCTTCTTTACGATCTTTTGATCGTTTCTGTTTGCTTTCTCCCCCACCGTTCTTACAGGACTTTTTGTTTTTGCTCTGGAATTCTTCCTTCTTCCTCTTAGTGTTTGTTTTGGCGCCTCAAGCCATCTTGTTTTTGTGTGTGTGTGTTTGTAAAAGGATCGCTAATCTGCCTATTGTGACAAGGGTGATGCCAAAACGGATGTTTTTGTGTCACAACAGATGTGTCTTGCAAGAATAAGAATGAATACTGACCAACATAGAATTATGTGCATCACTATACACTAACACTATACCCTCCTGCCTCCGCACTGCATGCACTGCACACATGGATAGCAGGTATTACTGCAACATAATCATCCATGTTTGACAGATTTTCAGCCTCAGTTGTTGCCTCTGCAGACACATCTTTGATAAACACTGTACAACATGCACACAAAGAACAGCAGCAGCAGCAGCAGTGAAGCTGCTCCCACATCTGGAGAAGTGTGCCGTTCAGTGGGGAGAGTGGTAATAACGCTGATTAGTTCCAGTGTTGATGGCTGCTTATGGAGCTTCCAGGGGGGAGTTGAGTAGAGATGGAAATCAGGGCTCAGCTACGGATGATTATCTAGCCACTCCAGATCAAAGATTTCCCTCAGTCTCATCACAGAGGATAAAGAAAAGATCATTTCACCCCGTGCTATGAAGCTACCTGTGTCTGTTTTATTGAGATATGCAAAAAAAAAACAAAAGAGCAGCAGAGCCGTGTACACACCAACAGCCACGGCGTGCCTCTGTGCAGACTGACGCGCATATGGTCGTCAGTTTATGTAACAAAATAAAAAAAAATGCATCTTAAACCGAGCACTGGGCTATGATTGTTTAATGAATTAATGGGTGCCAGGAGTTTAAGAAGTGCAGAAATTACAGCATAATGTGTTAACAAGAACTCATATTTTCAGCCAAAAAGAAGGTCACGCTACTGCTGTGAAAGCTGTGGAGGATGCAGAGTGAACCATCTGTGAATTCTCAGGCTAGGTGTCCGTGTGCAGTATGTGAGCGTGGGGAGAGAAATGCCATCAAACATGGCTGCGTGGACGTCGGCGAATTTCTGTGGCATCTCTTCAACTCGTCAAAAAAGAAAGAGCTGAGAGAGACAGTTGGTTTTAAAAGCTTTGTTTTTTTACTGATTTCAGATCATTGTTCGTCAATAATGAAGCCTTTGATCGTGCGTACACCTGTGGCTCTTTGTCAGGAGCTCTTTGTGTGAGAAAACTTTAAGGATGCGCAGCTTTCATGTGAATTCAGTGTTGTATCCGTCATCAGATCAGATGTGTCACAACACAATTCTCTAAACAAAGCTGACGCTTACACATACACCCAGGCTACATGTTAGCAGAAAGAGAGAGCGAGAGAGAGAGAGACCATGATGCAGGTGATGGTTGTCATGCGTTGCCGTGGCAACAACCAGAGCTGACCAGTGTTGGATTTTTATTATATGTTTTTCTTTCCTGTGTCAGAAAAAGGTTTTCACGTTGACACAAATCAGCTGACATGTCTGGTCTGTGAACAACATGGCCGCCCACCTGAAAAGCAGCGTTTAGAATATGTTTACACACGTCTAAGCTACAAATGTTTACAATGTTAAGCTGAGGCCTGCCTTAGAAAACCTACGATTTTTGCATGTTTCCTGTGTATAGACGTGAGCTTCGGAGGGTTAAATTCATGGGTTACCCGGTCTCTCTTTTTGTCATCCGGAGCTTTCAGAGGAGCAGGCAGAGGTGTGAAGGTGTTTCCTCTGCTTCTTTCACACACTTGCTAACATGAAGATAAAAATAGCAAACAGGCAAGAGAATCCTGCTAAATGAAGATCTGCACTCACAGCCGTGCTGCTCAGCCATGCTAACATACTGCAGCTGCTACTATAATACACCAGGCTTCCACCTGCCCCGGATCAAACCTGGAACATGTCTTAATATGTCTTTATGTCTTTAATATAAACATGATGAAAAGAAGATTCTATATTTATGAGATAGTGAAGTCACCTGAAGGCTGCACCTTTGCCTGGGAGCAAGTTTATTTCCAGAGCTGGTTAAATGTTTAAAGAGGCCAAAAATGGAAGGATGTCAAGCTTCATTTAAAGGTGAAACAGGAGCTAGCAGGGAGCTGACATTACTATTATTAAATGATATTATATTATTCAGATTAATCAAATAAGATTACATGTAGTGCATGTTTGAGGTGTGACTCATCGCTGTGGTGTGTAAAATGTGTTTTATACTGTAAAAATGTCAGCTTAAAGACAAACTATGAGCTTTACTATAAATCTATACATGTGGTGTTCATGTGTGAAGATGAGTTACTCATTACCTACCTTTTTTTTTAATCTGGTAGAAGGAGTCTTTTAACCTTTAACCGCACACACACACACACACACACACACACACCTCAAGAAATAAATGTCAGGCAGTGAATTGATCAGTGAATATGAAGACGTGACCAAACACCTAAAGCAGTTTTGTATCTGAATCCAAGTATATCCCTGAGTTAAAAATAGTTCGTCAGTTTCGCTTTAAAACGAAGAATATGAATCATCTGTGGAAGCTATAAAACGCTAAAAACTTCAGCCAATCCTCCGGGTGGACCCTGCACAGAGATCTAATTTATTCAGTAATTCCAGAGACATTTTAGTTCAATCAAAAGTAGCAGATTATATTCGATCGCCTTTTTCAAAATTGAGTGTTTTTTTTATATATATAAAAATATTTTGGGAACCTTTCTGGGATCACTTTAAATTCATTTAAAAAAATACACAAAACACTTCTGTTCCAGTGTAACGCTGTTATCCTCAGTAAATAAATAAATAAACATAAAAATGAGGGAAGCACGGTGATGTCAGTTTCTGCTGATATCGGCTTTAAAATCATACATCTTCAAAAATAAAGACTTTATACCATTATTTTGTTTTATACAGTTTCCTCTGCATCATTTGAGTAAAATGCTACACACCATGTGTAGATAGATAGATAGACTCTACTGATCCCACAGGGGGAAATGTGTTACAGCAGCAGCATGAATACTAAGTAAGTGGTGCATTTACCACTGCAAGTACATCTATTTAATACATGAATTATATATAGTTTTCTACTTTTTTTGTTATCAGCTGCCAAGTACATTTTGTCAGCCTTTTTTTCAGTGTAGTGTCAGGTCTCCGTCGCTTTTATTTTGAAAGAGCCTGTTTCCCGTTTCAGTTTGAGGTCCCTAACGCTCCCCTCGTTCCAGGTGTCTTGCTGTGCCCTCCCCCCTGTGCTCCCTCCTCCACCTGCCCCGCCCTGATGTGTCTCACCTGTGTCTCATTGTCTCTCCCTCCCTGTGTGTGTTATGTGTGTGTTCCCTTCACCCCGTTAACACCCTGGAAAGTCTTTATAAGAGAACTGACCTTTTAAAAGTTTTGTCTTTAAAAACCCGGAGTGGGACACTAACAGGAACGACTGTACGTCTGTGAGGTCTGTGCGGGTGCAGAAAACATCCATTCCGGATTAGGTGTGATAATAACATGTGCTGTATTCCTATGTGTCTGACACCTCAGGTCAACAACAATCTGCAACTCCAATGCTGTTTACTCAGACGGCTCAATACTCTGAAGCCTTCTTTGTTCTTTAGTGTTGAATGCCTTGGATAAATCAATACCCAGTGCTGCACAACATGCTTTCCTAACCAGAGACTTAATTACACCACTCACCACCTTTAAAATCCACTCACAAGTGACTGCATGGATCGGCCACTGCACGGGGTTCAGCAATCGGACTTTTAGATATTAACACTGTTCACATTCACACAGCTGAAAGCGTACACAGCTCTGATTCTGGATTAGGCAAACAAGTTGGCAACCTGCACGCTGCTGCTGGCTGACACCAACTATCAAGTTCTGCAGTGTTAAATGTGAATGACAGGATTTGTATTTTAATGCTTATAAATACCTTTGTGAACCTGCTAGCTCGGTTTACGCTCGGCTGCTCAACAACAAAATATCCAATCACATTTCATGATATGACAAAAACGCCCACGTCCATCAGGGTCTGCTACACAAAAAACTGTAGGGTCAAGGTTAAAACTGTATAACCACACAAAGATGGATCCACTTCCTAAGATATCATTAACCTGTCACGCCTATTATTATGCAAAATAATAATCTAGAAATATATACGATTCGCCATTTTAACTTAGAGGTCTGTGGAGATCGACTCGTTTTTAAGGTGGCTGCCTAGATGCCAAGCAGGGAACTGAATCTGCTGTTGAGGTTATAATACAAAAAAATCAAAAACTGCAGTTCCACCTCTGGCCACTAGGTGTCCGACTCCAAACTCAAGTCGATCCCCATAACCATTCAAAATGTCCAACTTTATAAAGCAGACATGAGCATGTTCACAGTCTGCATGGGGAGAATTTTCAAAAAACGTACACCAGACATTAGGTTACGCATTAATTAGGGGGTGTGGTCATATTTGAACAGTGCTACTTGTAGAGTTTGATTGATCAAGGGATGCAGAGAGGTTCACGCCTCCTGGTCTTTTTCGGTGCATTTTAGCTTCATTGTTTAGGGTCAATGACGCACAGTCTCTGGACATATGACATATCCATGGATGGCCATAAGCAGGACTCCAGTGAAGGTAACTGGAGACAAACTTGCTAAAGTTCTAGGAACCCACACAAGAACTAAAATAAACAGAGTGAAGGGAAATCATCATCTGAATTCTCACTGCTAGCTAAGTGACTAGCTTAAGTGCTACATGCAGTCATTTCGGCGCCACCTACATCAAGCTAACGCTGGCATCTGACATGATTTGCAGCCTTGATATGAGTAATCATTCCAAACACTCACAACTGAACCTCTATTCCAAGCGGAGCGTGAGGGCGGTGGTGTGAATGTAGTCATTGAGTCTCTTCGTGGTAAATCTTTGTAGCTGTTACATGGTTGTCAGCCTGAGCTCCTGTCTAACTCCACACATCGGCCAAGCCTCATTAAGCACTTTCCCAAGCTCCTCATTTTGTCCCTAATTAGGGGAACCAATGGTTTTGCAGGATCTGGTCAACCTCCAAGTTGCTCCAAGCAGACCCATCCCTCTGCTGAGAAGCCATTAGGAACTATCGGGGCAGTGGGGGATATTGGCATGTTTCACCTTTAAAGAGACCGTGTTTCACCGGCCAGTCCGCGCTGACTGATCGCCGCCTTCGTGGGTGCCACACAGTGGTTTCTGTCTGCGTCACAGTCCCTTCTCTGTCTCGCCTTTAATCCAGCTCCCACTGTCACCCATCTTTTCATCTCCCCTCTTTCAATGACTCCCTCTGTCTCCTCTCCACCCCTCTGATGTCACAATTTCAGATATGAGGTTCTGTGATAGCGCACAGCCACGGACACTGCAGCCTTGTTTTAGAACAGAGGGGATGAGAAGATGGAGGGAAGGCGAGCGACTTAGACAGCGCGGGTATTTTCCAAAGCTGCAGGAGGATGTAAGACGCAGAAACAAAGGAGGACATCTAGGTTAAAAAAAACATGCATGAATGCCTCTGAAAAGGCCTGTGTGCTGCGCTGCTGGCTTGTCTCTTCCCTGTGACTCGGAGCCAGCCGTGCCTGTCAGGATGTTACTGTTCAGTCTATTTCTGTTAGCTGCTCTCTTTCTTCCGGATAAAACAGTAGATACTAATATCTGCATCTTCGGTCGGGGGTGTTCACATCATGTGACCTTTTAAGGACATTGTGCCTACACTAACTGCAGCTAACTCAGCTGTCTGTGCCTTATTTTGATGCTGTTCCACCTGCTGTTTCTGGCCGAAACAAAACATTGTGTGACACATTAGCTGACGGGACCTGATACAGGACTTAATCATGGAACGATCAAGAAACAAAAGTCCACAATACAGGAGAGGTCAGGGAGGGTGGTGCTCGTGTAATGCTGAGGAGTCAGGGGGGTTTGCATCCCACTGACACCTTTGCTTCATACACCACTGGCTGCTTTGTTAGGCTTTGTTGTTACAGTTGGAGTTGGGCATTAAATAAACAGTTAGGGGTTAAGTCTTAAAACACATGCATCATAACTTTAAGCACATTCTAAAGGAAAACCCCACCCCTCTGCTGCTGATGGTGCCAGTCAGTGGAAACTAATGTGGCATAAAATGAGTGAAATGCTAAAAATGTGTAGCAATAACAAGTGAAATCAGAGAGTAGTGCAGTATAGAGACAACACTGGCAATGTATGGCAAGCTTGCTATGTAGCTGTCAGAGTTCAGAGGTGCACATTTAGCAGCAGATATGAGCCTTAAAATGAAAAAATGATATCAATATATATCAAAAAGACCAGTATGTCTGCAGTGTGGAGGTTTTTCAGAATCAGAAAAAGCTGGTGGAGTAGGTCTCTCATGGCAGCTCAGCTCTCAAGTTTAATTTCCCATACATTAAGTCACATTTAATACAGGAAATGTTTGATTTCCTTGGCTAAAAAATATATGAATATAGCAGCAATCATCCAAAAACAGCTGCACTCCCAACACGATTGTTCAGCTACATGTGCTGCAGACAGAGCAGAGCAACATAACAGCAGCACGCACTGATACATAAGCATCTGCACTAGGCCGATATTGGTCAATTATATCTGCAAAGGGATTCATAGGCAGGATCCTCAACAGGTCTACAGTGTAGTAGACGGTGCACTCTTGCAGCAGCTGTACAGATGTTGTGACACTGCCACAAAGCACACCAGTCTAATCCAGCTTCTCTACTGCTGGACTGGGTGTTAGATAATGGGACTGATGTTTGCAACATGTGCTGATGGAGCAAGGGAAACAGCTTTATGGAGGTGTTTCACACCAAGTTTGATGGCTTCCTGTAACATCTGCAAAGGAACTGATATCAGATCGATATCGGCCAATACGCAAAGCCCGGCTATCAGTGCAGTAATTATGGCTCAAATCCCTCCATCTATAATATAAATCAATAAAGTATACATAGACAGACAATATGTTATTTTTAAAAAATCAGTATCAGCTAAGCTCAGACCTAATCCCGTGTTTTATACGGTGTGAGAGTGAGAGTGAGGTTTTACATGTGGGATCGATAGTGAGTTAAGAGAGGAGCACACAGGGGGACAGTAGGTATCAATGTGGCGAGGATGCTTTTGACCTTTAAATGCTTGATGTATTCCTGCCTCATAAATACGCTGCCTCAAAATGTTTTAAAGAGCATCAGCCCACAGGAATATCATTATTGTTTTTAGCTGTAACGCTAAGACTTTAAAAGCCTGGAGGCGTCAGCTGGTATTGATTAGAAATGCTGATATCAGCCTGCGATGTTATTGCCTATCAGGCTGCGTTAAGCTTCAATTTAATAGACTGTAAATAAGCAGGAGTTAAAAAATCCCACGCTAAGAGCTGAACCTGAACTGTCCTCATGTCACTTCACCTGTTGAGATTTGCATCATGTCAAACAGGGCTCCCACACATCAACTGATCTAATGACTAATCCAGTGTTGGAGCTGATGCCTCATCCAATAATGGGCTGATGTGTCTTATAGCGCCCCCTCTAGTGTGGTCCAGGAACAGAAGTTTTCTGTCAATAAAAAATAATCAAAGAAGAAGAAGAAACGCAGGAAATCCACTGACACGCTGTTGTAAAGTTCCAGCAGCCTTCCTCCTCCTCCTCCTCATTTTGTGCCATATCACAGATTGGACATGCCATCACTGCAGCACAGGGCGGGAAGAGGAAGCGAGTTGTGCCCAAAAAAAAAAAGAGGAGGGCACTGAAATGACAGCAAATAAGACTGCCGGCCGTCAGGATGACTGAAAGTGCGCCACAGCCATCGGCTCGCGGCGTCCATCTGCCTACTCCACTGAAAGGAAATCTGGCTTCTCCCTGTGGGCACCGTGATTTCACCTCTGCTTAACCATCCACGCATTACCCAGCCGTGACTCCAGCAGAGGGAATCCACGGTGACCAGGTTTAAAGTTGGATCAGTGCGCACAAAATGTTGTTAATTGTTATCTCTGTCACACCATCACACGCACATGTGAGGCAAAAAAAACACGTGTGAGATATCTGAACTTCATCTGAACATTGCAAACTCCCGGACCAAGTCAGGCTCCAGGTTCCTCCGGCTGCGCTCTGCCTGCTCTTGTAGGGAGGACACCAACCACCCAACAGTCTATTCAAAGCTGTGCGTTTTACATGCAGCGTTTTCATTCAGTGTCTGTGGGGTTGCTGCTAATCAGCTGTTATTTTTAAGGAATCCTCTAGAGATGAGGAAAAAAAGCAAAAATAATAATGAGCAATTTAAGAAAAGTTACAGCTTTATATGCACATTCTGCTGTGAGCTGTGTGTACAGTGTTCTGAGCAAAGAGATGTGACACACAGCGCATCCCCAGTGAATCCTGCCTGCCTCCATCCTCCCGGGCTTGGCTGAGTGTAGCCCAGGCGGCGACCGTCCACCAGCGGTGCGACTCCCTGATCACAGACCTGACACACAGCGCTGCTCACCAAGCTGACTGAAACGGCACCGTGCGACGCGCAACACATAGCCTGTGTGAGAATAAACCTCCGCAATATTCACCAAGTTGCCATTTGTCGCTTGTTGTGACCACACACCTGACGTGTGTGTGTGTGTGTGTGTGTGCTGTAAACTTGACACTGCGCAGCGATAAGAGGTCAATGAGAGTGATTAATTAGAGAAAAAAGAAGAACGTACCTTCAGTAAGTTACCGATCCCTTTGATGCATGCTGCCAGTGGCCAAAGCTCGGTGCGTCACGGGGGCTCTCACCAATTCCACAGTGGATAAGTCCTAGGATAAGTCCACAAGAGGCATTTTTATGAATCGGAATCTCGCCTGGACTGCTGAGACAAATAAATGTACCGTTGGCGGGAGGTAAAAGGAGAGAGAAAAACTCAGAGAGGAGTTTGAATGTCCGTTAATTCCGCCTGCGCTTCCAGTGCGTAAAAGAGGCTCAGAAATCCCGGCTGTGTATCCGTCTCTGGTTTTCTTACATTGTTCCCAAACCAAACGCGCTCCTCTGATTCTCAAAGCCAAAAAAAATCCTCTTTAAAAAATGTTTTTTTTTTTTTTTTTTTAATTCCAGAGATTCTGTCTGAAAAAGTTATTTTTCCAAAATCTGGAAATCCTCCTCCTCTGCCCCCCTTTTGGCGTGTGCAGGTCGCGCGGGCTCCCCAGGTGAATGTGAGGGTTTAACGGAGCGGCAAATCAAAGAGGGCTCGCGCGCGTCTCGGGAAGCGACGTCCCCAGCTCGCGGCTCTGGAGCGTCCTCGTCTTGTCTGCGTGTCCGCGCGCGGCAACAGCCGGATTCCTTATTTGGAAGCCCGGGGGCTCGCGCTGCTGCTGTCAAGACAGTCGAGTTACACCAAAGTGACTTCCGGGCAAATCCTTCAAAGTAAAACACGCGGCGCGAGAGGAAAGACGCTGCGGAGGAGCTGTGTGATGGAAGCAGCGCGCACACACACACACACACACAATAAACATTATTTTATTTAAGTATTATTTATTTAAGTACATTTCAAATCAATGTGCCTTCATTCTAGGTTTAATTTATAATTCAACCATGTTCGTCTTCACAAATTAAAAGACCACAAAATAAGATCAAAAGAAACATGTTGGTATTTTAGCTTAATGTCTCTTCTTACATTGTGTAATATTCTGGAATATCACAGTTGTGTAAATGTAAGTAACTTGTTAGTGTGTTTACATCTGTAACTGAAAATACCCTTACCCTCTATAAATAGAAGCTTCTCCCCTTGGGAATGCTTTTATTTTGAAGGGCAATTTTTTTCTTGCCAGACTCTGCCTTTACTGTGTTCAAAGCTGAAGGGGGGGGGGGGGGGGTCCTCTCAATAGAAAACTCACCCATCAGCCCCCTCTTCTGGAGTCAGACAGCTTCGCCATGATGTTGTGTCAGGGGCTGTGGCACCACCTCCATTTACCGCATAGACAGGAAGAATAAACAGCGTGTGCTCATGGGAAGGAGGGAGCATTCAGGAAGTGTAGCTGTAACCCAGGTCGAACTTCCTAAACTACCTCAAACAGACATCTGCTTCAACCAATCACACACACAGTGCAGAGTGAAATGTTTGACCTCACTCCCTGAGGTCATGCACACAATAAATAAACACATATGTGTCATATTAAGTATGTTTACAGAAAACAATAAACTGGACTATATTTAGATTTGTTTTTTATTTTTAAATCTAAAAGTTTGTCAGCAGTGACTGACTGTAAAGGCCACTTAAGGAGATTCTGAGCATCATCGTCAGCCTCATAATGTCATAAAGATCACCCAACAACAGATCACAGGTGTCCATCGAACACACAAACAGCTTTTGGGGAACCCTGATCGTCTCAGACTGATGCTGACCTTTTAGATGAAGTTGCAGTTTTTGGATAATTCATCTTCTTTTGAGGGAAATATTTGGTTTGTATAAAAAAAAAAAATTAAAAAACTTTCATGATGGGTTTTCTCTTATCATTCTGAATGACCCGTGTGGAGCCGTTACACCACATTGAATTAGATGGAGCGCAAATAATATGCGGCGATTTGAATCTCACTTCAAAGAGACGTGTGATTATTGACGTAAGAGACAGTCAGCAGAATTACATCACACAGAGGTGTGAACCTTTCACTGCCTCTTCCTCCTCCTCCTCCTCACTGGTGCTCTGACAGGGATATTTTGATAATAACATGAATGCATTAAGTTGTTATAGAAGCACTGTACCGGCTGGATCACACTGATGATTCACTAATTCAACCAGATCAGAACTTACAAACCAGCATGGTCAGAAGGCAGCTCTCAGTCTTATTAGCGAGGATGGCTAACTGGGAGCAGGGTGATGTTTAATTTAAAGTTTGTTTTGAGCAGCAGGGACTCCTTAATTCTAAACCTTAATGTAATTTGAGTTTAAAAACAAACAGCTGAGCAGGACTGTATATAACCAGGAGCAGCTAACATGAGTGATCAGCTGCAGCTTCAGCACCACGGAGAGCTCCACTGATGTAGCTGCTCAATGGTCAGACCTCACTGCAGCTGTTCCCATTGAAGGACTCACCAGTGTTTTTATGTCTAAATCACAGACTTGCTAACATATTTCCATGTTTTATGAGCCTGTTAGCATCATGCTGAATGCATCACTGTGTGTACATATGCTGCTGCTAGCATGGCTGTGGAGGCTCAGTGTCACAAACACATGAAAGAAAAGTTAGACACATTGTGATGTGATGACCCACTGACGGCCAAAGCAGCAAACACTTCGTGGATGGCTTGCAGTCAGTCAGTTGAGCTCACCCATGGGTTAGTGTAACAGTAGACTGTTGCCACTGCAGCACTTTGAACACCACACACACACACACACACACACTGGGAAACCCCTTTAATGTGAGACCCAGAGAGAGAACCTTCCAGAGTGTCCTCTCCATCACTGTCATCGTCTGCTGCTTCAGGCAAACATTTGCAAGTGCACATAAGGACACAGACACAGAAATCACACCACTGTTGCACATGTGAATATTTCCTGTTTCCCACTGTCTTTCTTTAGCGTTGTTGTGATGTCTGGTGATGTTTGCAAACACATTTGTGGTAATTTCTTCTCTTGCAGGCTGCAGGATTCTGGCACTACGTGTCTTTGCCAGCATCGCCTCCCTGTGCTGCAGCTATGCTATGAAGCAATCCGGTTCCTGGCACAATCAAAGTATAAAGCAGCCGCGTCATAAATTGCATTTACAGGAGGCTGAGAGTGCATTTTCTGACACGCTTTGTGTTGGAATTACGTACAGCTAGACTCCGACAGCACGGGGATGAGTACGGGTGGAGGTGGAGGTGGTGGTGGTGGTGGTGGAGGTGGTGGGGTAACAGCTGAACTAATAAAAGAGCATTTAAAGAGAAACCTAATGCCTCACGCTGACACGGAGGAATTAACGATTGCTGCGTTTCCAGGAATTCATTAATGCTTGGCATGAATGAATATTGTTATCATTTAAAGTAGTAAAAGTGGGAATACAAATGTTTCCTATTGTCCTATTTTTGCAGAGAAAATGAAGCTGTAATTTTGGGCACATTGGCTTTAATTGCCAGCATGCTTCATGTTGTGACATGATTTTATGACCTCGGTGCAGTGATGCAGTAATGTGTTTGCATCTGAAGATGGATGTGCTTCTTTCACAGACTGTGTGTGTGTGTGTGTGTGTTTACACTAAGAAGTTTTTTTTCTTTGGGCTCTCCTGGGAGCTTCACATCCCACGGCAGCATGGTGATCTTATGCTTTTAATATATGATTGTATTGTCATTAAATGAGGATTGTGGTGCTATAATTAAACACAACATAACAGGTGTGTGTTTTTAATCTCAAATGTCTGCACCAAAAAGAAGCAATTTAAACAAAACTACACAGCAGATTAGTCAGTGAAGGTGGGGCTTGTCTCCATGGCAACGGTAAAAATGGTGGAGAAGTTTGTTGCAGATGATGAACTTTGTCACATAGCTTTCCTTTCACTCAATCCTGCAGTTTACTAGATCTGCAGAGGAGGATGCTTGCATTATTGATTGATTTTCCATGATTCGTCGATCAATGTCTTGTGATATTTTATGGACAAAATGTCCTGAAAGTGATCCTGCTTCCATACCAACAGTTTAAAACTTCTATGTATTCACTAATTGTTGCAAATTCAGAGCACCTGATGAGATCTTTTGAGATTCTCAGCTTTGCCTGTGTCTTTATAAATGTCTCCTTCTTGACCTGATATTTTCTTGTTTAATCTTCATGCATCAAAGGTCTATGAGCTTATGAGCTTATGAGCAAAGCCACACCAACGTTGTGCTTTCAGACAAATGTGCTTCAGAAAGTCAGAGCTGAGACGTCTTGTGATTGTAGCCGAAGGAAAACCATTATCTCACACTGACACCGAACAAAGGGGATTGTATGTAAATTCTGCACTGAAGAAGAGGAGTGGGTAGAAGTCTTTGATGACCTCCTGGTCACGTGGCGATGCATCAGTATATGCAACCCAAAAAAACAGGATGTTAGCTTCTGACGGAGCGACGCTGGAACCTACTATTTCTGCCTCCAGCTCCCACAGAGGAAACACGTCCTGGAGCTATCTCTGTTCTGGACACACAAAGATGAAATTGATATTGATTTTTCTTTGGTGAACAGGTTTTATTACAGCAAGCATTTTAAATGCAGCTACAGTCAGACCTCAGGCTTCGGTGTTCACTTCGTTTTCTATTAGAAAAACCACAGAGTGCTGAACTTCCCTCTTTTTCTGTTTCAGTAATGTAGACAAGCAGGTTGTGCTGCAGGGCTCTGGAGACTGCAGAGCCCTGTCATCTGCATCACACACCATTATCAGACATGACTAATTCAGCACGTGGCCAAAAGACTCTAAATGTGTAATTAAATATTTAATAAGGCCACAGACTATCCACCCACCTCACAGTAGCCATCTCTCTGCAGCCTGAATATACCTGGATGCAGTGCAGCTGTCGGGGCTTGTCGTTTCCCCCCCGGTCAAATCTGACAGGGGTCCTGTGGGATTTAATAAATGCATGTGAACTTTATACAGAGATAAAACACATTGTGCTCCACCGTGTTCCTTTTTTCTGTTGCTGCTTTCCCTAAATTGTTTGTTTTGTGTGAACTCTAGCTGATATCTAATCTCTGGGTGCAGCCCTATGTCGTTTGGTTGTGTACAGCTCATGCTGGAAAACACTGTCAGGAACATTAAACCCTAATTTGAGTGTGACCTTTTTAGCTGCTTTTATCTAACTGAGGCAGGGAAAAGTCTGCTCCATTCAACGCGAGGGTTCGGCTCAGCAGCTATTCATAAATTAGCCCCCTCCTCATGTCTAATATATGGCAAATAGTCCAAACCCTACACAAACCTTTTAAATTTGGATCATTCCACGCGTCTTTAATCACACATCACACAGCGCCGGGCTGACTTTAAGGCTTATTTTAAGTGATGCATCGATCCTCTGTGTCTGGATACATTCAAGGCCTTGTCGAGCCTGAGCTGAGACTTGGCCCGGGTCCATGTTGCTGCTGTGGTTGGGGTGTTAACTGTGCGGGGGAGGCTGGAACCATCCAAGCCAGAGAAATCATCGTTGCTCACATCTCATCCCCCAGCCATGTTTTATGCTGAGAGAGGAAGAAACGGGGTGCCAGTGGATGTGAATATGTGTCAGCTCATGGAGCATACAGTGAATAATGTGATTTTACCAGTGTGCATGCGTGTGTGTGTGTGTGTGACTGCACTCATGCATTGAATGAGGGCAGACCTATACAAAGACACAACTGCAAAGAAGTGCCGCCTTTGGGCGCTGTCATTTCTACAGTGTACAGACTCACAGGTGACTGTGAAGGTTAATAATTCCATCAACATGATAGCATCAAGCTAGATGAAAGCTCCAGATATTTTCCATGATGTCATTTTAAGTTCAAGGAAGAAGAAAAATGGCTGGAAAATTGGTCAGAAGCTGCTTGTTTCAATCACCTGCTGTCATACGTTCCTTTTCACTTACATTCCTGCAGTGCTGATGGATTGAAATGGACCAAAAAGCTTAAATGTTAAAAGCCAAAGTTGCTTCATGAGCAGATATTTTAGATGTTTTATGAAAAGTTTCATAAGTGAAATATGTGTGGACATCAGTGGGTTACACAGAGATGCACAGGCTATTTGTTGCACGCCTCACACAGTATAACGGTGACAATGGAGAACTTGATGGAAGTTTATTGTAGGAGTCAAGTGGAAAGTCCAGGAGGTGCTTGAGTCCACGCTCCTCCACTTTAAGATGAGCCAGTTGAGGTGGTTTTGGTTAGGATCCCCCCTGGCTTCATCCCTTAGAGAGGTATACCAGGCACCGCCTTCTGGACAGCAACCACAACACAGACCCATTAGAGGGATTACATCTCCTGGCTTGCCTGGGAGTAGATGAGAGTACCCAGTGAGGAGCTGGAGGAAGCTGCTGGAAGCACAAAGGTTTCTATTTCCCCACCTGCTACCCTGACCCCGATGGGTTAAGTGGTTTGGAGAATGGATAAATAGAAGGTTTGACTGCTTGACATTGAAAGTATAGTGACAGAACTATGGCCTGACAGGGACACAAACTTCTGGAACTCAGGTGTGGCCAAGGTGGCGATAGATGACATCACAGGCAGGTCATCCATATTTAGTGGCTCTCTGTGATGAAGACAGACAGTCACAGACTGTGGAAGCAACTCTTTGTCTGGGGCCCTTTATTACTTCAATCAGCCACTGATGGGACGGCCAAATAGGACTCTGATACCAGTTTCTTATCAATCTTAAAACGCTATCCATCCTGGTGCATGCTGGGTCATATTAGCTGGGCTGTTTATGTCCTTGAGAGCTTTGCCTCTTTTGATTATTACCTCAACACTTTTTTTCATCACTGCCTGCTTCTAGCCTGGAAACTGCAGAACCACTTGTAAATAGATGATCATTTTCCAAGGTGATTTGAAGGTCTCCTGGGATGGAAGGGAATTCACTCTCATTTCAAGGTGCCTGCTCCTCACCACACCCTGGATTATATGTGCGGGTGGTCCCGTGTGCACATTCTTCTGTGTTACTTCTCTGCACTGCAGCATACACAACAAACAAAAAGCACAGAAATGGTTTAATATGAGCCATACACAGCATGTGCTGTTCATGCTGCCAACATACAAACTGTATCTCAATCCTCCAACAAACAACCTGTGTGAGTTTCTGCTGGATGAGCAGCATGATCTCTGCTTAATCAGGGACCAGGTTTCTAATCCACTGTGCTGGCCGAGGTGGTTGGGAGCAGTCTGTGAGGAGGAGGAGGCCAGGAGTCTGTGATCTGACCCCCCAGGACCAGCGGGAGTGTAGAGATGGCTACATCATTAATGTGGCTCTGTGTTTTGAGGAATTTCAACCACCTGGTGGAATCAGGTGGACTTCATGTTGTGTAGTGTTAAAATTGCAGCTCTGTGGCTGGTAGTCGCACCATTGCTGACCTGGCTTTATTGATGTTTTTTTCTGTAAATTGCACTGGAGATACAAAAAGAAAAATCATGTTGTGTCGATGAATCTAGTCACCACACTGTAAAAATAAAAAGGCTGAGAAAACTCAAATTTTCAAGGCAACATGCTGCGATAGATTTTTGAGTTTTGTCAACAATTTTTTAAGTTGTCAACTTAACTAAAATTTTCTAGTTACAATATGAGTTCTGCCAACTTGGAGTTCTTAGTTTATCTAAAAAGGATATTTGGGTTGGAGCAACAATTACTTTCTTATTTAAATACCTTGTATTTTCACATTTAACACAGATAAATAATATTGTGGTATAAACAAACAATTCTTCCTTCAACATGACAAAACTCTGCTTTTATAACAACTAAAATATTTTTGTGAGACCAACAATGATATTCTTGGAGCAATAACATGACATGTTTTCACATATATATGTTATTGTGTCAATAATATGCTGTAAAATATGACAACAGCACAGCTTAAACTTTGCCTATACTTTTATTGGCAAAATGACAAGGCATTCAACATGTGTCTGGCCTTTAAATATGTGCCGTCATACAACTCACCAGGCCTCCGCAACTGTTGTTCACTCTTAACTACAAGTTGTTAAAGTCATTGCCACATAAAAGAGTCTGGGGGGAAAAAAACTAAAATTACAGCACCACTTCTTTGATCAGAAATACCTATAAAACTTCAGTGGTTAAGATGACTGGCCTGCTTCAGTAAACTGCAAGCACATACAAACTACACAGTGACAATAATATTTGGTTAGGCCACAACAGAATATAACCATTTGACACATTTTGTGAACTGACAACAGACACCTCCAACATTTTGCTCTTTCTATTTACAGCAATAGCTTTGTTTTCAGCGACCTTATGCGCTGTGAGCATCGAGAACCAAGTTCAAAAAAGATGAACTGGACTGCCTCAAATGTATAGGACATCTCCTTCGGATAATCAATGTTCATAGTGTACAACAGGCCAAAAAGATATGCAAAGGCAGTGCAGATGTCCGGCAAGTCTTGTAGGATGATGGCCCCTTCCAACACAACAGCCACATCAACTCCATTCAGTGCATCGTCATCTTCAAAAACAGTGAGGATGGCAACAGTCACATCACGAACCACCTGTTCCTCTGGATGAGTAGTCTGAGGAAACACAGAACGGAAACATGATTTAGAGTTAATGACAACTAGGAGACAGAATAATTCCACAACTACACAATGAGGCTACATTAAGAAACACTTTGGAGTAAACACAACCATTTCACCCCAAATTATGCAACGTTACTCTAGTAGGAACATGTCTTTTTTATGTGAGTAGAGACTTATAGTAGGTAATACATTGTATACAAGGTTATATTAAAATTGGTAACATTTCATTGTTTCTGTTGCTCTTTGGATAGAGTAAAAAATTGAATTCTGCACTGGCTGAAATGCATTGGCTATGAAATCACACAGTGAATTTTTAATTTTAACTTCATTTGTATGAGTCATGTTTTGACTGTTAAGAATACTTACTGAACATTCCAGGTGTCATCTCGGACAAAGATGGGGAGTCCTCTCAGAGCTGCTGTTTTTCTATGAGCCAGAATGTCTGATGTCTCAACAGAAAAACACAATCAATCCATTAATACAGTGCCATCTTTAATTTAACTAAAATCACTTCAGGTCAGATCATGCTTTAGAACTTAGACATGGGATAAATACATTTCATTCATTCACTGGTAAAATTGTTTAGATTCTGGATTTCTAGATCAAAAATCTAAGAAAATTAGCATAGATAAAGACTAATTTGCAAATGTAAACCTTGTACTTGTACTAAAGGCCTTGTACTTACGCTTTTGAACTTGAGCTTGTGAACTTACAAAACTTGCACTGCATACAATCAACTCCTGAAACACAAGAGACATATAACACAATCAGTTTCGTTGCAGACCTTTTCATTTGCAAAACAACAATTTTGCCAGTATGATATATCTTGAAGCATTAACAAAACCATACATGCTTTTTTTTTGCCTCGTCTGTTTTTTTAATGTATAAGGTTTTCTATCAGACTAAATAACATTATGAATAAAAAGCATAACATACATCCTACTTTCAGTTCAAACATTAGAATAATTCTACCTAAAATGACCTAAAATGTTTTACAGACATTTTCTGGGTTTTATCCAGGAACACAGTGTAAAATAACTACATTTTATAGCTCAGTCTAAGTCAATACAACACATTTAATCTTTTGAACACTTTATTTACTTTTGAACATTTTTCCTTGCTATGCCTTTCAGCAATCGACAACGAGGGCGAGGACGAGGGGAAATGACTCAGGGAGATTTATGTAAAGAGACGGATGTGTTCACGCATCACCCTCGCTGCTTTACTGCGAGTGCGGCCGTTTCCGAGCTTCTTTTGCCGTCATAATTTCTGAGCAATAACAATAATAATTTCTGAACAGCCAGCCGGCAACGACAGAGACTGTGACAGTGATGAGAGGGAAGCTGGCAGGTTTGAACTCGCGCAGTTGTTTCCTGTTTGTTGTACATTGTTGTAATAAGAGTAAAGTCAGCTACTGGTGGATGAAATAGGAATCACTGTGGTGCATCTGATTAAAATGCGGGACAACATATATCCGAAGACGGTCTTTATTTATTAATAAAGTGTGAACATAAAGTTCGAATCACAACAGGTATTCAGCAGCAGCCACTGTTCTGCCCATAGAAACACACACGCTGTTTCTCTGTCACTGCCACCGTCGACGGAGAGAGGCTGCACCGGTTCTCCTCACTGATATCCAGCCGGTTTTTACTGAATCACTACTGATAGAGATGTGAGCGGATGCGGAAAGGTTTCCTGGGTTTTCACTTCTACAGCGCAACGTAACTCTCTGTCTTAAAGCTCAGACGCAAGGGTCTGATCGGAGCGCCACAGGCGAGCATGAAAATTGTACATACACATTTCAAATTGTTATGCAGAATAACGTGGGAGTAACAAACCAATCAGCTGCATCTGTATTATATAAAAAGTAATTTCTTCATAATAAATAAGTTAGACTTAACTCACTGTTTTTCTCCCGTTCCCTTTTTATTTACGTACTGGTATGTTTTAGCTAACATGCGCCTTATAGTACAGTGTGCCTTATGTATGTGTCAAATACAGAAATAGACCCCATAATTGAGACTGCGCCTTATAATGCCATGCCGCGAAAATACGTAATTCTTGCTGTAACTGACCGAAAAAGAACGCGTATTTTGGCACACATTTGTGCCACTCTTCCCTTAAATGTTTCTCTCTGTCCACATTAAAGACACACAACCTCCCACAAACCACCCCACCCCCATAGTCACGAACTATGGCCTCCTTAAACTAATCAACGCATTCATTAATCTGAAATACTAAGCTAGGATGGACAACATCGTGAAACATTATTTCATTGTTAAGGTAGTCACAAAAACATACACTTACGTTTTATGCAGAAAAATGCAGAAAAACTGTTCAAAGGCAGGCAATCCAGTCACTGCTGAAGACAAAATGGCTGAACAGGGCTTCTCTCCCGCTCAGACTGAAAGGCTGGGTGTAATGCGCATGCGCAGATGACGTATGTGAAGTGAGAGAGTTGCATTAGCAAGGTGCTCAAATGCCAACTCTCATGTCTTTGTTGAGCTGACGAGAAAATATGAGTGTAGAGGCAGTTAGAGACAGACATGTTGAGACAACATGTTTTTCATCGTTGCATACAGCAAAGGTTCACTTTTGAGTCACATCAATTTTTAAATTGTATTAAGATCAACAACCGCTAGTTATCGTTTTTACAGTGCATCTTTTCTCTGAACTCCATCATGTCTGTGGTAGCAACAGGGCAAACAGAGATCCCAGCTATGTCCTGTCTCCATCAGCTTCCTCCTGCTGCTCCAGGGGGATCCACAGTTGCTCCATGCTTCACCTACCACCCCTAGATTTCTAAACGTCTTGATCTCTAGGCCTGCTCATGATAAACCTAAATTAAAAGACTTGCCTCCTGCCTCAGCTCCCTCTGCAGAACTATGGCCCTTTACAGCCCCCAAATCACAGCAAGGGCTGCACCAGGCCCCCCATCCCTTCATGTATCACACATGATCAAGACCCTGAGATGCTGCTTCTCCACCATTGAGATAATAACTCTTACTTATTTTCATTAGCAAAGTGTTTACAGTGAAGCTGGGTTGTTGGCCTCTGGGGTTCCTTAGTCTCCTTTCCAAACATCAGGGGTTTATTATGAGAACATTGGTATGAAAAAGTCAAAATATTTGTACTGGCATTAATCTTCAAAGATACTGGTCAACTCTGGATATCCCTTCGGCTTCAAAAGCCAGAGCTAAAGAGACGCAGGATTTCAGATTCTGAAGCACACCCTGGTGCCTTTCAGAGCTCAATTTCAGCAGAAGGCAGCTGAAGGCAAATAAAGTGAGTATTAGGCAAGCTGTGGAAAGCTCATTTTCCTATATCTAGCGTGGATAGACAGCGCTCAGAGGTCAGAATTAACTGCAGAGTCAAGGCTGTTTACTCTCCCCCCCCCCATCCTTTCTTGACATATGCTGAGTGTGTCTGTCAGCTGACTGCTGGCTGTGCCCCGTTTGATATTTTTCCTCCCTGTAAATCTGAGGAACAGACTCCAACGTGGGCCGCACTTGAATCGACCCTCCAGCGTAGGTCACGGCCCTGGAAAACAAATATATGCTTCATGTGTTCAGCTCAAGATGCCTGAAGGGACAACACGCTGGAAAAAATGACCCACATTCACTGGAACACACACTGATACACATTAGCTTTGATACACACACACACACCCAGACAGCATATGTGCTCCATCCCCTACAGCTACAGTGTGAGGAAAGCACTGGATTCCAGATGTTGCATGGCTCAGCACACAGCCTGATAGTTGGGTAAATACACTTGTTTACCTCCAAACCTTTAATCTCTTAATCCAGGTGTTGCGTTAACAAACTTTTTTTTTTTACTTTCTGCAACAGGCTTTACACACTCAGGCCATCACACACAAACCCATCTTGATAATCTTCAAGCTCAGTGCTTGCAGCTGAACCACTCTAGTGGTTCGGTCCAGTCGGTCTCTTTGTGAGGAAATGCACTGCACAGGTGCAAGAAGAGTAGTTTCAGGTGGGCTTTTATTTTGAAATGGTCTTTTCTTGTGTCACATTTCATGGTGTCTGCTTTATTTTGCGCCTTTTTGTGTGTTTAAGTTTTCTGTCTGTCACTTTTCCTGTTTTATTTTGGTAGTCTTGGTGTGTTTGTTTTACTTCCTGTTGTTTTTGCCTCCACTGTGACTGCCTGTCCTGACTGCTTTGGTTTCACCTGAGTCTCATTAGTTCTTGTATATATAAAGTTTATTACTGCATGAGACACCGAGTGTCACTGTAGTTCTCCAGCAGCTCCAGATGTTTACACATCACAGACATGTAGCCTACTTGGCTGGATTTCATACTGTTGTTTTACTTCTGTGCAAAACTGCAGTGCTAACAGGTTGCTGTGCTGTTAGCTGGAAATTCAGCTACTGTGTATATGGACTGCTGTGTGTTGTATTTATGGACTCATGCTTGTGACTGTTTGTGCTCCTGGTGGGAGGTTCTGTTCTGGGCGTGGCTTCCTGGTGGCTGTCTGCTGGCACACCTGGGCTTCATTCATTCATCTCCCCTGCTTATATGCCTTGTCATGGCTCTGGTTTGACGCTGGATTGTCTACTGTCTACTGTCCAGCCTTTGGTTAATTAAGGAAACCTGTAACCTTATCCCAGTCCGTTTATCCCAGACTGTGTCTGGGTCCAGATAAACCTAAACAGTTTGTCCATTTAGTGTTAATTCAGGCATCAACTACTTTTAAACCTGACAGTGAATAATACAGTCTAGATCTATGGTATGAACTAAATGGGTGCATTCTGCTTCATGCTGTGATCTATTAGCAACACTAGCAAATTCTGCAAATCAATATGCACATATCTGATACCTGCACTGGGATTTTTTTTTTTTTTGAATTTGAATTTTGAAATACTTTAATAATCCCATCAGGGAAATTGCTTAAGGCTGCCCAGCAAAGAGCGCCACACACCAGTGAGCGCACTGGAGGCAAAGCGGGTAATGTGCCTTGCCCAAGGACACACAACAATGACTAGGGATCGAACCACCAACCTTCTGGTTATTGGACAACCCTGCTCTACCACTGAGCCACTGCTGCCCTTGGTGTGTTATCATATGTTTAAACTGTAACTATCTACATAGGTCACTCCATGTCACTCCTGTGCTGTATAACATCATTTCATTGTTGCGACATTGTCTGGAAGCAAACTGGGTTAAATTGGCAGTGCAAACATAATATACACATATGCAACCGAACGGCCTCTCTCACAGCAGGAACCATGCATGAGACATGGAAGAGGTACAAGGCATGTGAGGCTCTTCATCGCTCTGCATTCTGTGGCCTTCAGTTCAGACTGTGACTGATGCCTGAATGACAATGCATCAGTTTTCAGTGATTGCTGTGACGGGGTACACATGGTGTGGGTGTTACAGTTTTCCATCAGTAGCGGAGGAGGAGGAGGAGGAGGTCAGGTTATGGATCAAAATCCACAAGGGGCTAGAAAATGTAATCTTCATCTCGAGTGGGTGTCGCACAGGGTGCACCTCTGAAAACTCTGATGGCGGCTCAGCCTCCTCCTCCTCTGACGACTCTGTGAGGAGATGAATGGTGTGAGAGCAAACAGACCTAACTCTACATACAAAGCAGTGCAGCACAGGTCGGGATTAGAATGAGGAGAATGGTAAAAAAAACACAACAGTAAACACATAAACTACTTCTTGTATTGATGCTTTTATGGATATAAATCAATTAAGTGATATGGTCACATTGCTGTTATGGTTGATGCATCACTAAAATGAACGGAAGCAGCCTTGCTTCAAATGTAATGCTAATTAAACAGGCATTAAAAGGCTTTTAACTTGAAGCAGATAAGGGCCATTAAGCTGCAGAAAAATCAATGCATGTGTGATGCATTAAATCAGCTGACGACGGGATTTATTTTACATTTTTACTATAATAATAATAATAATAATAATACCTGTTTTCTTTAATGCAGCCATAGCATGTAATAGACTCACTGTGATGTGACAGTATTAGCACCTGTCAATTTGTTGTCTCCAATCTGCATAAATTATTCTAATCTTCATATTTTGAATAAATGTGCTGTGTGTGATGTCAGCGGTGTCATTATCATCTTCCTCACTGCTGTGCTGATGAAGGCAGCCTGCCTCCCGGGGCTCCCGGGGCTCCTGGGGGTCACCGGTGTGTCTGTCCTCAGGCGGCTGCTCATGCACACAGCGTGTGTGTTTGTGTGAAATCATTGCAACTGCATAAAACATGATGTAATCAATAGGTCCTAATGGTGGCGTATTGATGTATGGATCTCTGCAGTATGGCTGTGGACATCTGTACCCGACAGGAGGCGGCTCTGAAGTGTTTTTCTTCCTCCTTCTCTTCCTTCCGTCCTTTTCCTTCATTTTTATGCACTCCCACTAATCTGCAGGATTAACTTATTCTGCATCTACCTGTATTCTTTGATTATTGCTGAAAGCCTGAGTGCTGAGAAGTGGCTGGGATTATCTCCCAGCAGAGTGTTTGATGTTCCCCTCTTAATGAGGCTGGCAGCAGAAAGCCGCTGCGCTTTAAAACCTCCTCTTTTATGTAGATGTAATGTTGCAGCCAACTTAAAAGCACTTATTATGGAGACATCACATCATCCATTCAGCCGAGTCTGGTCCTGCAGCACTATATGGTTAAACCAGGGTCAAAGGGTGTTTATGCTCAGACTGTGTGAACAGATTAAGGAGCCGCCTCACTTGAGATAAAACATCACAGCAAGTGCTTTGAGTGGGGCTTTATTGACTCATTAGAATATGTTTGTGTCATTGGTACACGCTGAAGGATTCTGAGCATGATTCTATGTCCGTGTCATGATGTGGTTTGTTGGGTTATTTGTGGTTTTGGTTATTTTCCTGGTTTTGTCTGTGTTGTCCTGTTTCTGGCTGTGTGATGTTGCTTTGCTTCTATCCGGTTTCCTGTTTTATTTTGAAAGTCCTGTCTTCCTTGTGTGTGTCCATGTGTTTTACTTCCCTCGTGTTCCCGCCTTTGTGATTGTTTTCCCCGCCCTAATGTGTTCCACCTGTGTCCCCCTCTGTCTGTGCCGGATCGCCTTGTTATCTTTTGATTGTGGTTTGTGGGTTGTTTTCATATTTTGTAAGTTCATTTGGTTTGTTTCTTGTTTCAAAGCAGAGATTTTGGAAAAGCCGTATGCGCGTTTCAATGTGAACTGACAAAAACAGAGTTTGCGGCAGTCTGTTCGTCAGTTGGTGCGACCTTTTCTGTGTAGTACGGCTGCCAGAGCAGCTGTAGTCTAGTAATGGAAGCAATCCAGGTAGCGTTTGCATTTCTGCTGGTGTCAGCACTTTTTACATGTTTGCATTTTAATTACAGCTCCTCTTACTGTGTGGAGGAGCAGAGACATGTCAGGTCTCCAGGTTCAGCAATTTTGGAACAACCTCTGACACAAAGAGCCAACTGCGTCGATGGGGCTTCTGATTGGCTTGCACGGCTTTCTCCTTCTTCCTACACTGCCACCCACAGCCTGGCGTAGTCATGACGGCTCTTGGGAGCGTGTTTATGTGGGTTAAAAATGGAAACTTTTTTGAAAACGATGATGTGTGCACCATGTTATTTTGGAAAACAGAGGGAAGGAAATCGTTTTTCAAAATACCCTGCTATGTGTAAACGGGGTCTGAGTCCTCCTCCAACCACACCTGACAGTCCGATTCTTTCCATTCTCATGAAGGTGTGGCCCAATTCAACTCATGTTAATTAGTTCTTCAGTGTGGTGTCAATATTTTTAGTTGCTTGGCCAGAGCTTCCACTTTTTTTAGATGCTGATGAGACTGTTTAAATCCTCTCTGATCATCATGGCTGCACATATGCTCTAAAATGATATCAGTTGCAGATAAGTAGCAGGTCCAGCTCATCAGAGATCCTGATGGCTTCCTCCACCCTGACAAACCAATCCAAGGCAGCCCAGCTGCTCTGGAAGCACCAATAAGTCACGGTTCAGCGGCTGACCCTCCGAAAGGACCGGTCATGCAAGGCTGAGTGTGTGAACGGGCCAGAAATTAGCCGGCTGGAAGAACACTGTACATGCAAAAAGAGAGATCGCTCGCACGTTTTCTCATCAGGCCACTGACTTTCCGCTTGGTTTGCCCCTTTGCTGTCTTTACACAAACATGTGCTTGATTATGAAATGTTGTTTCATGACTTAGAAAATGAAAAATCGTCCTAGTAGAACCGTATTGATCCGGGGGCAGCACTCTGGGCTTGTTTTTCTTTCCAGAAACTTTTTTAATGTGTTTCTATAAATGCTTTTCTCATCAGATTCTAATGCCAAGTCGAGCACTCATGAAAATCAGCAATTTATTCCACTTTGATTAGTTAAATGGGAATAAATTATGGCAGAAAGATTGCTCTGGTTGATTCATATGTCTGGGTTTAATACAGCGGACCAAAACAGCTAAACGGGCGCCCACTGGAGGGAGGCAGCGGAGTCTGCCATCGTGTCTTATTCTGGAGCTGCGATCAATTCTGTCACGTCTGAGTTGACGGCTGATAAAAGTGTCTGCCAATTTATCACCTTTCACAATGCTGGAAATCAAAACACATGTTGTGAGGGGAAAAAGTGGCTCAGCCCTCTTCATAAAGCCCAGGAGTGACAGGAAATCCATTTCTGTCGTATGCAATTACCAGCATGCTGATTCGGGGAAAACACTCCTGCTTTATATTTCATCAAGGCCATGGAGGAGCTGAGGTGGCGCTCGATACTGGCCTCCAACACACACACACACACTGCACAGATAACTACTGTATGTACAGACCCATGTAGAAGTGCTGTAGGAGGCGAATAATGTGCATGAAATTGAGGAGTTGACAAGTCGATCCTATTCCAGAGAGAAAGAAAAGAAAAAGAAATTAAATAAACGAGAAGACGAGGAACATGAAGAAGGAAAATGTGGAGAGAAAATAACTGAATATCAGACAGAAATGGAATCAAACGGCGAGAAAAGTGAAGAAATTCAAGAAGAATAATAAGAAAAAAACACAAAGATAAGAAAAGGAGACCGGAAATTAAATAAAAGGAGCATAAGAGGGTGAAAGAGATAATACTGAAGGCAGAAAAAATGAGGAGAGAACACAAGACGAGAGAAAAATGATCTTTTTGTGTTTGTGTTTTTCATTATTGATTAGCTCCAGTAACAATTATGCTTCTGTGGTCTCCTGAGAATCATGACATGATGTCTGTAATCACTCCTCCTCAGCTGAGAGTGTAACGTGATGTTTAATCTGCGGGATTGATCACACAATCTCAATTAGAGACTCACAATTACAGCCTCTGATTGTGAGGGCGTGTTTATGTTTTGTGTGTCTCATAATGAGGAGGTTTTGTATTTTTGTTGTAGTTTTTATTCATGCAATTCAATTTCTACGTCATTTTTTATCACTGTTGTAATTTATAGGAGGCCTGAACTGGCGTGGATCTGGTGGTGCTTGGGGTGGAGGAGGGTTGCCGGGTTCGATCAGAAGACAGCTGGAGAAGAGATGGAGACTTTTAAATTTCATGCTAAGCTGTGATTGGTCAGGAGAGGGATGGAAAGTGACCGCTGATTGGTGAGGGAGGTGCTTTCTATTAAGCACCTGACTAAGAGAGCGGAGGAGAGGGGGAGCAGAGGAGTGAGGGATAGAGGGAGAAAGATTAGGAAGCGGCTAGGGATAAATGGTGAATGATGGGAAACAGAGTCTTCCTGATTGAACTTACGCTAAGAGCTACATTTATGACCCTAACCAGGCTGTTTTCATGCCTAAACTGGACTCTAAGCAGGAAAATATGACCGTCTGTGACTGCTGTCTGTCATCTGACTGCACCCTCAGGTTCACTCATATGTATGCAGCCTTTGTCATGGTGTTTACATGTTAGCTTTCTATGCTAAACTACAAGTAAATCATCTGAATGAGATGCATCCAGCAGAATAATGGAGGGGGGGTGGGTGATAAACCTCGCCCACATCCTGTTTAAATCCTGTTTGAGTGGTTTCAGCATCATTAGGCGTGAACACATTGCAGCATGCATCCCTCCATTAAACTTTAATGAAGCTTGTACTGTATATGTTTCAGAAAGCATGGTTGGGGTGGATGCTTTATTACAACCCCACACGACTTCTAATACACTCATTGATACGACATGATTCTTTCATTCTTTCTCTTCTTTGTGCTGAAATCTCTCAGCAAAGCCTTTCATCTGCACCACCTCCTCCACCACCTGTCTCACCTGCTAATATCTTGTCAGGTACCGTTAGAGTCTCGCTGTGTGAGCCACTGACAGTTATTCTGAGGTGAGACATTCTCTCTGCTGTGTCATCTGCTGCTGTTTAGAAATGAGTCCAGGTGGCTGCAGGGATGCGGTCTATCTAACATTATCCACCGCCTCTCAGAGAATGAGGGCGATCATTTAAGTTCTTTGGACTTAAAAAATAGAAGGTGATCTGATTGTTTATTTAATTTTAATTCATAATACTACCTAAAAATATGATGCCATGAAACTACAAAACCAGGCTCACAGGGATGCTGGGAGTCGGTTAAAGGGTGCAGATATAGGAAGAAAAACACCAACGTGTTAAAAGCTTCGTCACATCACATGCCTGCATATTCTGAACTGAATAACTGTACAAGCATTTAACACACTGCTTGGATAATGAATGATATATACATAATTATGCATATATACATTTTTCCCCCTTGCAATTACAGATCCTTACTGGTAGGGGGTGCTGCAGCCCCACCACCACCTTTAATCTCTTAATTAATTAGTCTTTCTTTTGTTGACAACAGATGACATGGAGTCATGTTTATGTACGTTTGTATAGGCATTCAGAAGTCCACCTTCACAGCAATGAAATGAAGCCAGTGCTTCAAACATTGCAGTTCCTCCTGTGGCCTCTAGGTGGCTGGCTCTATTGTAAATTGTCCCTCTTTAGGCTTATATGATGGTTTATTTCTGCTGTAAGTTTAGTAAAAATAAAACAAAATAATGTTTGAACTGAGGCTTAAAATTTGAGGGCGTGACCGCTGACGCACACTGTGAGCTTCCACTGCTTCTCTCTGCGCCGGCACCGAAAGTTTGGTGACAAAACATCTCCTAAATCCTGCAGATGATGTCAGAGACAATCTGCCATAACTTTGTAATTTTCCTAAATAATACTGACACAAGAGAGAAAATGGACCGGAGAGAAATTTTTTAAAAATGCAAAGGTTTTTAATGTGCAGAGACTGTGAGGTGTGTGGAGAACAGCGTTATTAAACGAGGGCACAGGGTGACACACACACACAACATGTCTGTGCAGCAGATGTAGGGAGGATGGAGGGAGAAGTGCTTCTGTCTGTGTTTTATTGTGCCTTCAATTGCTTTAAACTGGAAACTTGTGCCTTCATCAATTATTAACAAAATCCTTCTTTTCCACTTTTGTTAATGTAGAAAAATGAAAACTTTATGAGCATTTCACGCATGAACGGCCAGCTAATAATAAAAAAACTTAAACGCGGGCGTCGTGTTGCCTGCTGTTCTACCTCAGTCTGAGAAGAAACTTCTGAGTTACAAAGTCTCTCTGTGAGGGCACGAGGATTTGTTCAGTGCACACACACACACACACTGTATTTTGTTTATTTTCTTTATGCAGAGCTACTGAACGCTTCAACACATCCTCACACACAGACATTAAATCTACTTGGTTAAGTTTAGGTGTTAAAAATGTGCATTATGGACAAAAGTATGTGGACACCCAGCTAATATGTGTTGTTACCACAAAGTCCATCATCTACTGTATATCAGGGCTCCTAAACCCAGACTGTGGCCTCTTGTCTTGAATACTGTTGCTTCTTCCACCAGGAATGCTCTGGGAACAGACTGGCTCTCCACAGAAGGTGCTTCAGCTGCCGTCTCTGCCTCCATCTTGTCTTCATGGACAGAGGTGTGCCTGGACGTTCTCCTTCTCTGCAGCTGTGTAGCTTGTTGTTGTTGTTTTCCCCCCTCTCTGCTTCTTTCATACTGTTTTCAGTGTTTGTACTCGTTCATCGCTCAATAATGGCCGGAGCATGAAGGCCAGCCTTTGATCTTTGAGGTTATTTTTGGCTCAGAAAACTATTTTGATTTTAAAAAAGAACTGTGTTGATGTGGGTAGTCTACAATCTGTATATATATATATATATATATATATATATATATATATATATATATATATATATATATATATATATATATATATATAATAAAGTATGGACACAGACTATTTGCATCTCAGGTTTGGGCTCCTCATTATCTGCTCTGAAGCTTATAAATGAGTCAATAAATATAATATTGGTGGTGTTGGACCATTTTCATCAACATTTATTGATCAGGGGAAATCAATAATGCAAACAATCAGATATAGGAGGCTGCAAATTGATTACCCCCCACCTTTGGATCTAATAATAGACACTGCTCCACATGGTGTCCATTTACTTTTGGTTAAAACAACATTAGACCCCCATGTTTTTGCAGCACAGACCTGTTTGTGTCTTTCTCTGCTGTGTTTGTCTACCATGGATCTGCAGCCCACAGCTGACATGGCACTCATTCATGGAAACTCTATTTCACATTAAAAAAATATTCATTCTTTCTAGTGTACATTGCATGATGATGTGTGTCAATAGAAGTATTTAATTTCTAGAACGAGCTCTCCAACCTACATTCCATCCATTGCTTTAGTGTGGACATGAACATGGTACATACAGACAGAGATACAACTGTGTGTGACGAGTTGTCGGACCTGATAGAATATTATACATGAAACCCTTATAGAGTTTAATGGATGAGCTGAGCAGAGGGAGAATGAAGCCGAGCATGGGCAACCTGGCAAAACAGATTATGTGATCCTCATTTCATAATGTGCAACACTGAGACACATGTATATGTGAATTTATAGATACATACAGATGCAGAGAGGATGAGTACAGCTGTGAGCTAAAAGCAAGCTGCATTTTACATGGGTGCTGTTCAGGCACATTCTAATCTCTGTGGCAGGAGGCAGATCGGACATGAGAACAGGACAACCACGGTCCTCCAGACAATACCCTCAACCCTCATGCTGTCTTATTTCATAAACGTTTGGGAGAGCAAAGCAGCCCAGGGTCCATCAGGAAAACCTGAAATAGGGTCAATATTTCCAGGTCTGGTGACACAAACCCCAGGTTTAGTACCACCACCTACATCTCCAACTCCTTCCTACGCTGACATTCAAGGCTCTGTCGCTCCCCTTAGATGATGAATTATCAACCAAATGTGGTATTTACTTTGTGTGAATGTCTAAAAATTCACAAGCACTCAAACTGCAAGAAATCAGTTGCTAGGTGTCACTTTTTTGACTTTGTGTCACTTTTGGAAGCTGTAATGGCAAAGTAACACACAGCACTGTACCTGTGGCTACTGTGCATCACATAAAGACCACAGAGGATCTCATCCATACCCTGCAGTGCAAACTTCACATCCCAGCAATGGGCCCTGGAGCTGGATTTAAATGACAAAACACTTTCCTATTGGGTCCAATAGTAAAAGCCAGCTTGGTTTTTCTCAAAGTCAGGGAAGGTTGTTTCAGTCCTGCAGGAGGATCCGAGGATGCCTGTATGTATCTTTGGTGCTGCTTTGTGTACACACAGCACACACTTTGTCATGATCCCTTGTTCAGTTGGTTTTGTTTTCATTTAAGTCCTTGGGTTTCTTGGTTATTTTACTGTCATGGTGTTTTTCCTGGTTTGCTTTGCCCTGTGTTGGTTGTTTCTGTTTTACTTCCTCCTGTGTTCCCTCCATTTGTGATTGCCTGGCTCGCCCTGATTGTGTTCACCTGCGTCTTGTTGCCCCTTGTGTATTTAAGTCTTGTGACCCTCCCTTTGTCCTTGTCACTCCGTGCTGGGTCCTGTCCTGTCCTGTCTCCCCTACCTGTGTGTGCTATGTTGCTTTCCTGGTTTTCCTGAGTTGTGGAGTGTGTTTCTCTTTGGACCTTTTGGATTTTTTGTGGTTGGACTTTTGGCGTTTACTCATTAAAAGCTCTACGTTAGTTTGATACCTTTTGCCTTGTGTCTTTGTTTGGGTCCTTCCTGAACTCTCACCAAACAAATACAGCACAAAACAACAAAGTTGGGACACATATCTGGACTGTTCACTTGGAAGGAGTCTCACTGTGACCTCTGAAGGGTCTAAATCAGAATAAGAACCAGCAGAGGTTTATAGAACTAGGAGGTCATGTTGGATGGATGGGTCAACAAAACAGTTGTACAGACAGACATTTTATCCTCTCTGTGTTTTATTAAGGGAAGATAATGTTCTACATTCGCTCCCTTTAACAGAAAAGAGAGAATTTTCTTGTTTTTGTTTTATTTATTTTTTCTGAAGCCCATGGCAGCCTGTGTTTTGCTCTTTGCTAACATATTTTCCTCCCACTCTCTGGTTACTCAGCATTCCTTGTGTCTGTTATGCAATTAAGAAGCCTCTGAGATCAATTAGTGGAGAAGATTCTGAAAGTGAAAAAAGATGAGCACAAATATCAATATTTACCTAATTAATCATTGCAAAAGCGTCGGGTGTCTCCCATCAGACTTTTTACAAACTTTCTCACCTCTAGAAATTGTTGTCTGAGTGTAAGTCGACCGTCACACAGAGCACTTCCTCCTGTTTTGAATGCCACTTGCAAATGCTTCGCAGGGTGACTTGAAAAAATCCATTTCCCACTTCTCGTCCCTTTGCAGTCCATTTGTCTTGCCAGGATTCCTGTGTTTTGTGTATCGATTTGCTGCTGCCTTGCTGTCATGCCCCGGACCAGAGGAGACCTTGAGAGGAGGAGGGACAGCTGGTAATGGAGTCGTCTCCCCCTCGTTATCCCCCAGCCGTTCGTGCAGGACAGGAGGCAGCCGCAACTTCTGCCTGACCTTCACCTGCTTCTTCAAAAACAACGAGGGATGACAGGCAGTCCGGCCGGCCCACAGTGCACACCATGGAAATGTGTTGTAGAAGATACAGTATGAAACTCCGAGGTAACATTTTATGTTGGTCTAGGTTTCTGGTACCCAGCTGGGTTCAAACCTATATAGTGAATATGTTATTAAGAGCATGTCTTGTTGCCATGGTAGCTAAGAATAATGTCATCCAGCTAAAGACCCTGGACATCACCAAAGAGTGATCAACATGTGTAGCATGGGTAGCGTGGCCGAGCGGTCTAAGGCGCTGGATTAAGGCTCCAGTCTCTTCGGGGGTGTGGGTTTGAATCCCACCGCTGCCAAATACTTATTTATTATTAAAAAAAAACGGGCAGCAGTGGCGCAGTGGTATATAGCAGGGTTGTCCCATAACCGGAAGGTTGGTGGTTCGATCCCAACTCCTCCCTAGTCACCGTTGTGTATCCTTGGGCAAGACACTTTACCTGCATAGCCTCCAGTGTACTCACTGGTGTATGGCGCTCTTTGCTGGGCTGCCTTAAGCAGTTTCCCCATTGTGGGACTAATAAAGGTTTCAATTATTATTATCAAGTTCAAAGCCTTGACTGGTGCAGAAATATGATGCATTAGCATTTAGCAGAAGATATTTTTTCCAGCATTTGACGTCTGTCTTCAGGGCGAAGCTGTTGTCTTTTTCGTGCTATGTAATAAAAATAATGCATTTTTAATTTCTAACTTTACCAACCTTGTTTGTGTCTGCTGGTATGCAGGCTGAAAGTAGCTATTTTACAATAGTGCAGCCATTATTGTGGTACTAAAACACTTCACACAACAGACCAGCATGGCTGTTACAGACCCATGTGGTTTTCAGACAATTCCCCATCTAATACATTGTATGAATATGCCTTCATGCACATTTTGTTCTTGCCGTGGAGCAAAATGCGGCTATTAGGGGACCCATGATCCAACCGCAAAACCTCTGCACACTCCATTTAGCTGCAGAGCTCCTGGAGCCCCCTCAGAGCGCTCTGTGAGTCCCCTGGGAAGCCTGTTCAGTGTTATCAGAGAACAGGATCATGCAGTCACAATGGCTGTGTTAACTTTGGTCTTCAGGTTAGCTCCGTCTGTGCCAAGAGTGCTGCTTCTGGCAAACGTGTAGAGAAATACAGAGAGAAATGTCTCTTTCTTTGTTGATGTTCACATTCTGAGCTGCTCGGTTCACTGATGGATGCGGACAGAAGAAGATAATTCAGGCTCCTCATTAGGCCGACTGAGTGACTCACTCAGCGCTGGGTTTATCCTCGCTTTGGTTCTTCAGGTGTCTCCAGGACGATTACTGTATGAGTGATTTCTCCACTTGCTCTACCATCTGGGTGGGAAGACGGCGAGCACCACACGGCCATCTCACTCCACCCACCTGCACCTCTCTGCAGCAGCAAAAGAAGCCGGCAGCAGGCTGAGCGTGAGGTCTCATACCGCAGACACGAGAAGCAGTTGAGAGTCACACACTGTGAATAAGGAGGAGCGTGTTAAAGGCAGACTGCTGGCATGAGATTGGCTCTGTTTCACTGTGTTTTCAAATATTATCTACTTTTACATACACTAGTTACAATTAATAGATGCAAGTTTATTATTGTTATTAGGGATTTGATCATGTGATTGGAAATCGGGCCCAATTCCGTGGTTTAAGACTCGATCAGTCCCGATAAGGACAGGATATATTAGGGCTGTCGAAGTTAATCCAGCATAATGGATAGAAGATATCTGCGTAGGTTGGCTCTCAGTGTAGGGGTGAGACCTCGATGAGCCACGTTGCGGGCAGCTTGGTGAAGCAGCGCAGTCGATGCGGCTGAGATGAACAGTCAGTGTCAAGCAGTACAATAACAGGCAGAAGTCATTGTAGCAAGATTTATATGCCCCGTGACAGAGTGAAGGCGCAGGACAGCACAGCAAGATAGCACAAATAAGCACAACTTCCCTTTGTAGAGAACCGAAAAATTATCGGATAGGGACTCGGTATCGGCAGACACTCAAAATCAAATGACTCAGACTCGGACTTGAGGGCAGAAAAACCTGATCGGGACATCCCTAATTACTATTATTAATTAAAAAAACTACACTTGTGTCATAATTTTAAAGATTTATTTATTTATTTTCAACAAAATTCAATAAAACTCTGGAAGTAACTGATCTGTTTTTAGTCTGTTTATTGGTGTGGCCTGCTGATTGTTTACATTATTGATTAATTGTCAGCAATTAGTTGATTAATGTATTTTCCAAAGGGAAAATGTCCTGAAGGTGTGAACAGTTCCATACTTCCATCCATTGATTCCTTGTTGCAGCCTTAGAGCATATGATGGGGATTTACATGATAAAAAGAAAACATCTTACAAATGATCAATGGGCCGGAAGCAGAAACATGATATATGTAAGGGCACATTATTGTTATTTTGTATATTGTTGTTTGTTTTATGACTCCATGTACAGTAGGTCTCATAGGAACTACAGTAAAAACAGTAAAGTCTATTCACACACACCATCCTGACACAAAATGTGTGTGTCGGCTTTTCTTTTCTTGTGTGTGAATCAGTGATATAAGACAGTTCCGACACTTAAGTGACACACACACACACACACACACATGCTCATTTTGCACAGCAGGGTGCCAGATTTTACTCTGTGAAACTCATCTGACTCCTACTGAAGTTTCTTTGTAATTATGATATGGTATTGAAGAGAGTTCAAGGACTGTTTTTCTATAGAACGACACAATGAAGGTAATATCAGGCGGAGTCAGCTTTAATCTGATAGATACCACGCTAGATATTCATGAATAGCAGTCCTGCTGGGAATACTGATGCACGCCTCGTGTTTGCTCTTAAATCAGCCAATTCCACCAGGATGAATAACAGCAGAGCAGAGTGGAGTGAATGGCACTGTTAACCTGAGGGATTGTGTTTGTTATAGACACAGCGGGCCGATGAGCTATAGATCTGCGTGAGTGAAGTGAGCTCTGTGTGTGTGTGTGTGCGGTGACACTGAGGAGGCCTGACAGACTTGTCCTCTGTCAGCAGATGGAGGCATGCATAATTCAGTCAGGAGGCAGTTTCATGCTGTTTCTCTTCCTGTCTCATCACTGCTCCCAAAGACAGACAAAGCAGGATTTGGCTACAGAGGGAGGAGCAGGACTACAAGACGTCTCTACTCCCTCACTGGCCGGGGTCATAGCATCTCACACACACACACACACAGACACACACAGACACACATACACACACACACGAAAAAAATAGATTCAAATCAAAATGACCTAAAAACTGAGGATGTTCATTACCATGCTGCAGCACCTTGGTTACAGGCTAAGTGCAGAGTAGCATTGTCCTCAGAGTGGACTTCAGAGTAAAATTCTTTGCACATTTTTGAATGTTTGCTTCTTCAGCTCTTGTCTGGATGGTCTCTTTAAAGAGGAGCCTTGCATTCCTCCTGTTTGTTTTTCACTATTTGTTTACACTTGTGTCCCAGTTCACTACTGATGTTTTTTAAGGGTGCATCCTGTCAGTAGGATGTTTCGGCACCTACATTTCTTTTGCTTTTACTTATTTATTCCACTTCCTTTAGCCATGTTTATGACATTATTTGTGAACAACATGACTCATGCTAGTGATGTGTCCAACCTTACGTTTTAGCCTTTATTTCCATTAGTATAGCATTAGCCTCCAGCTAGCAAAATGCTCACAGCATGCCCATTATATAGTCTGAACATACATGATGTTTAATCAGGTGAATTGAATTGTTTTCTGAGCTGTAATGGAGTCATTTTGTCAATGTTGTTTTCTGTGTGGGAGACTTTCTTCAGTCCACCTCGGAGCTCAGGACGTCCTCCTGTGCGGTATTGATCTGCATCAGAGTCTGGAGCATCTGTCCTGTTAACTGCCCGTCTGTCCCCGTCTGTGCTGCCACTCCTCGACACTTGCTTCTGTCCATGGTTCTGCAGACTTTCCTCTGAGGGACGATAAACGTTTGTGCAGTTTGTGTGAGTAATGCATCAGTGTCGTCTTTACGGAAGGGCCTCGGGTTGTTTTCAATGTCAAGTAACATTTGGGTTTGTGGGAGACCTTTGAGTATCTGTTATCTATCTACATTCAGTGTTTACACAGTAGAAGCTCGCTGCATTAACAGAAGAAACAGTGTATTAGAAGTGTTTATCTGCCTTATTAACTCGAGGGCTGAGGTTGTGTAAATAACAGTAATTAATGTTTGCGTGTGTGTGTAATTAATCCTTCCTGAGTTTAAACTTAGCAAAATTAATTGTGTTGAGTCAATAAATACTGACGGTTGTGTATGGATTCTTTGTGTTTTGGTGCTTGTGACTTGTTCTTCGGTAGGCTCTTTCCTTTCAAAGTGGCTGGACATGGTCTCCTGGTGGCCGGCTGCTGGCACGCCTCACTCCGCTTTTCAACCTGATGGACTAAAGACTTGAACCGCCATGGAGAAAATGAAAAGAAACCTAGCTCCTTGTCTGCGTTCTGCTTCTGGGTCCTCTCACACCTATAACCTAACAAATAAAAGACCTAATACAGCTAAACTGTGGTGCTACATTTATGATTATTTATATTAGGGATGTCCTGATCCGATCATGTGATTGGAAATCGGGCCCAATTGCGTGAATTTAGAGATTTCAGACAGATTGGAATCGGACGTTACCTCCTGATCAGGACTCAGATATATATTTATCAGGGCTGTCAAAGTTAACGCCTTCGGTGCAGGGTGGGTCTGTGTCTTGTAGTGTAGGGGTATGACAGTTGCCTTTGGTGTGAGAGGTCCTGGGTTCAAGACCCTAATGAAACGCTGCATGTGTGAAGTGTCCTAGCGTGGGAAGGCTGAAGCATTTAAAGTTGGCGGCAATGCGTTGCGGGCAGTTTGGTGAAGCAGCGCACATGTGGAAATCCACAGTTGATGCGACAGCGATGAACAGTCAGCGCGAAGCGCTCTAGACACACACACACACAAGTTTTGCTTGCAATAACAGGCAGTGTCATTTATATGGCGCAAAGGTGCAGGATTGCACAAATGACTGCAACGAGTGACTTGCTATTTGCCTTTGTAGAATACCCCTAAAAGTATCGGATCCGGACCCAGTATTATTTGGCAGATACTCAAAATCAAATGATTTGGACTCGAGGGCAAAAAAACCAGATCGGGACATCCCTAATTTATACCCTATGATTATGACTGGTGACTGTTTCAGTGTAATAATGACCTGGAGAAAGCAGCTCCTTATGTCTTGGTTCTGCAGTAGAAGCCATACTGCTTCTGCTGCTCATTGCAGAGCTAAATGCTAACAGGTTCACATGCACACCTGCTACACTGCATCTTAAATCAGTTCCTTTGTAGTCTGACTGTAGTCTTGGCTTAAATTTGCAGTAGTTTCTGAATTTACAGTGCTTCCACATTCCCCCTTAAAATGGTCAAAAGGTGGGCGATAAACTGTATAAAAACATGGTTTATGAATAGACACGGCTTTTCAGCACCATTTTATCAGACAGTGGCCACTAACGATGGCTTAATCGTCAACTGCTGATCGTCAGCTGTTTTTGAGTCATTTTTGCACAAAGAATGTGTTTAAACGGCCTCTAAATGCCAGTTTAATTGTGCTTAATGTTTTAATTATTTTATTGAGATAACTTAAAATGGGAGGGTTTGAAAAATCGTCAGGTACAAAAGAAAAACATATGAGGGCTGGTCTTCCTTTACTCTTTCTGGACATGTCCACAGGATTCCACAACATGCTGTCTGAGTTATGATCTCTGTTGTTTCTTCACAGCACTCACCTTGCACACACACTGATGACAGTTTACATACATGACATGCATCCTTGCTGGTGTGTGTGTTATTTATTGGACTCATTTGGGGCAAGTGAAGTCTTCATCATGGTAATTATTGTTGTGGGGCGGCTTGTTTCACACCCAGGCTGCAGGAATACTGAGCAAAGACAAGAGAATCCTCCATCAACGCAGACATGGACAACACAGACTGGCTAACATCCAAGGAAGTCATTAACAGCTCGATTACCACATAGATCAGTCTCACTCTGGACAGGACAGCTGGCCGCGGTCTCCCTGTTTTTCTTGCCATATGCACCGCACGGATCAGACAGCGAGAGGGTGTGAAGGTCACTTTGGTGTCAGAGAGGCAGATGTCTCTGTGGACATGACGCCCCTGGAGGGATCCTGGTTTGTGGTTAAAAGAGCTCCAGCAGGGTTCAGCTGCATGACAGAGAGCCGCTCAGAGCTGAGGAGACGTTTAAAGCCACAGTGCAATGATCTGGTCTGAACAAAGACAAGTCACACTGTATATTTAAGTGTTATTCATATTTATTTCTAATTATCTGACATCTTTACAACCGGCCAAACTAAGAATTCACTGTTCGGTTCGCATCACAGTTTGAATCATAGTGTGTCAAAGAGGTAACGGTCACAAAGTGTTTGATGACACACACACACACACAACTGAACAGACTTAAAACAAACTATTTATGGTTTCACACTGGTTTCTACTCTCTCTGCATGGGATGATCCTTTCAAAGTCAAACTGCAGGCATGATGGAGGGAGGAGTTCATCTCAGCTAATACGCAGTGCTGTCCTAACGTGTCGGTGCTGAGACCTCCACAGGACGGATGTCAGGACCGGTTCAAACCTTCCGTCTCCTCTGAAGTAACGGGTACGTTGTTTTACAGGTTGTGGGTGTCTGCTCAGATAGAGGTGGACACTTTGTCCATCAGCTGTTCACATCACTGAAATAAACAAGGCATTCAGAGAATGAAGAAACGGATCACTGTCCATACAGTTTATTGGTTTTGTGTTAGTTTGTCAATGTATGAGGTAATGGATTGGTATTATTGGAAACATGCAGTTTGCTATGCACAACACCAAAAAGACTATAGCAAATCGCATAATCAATAACAACTCCTATGATTTTCTTTGATTGTGTGATGATCAGGAGGAAGCTTTGTGTGTATTAGATCCCTGAAAAAGAAACACTGTGTACTGGTTAAGACCTGCATCAGTGAAGGTGCGGACTTCACTGTAGCAGAAGCTGTCAAAGCCTTTCAGACTCTCTGCATGTCCTCTGTCAGCCAGGCATTAGTCCACAATGGAGAACCCCAGGAAGCTGAGGGGGAGTGGCACAGATCGAGTGTGAGAACAGTCAGACTTGGCTCAGGATGGCCGCCCAGCTGGGCTCACTGTCAGTCTTAAGCTCCAGCCTGGGTCTGAGCCCAGTGGTGAGGCCTTCAGCCAAACTGGCTCTGGGCCGAGTGGCACCACCAAACTACTGCTGTTGTTGTCTGCAAACATGTAGCACTAGTATAAATATCATTTATGAGAGGCTACCTGTCTATAGAAATAGTCAGGACAAAATGACAAAGCCTAACGAGTTCCCTGTGAGAAGGAATTTAATATTTAAATTAATATTATAACATTGATCTTTGTATAGTAATTATAGATCAGATCAGCAAAAACAAACAAACAAAACAAAACATAAAAAAACATATGCCTAAATAATGTGAGACTTCAACACCCACAATGCACTGGGCTTTTTGTGCTGTTTGCTACTAAAAAGCCAGCCAATCAGTAATAATTAATAAAGCGAGGTTAATCTCTAATAAGAGTGTATAATATATTATATTATATTATATTATATTATATTATATTATATTATATTATATTATATTATATTATATTATATTATATTATATTATATTATATTATATTATATTATATTATATTATATTATATTATATTATATTATATTGAAGATTGTGTTACCAATATTTTCTTTGACATATTTAGTATAATTATGCAGCTATATTTTAGTCTTCTTTTCCTGAATGTTGTAGTCAAACCACAGTGCATCGTCTCCCATGGATTTCCACCCTGGTTATCCCTTCAACTACAAATCCCACAAATCTCTGCTCTGGCTTAATCTGGTCATATGACCAGGCAGCAGGAGCAGGTGGTTTGTGGTCATATGATGTTGTTAGCCGAGGCTGAGGAGCAGCAACATCTCAGCTGAATCACAGGCCACATCACTCCCAACTACACTGAAAGGTAAAACTGGAGGATTTCCTCCTTTTTTAACCCTGTTTTTCAGCTTTTAGTGAAGGATGCTGCAGCCTCACACACACCCACACAAACAGGAGGAGCAGGAGGAGGAGAAAGAGGGGGGAGGAGGAAGCATGGATGAGGGGGATGGGAAGCTATCAGTGATGCCTCTCCGTAGCTTTCTGAAGACAAGGAGGAGGCACAGATGTCTGTACTGTGTACATCTATCTGCTGTCAGCACATTGTCCCTGCAGGTTTGCGTGAGTGTGTGTTTCTTTGGATGAACGCCATATTGTCGCAGATAAAGAGAGGATGTGTGCACTTCCTGTTTTAATATCAGAGCTATCTGCTGTAGCTCTGGCAGGAGGCATGGCTGCATGTTTGCTGCTTTACTCCCTCTATCTGCTCCTTTCACACACACACATACATCTATTGGCAGTAGGTTTCTTTACCAGAAGGTGTGTGAATTAGGTTTAAAAAACCCACTGGACGTATTTAGTGGATTAAAGCATGTAGCCAAGGTGGGGACGGGGAGGGAGGGTTCCTACAGCTCTGCATGTGGTGAAAACAAGCCCCAAAAAAATCTGAACCTGATAACAACCAAAGTCATTTCATCAGTAGTGACTGGCAGTGAATGTGTCATCTGTCTTCTTGGCAAGAGTTAATTACATTGACATGCCTGCACCATAAGCATGAAGCTAGCGTTAGCAACTGGCAGGTTTAGCTTAGCTTAGGCGGGTCTGGATGTGGTGTTTTGCCTGTGGTGTCTGTGAATAAGACATAATTATCTCACTTTAAAATTCATTTTTAAGTTTAAGTTTGGTTAATATTAGTAGTAGAGAGATGGGAACTATATAGTTTTGTTTTTTTAAACTCCACTCTCTCTCTCTCTGCCATTATGTTTAGTTTTTTTTTTTTTGGTGGTCGCTGTCCAATCCAGAAGCCTCATATATTCATAAATCAATATCCACACTGAAACACTGGCGTTGACAACATTTGATCATTTAAAGGCTGCATGCAGATGAGTTCGTCACCTGATCAGTCTTGAATATGAAATACAAGTTACTAAAGTTCATTTAACCCTTTCAACCCCACAGCCTATTTTTAAGACATCAGCTTAAAAATGCCCAAAATGAACAGAGTGTATCTCAGCAACCACAAGGCGTGTTTGAATACTTTTGGTGTCATAATAAAGGGAACACCTGGGAGTTTTGCTCATATGTGTTAGTATTAGTTTGTATGCCTCTGGCTCTTTGTAAATTAAGATGGCACACAGCGAAAATTAACAATTTTGTTCTCGTCTTTTGAAAATTCACACTTTAACAATGAATATCTTCTTGAAATGATGCAGCTGAAGCACCCAACTGTTGACTGACTCTTTGTCAGATGACGGCAAACACTGTCTGTACCCTTCAGTTTGTTAGAGATTGTCTCTTAAACCAGCAGCTGCTGCAGCATGGGAGCACGGTGTGCATACAGTAGGTAGCGTGTGTGTGCCGCTCATGATGTCTGACTTACTGCATGGTGTTTTTCTTTAATGTTAAAACCGCTCGAATGGCAGCTGACTGTTGACACGTGGAAACACGCTTGCCTCCTCGTCTCCCATCATGACGCACTCGTGCTATCGGAAGCGAACATACCATTAGCATGACTTCTGGAGTGTGAACAATCAGCTCTGTGCAGCGTATATACTGAAACACTGATGAGAAACGTCTGTTCATGCTCAACCTGAGACATCCTGACACATCGCCGTGGCCTTGGCTGCTCCTGTCATCCTCTGTGACGGTTCCAACTGAAATTCACTGAGAAAAAGTTTATCATGCAAAATTAGATGAACCTGGCAAGTTTTTGAAGTAGTGTAGATTCCACAAATATGATTATTGCACTTGTGGGACATCCTGTCTTTTGACGACAACTCCAATTTTCACTCCTTGTTCCTAGACATACTTGTTATTGACAGTTGAAGGTATGAAGGTACAGCACAGTAGGAGTAATGATTACTTCCCCAGGCATTCTTTTCTGCTGAGGTTAAAAATGTGCTTGGTTAGAGCAGCAAAGACGGTTGTACAGTGATACGCTGTCATCATATTATTGTGCATTGTGAGTTATTTGCATGCACACATGTGCATCACTTTGCACCCACCATGTTATTAACAGCTAAAGCAGCGTGCCTTCTCTGACAGACCTAACCTGACGTGCCAGATGGCCCGTTACACCGAACCATCTGGGGCATCATCCTTGGAAAGTGGTTGGAAATGTAAAAAAAAAAAAAAAAAAAAAAAAAAACTTGGCACATGGTTGGAAGAACCATCAACCAATCACAGGCTAACTTGCTATCATTGCCATATTTTGACTGTAACCTGCAGCACACATGTTTATGTTTTGTGTGTGTACACTTTAAATTGTGTCACCTTGAAATGCACTCAGGGACACATCCAGAGCAGACATTCTGCTGTGTCAGCACGACACCAGGTCCTCCACCACTTATTGCATTCATGGATAATGTTTACGTATGGCTCCCATTCAGTACAGCCATCTGCTGTGGTATCTGCACAAATATATGATCATCCTTTGGCAAACAGTCACAGCCGTACAGTAGAAATAAATAGCTATAGCTTGTCACTGGGCAACAGATTCAGCAGCTCCACTGACCATCACATCTCACTGTAGTAAAGTCACTGTAAGTGTGACTGGCATTCGCCCAGATTCTAGCTCCATATGATGGAAAAATCTGCTGTTTTTTTACGGGTTGAACAAACTTAAAGTGTTTATTTCCAGTGTAGACCTATGAAAGCTATCTATGCACGGGTACCTGTGGTGATTGTGTGTTAGCACTGATGACACTGCAGGATAAAGTATGAGATCAACAAGTTGGTAAAAGTCTTTTGGACTTTGGAAACTCTGCTTTAGTGTTGCATTCCTCCACAGTCTGCCTGAAATTTAGTGGGAGGAAAGAGTAGCTGAGGGAGTTCAAACACCTCTGGCCCTCAGAGATTCCCAAGTCTTTAGAAAATGTATTCCTGTGTCGGCTGGGAGTGCATTGAGCTCCCTGGCATGAGATAGAAGGTGTGCTCGACTCTTGGCGTGCTGCCACCGTGATCCGGACCTGGATGAGGTGCAGTAATCGTGACCTTCCTTTTAACCCACAGAACCCTAAATCTGCACTGATCATCACAGGAAAAAACACAGACTCATCAGAATGTGTGATGAACTAATAAAAACCAAATAAAAAACAAACTGGACTAACAAGGTTATGAGAAAAAAAAAATCTGCACCCCGGCACAACTATGAAGCCATGAAAAATTCAGAGAGATTTGTTGCTGATTTAGTTGAGTTTGCTGTTGATGCATGGAGTAGAGTGGAAAGTGAAGTGGGTGTTAAAATGCAAAGATTCTAATATGTTTATTAAGTTGTAGATCAGTTTGTACAAAGTATTTCACTCACATTTCTTTATAACTTTGATAAAGTGAACAGAAGCAGCAGTGATTGTAGCCTACTGGCTCATGGAGGTGCAGGAGAAAAAAGAATGAGCCCACTGATGAAAAATGTGACTGGAGTAAAAAGCACACTTTGGGTTCTGAGTGCTCAGCTTGAGCTGCCACAGATTGGACTTTCTCCAGTTCTTCCCCCAATGCTCTAACTATTGACAGTATGTCCTGCATACCACCACCAAGCAGCAGCAGCAGCACTGAGAAATGACGCCTGTGCAGATGCTTTACAAACTGCAGTTCCCCTCACAGCCTCTTGGGGTCGGCTCTAAAACGTTCTCTCTTTCTTTTTGACAGCCCGCCCACCTCAGCTCTATTTGCGCTCCAACTTTTTTTGCCCGCATTTGGAATAACCAGGTGTTTAGCTGGTGCCAACATGTCAACAGTTGGAGGCTCCACAGAAATGTACAGACATTTACTTCATAAAGACAGCCTGGTTAATCTGATATTACTCATATTTCATGCTTCAGAGTAACATTCTACATCAGACCTGGGTCAAAGTACGGCCCGTGGGCCACACCCGGCCTGCTTGGGTCTTCAATGCGGTCCGCAGACCGTGCGCACAATATTAAACAAAGGCAGCAAAAGTCAGCTGTTGGGCACGGCATTACCAGTAACATCTTCCCAACCCTCCTTGTCTCTTCCATGCTGCTGTACTGCATCATCCCATCTACTCTCTGGAGAGACACAGTCGCGCTGTGTACACTTTAAAAATGCTGCGCGACTATGCTGAAATGTACGGTAAAGCACACAGAAACTCTACAGTGCATTCAGATGTTACCGCGGTGCTGCAGCCGACACCTTTCATCGTCATCTGCTCATAAAAAGCTCAGATCTTTCAGAACTCTGGGATTTGCTACTTTAACTTTGACTTTAACTCTAATGGTTTTCTTCTGTAAAAATATCTTCACATCATCTGTGCTGCTCTGCACTGTGTGTGTGTTTCAACAACCAGCACACACTCAGAGTAGACATGGACACACAGAGGACAGAGGAGTGAGCAGTAAATGAGGAGCATATTTATAAAGGTAGATACTGTGCCAGTGGGCTCCAATTTATATTATTATTTATGAAAAAATGTGCCCTTTGCTTATGGAAGTCTATGTGCCCTTGCAGGGCCCACCCCTGTTCTAGAGCAATATACATATCTTATTATAAGATGCTGTCATAGCCCTGAAGGCCTTCATCAGCAGAGATGTTCATCATATCGTGTGTAATACGCAGTGGATGGTGTAACAAACAGCTGCAGCTGCTAGCAGAACTTTACACCTTAGCCTTGTTGTGACAGAGGATGCTATATGAATGCAAACATTTACCTCCTACCATTCAGAGAATGAGTGCCTCAGCCCCTCTAATAGCTTAAGTAAGTGACTTGAATGCTGGATGGCAACTGAGACCCTTTATTAAGGACAGGGAGGGGAAGGGAAGGAAAGCACTTTTCTGGATTTAATTTGTGGATTCAGGGAGACAAGAGGGCTCGCCGTCAGAGATAACAAGGCCGGGCTCTGTGATGTGTGAATAATGGCCGGACAGAGGTTTAGACATCATTAGAATAATCAGTCCTGATGTAGATGGAGATGCATGGCAATACAGGGGGAGGCCTACTGATGGCACTAATTAAGATGCTGCTGGTGCACTCTTCTCTTTTTTTTTTGACAACACTGTGACATGATCCCTGCCCGGGACTTTTTTATATATACGTCTGTTCTTTGTTTCATCCTGATTTCGGCCAGTTAGTCCCATTCATCTGTGGTTCTTTGTTCATTAAGGCTTACATTCCCCCAGTGTGGATGGTGCTGTCGCACGGACTCTTTGCTTATGACAGCTAATTTCTGCTGGAGAGGGGTCATCATGTTGGAGATTTTCCTGTACCCCCCCCCCCCCCACTCATCTTGCTGTCTGCTGGATTGAAAACCCCATTGATCATATCAGATTGGTTAAGTAATTGATTGTTACTGGTTATTAACCTCCCAGAACTTTGGACCCACTTGCCAGCCACTGAGAACAGCCTGTAATCAGTCACAAATGGCAGCCGCTAATGAAATTAGTTCCTGGTTCTGCCTCACAACTTTGTTTGTTCCACAAAGTATTGGCAAGGGCATAGAGATGCCATGGTTTACTCTCCCCAGAGGATGGAGTGATAGAACAACAGAATGCAGATAATGAGCTGCTGTGTCTGTGTTGTCTCTTTGTAATTACTCATGTGTCTGACCAAAATATAAAGATGAGGACACGGAAAGTTAGCACTGCCCAAAGTTTGCGTGCTATTTGAGGCAGGCGCTGCCGACACAGGACCTGGTTATGCAAAGCAATTTGTATAGATTGTGAAGCTGACATGATTATTATATTTATAGCAGCGCTCCTCATATAAACAGTTATTGCATTTGTGTCATCACATAATATATGTCATCGTGACTCCATAAAGGCTGCGCTGTGTTTACAAGCTAATCTAAAATCATTCGTGGCTTTTGCTGTAACGTTTTTACTTCAGAGCATCTGCATGGAAATGAGGAAAGGTGGACGGTTTGTGAGCCTGAAACCAAAGACAGTGCAGAACAGGCAGTTCACCAGCTGCACAGCTGCTTTTTCTGCTATTTGATACAAGAAGAATATATCCAAAAACCTGAAGAAATTACAAATACAAGTGCAGTTTTTTTAGAGTTTATGTCCAGGACAGGATATTCATCTGTTTCATTTTTCAAAATGTAAGACATCTGTGTCTATCTATAAAGCTAGCTAGATAGCTAATTCCAGTAACTCTACCCAGCTCTTTTGTAATGACAGCCTGTTTACCAGATGTCTGAACAAACAATAGATGTTGCTAGGCAACTGGGAACAATGTACAGCATCACTAGATGATCAATAAACCCATCTTATCTTATTTTGACTGAATATTACCATTAAGGGTAAAACGGACCCTATGGTGGTTCTGATGTTAACAAAGAACATTTAAAGGGTTAATGTTGTATAATTAAGTTTTTGGTGACTTTGAGTGACAGGTGGGTGATGGGCGGTGTCTGTGACTTCGGCCATCATGCACGTACCTCTCTGGTGCGCGCAGAGCAGGAAGAGAGTGACAACCAGCCAATACTCCGCGCAGGGTCCACCCGGAGGATTGGCGCTGATGTTTTTAGTGTTTTATAGCTTCCACAGATGATTCATATTCTTTGTTTTAATGTGAAACTGCCAAACTAATCGTCAAAAAGTGCATCAGAATGAAATCTCCTACCCGACCTTTAAAGGAACTAACACCAAAATATAACAGGATAACGAAAACATTATGATTTCAGTTGTTATTTTTTTAAACAAATCAATCAACAAAAATGAAAAATAAAAAAAGAACAGTACTGTTACTTTAAAGCTAATTGATATGCAGCCTAATGCAGCTGCCTGTGAGCCACCTTTTGTAATTGTGTTTCTTCAAAGCACTCTTTCATGTGTACTTCCCAGCATTCCATCACGGGTCCACCTGCCTGCACCTCATCCACCACGCTCCGCGGAGCCGTTTCCACTGCATTACAATCAAATGCTTTCAAAGTATTTCACAGATTAGCTGGAGCTTATCTGCAGGGCCGAACCCAAGCCCGATTGTTTCCCAAAGCATGACCAGCGTGACTGTGTTTGTGAATGCCTCTCATTATCTTGTCATAACCACACAGTGAAAACAATTTGCTCCAGAGTCAGCTTTTGTGGAGGCTTGACCGAGATGCATCTTATCGTCTGGTTCCAACAATTGGGCTCCATGACATGTGAAATCTGAATATTAAGGAATACAGTATGAAGAATAAGTGATGGCAGTCACCCACTCTCCAGCATTACCAGATTGTGTCAGGCGGATAAAAGAATACTCGACAGTGGCTTTGGAATGCCTCGCATGTGGCGATTTAGAGCTTTTCACGCTGGCGTGTTTGTGTTTGTGCAGACTGAGGTCTGTTCCCCTACAATTGGGATTGTGTAGCCATGGTGACGGCTGTGAGGGGCTGTGAGAAAGCAATCTCCAGGAAGTCGTAGCCGCGGGGTGAAGCATATGTAGCGTGAGGATGGCACCAGAAGGCCGCATCGTGGATGTCCAGTTGGCCATCTGTTGTGGTCCTGCAGACAGGGCCAGGAAGCGCCCCTCCCCAAACCCACACCCCCACCACCCCCCTCGTCCGCCATCCCCAGAAACCCGCACAGGAAGAATGACATTTTTAAATGCCAATGCCCGAGACAGCACTTGCTTCCCACCCCCGGGAGCTACTCGGCACATCCCAGCACACTGAGCTTCAGACGCTCTCAGTGGGACTTCCAGAAAACGTCCTTGAGTGGAGCAATGACTCTGCGCGGTGCATTTGTTGGTGTGCGGAATGAGACCGCTACAGTGGAAGTGGCCACAGCATGCCTCACTCATTGGCCAAAGATCATTACTCTTCCTTATCTCGGGCCAAGTCCTTAGGCTGCTCCACTCTGCTCCAAACAGAGAATCCATTACCACATTGGGTCACTGGAGGCTCGTACACTAGGCCTGAGGAGACCTATTGGCATTCCACTGCTGGTGTGATGTTACTCTGACTGCTGTTGCCTCCAGTACACTACAAATAAAACTCAACACTATTTTTCTGGTCACATAGAAGCAGTGACATTTGACTGTATCAGTGTTTTTATGTGTCAGTTTGAGCAGATTTACAGATCTGAAACATCTACAGTGACATTGTAAGGAGGATGAATCCTGTTGGGGCTTTTAGTCTAGATGGAAATAGGGGTCCACGCGCACCCAACTTTTTTTTTATGCCATCTGATTTTTTTTTTAATCCTTAAAGTGTCTATTTTTAGAATCTGCCAAGTACCAAGCTGAAATAATGTCCAAATCACTTCATTTTTAACCCTTTACTGCACCCGACCCAAGCCCAAAAATATCGGATAATGATACAGAAAGTGGCATAACATGTGATATAAACGACATACAGAGTCAAATGAACACATTTTCCCATGCAATGTTGACCCATTGAATTCAATGGAATTGTTATTTATTACATTTAACTATATCTTGAATCTGTTTCTGGACAAAAACAGAAAAAAAAAATGTGTAAAAGATGGGTGGAGGACCAACTATCTTTCTATTTTATTTTAGTGCTTTGGTTGCTTTTTTTCCAACCACCTGTTATTTCTTTATCATTCAAGTGTCTATTTTAAGATCATATTGGGTACCAAGCTGAAACAATGTCTCTAAGGCTCTATTTTTAACCCTTTACTGCACCAAACCCAAACCAGAAAAATATAAAAATTATATAGAAAGTGGCATTATTTGTAATCTGCCTGATCCCATCACCACCAGCAAGCAGTAAAAATTACAGTAAAAATAAAGTATGTCTGTCTATGCCTCACATTTCCTGTCACTTATGTGTGTGTGTGTGTTGATGGGGGACCAAATATTTTTTTTTTGTATTTTTATTTATTTATTTATTTCTTTATTAGCAAAGAGCAACCCTACACGTAAGCACAAAAACGAACAAACAAATCAATTATTTAATTAATGAGTTTATTTTATTACTGTTAATCAATAAAGGAAGCTTGTTGCTCATCTAGCCAATCAGACGTGTTAGCCCTCCTCTTGACCTTGCGCTGCTTGGCCGGAAATGAGAAAGAGAGAGTGAGTCAGTCTGGCCTAACTGAGCCTTGGTAAAAACAAGCTAACATGTTTAAAGTAGTATGAAAGTATGTGTAGATAAACAGCGGCAGCATGGATAAAAGAGGACCGAACGTTTTTGGACGTAAAGCGTGTTCTGTGATGTAGTTACATTAGTGACACTGTCATTTATCGTGTGTTAGCAGTTTTGCTTAACTTTTGTGTTGATTGCCACCATTTAGCTGCTACCTTAACTTCTGTGTTTTATAGAGTGTAAACATTAAGTTCAGCAGGTCAGATTTTTTTCTTAGTTGAGTTCTTCATGAGCAGAGAATTTAGAGGACTTCCCAGAGCCTGTTTGTAGGAGGTTCAAGAGGTATTGAGAAGATTCCAGGAGAGGGATCGAGAACTGCTTTCAGTACTGACTGGATGGTGAGCCCAGCCCATGAGATATAGAAATGTCACCACTGTAAACTGTCAGCTGAACAACTACCTTGTGTTAGGATTAATCATGAACTCCTTCATCTCCAGAGACAATCAACAATCAGACTATAATGCAATATGCAACATTACTGTATGCAAATCTGCAAACTACTATTACTTCAAATTCAGATCACCTGTCCTTTGTCTTTACAGCTAAATAAATACATTTAAACATCAAATATAATGGCGGGCACGTTTAAAATAATGCTGTATAGAATATGTGTCGTTTTTTAAGGAGTGATCTCTGGCTTTCCATGACTCAGATGATTTTTTTTCCAGTATTTGGTTGGAAGCTTTTGCAGGGACAGAGGGGAGATATCATCTTTCAAATTTACCTTTGTCAACAGATATTGAGTCGTATTGAGCAAAACTTGGAGCTATAAGTGACCACAGTGCTTGCGTATTGAATGTTGTTTAATGAAATATAAATGCAGACTCTTCCCACACGTCTAAAAAGACTTTTTGTTGTATTCTAGTTATTCTAGTTTCACATTTTTGGTGGGGTGGGTCGCCTCTTATCTTACACGACCTTTATGGAGGTCTGTTTTTAGCAGCAGCTGTTGTGTGGTGACTTCACATCCAGACGTATGTGTTCCTCTGACATATGAATTTGCTTCTGCCTCTACAACAATCCAACGCCTTCTGGTTATTTTCTCTTTCATAGACCACCATGCTAAAAATACAAACAGCTGAGGTAGTTGTTGAATAGCCTGACTTGAGATATTACTGTAGGTATGTAGGAGCTTGTTACACAACCCTGAGGTAACATAATGGCTGCTTTTTTTTTATTTTATCCAAAGGTCAGATGAAAAGGAAGCCAGATAAAGTCTCCTGCATGCTTGGCTGTCCTTTAGAGAAAGGCCACAGCCAGATTGGGAGTGAGAGCGAGAGAAGCTGAAGGAAAAGAGAGCAGAACAGTTCTTAAGCACAGATTAGCGAGAGGAGTTTGTGGAATAATGAACAGTTTCCCCTTAGGACCATCACCTGCTCCGCACCGCATTCGTATGCACGCGAGGCAGCGACGTGTGGCAGAAAACTCTCATCCTGCCATTGACAATCCAATCAAATAAGTGCAGAGAGGACAACCTCTCCGGTCCTTTCAAACAAATGAATGCAGTGTAGCACTTTAGCCCTCTGACTCAAGGTCACCTTTTACTAAAGCATTCCTTTCTCACTGTGACTTTCTGCAAAGTGTTATTGATACTTGTCGGGCTGAGCAGTGTGTATTGTGTCTGGACACCTAGCTCAACAAGAGACCTACAGCCACTTCAGGCAGCACATTATGGTGGTTACACCAAAAACACTGATTAGGTTTAGAGGCCGACCTCTTCATACAACCTCAAGTGGGCACCAGATACATATTAATATAAAAAAACATAATGTCATGATCCTTGATTGACTGTTTACATCTATAGTGGAACATGGTTGTTATAAATTCATATGGAAATGGTCAGTTTGTGTCCGCTGTTCCTGTAGTTACCCCAGCTCATGTTCAGGCAACAGAAAGTCATCAAGGCATCCATCAGGCAGGAATTATACAGATCCCTCCTTTGTAATCAGCATCTCCAAAGATGCTCCACAGCAGTGATAATATCAATTTCACTGAGCTTCTCCTTAATCAAATCTGCATTCTTGGATGGCAGCCATTACCACTCTGGACTTTTCAGACTTTTAATTTTTAATTCCTCACAGCTGTAATACCACAAATTATTAACTTAAGTCATTCTGCGCTCACATACTGTGTGCATATACTAACGAGAGCTGATGAATTAATGTGGAATTTTCAGCTTGCATAAATGAAAAAGGCTGATAACAGGAACTCCAGGGTCAAAAGCCATATGTGTCACCTTCTAGTTTCTGAAAACATGCAATGTAACATGAGCCTGAAAATTGATATCAGTGGCACTGATGTGAGTTTTCATACCTCTAGGCTTAAATTAATGGTGGTTTGGATTTCTTTTTGTTCCTGAGCTTTTTCAGAAGCCTACAAAAATGGCTGAATTACACCAATTATTTCTAGTCATTTGTACGACTGTAAGTATAGTCCTGTAATGAACAATAACGTGCACTTTACAGTGTGTGTGTCAGCCTGCAGAAGTTTGATTTTCTTTCTCCTTTGTGAACTCTTTCTGCCCCTCCGCAACAAGGAAAGGGACTTAAAATAGGGTTCCAGTGAAGTCAAATATCCAAGCTGAGTCCAAGTGAAAATGAAAGTCTAAAACTGTAAATGATTGACGTTTTCACCCGACAATAGCTCGTAATGTTGGCAGTGGAAAAACTAAGGATAAAACCTGACATTGCCAAGTGGATTGTGTAGCGCTTTTAAGGAAAGATGAGGGTACGGAGATGGTCCTGCCAGGGGACCACTTTGCAGACTCCAAGACTGCTTTTATGCAAGATGACTGCATTTCATACTTTTTTTTTTTTTTGGAACATCCTCATATCTAAGGCATTGCTTTTTTTCTTTCATCTGTAGTGCATGACTTTGATCATGTTTGACATGATCAGTGTCAGAGATGCACACTGTCGTGCTGTGCAGATGGCATTTGCGCTACATCCATGTTTTCTGAAAGTTATTTATATTTAATTACTTTTCTTGTTACTGTGGGTAAAAGATTTCAACGTTTCCCTCCATGCACCAGGACAGATACGGCTTCCTTACATAAGTCCAGAAAAATTTGGCTTTGACTTCTTTAAAGATTCTTCTTTAATGATATTTCTTTAATCTTTGACTGCCCCCAGCCATCTGTGCCTGAAGTGCTTTCTGCAATTCCGAGAGTGTCAGACAAATCGAATATTGTTTTTTTTTTTTTAAAAGGGAGGAAATCTGTAATGAAAACATTTTTTTTTGGACATAAAAGCATGTCCTTCTTTTGAAATGTTGCGGGTACTTTGGCTAGTGCCACGATAAGAAGGATGGGACCTGAAAGGTTCTGCACTTTCACAAAATCCTGAGCTTTTTAGTAAAAGTGGACTTCAAACTGAAGAATGTATTGAAGTTTAGCTCTGCATGCATTTGTTTCCTGGTTAAAAAGCAATCACTTTCAATGGCTATTGTAGTGTGTGTAGAGGACTGAATAGTACGAGGTGTCAGTTGAAGGGTCAGAGTGCAGCAGCCAGTTTGGAATTTCTGTTATTCACTTGGAAGCCCAGTGTTTTGTTTACAAAAGAGTTGAAATATCACTTATATCTATTGGCTAATTTGAATAATGCAACAGCAGTATGTGAGTATTTATGGATCTTATAACATGCTTTGGTCTCTAAAGATCATTGAGACATTTTCTGATGTATAAAGATGTTATGAATTTTTTGAAGATGCTGCAAGGAGAGTCATCAGCATTTTGTGTATAGTTGGCGATCTGACAGAGGCATTGATTATACCTGCTGCTGCGATTATTACACCTTGATACAGAATTTGTATCAATCACATCACAACAGTCTTCTAATGATGTGTTGCATTATTATTCATGATAATATGGACAGAATGCAGGAAACTTCTAGGTATTAGACAATTCTTTGAGAGCCACCTGTGTAGCACTGATGTCACGTGCTAAAAATCTGTCAACCAGTAATCCAACAAAACACTTTTTAACAAATACTAAAAGTTTTCTTTTTTAGTCAGACCATTGCTGTGTGTTAGTACCTTGACATGTTTCAACCACTTGATGTGATGTTACAGGTGATGTGTCTGCCAGCTGATTTATGCAGGTTGTGGTGCCATTCTCCTACTACTCCAGGTAGTAAGGGAACAGCGCCATCTGTAGTCCAGCTTCCTTAGAAAACTTTTAGTATTTTTTTTGTAAAGACCAAATGAATCTTTTTGGAATACTTTTGCACAAAACATGCAAAACCTACTACATACTCATTACACCTGCCTTGTTTCTTCTACTCTACATTTTATTCCCTGGCTATGCTAAAAGACATCATTTGGAACTTATGTGTTTTCCCATTGTTGTTTTGCTGGTGATTGAATGGGGGAGCTACACAGTAGATGCCTCATGAGACCTATATACAGACCTATATATAACTTTGTCATGAAAGCAAAGTTAACCCCACCTGTTGTGTTGCATTGCAATGTATTAGTTGTAAATGAGTCTGCTTGTTCCAATTCTTTTCATAGTTTTCTTATATATCCGTCCAGGGAATAGTGTCTTTTTCGCTACCTTTGTAACTGGCACAATCTAGACTTGAGGTTGGTCAATAAACTAAAATAAATACTTTTACGGGCTGCACACTTTAAAAAGCACTTGATTCATTATTGTCGCACAGACCTGAAGGATCCATCTCCCCACAGTACAAATTGTGCTCAAAAAGTCTTTGGTTTGTAGTGAACCTGCTGTATTGATATATGTTGCTGTCTCCCCTTTTTTAAAACCTCTCTCATTGACCAGCTGTAGCACAGGAATATCTGTGGACTTTTGTGGCATTGACGCAACACCCCGCCCATCTCTCTACCTTTCTCTCTAATGGCTGGGATGTCTGAGTCTGTGTGAAGCCGAGGCCACCTCACTCTGCATCATCTCCTCTGTTGAAGGTGTCTCTTTCAGCTTATTAGCTCGCAGACGGAGTGGCTGTCTCCATGGTTTCCAAACCCAATTAAAGAGGTTGTTCCAATTAGGGAGCGGAGAGAGCACGGTGTGTTAGGTAGGAGTGATGAAGACCCTGGCCTCAACCAGTGGGCCGGTAAGCCCCCTCCAGTCCATAAGCTGTCAGAGTTCTGTCTTATAATTCTACAGACGTCATTTAAACAGTACCTCGTTCTGCCTATGTGTCGAAGTTGCTGCCAGACTTTGTCGTAATATGCAATGAAATCATTGTTGTTATCGTGGGGTTCATTTACTAACGCCTAAAATCCATAAGCAATCAACAGCATCTGTAATGTATCCAAACAGATGCCCCAACCACGTGTGTGAACTAATGAGAGCCAAGCAGTGTGTTCCCACTTGCTCCTTACACAGCCAGACTGCTGCGTGTGTTTGCTTTCCTGAGGCCAAAGCTGTGACGGAGAACAAACATAGATAACACATCTCTTGTGTTCCATTGTAACCTCCTCTCTAACTGGTTGCTTTATCCCTGCAAAGACCTGCGTGCTATTGAAGGGGGAAGGGAGGCGCTGTCATTTATCTGCAGATCTTTTATTTGTGTGATGACATGAAGTGCTCTGCAGAGTGAAGATGAACTAGTGCCCAAATGTCACTGGACTAGGGATGTCAGTGGTGTGTTTGGCTGCTGCAGGCTGCAGCTGCTATGCTGGTCACATGACTAGCCTGTATTGGACACAACAGTTTTTGACACACACAGAAATGGGCCGCCAAAGTTTGCTTTGTGACCCATCGGAGCATTTTATGTTCCAGCTTTTATTTATTGATTATTACTGTGTTAGAGAATGACTCCAAACACTGTGGGTCCTTACCCCCTCACTACCTTGGTTTATCTGTCTCTCTCTCTCTGTGCTGACAGAGTGGATAACTTTCATTTTGATTATTTAGCTCTGATGCTGATTGTTTGCTCTCTTAATTCAGATGATGATTTGCTAAGATGATGCTGCTAAAACTGCAGGTGAAGTTTAGAAAGACACAGCTGACGATGATGAAGAAAGGAGATGAAGGAGAGGATGAGTTACAAACAAAAGCAGTGATGCTGTGATGCCTGCTTTCTTCTCTCTAAATGTACTTTGGTGCCCAATACAGCGATCGATTAAGATGTCTTTTGTGATCATTTTAACCTCTACATATATATATGTACCATATGACTTGATCATTGTAAAAAGTAGCTTGAGAGCCAAAAAGGTTTGGGCAGTACTCTCTTACACAGACTCAGGTACTTAAAATGTAGCAACATTTGATTTAATGTGAATCAGTAGTACAGACTGCTGGCTGGTACTGGATAGGATGAGGAATATTGTCACGTTAATATTGTGAAATCTTATGGGATGAGATTTCCTTACACCTTTACCCTGGAGATCTGGGCACCAAATGAAGATGAGTTCATACGTGCAGCTCATACTCTTAGTCAGTTTGTGTGTGTTCTTTCTATAGTTGTCAGTAACACCAGATCATAGAAATAAGACCCTTTGTCAAATTCTTGGTGCAAAGTAGATGAGAATATGTTGCCTAATATGTGTTGCTTTGACCTCAGTTGGCAGTAACATGAGGATTACTTGTATACTGTAAAGGAAAACACAGTATGGTACCTTTTTCATTTTGTCTTTATGTCTTTACATTAAGTGTGTTAAACTACACACAGATGTGTTTGAGTCATCTCTGATTTTAGCTATGATTGTGCCCCTTGAGGTGCAGGCCTAAATGCCCAAATACAGCTTCTGGGCTAAAGTCGTAGACCAGTGGATGCTCAAATCAGACCCAAGATCAAGTAATCTATGCACTGCTGAACACCACAGTCCGTCTATAGGGGAATATTGTCCCTCACTACCTAGTTGTGCGTTGTTGTGAACATGTCAAATTGATAATTTTCACTTTAAAACACAGCAGTGCAAAGATAAAAAGGGTAATAAAATCACATGGTTCCTGCAGCATATTTTGCTGCCTTGTTTTAAGCAGACAGTGATTTAGCTTTGGGCCTTGTAATGACTTGTGTGTAAATCACACTTGTCAAACTGAAGCAACCATGGGCAGTACTGAATCCAGTCAGTCTGGAGAGTACATGTGATGGCTCAGGCTGGATGGCAGGTGCCACAGGAAGGTAAGCTGAGGCAGAGTTTAGTTATGGAATAGAATGGGGTGATTTATCTCAATAATGACTCCTTTTTGTGTGACAAGGCAATTTCACTGCCCAGAGGTGTTTCTCTCGCTCTCTCTCTCTCTCTCTCTCTCTCCTCTCTTCCTCGGGCTGAAGGTTGTTTTCAAAAGGAGGCAGTGCTGATGGAATGGCCTGAGATCAGACTGGGGACGAGGGAGGAGGCTTTAGTAAACACACATGAGCAATCCCTAACTTTGGCGGTGTCAGCTGGAAAAGTGACAATAAAAAGAAGGGATGAAGCAGAGCCACTTTCCCAGTGGAGAACCACTGATTTCGAGTTCATCTTTCTCCTCTGAAGAGGTTACTGTCGAGCCATAAACAGACTGCCTTTTCATTTTCATCCTCCCCTTTGATCCTGCCATACAGATCTGCCATGTGTCTGCATATATGTATCTCAGACAATGCACATCAGAAAGCTTCCAATCAAACCAGCAATAACTTGGTTGTGTTCATCATATCTGCAAAACGTCTTTTCACTTTAATCTCAGATTACAAGCAGTCTATAGTACATGTAGCTGTAGGGCTTTTGAATCAGTGTTGATGAATCAGTGGCACTCACAGTTTCAATGAAATTTTACCATTATCAACCTACGGAAATACTTACAATTAGGGATGTCTCGATCCGATCACGTGATCGGAAATCGGGCCCGATTGCGTGATTTCAGACTCGATGGGAATCGGATGTTGCCTCCCGATCAGGACTCGGATTAGGGCTCTCAAAGTTGACGCCTTCTGTGCAGGGTGGCTCTGTGTCCTGTAGTGTAGGGGTATGACAGTTGGTTTTGGTGCGAGAGGTCCTGGGTTCGAGGACTCGATCAGCTGCTGCGTGTCTGAAATTGCGTGCCGCTCTGGACACACACACACACGCAACCAGTGACTTGCTATTTGCCGCATTTATAGAGAATCTTGAAAGTATCGGATCGGGACTCGGTATCGGCAGATACTCAAAATCAAATGACTCGGACTCGGACTCGAGGGCAAAAAACCTGATCGGGACGTCCCTACTTACAATTTGTGGTCCCTCTTTTAGGAATTGGCCCAAACATTGTATATAAATGTGAATGAAACTTCCGGTTTGGGTTCCCCACATTTTGGTGGCAGCCTCAAGTGGCCACTTGAGGGAGTGCAGTGTTTGGCAATATGTTGGCTTTGCTTTTCAACCCTGCTTGGGGAAAAAGATTTTGTTTTTGTTTTCAAAGCATTCACTTAGTTGCTCATCATTCACAGGGATTGGCCTTGCCCAACATTGGTGTTGTATACTGTGTAATATCACACAACCTCAATCACTTTTTTAATCAGTTGCTCTGATCTGCACATGTGCACAAGGATGCCACATGGATAAATGGATTGCACACACACACGGGTAATGTGGTATACACATTAAATAATAACAGAGTTATCTATATGTACATATAGATAACTTGGTGCATCTTAAATTGCTTGTGTGTGGACAACTCTCATTCGGCTGCTTGTATGTACTGTACATTTAAATCTCTCTCGCAGGGTTAACATAGAGAGACAAACAATAATTTACCCTTACAAGTATGGCCAATTTAAAGTTCCCAGTTTACCTAACATGCATGTGGGAGAAGGCTGGAACAGGTAGTAATGGCACATTATCGCAGTGAGTTATGTGCTTTTCTTTGCCATATGTTGAACATGTTGTGTACATTGTACTGTACTTTCACTTTCAAAATTAAAAATGCACTTCAAGTGCATATAATAATCAATAATTAAGGACAAAAATAGCAAGAGAATTGTTTTTGTACCTTTTTTTATTTTTTAGTATTATTCTTGCCTTTGTCCACACCCTCCTGGTTTATTTTTCTTCACAGACTTTGGTCACCAGTGGTCCAGTCACAGTGTGTTGATTCCTTTTGTAAACCTTTAATGCTGCCATTCATCATTCTCCTCAGCCACAGGTATATTTAGTATGAAGTGTTAGCACTTGATGCCTGTTAAGCATGGCTGTTGTGAGCATGTTAGCAGTTAGCTTAAACCCTTATGTGTAAACATTTTATTTCTAAAGTCTTCTGTAGAAAGCACAAATCGAAGTGTTGTGCAGCTCAGTCGTTTGTCTATGTTTCTGTCATCTGGTTGTCGGATTCTCCTCATAAGACATTATCTCCGTGGCTATTTCTGCTCTCCACACCACTGCCACAGAGCCGTCTGACCTGCCCGAGGCCACACATAGACATTAGGGTTAAATGAGAACCATTACTGAACACTGTGGAATATGGAATAATTCCAGCAGACATTTCTGGGTTGGTAAATGAATCATATCTAACACATTCATATATCCATTGACCTGAGTCACGTAATGGCAGTTTGTGTGTATGTGTGTGCGTGTAAGTGTGTGAGAGAGATAATTAGACAGGGAACTTTTAATCTGAGCTGGGAATCGGGATGTTTGGGATGTCAGAGTGAGCAGATTGGTCAAACTGAGCCCGGCTGATTAGGGTCAGTCTCGTCTCGAAGAAACAACATGGCGACGTTAATGGTCATCATGTCTCACTGACTTGATTCCAGCCCACTGACAGTAATGCGGTTACTTTGGAATAGGCCTTAAGTCACACTCTGTGGCTTAATTTCATTATGTAGTTGCTCCTTTTTCACCCATGCTGCGGGCAAATATCACACATAGACATTATGGAAATAAGCTGATGTATAGGCTTTTATTAAACATTGACCAGTCGGTGTCCACTTTCTCTGCTAGAGTGTGGAGCTTCACCTTGTTTTAATTAAGCAGCTCAACTGGTGGTAAGTAATCTCTATATTCAGATTGATTTCCTGCCTCCTAAGAAACAACAGGGATCAGTTCATATAGTCTGAATATTAAACCCAACAGTAACTGGTCCACAGATGAACCCTGTCTATAGTTGCATATTGTAAGGAAGAACATTTAGTTGCATGCATTTCAATTTTTTTTGTTAGATTTGATAATTTTCCAATCTGTTTTTAGCAATCAATTCAGTTTTATTAGAAAAATCCCCCTCTAACAGAAGGATTTGAGAGAATGAGATGAAGGGCCATAGACTGTAAATAAAGATAGCTGATAGTGACAGCTCCCAGAAGTGAGGCCAAAACATATTGTTCCCCCTGCAGGCAACAATATACGACTGGCTGCAGTAAAAAACAATCCAGAGATGGCTTATTGGCTAGTTCTTATCATGCTGATCTGTGCTCAAATGCTCATGTCTTATTGTAGTTTTAGTGTAGTTTATTGGATGGATGGGAGGGATATATGCCCAACCTGAAAGTATTCCTCAGATATTTCCTTTTAATGGTTTGTGACATGTTAGCTTAGCTGTTGGTGTCTCTTTCCAACATGGCAGCCCCTGTGAGCAAGATGTATTGGTCTGACTCACAGTGGGCAGAGGTGGAGCCTCGTCGTCCATCTTTATATTCAGTCTATAGGAGGGCAGACATGTTGCTTACATGTGTCATACATTGCACCTGACGAAAACATAACTTATGAATCATTGTTATTTTAAGCCAAAAATGTTATTTATGTTGCAGCTAGTGGACCCCAGCATATAGACCCAAAGCAGCATAGCTAAAACAGTCACAGCAAGCAGTAGTTTGCTATGGCTACTTGGTTATAGTTATTACTATAGCACACCTATTAAGGTGCTGGTAATGTGCACGTAGCATTAGGGATATATATTAGGGATGTCCCGATTAGATTACGTGATCGGAAATCTGGCCCGATTACGTGATTTCAGACTCGATCGGAATCGGATGTTGCCTCCCGATCAGGACTCGGATATATATTTATTAGGGCTCTCAAAGTTAACGCCTTCTGTGCAGGGTGGCTCTGTGTCCTGTAGTGTAGGGGTATGACAGTTGGTTTTGGTGCGAGAGGTCCTGGGTTCGAGGTCTCGATGAGCTGCTGCGTGTCTGAAATCACTTAGCGTGGCGCTCTCACTCACACACACACGTTTTGCTGCAACGAGTGACTTGCTATCTGCCGCATTCATAGACAATCTTGAAAGTATCGGATCGGGACTCGGTATCGGCAGATACTCAAAATCAAATGACTCGGACTTGGACACGAGGGCAAAAAAACCTGATCGGGACATCTCTAATATATATGGTAATTCTGGATGCATGTTAGATGCATGAGCACTGTCACAGTGCCAAAGTCTCTCTCTGAATGACTTTCCGTGTGATGCAACACAAATGTTGCTCAAAACCTGACCACTATAAGTGGCAACGGTTTAATTGTTATGATCATATACATTTGTTTTGGCAGGAAATTGTTTGATTGTATTCATTTTTCCATCTACAAATAACAATATCAGCCTTCAAACACATCCACATCAGTCCAACCCTCCCACACGCACTCATGCACGCACACACACAAACAGTCTTGATTCAGGTTGGCCGTTGCTTGTTTGTGATAAATGCAGCATTTGTGTCCAGGGCGTAGGCTTATTTCTGCTCAGTTGCCTGCTCAGGCTAAGCTAAGCCTTGTGTTGCTGATAATGACAGCTGTGAAAGGAGTGGGGGACTGAATGAAAACCAGTGGGGGTGGTGAGTAGCTGTAGATCCAGTCATTCTGCCCTGCCAGGCCTGTATTTACCATCCTTCTGTGTCCTGCAGCGTCTCACAGGGGTGCGCACCGCTCTGCCTCACTTCTACTCTGTTTACCAGTGTTAGGGCTTATTTTCCTCCACCAGAAAAGGCTGTCCCTGTTCAAAAGTGGCATTTTTATCTGTGCTATGAAATTGTTTCCAATATTTGTTTTAGGAAAATGACTTTGTTTCCAAGCAGGACTAAAGCATAAACATCCAGAATTCTGAAAAGTATGTTCTGCTATAATATACTTGAATTATACTTTATATACACTCTTGTATGTGATATAAATGTGTTAAACATTCCAGTTTTATTTGCATACATAAAATATTTTATACCTCATTGTTTGGGTTGATTATAAAAGTTACTACTATTTTATATTATATAATGATAAAATTATATTAGTCCTCAAAGTGTGTGTTGCAAGGAATGCTCAATGATATCAGCAGGACAGCAGCATTAGCCCTGGGATGAAATATATGTTTCGGCCCTAAATTTAGATTTTTAGACGGATACATTGACAATGATCTACTAGAAATGCTACAGATTTTAAAGGTAATGCCTGGGGGCTTACATGATTTTTTTTTTGGAAGTAAAATATTCAGATATTAATACATCAGGCTAGATTATTGAAATACATATGCAGCATGAGAAATATGATCGTAGTCAGGGACAGGATGATATAAGTTATATTGGAAAGGGGAAATCATATTGTCATAGGTAATAGATCTAATAGACTGTCAGTACAGTCTTTCTGGCTTTGTTTTTATTTTACCTGAATTAGCTGCTCAATTCCAACAAAATTAGAAAACCTTGTATTTACAGGCGAAAAGCAGCCAGGCAGCATAAAAATCAGTGCAAATTCTACATATTACATCCAGCTGCACTTTCATTAATGGATGCTTTGCCTATCCCCTTAACCAGTGACTATTTTTAGTTAGAGGTGAAGGTCAAGAATTTAGCATGTAGCTTCCAAAGGAGTCAAATCATGGCTTCCAGTAGTGCAGATTTTTGGTGGTTTTAACATAGGGCTGAGCAATTAACCGAAAATATATCGAAACCGACAAGAAAAAAGTGCTTTGTAGAGCTTGTTACATATCCAGAGAACAGAGAAATGTGTTTGTGTTCCAGAGGTGGCAAGAACAATAAACTTTTCATACTTCACGAGAGACTCATAAACTGCTGCTTTTGCCATTTAGCACAAAACCTGTGTGTGTGTCTGTGTGGGTGCGATGCAGTGGGAGGACTGAACGAGGAGCTCTGCACACATGTTTCTTGTGAATTATGAAAAGACCGGGCCAAAACGAATTTTGTTTTTGTTCTTGCCACCTCGGAACCACCAATAGTTCTAGTGGAGTATGTAACAAGTTTAAGTCACGTGACTGGCTCGCTTTTATCTGGTCTGCGTTCACTCAAAGTGAAGCCATGAGCGAAGCTGACGTTGAGCATATTTTACCACCAAAAAAAGTAATAATCGATCATTAATCGTTAATCAAGGAAAAAGCTTCAATTAATCGCGATATTGATTTTAAGTAATATCGCCCAGCCCTATTTTAACAGAATGTTTGTAGTTTAAATGTTTATCTTTATTTGAGACGTCAAATAAATGGGTGTAATAATTTTTATCATTAATTTAGTGCATTCCAGGGCCACCAGAAAGTTCACGATTGTGGCTGTCAAACCGAAATGGAACTATTTTTTAAATAGAGGAAATATGTGCTTCTTACTCTAGATTTTTTTTGACAACATAAGTCAAATGTGCCTGAATTTGAACGTGTATATATAGGCCAGAAGCAGTCCAGTGTAAATATTGAAGCGCTTGCCCTCAGTGACAAACTGCACTGGACAGGGCAAGCTCTGATGACATCACCGGGGATGATGCCATCCTGTGCATGAGTAATGGCAAAGCAATGCACCCAATTTTTTAGTGTTTCCTCGCCACAGTAATGACATCAGCTTTCACTTGTTTTCACTCTGTGATGGCCGGCTGAGGGTTGTTCCAGTGTGTGCGGATGTGCATCCCTCAGGGTGAGCCTTGCATGTGGATGGAGGCGGTGCGTGTTGAGAAGGGATGTGAGGCGCAGTCATTGGGCTTGAAATAAAGCAGAGTGAAGATTGTTTATGGACTGCCAAAAGTAATTAATCTCCCTTCTCAATGAAAATTAATCGGATTAAACCTTCTCGTGGCCCAGTGAATCTGCCTCCCGTGTAATGTGTGAACGCCCAATCTCCGGCTGCTCCTCCGTCCCGCTTTGTACCCATAATGCCTCTTCCTATACGCTGGATTCACTGGCTTCACCACTACAATGGGCAGCGGAGTGACTCTGGAGTGTAATCACATTCTCCTGCTTGTCTGAATGCTTGTCTTTCACGGTTGAGGAAGGAGATTTGGCCACTTGACCACTATCATATTCTGACCTTTGGTAGAAGCACTGAGAGAGATTTGTTGATCTGAGTGTCATCTGTGTGTCTCTGGCCGCAAGTGAAACACATGTTCATATGACGATTTGACCTTTTCTGCAGCATTCAGATTAGTATTCAGTGCCCTCTGCGCCTCTTCTTGTTTAAGTGGTTTGTGGGTTAACATCCTAAAGAGGCTGACTTCAGAATACTCAATGGGTACATAGTTTCTGCATGTTTTTCATGGCTCCAGTGTTTCGCTCTTGTACCCCTCAGAGGCTGTATTGTACAAAAGAACAGCTTACTGAGGATTTTATTCTTTTAAAGGAATAGTTCACCTGATTTTCATTTCACAGATGGAATGAGAGGAGTGAAATTTAAAAATCTATTAATACCCCATTTATAACTTGAGTATGTTTCATATCAGTGATTATTGTTTGCTCCCTTGAATGATATTTGAGTCAAGAAACACTCAAAATCAGAGCAGATCATGCTCAGGTTAGTTTTTATGAACAGTTTATTACCTGTGGTTTAGGGCTGCAACAAACGAGTATTTTGATACTCGGATACTCAGCAATTATTTTTGCCATTACTCGAGTACTCGGATCACGCGTAAATGTCATAGTTTGTCCATAGATACGGCTGCATCTAGCAGCAGGTGGATACCTGCTTTGGGCCGCTGCAGTGTCATTGCTTCAGCCCGCGACCGCCTCCATGCCCGGCGGCAAAACTCTGTGTGTGTGTGTCACCCGTGTTCCGAACCCGGGGCCTCTTGCACTCAAAACGCTGATCATCACGTTACGCCAGGAGAGAATCATCCCCGATGACGTCACTAACGAGTCATCGAGTACTAAATTAGTTGTCGATGCATTTTGCCCTTGAATATTACTCGAGTACTCGAGAAATCGCTGCAGGTTGTTGTACACATGGTGCTGCTGGCATGTTTCTCTTCAGTGCTGCACTGACAGCTTTATTTTTAATCTAAATTAGGATCTGCTAAACCTAGACTTTAGGATGTGTCTTGAAGGTAGGGTAGGAGATTTCATTCTGATGCACTTTTTGTTAAATTAGTGTAACTTCTCTTTACAATCCGATAGCAACCGATTAGTTCGGCAGTTTCGCTTTAAAACGAAGAATATGAATCATCTGTGGAAGCTATAAAACGCTAAAAACATCAGCCAATCCTGCGAGGCACCCCTGCGCGTTTAGTTGGCTGGTTGTCACTCTCTTCCTGCTCTGCGCACACCAGAGAGGTACGTGCATGATGGCCGAAGTCACAGACTGGTTGGGAGGCGTGGCTCCGAGAGAACGGGGCGTGTGTTTACTTTCGAAATCTGGCTGACTCTCACTGAGTTTTCAAAATCTCCTACCCTACCTTTAAGTTTTGTGGTTTTTTATTCAAGTCAAAGTCAGAGGTGCTCAGTAAGCCTCCTTCACTCATGCCTCCTGTGCAGAGTTTACATCTACAACGACATGTGTCCTTTCTGCACATACTGTCAGCCCTGTGACTGCCTTCATTTTGTTGACTGCCAAAACAAAGTGGGAATAAACTGTGTTCTCTTGTATGTGTTCTCCTCCTCAGGCACCTGCAGCAGCCACGCCACCAAACAACAGACAAAATGTCATATGGGTCCATTGATGGAGGCTCCTTTGGCACTCGTAACCCATTTGGAGGTCCTACGAGGCAGGGCTACCAGCCAGTAGGTAAGTCCCAATACTCAAGCATAACCTATTTTTTTTTTTTTCAAAAAAATATCTATCTTAATGTCACCTTAAATTGGTAAGTTAAAAAATACACATCAACAGTTTTTTTTACTGTAATCATATTATATTTATTCATATGACTCCTTAAAACCAGTATTTTTCTGAAAAGCTAGCAAGATTGGAAAGTAGCATCTGATTTTTCAAACTATAGACAGTACAAGGAAGTAACTACTTATAGCTTCACTACACCAAAAGCTGAGGGAGGGTTGTGGGTGTGTTCCTACATAATCCTCCTTTTTGTACAATGGGTAGAGTAAAAAAATTGGTATCAAATAGTGGCTTCCCCTCAGCACTCTGACTTGACTTTGTAATGTTTATCCAAGTCTCTAATCTTAGCTCTGCTTAATGTGCTTTAAAACTGTGTCTATATTAATCCATCTAAATGATTATCTTAGATATTTTAGGCCAAATAATGTATGAATAAAGATTTTAAAAAGCAGTAAAATATTCTGTGTAGAATTTTGTACCAGCGTCATATCAGTTACTCCCAATAGAACATTTACTAAAGTTATTAATAACAGGTACATGTCAACACCTCAGCTTCATGGAAGCCCGTAGTTGTCACCCTCTCTACTTTTAAAGCAGGTAATTAGTGTCAGGTGTTCCAGTCATCACAACACATTTTTATTCATAAAGAAATGAATAATTCAAGCAATCAACACCACATGTACAGGAGTAAAAATACTCACGTACAATGATTACATGTAAAAAGTTGCACAAATAAATAGTGTAAATTACTGTTATTGTGTGTGCGTGTGCGTGCGTAGGTCATAGGTTTTCATGAGGGTTAAGCAGTGCGAAAAAGCAGCTTCATTGGATTTGATCCCCTCAGTGCTTTCATTAGCCTTGTAATGGGGAAGGAGCAAGACAGAACCCCCGAGGCTAAACATGTTCCCAACCAAGCTGGAGGTGTGTGTGTGGTTGGAAGAGGAAGACAGACAGATGGAGACTGAGCTGAAGATGAATAGATGGTGGCGACAATTAGCCACCAGTGTTTCATGTTGGTGGGCAGGACAAATGTGTGTTTGTATTTTTTGAAATGTTTTTAACTCCTGAGGTCATCAGCCAAAATGATGCGAGTTGCCAGTTCACCTCTGCAGTACGAGTTGAGAGGTGAAGCCATGTTGTTGTTGTTGTTGTTCCACCCAAACTACCACCTCCTTCTTTCACATTGATCCCACTCCTCCCTTGTCTTTTTCATAGCTTGGGTGCTCCATTAGCTGCTGACTGTGACGCGACTTCCTTTTTCTTCAGCCATCAGTAACTAATTAAAAACAAACATATGGGAAAAATAGAGGAGAACTAGTTTTAGTTACTCTAAAGTCTAATCCAGTAACATGGACAAGGTAAGATTTATGATCTATACGTTGGCCAGATGTTGATGAACATATTATGGAATATTACACTGCTTGTAGAGTCACTTATTCAAAGGAAAATATCCCTGTCTCCTTGACATCATGATGACAAATGAAATTGGTGATTGTTGTGTCTTTTTATTGCAAGGAAATAATATGCGTATGCATAATAGTATAAATAATATGCATGCAGAACAAAATGATACCGGAGTCCTGCTTTAGTCAGGGGTTATTTGTTGAACAGTGAAAATTGAAAGCATATGGAAATGTCACAGTCTGATCTAACAGCTCTTACGACATATATTTTATTATCTGAATTTATAAACAGTGCAGACTTGCTGGAGCAAATAATAATTCATGTTTTTTCTTTGAAAACAGTGATCCTTCTGTGCTTTCATATCACATGGATTTTAGCATGGCATCACTTTGCAGTTTTGGTTTGTTTGGATTTTTTTTTGTTCTGCAGTGCGATATTAATTCAGCCAATTTGCACCAGTTTGTTTGGAAGTGGATGGAGGTCCCTAACAGGCCTTCATCCACTTCTAGGTGGGCTTAATTGGCAAAATTAATACAAGGGGGAAACCTATGGGACTGAGAGATGAAGGTGGGAAAAAAAACAAACCCAAGTCTACTTGAGAGTGGCTTCAAAAGTGAGCCAAACCCTCACAGACCTTTACACACTAATGCACATTCACAGTTTTAGATCTGGCAGTTCTTACGGCAGGCAACGGAGCATCTCTCTCCTTAAAAAAGTATTTACTACTTACTTCAACTATGTCGAATTTTTTAATTTTATTTAGTGTGTACTTGTATCTCGTGTTGCTTTTTGTTCCTAAACCGAGAGTGAGACGGAGATGAGCAGAATCACAAGTTAAGATGCACCTTAAGTTGCACCGGAGTGAAGAAATGTGAAGTTGACGTGCATGCGACCTAACACTAGCATGTCTCCCCTGCAGCTTTCGTCTTCTTCTGCAGTTTTAGCAGCACCTGTCCTGGTGTAGAGCCACTACATTGGCCATCGTCATTACGACACAGAAACACAACCACTGTAACACTTCAAGAACAGTTTGTATTGGTAACAACAGCTGTCTGATTTTTGTGAAAAGGCTGGAGGCGGCATAAAATGTGTCTGAAATGCAGGAAAAACCCTGAAGAGCCCTCATTGTTGTTTTGGTTCAAAGCAGCAGGTATGCCAGCAGAAACTAATGCTAAATTCAAACGGATGTTTCACTGCAGGGATGCACTTCACTATTGTTGCATGGTGTTTTGTGAATGCTATTTTGCAGATCATTTATTTCTTTCCTCCTACACAATTATTGTGATTTATGTGTTGATTTTCCATTGTTTCTCTCTGAGGTAATTGTAAAAGAACATGTATGTGTTGTGAGGTAATTACAAACTCTTGAAAAAGCAGATCAGGAAAAAAATGGCGAGGGGCCACTGTTAGGAATAAAGCCTTGGGTCATTTGTCAAATGTTCCCAATTTAGCCAGCTGGCACCAAAATGAATCCACATTCATGCTTTTCTAGTACAAATGTATGTTCATACGGTGAGTCGATGGCACAAGTCATTATGCTGCTGTTCAGCTGTGTGAAGGAGAATGGGAAGATGTGTCAGAGTAAAAAACAAACATCACACATGCTTTGTGTCTGTGGACTCTAGAATACTGTACTCAAACATGTGCCTTTCATTCAGCCTGGCAGCCAGCATCTCTTCTGTATTGTGGGCAGACAGATGGGAGCCTCAGTCGCTAGAGAAAGGGGGTCTTTGATCACAGTGAAGCCTGGCTACATTATGTGGGATATGAGTAGTGACGGCGGTGTTGTGGAAGGGGGCAGTAAGTGGGGGTTTGGGGGTGGGGTTGAGCAGGAGCCTGTCAGATTTGCAGTCTGTTGCTCGGGCTGATCTGAAGGGGAGCTCAGGAAATGATCAAAGCCCAGGTTAAGTCTCTAATAGAGCTGTCGTTTAGGCTAATCTCTCTGCTCCCTCTCCTGGTGAAAGCTCTCAACCCTCCACCCGGCGCTCTGAGAGGAGAGAGACCTGTCACTGCCAGCGTCTCATTCAGGATGACAGGATGATACTGTTCTAATATCAATACACATCGATGCACCGTATGCTGTTTTTAATAAATGCTGCATTAAAAAAAATGAAAGCTTGAAACGCCTGCTTATACTAGCTGTCACAGTTTTCACAGGATGATCATATCTACAATTTGTAGTTTTAAATGTAGTTTAAAGACTTTTTTTTCCACATCTTTATTTTTTTTTTTTTTTTGCATCTAGTCCACTCAAATCCCTTCCATTCAGATATGACAGATATGTTTGAAAACCTTGTAGGCATTTGAGACCAGTTAACGTTTTTATTTTTCTTATCCTTAATAGAGAATTAGTCTGAAGTTATCTAAGGCTAAACTAAAATAACTCAGAATATTCTGATTTGTAGGTCACTGCCACTAGATGTATACAGTGGCATAGCCAAAATTAGACACGATTAGCTCCTGAATCACTTTGGCTTTGCTGGCATAAAAGTTTGGTAAATGTAGTGCCACACCTCGTGAGTCAGCTAACAAGATTCATGCAATCACAGACTCACACACATCCATCTTGCCGGGCTACAAGCTGTGTCCACACAGCTGTTTGATGATGGTGGCCTATGAGGAGAAGCGCAACTGTTTACTTTTTCTTAGAAAGTTGGTCTACCAACATGCTACCTAGGGATGCACTGAGCTGTCTTAATGTCAGATATCCAGTTGGATTGATGCATCCCTAATGCTAACGCTGCCCTCCAATCCAATGCAGATTTCCAGTTGCTTTCAGGGCCAGCCTGGTAGCCTTCTAAAGGGACAGATATTGGCTACCCAACCTGCCTTCTAATGAAAGATGGCCTGTTGGGTTTTCCAAAGAACTGGGTGGACTGAAATAGTTATGTGGAGGAGTAAGCCCATTATCTACAAGGTCCAAAGTAAAGACTAAGTGCAATCAGGTAGGATGCTGTGGCTGCAACTTTGCAACGATTGATTACAGAAATAATTATTAAACATTAATAAATCATAAAGATCTAATGACAGCACACTGTAGGATCCCAGATTAACCAATCCTTTTCACATTTAATGACCAAAGTCGAGTCCCACCTTGTTCCCCGGTGCAGCAGGCAGTCTGGCGCTGAACCTGACTGGTTGATGTGTCCTCATGGTTAGCTGCCTTTTTAGGACCTCCCTGGAGACGCAGACCTGATGAATAAGCTCAAATGAAGACAGAGGCTGGACTCTGTGACAGGGTTGTGATGAGCGCTTGCTCCTCCAGCTCCATGTGCTGCTGATGGGCAGTAAGTGGCCAAAGTGGGCCGTGTGTTAGACAGACACGCACTGATTAACGCGCCACTGATCTCAAGTCCAGGTTTAGTTTCATTTTCAAATTTTTTGAATTAACCAAATTGTTGTCTGGTAATAAAACAAGTAAGTCTTGTTCACTTAAAATACTTTTAAACAAGGGTTTCATCTATCAAGCTGTGATGAGACATACAGTTGTTCTGATACTTACATTCTCTTGCACCAAGAAGCTGTGGTTACTCGATAAATGAGTTTAATAAATACCTTATAAAATACAAGTTTAAGGGGAACCCAGCACTTTTGAGTTTCTGGCATGTGCCTTTCTAAAATAAATCATATCCTCTAGTAGTAGTTCCTTCATGGTTTTATGAAACACTTCAAATGATCTGATAATATAAAAAACGATAAGAAAAAACACAAGACTTTAGAGCATTTTTGTTCATGACGCTCAGATAAACCCATTTTACCTCTCTCTTCTAAATGTTCTATGCTGTTTTTAAAGGCTACTATAATATAAATACATACTACATATATACAAACATTAATGAATATTTACATCAATGTAAAATTAATACAAAAAAAGAAGGAAGTGCCCTGTGCAGATGAAAGTTCAGTAGTTCACCAACGACTGTAGAATGACTCCTTAATGACAATTAGTTTAGAGCAGAAACAATGAACACGGAGTGTATGCAAATTTGGCAACATATTAAATGTGAGTGAAAGTCACGCTTCTGCCTGATTGAGCTACTGACGTCAAGGAATTTATTACAGAATATTTATTTGCAGAGGAGGTTTCCTCATTAAAACCTACATAATGGCTTCATTTGTCTTAAACACAGATGTAATTGTTGTGTATCAAACTCAAAGCCTTTTTTTCTGTTAACGTATACCCTTAATTTGCAGGAAAAGTTTTATGAACTTGGCAAAAGCTTGCTTTTTATTGAGCTTGAATCTTATAATTGATGCCTTTTAGCTCGAGCACTTTGGTGGCTTAATGTTTGTTGCCTTTGCAAACCTTTTTCCTCACACTGTCTACAAATTGTTCATCCCCCATTGAGCTAGAAAGTGAGGGGAAATTATAAAGAAGACTTGTTCAAAGAAACTGAAATCATTGGTCAAATTGCGGCGTCTGAACAGCATGGTGTTAGTCTAACCAGAACAAAGCTTTTCATTATTGTGATTTTAATGTTGCTGTGCATTTTTAGCACGTTCTGCCTGTCAGGGGTGTGATCGCATACTAGAACGCCTCCAGACGGCTGCATGGGGTGGAGGTGATGCTACACACTGCAGTTTTTTTTTAAGGGGGGATGTATGTACACCTCCTCAAGGTGAATCTTTAATGAGTTCCTGTGGTTCCCTCACCCTTGATACAGCCATCTTGCTTAAAATAACCCAGATGTCCATGCAGCCACTGCTGTCTTAGAACCAACAGTGGAAGAGCTGAATGCAAAAACAACGCTGTCACATTGTCTTGAAATAGTTTTATTGTTACTGAATATCACAACAAAAATATGTAGTTGGAGTAGTTGTCATGATTTTAGTTGAAGGGTTGGGAATGCAGGGTTTTGTTTTGGATTAGGTGCTGCATTCAAGTGGGTCTTTGTAGCCTCTGCGTTGCTAGAATTCCCATTATCCTTCTCTCTGTGTACATGGAGAGTTATGCAAATGGAAACCCACAGTAATAGTAACATAAATAAGCCTTTACATGTTGGCTTCATTTCTTCTCATCTAAGGCTGCTGCCATCACAGCATTCTAGTGTATATATATCTAAAGCCATTAAAAGCAAACCTTTCCTTCCTGGGAGCTGAGCAGATGTTTCTATAGTACCATTACATGTTGAGAAGCAGAAATCACATACTCACAAAAATCCCTCTGGCCTGGCTTTAAGCCGTGAGCTTTTGACAGAACTGCAAATGGTTTGGACTCATGGCTGTAGCCAAGCTTTAAGAAATCCTGACGTCCAAAAAGAGAACAAAATATTGATTATGCAACAACACCATTTGCCCTGTACAGTTCATGCAAATTGGCACAGACATATTCGACATCAGGCACATTTCAGTTTAAATTAGGGATGTCCCGATCAGGTTTTTTTGCCCTCGAGTCCAAGTCTGAGTCATTTGATTTTGAGTATCTGCCGATACCGAGTCCCAATCCGATACTTTCAGGACTTTCTATAAAGGCACTCATTGCAGCAAAACCTGTGCGTGCGTGCGTGGCCACACTAGGAGATTTCACACACGCAGCACATCAAGATCTCGAACCCAGGACCTGTCGCACCAAAAGCAACTGTCATACCCCTGCGCTACAGGACACAGAGCCACCCTGCACAGAAAGCTTTAACTTTGACAGCCCTAATAAATATATAACGGAGGTAACGTCCGATTCCGATCGAGTCTGAAATCACGTAATCGGGCCCGATCGCGTGATCGGATCGGGACATCCCTAGTTTAAATAATATAGAATACATCATTAACTCTTCTGAGCTTAACTGTAGTGAGGCCACACAATCATCAGAAAGTGAAAGATCTTGGTGTTGTGCAGTTTTAGTGATTACATCATGTTAAAAAGATACATAAGATGGACTTCATGTGGGATTTCATGATTTAAATCCAGTTTAATCTTGCCAGCCCTTTATGTGTAAACAAATCAAAAGTGTCTTGGATGAAAAACTGCCTGTTTAACATGGAAGTACTCGTATTAAATTTAAAAATAGAAGAGGTTATAATAAATCGATAGTATTTTATCATCTGTGCATCAGTTTGATTTACCGTGGCAGCTGCAGGGTTTGGCTCATATTTCAGACTCACTGTGGATGTTGGTCAGATCCTACAGAGAACAAAAATCAAACCTTGTCAGCTTCACCTGCAGTGCCAGCTGTTGGGAACAGGCCAGCTCCTCATTCTCTCAATCAGCCATTCAGAGCTAAATAGCAGATTTTTGGGGAAGAGTAAAAATCTGTCCTTCGTCAGTGAGGAGAGACAGTCGCTGACCTCGGGCGTAATGAGATGGGAGCTCTTGATTAAGTTCCTCTCTGATTTGAGAGTATAATTGAACATGTTGCAGATAGCACATTTGCGCTATCGACAAGCTACTCTGTGAGGGCATGATGGTAATTCATGCTCAGAACTCTCACTCATTACAGTAGAAAAAAAATCAGGGCACTTTGTATGGATTATTCAGCTCTTAAAAAAAAGACAGAAAAAGAAATCAACCACGGTGCCAAACTGATCATCATCTATAATCAGCTCACTGTAGTTTGTGATTAGCAGCTAATAATATGCAAAATAAGAAACTGTCCTACAGGTTTCTGCTTGTTGCCCGCTGGTTCTCTATGGAGAGTAAATACTGAAAGTTCCCATCAAAAGCACATCAAGGGAAGCAAACGCTGCTTCTGATGACTCCTGTGTGGATGCAGGACTTTGACGGAGACTGTACAGTAACACTTCTTCTCTGTTATCTGTTGGTAATTGTGTGTCTGTCTCTGGTAATTGTATCTCTTTCAGGCAGGTGGTCAGTATCTTTGGATGTTTTCTTTAGCACTGTTTCATGTCCACAAACAGTTGTGATGAAGAGAACAGAAGTTTGTATTGGTCAAGGATAAAATGAGTCATTTAGTAGTTAAGTACTGTAAGTTCTGTCAACATCCATGAGGAGGGGATCAAAAGTTACATGTATCTTTTAAACATCTGATTTATAGATGGCACACAGTTTGGTAGTTTTGTCTGTGCATCAGCTGCAGACCAGCCAGATACTGAATACTGAACTTTTCTCAAGTGACTGCAGGTCATAGGAGAGTCAATCATTGCGTCTTAGACCACATCCACACAGACACAAAGCTGGCATTGTTTCAGTAAATGTGTGCGTCCACACGTATCAAAACTTTTTTGTTATGAACAGAGACTTTATATTTTTTGTGGTTAAGTCTTCTGCCCTATTTTTGGTGCATTCAGATTCTGATACACCTCAACACTGCAGACATTGTGTTCCTTTTACATCAAGTATCCCCTAGGGACACATGAGGAGTGATATTCAACTTATCTGCCATTCTATCCATTTCCATCCCTTTAGGCTGATATTTTATTTTAAAGCCAATATCTGTAGATATCAATGTCTATCCAATAGAATCATGCATCCCCAAGCCATAGGGCAAGTAGGAAGTTGGCTATGATATTAGGAAGTCAGGTGGTATTGTGAGGTGACAAACGACATATGTAGGAGGTTAGGGCTGATGGATGAGTCTGCTGTCTTTCCCTGAAGCTTGTATCTACTTATTTTAAAGCTAAAGTTATACTGACATACACAGGGAGCAGTACACCATCTGCTGACAGGGGACAATTAACACATTCCATCGGCAGGTGTTGACCTGACAATTATCACAAGGAAAGCTGATATATTCAGCATCTCAATCCCACTGCCAAGCGACTATCAGAAAATATTTTAGCATGTTAACATTCCAGGTTATGCATAAAGTTTTTTTCTAAAACCATTTTGTCATGTAGTCCCTATTTCTTGTACCTCTCATATTTCAAAGTGCTTCAGTCGACATATAATATAGGGCAAAAATCAAAGTTAAGACTGTATCAGACACACTGCTCAAACCACAGAGAGACTAAATTTGTCAAGTGATTTTATGAAGCCAGTGCATATCAGCACAGCTTTGAAGTGGCACGCTGATACCAGCATGCTAAAGTTAATGTGGGAGAAAAGTTTTCAAGTGTGAAAAGATAAAAAGCTGCTGAAATGATCCAAAGCATTTACCAAACACTGATTAGGAAGCAACCCTCTATGCATCTCTCAACCTTCCAGGGAACACAGCATTGGGGGGTTTTGAAATGAGCGTAACATGCAGATTATGTGTTGTGGGTTAAACAAAGGAATCATGTGATAATACACAAACCTAAAACATGTAAAGAATGTACCAAATAACCTCGGAGGGATATTTATCAGGGATTTGCAGCCGTATATTGAAGCCCTAATTGTGTTTGTTCTTATTTAGCATCGGTGAAAGGGCGACAAAAAAAACAGCTGAAAATTGCACGTTTGACCTCATGCAATATGCATTGAAGATGTTCCTGTTTTAGTGCAAAATGTTTGGATAGGGAATGGAAATTCATATGAGTAGCTGCTGAACCTGATTTATTACTGCAGACTGACCACTGAAGCATAGAAACTGAGTCTGAAATTAAACATCTGGGAAAAGCACATGAGCTCAGGCGGAACATGCTAGAAATGGCCAATAGTAGTGTATTACGTGGGATCTGTTTATAGACATTACTATGATGCATGTATGATTGGATGATGAAGCTAGAATCCTCATCTTCCATGTTTACATATAATTACTCAGCAGTGCCATGGGAGAATCTGTAGCTTTGATCCACTCAAACTCAGAATCTTTATTAACAGCATAGGAACTGGATTAACAGTATCGAACAATGGCTTAAGACTGATATTAGACACCCCCCAAAAATATGTCACAAATGTTGCAAAATATTTGTAAATCTAAACCATTTGCTGAGATCAGGATCTAATCATTCTTATATTTTAAATATTTATGCCTAATAGCATAGCAATGTATAGCAGTAGCCTAACAAATATAAAGAGTAGAGTAGTTAACAAGTAATAACTTGCATAATATACCGAAAAAGATCTATTGATCGCACCATATTTGAGGTTTACATCGCCACTGCCACAGAAATGCAAACAGTTTTTTGTATCCTCAACAATCCACCCCACAAGTGTTCAGATGGTCTGTTAAGAGAATAGATGTCATAAACCTGCATGGACTAGGGAAAACAGTCTACAATCTGTGACAGAGGGCTTAAAAACTCGCAAAAATAATGAGACCTTACTGTGTCACTGGATTACCTTAGCACCTTATGTCTACTAGGGGTGGGCGATGGGATGAATGTATTAGCTGTTGGCAACTGGGTGAATATGTTGTTTTTTTAATGCCCTCTCTCTGTCTCTCTCTCTCTCCCTCTCCCTCTCTCACATTAAACATTTAACTAAATAATGACCACATAAAGCACAAGAATTAAATTAAATATGCACATTAGTTCTGCAGTAGTTTCTTTCAAAACACGGTGCAGCAGTCACTTTCATCTATTCATAAATCAAGTTGAATAACTAACACTTGCACACCTTGTATTATTTATCTATCCCCACTTTTTGATTGTGGAGTGGCTGCACACCAACACATCCTTCATCTGATTGGCGTCCTTATTATTCATTTGTACGCAAATCACAGCGATTACTAATAGATGGAATGTTTCCAATTAGAAAAAATGACCTGGTCTCTTACTGATCACTTATTTCTTATTGGCTGCTTTCTCTGCTTTTACCTTCCTAACACAGTTTGGAAACTTATGAAATCTGGTTGTCCTCGACAGCAGACTATAATTCATGGAGCACAAAGTTTATGTTAAGTGATATTGATTCCCCCAACCCCATGTGGGCGGGACCTAAATGCCAGCCACGTCTGCGAGCAGTTTCTATTTATACACTATTAACATTACACTAGAAAATTTCACAAGAAATTTTGAGTGGGCCAATGCGCGCTCGCCCACACTCTGCTGCCGGTTCGCCCCCTGTATTGACACGATGCCGCCACCGCCATCACTGGCACATGTCAACAACGCCACTGATGACATTTCATGCTTTTACAGTGTTTCTGATTGGTTTTACATAAGGTTTAATAGGCCCTAAGCTTCTCCATTCATTCTGAATGGAGGAATCCTAAAGATGTGGATGCAACTTTGGCTTCTATTTCATGGAGTTGGGCAAAACAGATGAAGATGAGGACTCAATATGATAAAGTTCAACTCCTTATGAGCAGTTAACAGTTGAAATGAATATTCTGTGTAGAGTCATGCCAGACTGATAAGCCTTCAAAGTTGACTGGGTTTTGTCAGGGGTCTGACCGATTTCCCATTATTTCCTATGAGGAGGGTTGTGTCAGCTTAACTGGCTTGCCTGTAAATATGGTAGGTGGTACAAACATGGCGCCTCAATATGTCAGAGGTCTAATGTTTACCTACATTTTACATTTTGAATGAAGGTTCTGTGTGACAGCATGCCCAAACGGCATGCCTTCAAACTTTGACAGTGATTTGATGCCTGTGGGGAGGGTTGATCGCAGTTTTTCGGGATTTTTTCGGATACCGTTTGTGCGATCGCCACCAAACCTCAGAGGGTAGTAGTCCCGACCGAGCCGGTCGATTTGATGTATAATTTGTAGGGGTGGCTAGCGCTAGTTAGCTGTGTAATGAATTTGGGGCTTTTATTTTGAAAATCAGTGTGTGTCTGTGTAAGTGTGTGTGTGTGCGGGGGTGGGTTGGGGACACTCCCCAATGCATGTTAAAACAGGTTTAAGTGTTTTATTTTGAAAATCTGAATGTCAGCCATATCCTGTTATTGTGCAGGGTGTTTTATTTTGAAAATCCCTGTTTGTGTGTCTGTGTGTTGGCAGGTGTGTATAGTGTGTGTCTGCATATTTCTGGGTGGCTTGTGTGTAGTTTGCCGGGCCTAGTAAGGTCTGTAATGATTTGGAGGCTTTTATTTTGAAAATCAGTGTGTGTGTGTGTGTGTGTGTGTGTGTGTGTGTCTGTGTGCATGTGTGAGTGTAGTTGTGTATGTTCCTGTATGGTTGTGTATGTGTGTGTGTGTCTGCCTGTGTATGGATCAATACAGTGTAATTACATTGGTTTGAATGAGCCCAATGCATTGTTAATGGGAGCGGCCATCTTTGGTGTCATCAGAGAAGCCTCCAAGTCAGTTGGAGCATCTGTGTAGGTTACCATGGAAACGGCTGCCTCAACCCCCCCAGCCCCCCTTCTGTTGCAGAGGTGTGTGTGTCTGCCTCTGTATGGATCAATACAGTCTAGTTACATTGGGTTGAATGAGCCCAATGCATTGTCAATGGGAGCGGCCATGTTAGGTGATGTCATCAGAGAAGCCTCCAAGTCAGTTAAAGCACCTGTGGAGGTTACCCTGGAAACGGCCCCCTCGGCCCTCCCACCCCCCTCCCTTCTGTTGCAGAGGGAGAGAGCACAGACAGCTCAGAAAATTTAGAAAACTCAGAAAACTCAGAGGCAGCTAGAAACAGCCTCCCAAACAAATGCTTCTCATTGGACAACGAAAAGTCACAGATGAAAAATTCTTTCACCGTGAGCGCCAGGCACTTGTCTACTAATGCCATTTTCAAATTCATGTGTTTTGATCGACGTATGTGATTTTTCTGGCAGGTTAGAAATGCCTTGCCCATCAGGATTTTCATCTGAAATCTTGGCCAAGTTTAACATGGGAGCGGATGGGAGGAGGGAGTGGCGCTCCCTTCGCTTGAGGGTCACCTGACCAAAAACCGTGGGTCACATGACAAAAAGGGGCGCACCAGCTTGTCCGGGACAAAAATCCCTACGATTTGATAGCATATTTATGTATGTGGAGCACCCAGTGTGGCCACAAATTGAAGTAGTTTACCTTTTTTTTCTGTTTTGGAAAAAACAGGGAAAGTTAGAGTGCGTGACATCATCCCACTCTAGCGGAGAGAGAGAAAAATGTTCCAAACCCACGTCAAAACGTAAACTGCCAAATCTCCTAAACTAAGCAAAATTCAAGCACACATGTATATAGAAAAGATGTAGGTCTACTTGTGCTGATTCCTCTAAACCGAAAATCATGTCTGTAGGTGACAGTATGCCGGCGCTATGTGGACTCAAAGAGACCCCGGTTTTGGGGTTTTTTGCCTTTTTTTCTCGCTCTCCCCATTCACCGTCTATGTCGTTCGCCCACTGGTTTTTCGCGAATAACGCGAAAACCGTACGTCGGAACGGAAAGAAAAGTCATAGCACAGGTGTCCCGATATGGCCGGACGTTCTGTGAAAGTTTCAGGTCGCTGGCGCAAAAGCTGTGGGACTAGTTACGCGCCGAAAAATTGTCCAGAAGAAGGAGAATAATAAAGAAGCGGAATAAGTATTTACAATAGTAATAGTGGAACAATGCCCTAGGGCAGAGCCTATTGTAAAGCCTGCGGCTTTACAATAGGCTCTGCCCTAGGGCATTGGCCCACTAATTAGCTAACAGCACCTTATTTTCAGATGTAATCAACAGATGCTAAAGCTAAGTTCATCCTGTGGAGCTGTATGCCATGGTTCTCAGATTCACTGTGCCTCATTTACATGTGTAGTCTAGGTAAATAACCAGGTAAATATAAGGATGCACTGAGCCTTAAGGAATATCCCCCACTGACTTAAGACAACTGTCTCCCTACAGTGTCAGTGTAAGTTGCAATGAACAGATTTGCTCCATCTGCTCTGATATTGTGGCATAGGATGGTGACGCCATCATGCTGGGGTGAAGTCGGAGTTTTTCATGTACCTAGGGAGGATGGGGATCATTGGACCATCTGCTTCTCTTTCCGCAAATGTTTGGGTGGCATTGAGGGGAGGCAAGAGCAGCTCGGGTTAAGAGTCTTCCATCCATTAAGCATTAAACTCCTTCAACAACATCAGACTCGAAGTATACAGACTTGTTTCTTCTTATAAGTTCCATTATACTGTATAGATGCACACGATCAGTCCAGCTAAACTAATATGTACTACGGATCAGATACTGATTTTAAACAACTCATACAACAATATTTACATTCAGCATTTTTTCCTTTACCGTCAGTTTGAGCTCACTACAGTATAAAGTCCTGACCTTTATGGAAACCGCTTTTGTTTGTTTTTTTATAAATTGAGACTTGTTGTTATGAAGGGACGGGGCTCACTCGCTACGGTGGCCATTGTGCAAATGTAGTTTGATTGCTTGTTTGATATAGCACAGTGGATTTGTGTTGCTGCTGCAGTGGATTTGGTGGTTTGTGAGTTCATGCACAGTTCAATATTGTGGTGGTGTGGTTGGTGTGACTGCTGTGGCTGAAAACTGCCGCTGTATCTGTACGCGTGGCAGCTTGCAGTCATTGTAATGTTATGGATGCAGCGCACCAGGAACACGCTGATTGTTTATTGTGCGGTCGTTATTGCCATGTGGCAAGAGCCATTTCCAGTCCTTGTGCGGTTGTCATGAAAAGATAATTACAGACCAAAACCTGATTATTCCAGAGTGTAAACATGTTTATATCTGCTGTAAAGTTACATATTTTACCATTGAGGTCTATGGGGATTGTCTCCCTTTGGAGCAAGCCCCACGAGGCCACCAAGAGAACTGACACTTCTGCATAGGCTTTATTTCGCACCCTTGACATTGTGGGGCCTCCCGCAGGGCGTCAGGACTGCTCCTCAGAAACCTAAGGGTGATATCAAGGACAGTTTATGCATAGTTACATACTGACAGACTTGGTTCTAGAAATACATTTTTCTATCAACCCGTACAGGCCAGAATTATGTGATCCTCCTCATCCCCATCCACAGCTACACACCTTAATCATTTAACCATCCACCTATGAGCCAGACCATCTCGGTAAATGAGCGATGGACAAAAGCGCATGCCGAAGATATGTGTATGTGCTCTATGCACTAACATTAAAAATGCACTAAAGGTCTTTCGGTTGAAAAATTACCCATTCTCAAATGTATCACAATCTTGTAACGCTGCTCGACTGACTGCATGCAATCATGTAATTACCTGGACGATTTGTCAGTACACCTCAGAGAGGGGAGTTAATGACTTGTGATGTACAGTGGAGGCCACACGGTCCTCGCTTCATGAATGCCTCAGTTTTTGTCTCTGACTTCACCTCTGCCTTCTCTCTCCGGTATTTGACACAGCTTCCCTTGCACACTTTTGAGCACAACCCTTCCTTTTATATACCCCCCAGTACTTTGACCGTGACAGGAGGAGGGGGAAAAAATATAAAAATATGTCAATTGCAGTCATCTCTGGTTGCAGTATTTGACAAAAGGCTGGGGTGAGATGGCTTATACATGTCGGGATGTTGATCTCGGCCTGCTGTAATGGCCCTGGGCCATTAACCCTCCTTGTCATTTGAAATGACATGTGCTTTTCAACGAGGAAAATGGGCCCTTCCCACATAATGCAACTTATACAGCAGACTCACCACTCCTACTGCCAGCCTGTGGCTTAGTGCCATGCTATTTTTCCTGTCTAGTCTATCATCATCGTGCAGTTAGATTCTACATTAGAGGCTCCCGCAGCCTTTGATGTTCATTCACTTTCCACTTCTATTCATTCTAATAACAATGCCCAGTATTTCAGTATAATTACTGTAAATGTCAATTTTCCCACTATCTCTTATCATTAATTAATGCAACTTTGAATGTGTCAGTAATTTAAAGGATTTGCATGTAGAACCAGCTTTGTCAGTTTGATGGGTTCAACATTTCAACATTTTTTTATCATTTGTCAGTAGGTTTATTGAAATAGTCTTCATCCTTGCTACGTTCTTCACATGCTACCCCTACTGTATATAGACAAAATAATAGACTTTCTCTGCTGATAGTTTTTAGTGCTGTGCTTGTGCTCTGCAGAGAGCAGAGTTGGCATCTAAGATATATTCAAGATGATCTCTAGACATTCTCATCTCAGCTCATCTTTCAGTCCCGTGAATGTTTTTCCTTAAATTGAAGAGTGATATAAGAAGCCTGACATATAAAACATTATACAGAAAATTCAGTGGTTTTTAAGCTTTACATTTTTAGACAATTACCCCAAAAAATTTCGCACGATTTGTTACATGAATGCTGGTTTCTTAAACTCTAATAAAGAGGCTTTGGTGACAGGAGTAGACACACTGTGCGATATCAGTGTTTTTTTAAGATGCTGTAGAAAACTGATTATAAATAGGATTTGAAACAAACATAGTAACAAATAATGTCTTTTTTCTATATATGGCCAAGTCACTTTTGCCCACGAACTTTACTAAGGGGTTTTAAGCCTGAAGTGAACCAGTGTTAATGACCTTTAGTGTCCTAGATGTGATGCTGATCGTGTGACAGGATGGGTAAGACTGGGTTGGTGGAAACACACTCCTGATCAAAATCTTAAGACCGAGGAAAAATTACTAATTAATTCAAAAACTGTACTTTTTTCTGTCGTAAGATTTTGATCAGGAGTGTAAAACACTTCTTGGCAGGCATAAAAATAGGAAAAAAAACATTATGCGTATGTTTAAGTCCTGGCACACGTTATCTCTGCATTCATTAATTATTGGTAGCTTTACATCCCTTTGCCCCAGGATAAACCTCACACTATGTACTATTTAATATGCAAAAGAAACGGATGGTTTCCACGCTGACCACAGTTCTCAGAAATACAAAGTCAAATCAGCACAAAAGCGCTGAAGCGGGAACAGCTTATCACTTAACATAAATAATGAAATATATAATTCAACTCTAATGCAGCACTGTGATTTATAGAAGCTTTGAACATTGACAGAGGCAGTGAGAGATTACGGAAGTCTAAGAGAACCAGATCCACAAAAAAAATATATATTTTATCATTATTGTAGTGATTCAAGGCAACAAGAACACAACCGACTGTTCAGATAGACGCTGATTCTAATGTTCATGTTGTCCTGCTTTCTCCTTCATGGCTGTTGTTCCTGCTGTTACTGTGTAGTCAGCTCTCTGTTGACTGTGCTGTCACGCTCCGCTGGGCTGTGACGTGTCCACTCATATTGTTTTTTTCTCCACAGCCACACAGGTCAGCCCCTCAGAACTGCAAGATGTGTTTCAGGAGACCTCCTCCAATATCTTCCAGATCAACGCCAACGGTAAAATGACCATTCATCACTGAGACTGACGTGCGTGCGTGTGTGCGTGTGTGCATGCAAGATGCTTGTGCTCATCTGTGTATGACCAAAGACATTATGGTTGTCCTGGCTGTTTTATTATTGTAAGTCTGGGATCTGGGTTATATATATATATATATATAATAATATATAATATAATATATATATATATATATATATATATATATATATATATATATATATATATATATAACCCTTTGAACCCAGAACCCAGATATATATATTTACTGTTGTTAAAATTAGAAGTACTAGGTTTCAATTAAAATCTAAATCTACTGGGCTGCCTTCAGATGAAATCTTCCTTCTTTGTCCTTTAGATCAGGATTTAAGTTGAGTTTTAAATGTAAAGTTACTTAAGTTTAAGATAATTCCATTATTTTTGAAGAGAATTGGCACTTTTTTGGGTTTTTTGTTTACAAAAGACTTAAGTTTATGTCTGAGGATGAAGTTAAGTTTAGTAGTAGTGTTTAAAAATATTATAGAATTGTGATCAGTTTAATTGTGAGTTTAGGTGGACTGTAAGATTTAATCTTCTCTACGTATTATGACCTGGATGACTGAGAATCTTCAACAGGTGGACTGTAGGTTATTTTACTATTTGGAGATATTAAATGTTTACATTTTCTTCAATTTGGAATTTAAAGTAGAATAAAACAAAAATAAATTTTTACTTTTTAGTTTTAGTTTAGTTTTTTTACACGTGCAGTTTATGCCTCACATATAAACATAAAAGTCTAAGCTTAGTTTAGATAAAAATCCCAAACTCTGCATTAGGTTGATAATATAACATATTTAGGTTCAAATTAGGATGACATTCATTGTACGCTCTTGGATTAGGACATAATTATGACATTTATTTCATTCGTTTGTTCTTTTAGTTGTCACACTAGAGAAGAATCTTCAGTCACTGGGGACATCAAGGGACACAGCAGAGCTACGACAGAGTCTGTGAGTGACACACACACACGCGCACAACCTACCGTACTTACATTTATCTCTGCTTTCCAACAAACAGTTTATTTTCTCTTTGTTTCATCACCCTCTTACCTATTGACTGTTCTTTTTGCGTTGAGCTGCCAGCAATTACCAGATTCAACATTGATGACTAAGTGCCCAATCTAGGATGATTGCGTCTGTTTAAAATGCATTACATCCCACTGAGTTTGCTGGCATGTCATCAATTCTATTGAACATTTTTTTTTTCTTATGAACGCCTTGGAAACTTACTGACAATGCTTGGCTGCCTTTATTTTTAACTTCCCATTTTCCTCCTGCAGTATTGACACTAGTTGCAAACAACATGCCTCAGACTGATGCAGATCGCATCCAATACGATGCTTTGTGTTGCTCTGTGTTTTGAAAGATTGCTCCGGAGGCTTTGTGGTTTGTCAAGAATGTAATAGTGACGTTCAGAGGTCATTAAACAGAGGCTTTTTTGTTTTCTGGTTGCTCTCCTGTCTTCTGTGATAAACTTGAGCTGGATTCTTCTGGCACATTCAAGATAATAGTGATAATGATCATGGCCTTTGGTTTGATTTGTCACATTAGGTGTGTCTAAGACCCCGTTCACACTGGGGAAATCAATCCGGCTAGAGTGGGATTGGGGCTGTATCCGACTATATCCAGATAGTTTTTCTGCAAATCCACATATATCCGGACTGTGGCTCAGGTGTGAATGCAAATCTGCCTAGCGGCGTAATACTTCCGGTTCACAGGGACAGTGTCCGGGTCGCATACAAAATCTGTATGTAAACAACCGTCAAACTACAACAGCTTTGCCCCGAGTTTATTTTCAACTGAACCAAAAAAAACGAAAGAACAAGCGACACGGGACAAAAAAAAAGAAAAAAAAGAAAAAGCATTACGCACACATGGTCCTACTGCAGCCTGAGCAGACTCTGTATATTATGAGGCGCCACCTAGTGGTTTGGAGGACAACAAACAAGCCGGGTTAAAGGCTGTTCCATACTCCGCGAGACAAAGAGCGGAGAACGCGCTCCACGGGTGGTAAGAGATACAAAAAAAAGGTCTTTTCCGCACTGAGGTACCATACTCCGCGAGACGCGTGTGTGCAGAACTCCTCATACGGCCCGCCCACTAAACTATAAGGAAAGACTTTACTGAGTTTTCTAACACACCACAAGGACTTGTGCCATGGCAAGAGGGCATTATACAGAGAGGGTGCCTGCAACAGCGTGAGATGTCCGGCGATGAGTTGTGAAAATGCGACATTAAAAGTAACAATAGCAAAGATTCAGTGTTTGTGCCTTTATGACCACATTTGCACATCTACTGTGTTCCAATGTGCCTGCAATACTTCAAACTGTCCGGTGATGAGTTGTGAAGATGCAACATTAAAAGTAACAATAGCAAAGATATACAGACATTGTTAACGAGCCTATTATGCCCGGGTATGTAGGAGTATATAGAATGGTAACAGTCACCATCTGGTATGTGTGAATGGCTGTCTGGAGTTATTGGTGACAAATCACCCTGACTTGCCTTTCTTTCTTTCTTTTATTGCTCATCATGCCAAACCGGTATGGTCTTATCTAAATCTGTTGAATCAGTGCTGTTTATACACCTACCTATATACCTGGAGAGGCTCTTGCGCTTCTCCACTTTCATCACGCCCACAATAAATTCCGACCAATCACAGCATGGTTGCCGCACAGCCTTGAAAGACAAAGTTCGGCGCGGACCCTGTGCACAGGAGTGCGGATCAGCGGGCAGTCAGAGACAAAAAATGACGTCATTTTGTGGGCGTAACGTCTGCACGGGGGAAAAATGTCTTTGTCTTGCGGAGTATGGATCCAGCTTTAGCTGAATTGAGCGCGGACGCCTGTGTGTGATAGCCAGATTTGAAAATAGGTCTGAACGTATTCAGCTTAAAGGCTATCTGGATTCAATCCCACTCTACCTGGATTGACTTTCTGCAGTGTGAACGGGGACTGATTGCTCCAGCTTTTTCAAGGTCCCATGACTCTTTTTAGCTATGTTCCATTGATAACTAAAATCCTGAGCTCTCATCCCTTTTGACACCTGGTGGTCTATGGCTGTTCTCCTCTTCCTACTCTGCTGTGTATAAATACTGTAACGTGAGAAACACAGAGAGTGTGTGATAGAAATCTGGTATTTTGTGTGAAAAAAGGTTTGAAGCAAATTTGACTATGGCAGCCTACCACAGTCTATATACAGTAATATATGGGGCTGCTTCCCATCACCACGGCCCCATGTCCTCTGCTGCGTCACAGCCAGAACACCAGTGAATGGCTAACGTGCTAACAAAGACAATGACACTCAGAGGGTGCTGGCTAATAATCCACTTAGACTATTTGCTGTGTGCATTTCCAGATTACAGGGGCAGATCAAATTCTATTAACCGTGAGATTTGAAGGAGTTATTCTGCCCAAAGACAAACATTCAGATAGAGGGTTACTATTCTAACCGGGTGCACAAATAGGATCAAGTTTTATTTCCGAATAGTCTTCATTTGCAGGAATATGTTTATTGGACACTTTATGGCTTTTTTTTCAGGATAAGCAGCTGAGATCAGAAAGTCCTCCACTTGTTCCTGCAGCCGTTTCAGGCTGTTAGTTTTTATGTTTGAATTTTTCAATTTCATTCAGTTTTATTTGTATAGCATCTGTTCCTATTAAAATGGTCTCTAGGCACTTTACAGAAACCCAGAGTCCGACTCGTGACACAAAAGGAAAGTGCAAAGCTCCACTACAGGACCAAGAAGCTTAGACATATTCACTGCAGGGATAAAAATATAAGCCAGCCTCCATATGTTTTTCCTGTAATCCATGTTTATGGATTTATGGTGACCGTTCTTCCACAGCAAACTGGAAATATTAATTTTGTTAGAACTTTATTATGCTGAAAAAAAACACACATTTATCTTTTGTGTGTTTATATATACAGTAGTTTTACCTATGTCTACATATAATTAAAATGGAGGACATTGCTTGCAGCCTCTAAATGACCAAACAGGTGGGGATAACTTACGTTACACCATAATAAGGGAGAACAACCACACCACACATTTTTGGTATATTTATGAGTACTTGTGACTTATAAGGGTTTTCACCAACTCCTTGAACACATCTTGAGCTGATTGTTGTGTTCCTCAAAGTGTTGATGGCCACTGCTATCAGGGAATACCATTTTCATGAAAGGGTGGACGTGGTCTAGAACAATAGTCCTTCGTTTGAACGTAGCACTCAATGAATGACAGGACCCAAGGCTTTCCAGCAGAACATTACCCCAAAAACCCCACTGCCTCCACTGACGTACGTTCCTTCAGCCATCTGTGGGATTCAAAGAAAACAATATCAGTTCAATCAGGAGAGACTCAAGTGAGTAAACGAGAAAAAAATGATTATAATACAAGGATTTAGAATCTGCTTTGGCGCTCTAGACCCCGTCGCGATGACCACATCCAAAAGGGGGAAAGAGCAGGAGGAGAGGCTGCTAGACCAAAGTCCCCCCGGGTCTAGACCTGGTGGTGGTGGAGAAGCTGGAGAGAAGGAGAGAGGAGGCCTTGAGCTGGCATGAATCTGGTGGTGCTTGGGGTAGAGAAGGGTTGCCGGAGTCGATCAGAAGACTGGCTGGAGAAGAGACTAAAGACTTTTAAATATTCCTGCTAAGCTGTGATTGGGCGGGAGAGGGACGGATCCACAGCTGATTGGTGAGGGAGGTGCTCTCTATTAATCTGACTAAGTGGGAGGTAGAGAGAGGGAGAGCAGTGGAGTGAGGGATAGAAGGAGAGAGAGAGGATGGTGAAGAAGGAGAGATTAGGGAAGCAGATAGGGATAAATGATGAATGACATGAAACAGAGTCTTCCTGATTAAACTAAGCTAAGAGCTACATTTGTTACTTTTGCCATAAATATGACTAAATACAGAATTCAGGAAACATCTGTTTTTAAAGATCAGGTAATTAATGTGTATGTATTTTGGCCAAACATAAATCAAATAATATACAGTACATTGGAACAATCCTCAGCCATCATTGTTTATATCAGTAATTCAACTAATTATCTTTTAAGTGGAACCTGTAAAAGTATTCATGATACAGATGTGAAGTCTACGGGTGTAAGATAGTAAATGTAACTTTCTTCTGTTGGCCCAAGATTACGTTTAGAAAAGTTTGTATTAATCCTTAAAATCTGGACTGTTTTCTTCCGTGTTCTTAATTCCTCTTCTTAATCCTCCATGTGTGGCCCATCAGCTATTATTTATTCACTGTGTGTTTTCTTTTGATGCGAAACACAATGTTTTGTCATCAGGCAGATGAACGTGTCAGTAAACAAACTCCAAATTTGATTACTTTGTGACTGCCTTGTGTTGTGTCGCTGCCAGAAATTCAGCTAATTTCACTTCCCCATTAAAAAAACAGGAACTGATGAGCTGTGAGGTTTATTATTTATAAAACCAAACATGCTAAACAAAGCGGCTCATTTCTGCAAAATGTACCATGGAGTGAAACTTATCAGCGGAACAGTCTCACATGATATGTGATCACATTATGTAAATGGGTATCAAATAAAAGTTATTATAATGTCTGACAGCAGATGGACACAGCACAATAATGGCTGTAGCTGCCATTTTAACTTAATAACGTGATAACTCTGTAAACACAGTACAGCTGAAATGAACAACCAGCACAGATGCAGGTAGAGATGCAACAGGCTCGGATGAAGACCACGCGGATCCACCTCGTCCTCCCCCTCAATTACGCAACACCGCTCTCCCTCTCTAGCCCACGTTAACGCTCAGTTCTCACACTGTACAGCCATGTGTAAGGAACAGTAGGTGTGTGTTGTGTATTTGAGAGGCACCTTTAAATGTCAGCTGTGTTTTTTTTTAAACTGCAGCTCTGTGTGTCTGTTTGGATTTCCAGTGTTGGTGATCTGGGAATTGAACCTTCCCTGATGTTTCTCCCTGAAAATCTGTTTAAATAGGCATGTGAAGTAAATCTCTGGGAAAGTAAAATGTCAAGAGTGTTTTGGAACAGCATGTGAGTGTAGTCAGCACGTCAGGCACATTTTCTAAAGCAGGAATGCTGTCAAAGGAACCTGACAGAGTTTTCTTGTAAACAAGCGTAATTATGTTCACAGTGTTCCTCAGCAGAATGCAGAGTGTATTCTCCTCAATGTTTAAGAAAGATGTTGCATTTACTTATTCCAAACAGTTTCTTTTAATCTGTGTGTGTGTGTGTGTGTGTGTTGAGTCTTGACCTCTAAAAACAGAACAGTATGGCAAAGAGAGTCTTGAAGGCCTGTATATTTATGTTTAGGAGAGTACAGCAGCACCTAGTCTTCAGTGAAACATAGATTTGTCCTTGTCATTGAGTTAAATAGTGAGAATATAAACCTACCCCCATGTTCTAAAGTCAGTACCCTCTCTTTTAATTTTGTGTTTTGTGTAAAAACATATTGTTAAGAGGCTTTCTCTTAGTGACCCTTCTAAACAAACCGTTCTTGTTCAGTCTTGTTCTAATGGTGCTGTCAGGAACGTTATCATTTAACATGCTCAGTGAGGCCTGTGGGCTCCGACATGCAGTTTGTTTTTGAGGCCATTGTTAAGACAAAAGTGACTCAGTCCCCCTAGAAGCCTGTATTATAATCTACACCTCAATCACACAAATGATGAAACCAAACAAAGTAGTTTTCATGTCTAAACCACTGTGATGAACATAATCACTTTTAGATTTTGATAAGTTATAGGCTGTACTGACAGGCTGCACAGCTGTCCCACACAGGAAAGAGCCTGACAGCAGATGGAGGACATTGCTTGCAGCCTCTAAATGACCAAACAGGTGGGGATAACTTACGTTACACCATAATAAGGGAGAACAACCACACCACACATTTTTGGTATATTTATGAGTACTTGTGACTTATAAGGGTTTTCACCAACTCCTTGAACACATCTTGAGCTGATTGTTGTGTTCCTCAAAGTGTTGATGGCCACTGCTATCAGGGAATACCATTTTCATGAAAGGGTGGACGTGGTCTAGAACAATAGTCCTTCGTTTGAACGTAGCACTCAATGAATGACAGGACCCAAGGCTTTCCAGCAGAACATTACCCCAAAAACCCCACTGCCTCCACTGACGTACGTTCCTTCAGCCATCTGTGGGATTCAAAGAAAATCATCAGGCCAGGCTGCCAGCAGAGGACAAGGGAGGTCAGCATGGACACCCTGAGTGGTCTGCAGCTACCCAACGATCCGTGCTGCTCTGTGTGTTCTGACACCTTTCTATCAGAACCAGCAAGAACCTTTTCAGCAGTTTGAGCTTTAGTAGCCAATCTGTTGGTTTGTGTACTACTAAAAGCCATGTTTGACAGACTGAGATGAGGTACAATTGAGGTAGTTTGCCAGTTGGAAATCCTGTTGAGCATGTACGACCTAAGATTAGTCCAACTTTTGCGCATTCTATATGCTGCTGCCACATGCTGAGTACTTCACATGTACAGTTGAACAGATGGCACCTGCTTTTTTTCTGAGAGTGAGAAATTGCACCACTCTTTGTTTATGTAAAAATTTACACCCCCTATGCAAAGTGTCCAAGAAAGTTGGACTCCCTTAAGTCAATCAGGGATCTACCAAGACTCTGTTCACTGAGCAGTAAGTGATTCAGTTTGCAGTTATTTTTTAAATGTAGCAGTGGGAATCCTTTAAAACATGCAGCCATCCTCTAAAAATACACCCTGAGCTTTGCTTCGGTGCTGATGATCTCTGATAGATCTACTGTGAGTTGGTGGAAGTCCCGCCCACCACTGACATGCTGTTACCAAACAATCAGAGCTCGCCCACTTCCGTGAACCCCCAAAAGGACCTCTGCAGTTCTGCTGCACAGTGATACATCTGCTAGTCACAATCTTCCCCCACAACAAGCTGGGAAAGCCAGGCGGTCAGAAACAGCATGCAAAAAATTGGAACCGTTCACACTGTGAATTTCAATCAGTCACCTCTGTTGTGGGTTGTGTTTCTCCTACCTCCTGCTTGGTGTTTGGTATTCCTTTGAGGTCTTGCTGGTTCTGGTGAAGGAGAACTGAGAAGTATAGAGGAGCAGCTGACTGCAGGGGGAGGTGTGAGTGATGGAGGAGGAGGTGGTGGTGGATTTGGGGAGGTACACGGTGGAGGTTGGAGGGAGGGTGGTGCTGTTCTCTGACTGCGGTCATACTTTCAGGGCTATACAGGATGGAGCAGCGCTTACACTGGGCTCCGATAAAGATTAAACCACCAAGCTGGAGTTGCTTCTTACAAGCAGCTCACCTCTCAGTGGCTCAGGTGGGAATGCAGAGCATTTGTAAAAGTCAGCACTGACCAGTCCAAAAAAAACATCCCCACAGGACTGGATGGCACCTCGCCTACCCGCTTGTAAAAGCAACATCAGTTATTTCACAACCACAAGTAAATGCTGTTACTGGTGATTACAGGAAGCAGTAATAGTATCATTAAGTCTACAGGTCAGTTCATCCAGTGCTTGCAGGACTCTGTCTTAGGTTTGTTTTTTTATTATGCTAGGTTTTCTGAATTGATTTAATGTTATGAGAATGTACACCCCTGTTTGTTGTGTTACCTACTCCACTGCACATCATTTTGGATGTCAGTTATTGATACTTGTCTGCTTGTTGATCTGCCTACATCACATCTTGATTGTCATATACACAAGTCCTTAAAATTTCCTCCCTATACTACTGTTGAAACGACAAAACAACAAAAATCCCCAGATATCTCCAGATGCAGCCTGATTATAGAGAGCGATTCTCATTTAGCACAGATTTCGAGCTGTTTTGGACTCCTTAAGTGTCCAATCACTGTGTGAATGTGGATTATTTGACAAATAATGGCGGTGTTTTGGAAAACAAAGGTCTCCATATGTTTCACACTGCACATTCATAATGAATATATTTATCATTCCTGCAGATCCCTAATACACTGCTGTGTCATTTAACTGGGTAACATGATGGAGCATTAGCTGGCTGTGATTTAAAAAATAATTCTTCTCCTGTCTGTTGCTGCTTTCCAGCTAAATGATGACACATCAGGCTGAGGTTTAGCACTTGTTAATCTTTCTTGTGTGTGTGTGTGTGTGTGTGCTCACACACAGCTTTGACTGCTGTGTATATTTTCACAATGCACATTGTGGTCGATATACACAAGCAAATTAGTACAACACACCCCAATACATATACACTGTGACCAAAAGTAACTGGACACCATGTGCAACTTTAGCATCCTGCTGTTTGGTTTTTAGCTGCAAACTTTGAAAACTGTGTGTCCACATACTTTTGTGCATTTAGTGTATATTCATATTTATCATAGAACTGACCTCGGCGGGCTTAGTGTCTCCTTATAGCGTCCATTTAAGAGCATTCTGCCTTCTTCAGTCTTAAATCCTGATTAGATAATAAGTGTAAAACTTCTTCACATAGAAGACACTATTTCAGAGGAAGACATTGGCAGCGGTCCAGTTTAATTATTTCCTCACAGTATAAAACTTTTATTTTCTAGCACTGCTCCTTCTACTTCCCTGACTTGGTTTAACCCTGCGCTGCACAGATACTACGGCTGATGCTTTTCAGGTATTTTTATCCCACTGTGACACAGAACTATAGTGACATGCTCCTTCTAGCCCCAATCCACTATGACCTGTCTGCCCACACCCCCTTTGCCAGCAGCTTCATGTAGATCAATATTTGAGTAGCAGCAGCAGCAGCAGCAGCAGCAGCAGAGGTGTGTTTGTGCTGCTGCCTATCTCTGTGGAGCAGCCCGTTACAGTGTCAAGTCTGGAGCATGAGGGGGTGGAGAGGAGGCTAGATGACCTGACAGCACTGATATTTAATAACTGTCTTAACCCGGCCTTCCAGTGGATGTGCTACAGAGTTATGAATATGGATCACCTTTGACCTCTCACCCCGCTGGAGCTTCCACAGGAAAAACATGAAAGAACAGAGAGGATTTGGCCGCTACACCGTTCACCTCTATCAGACTCCTGTTAATACTCAAGTCACTCAAATGTAATCTCCACCATACATACCTGAGAGCAGGCCAGCTCAGAGAGTCCTGCCAGGGTTAGCCATTTTTTTTTTAGATAAAGTCTTGTAATTTACTTTTTTGGTAAGACAGCTTCCCCTACACCTTGATGGGAAATCCTGTTAGAGTTGTCATCTCGCTGCCTTACAGCTGGATTCGTGTAAGATTCTTGAGATCATGGAATCAGTGACAGTCCATCTCCCCAGCCTTCAGGGTGTGTGGAGTGTCTACGAGGAAGCCAGCCTGTCATTGTCACATTTGATGGTCTTAGAATCCTTTTGGCTCCTGTAACCCTGACTAAGCAGTTTGGAGAATGAATTAATGGAAGGATGGTGTCCAACTATTAAGTAATACAACATATAAAAGTTGTATTTATTTACACAATATGGCTGTTAATGAGGAGTATTAGACGGCAGATGGCATGTCCATTCATGCACTAAAAAAAAATACATCAATCTCAGAGAAACAAGAGCCCCAGACTCTTAGGTGATGGTCTGCTACAGGGTCAGTGCCACCGGCCATCCCTCCAGTGTACTCAAGCAGACTCTTGCAGCTAAATTCATCCTATGTTCAGAGGACACTGGGCCGTATGTCCGTATGCTCCGTTCTGGCCATTCAGCAGAACCATGTGTTGTGTCAAAGGGTAGTCAATTGTGTGTCATGAATGGGAGTTCTGTTGGTGGGGTGCATGGAGGGAGCGGAGCCGGTGTTTTGTCTACACATTTTCTAATGATACAAAAGTTTGCTTTGGGTGTATTTACACCCTCTACTGGCCAGCCAGTAATAGAAGTCTTTTTGCAGTGTATTTAAATCTGAATTCTTTATTTAAATATCATTTAATGACAGTACACTTATATACACTTTCTATCCTTAAAACAACTAAATTTTATTTTAGCATAAATATCAGCTCTTGGCAACTTTTGTAAAATTTGTCGATTTAACATTGTCATGTCAAAATTCATTTCATGTCTTCTCATAATGTGGTAACTGTTCTCTCTCTCTTTCTGTATGTCTTCCAAATTTTGTTCCCCAGACACTCCACTCAGCAACAAACCAACAAAGTCATCACCAGCACAAGCCAACTCATCAAACAGCTCTCCGATATCATCAGTGGCTCTTCACGGGTAGTTAATGGTCCCTTCCTCCCTCCCTCATTGACTGTCATTTTAGAAGAATAAACAGCAGATTAAACAACATTTCAGCTAATTACAGCTCATCTTGTTTTGTTGCACAGCAAGACCGCTTGCGCCTGACCAGACTAAAGACTGAACTTTCGGAGTCTGTGCAGCGCTATGGCGACCTGCAGAAGGTATTAGCATGAAACCCACTGATAGCTTACAAATAAATGATGAATTCACAGAAAATTGTCTTTGGGGGGAAAAAAAGGTGTTCCTGACTCCGTCTATTCTTTTGCTCCTCTCTCAGAAAATTGCAGAGCGTTCAAGGGCCCTGCTCCCTGCAGCACAGAAAGACAAGAAGAAGGTGAGCTGAAAATCCTCCCTTTGTTTCACCGTCATTCATCAGAGAGGAGGATGATGAGATGACATTTCTTCGCTCAATTGAGCCTCTTTGAAGCTCCATCTTCATCTCTTTCACTCCGCTATATTACAGTGGACTCCACTCATCACCTCCGACTCTTATAGGCGCTGTGAAAATGTCTTTTATCTGATTCTAATTTGGTTATTGGCAGGAGATTATTTTCACAGTGGAGCCCAGCGACGGCTCACTAATCGTGTTTAACAAATGAAAGTCGGCCCTCATAATGGACTGGATATGAATGTTGATAACCAGGTCAAGATAATAATAAAACTTATTGATCATTGTTTGTATGTGAAGCAGAGGTAATAAGATACAGCATATCAATGAAGTTTAATTATTTACGGTAGACAAACAGGATGGATGGAGTTACTATTAGTTTTGCATGTCTACCTGTTAGAGCTACATTATACTGCACAAATTATGAATATTAAGATGGAACAGCATTAGCCTGAAGGGTTGTCCCTTCTATGCAAGGGAATATTGTTACTACCACTTCTTCTAAGTAATTTCCAAAGGAAACATACAACGTGGGATTGGGTCAAATCCTCAATATGTGCAGATAGGTAAACTTCAACATCTCTGCTGGACTATGTAGATCATGAACAACTGTAAACCAGTGACTCTAGAGTTTAATATTACTTGGACACACTCAAGTTTAACCCTTTCACTGCTATAATTATAAGAGTTTTTTAATGATTCTGTCAGACAATGTTCTTTGTATTAATTTACTTTACTGTTTACTTGACATATGAAATATACCTTTCAAAAGCTGGCACATATTTGCTGTTATGTTATAAATGCTCAGAACAGTGTGTAATAAGGAAAGTTTGTGTTTCTCTTTATAAATAACTATAAATGTGCACAAGACAACAAGAGATCACAAAAATTAAACTCAAACTATTTTACATCAACTCTCCTATGCTCCACAAAACCCCCGCCCCTGGCACACACGCAATGTGGTCATTACCGTAATGAATGTAATAGCAATTGATTTTCAATAGTAGTTCAATAGTTCAAGTCATGTTTTAGGAGGGTTAGTAGTTTAGTAGTTCAATAGTTCAAGTCATGTTTTAGGAGGGTTAACTTAAATTTAGGAGGGTTAACTTAAATTCATGATTCACAATACATATTACACACAAATAAAAAAAAATACAAATACAATATATGGTAACTGTACTGAGATCTCTAATAAACCAACAGGTGTCAGGAGACATGAAAAGCAGAAGCCTGTTGATATATAGCCTAGAATTTTGGTGTTAATATTTTGTTACTAAAATATTGCAAAATCAGTAGGCGCCTGTCAGTCTTGGGAAACCATAGAATGCACTTGAGTGAGGGTCAATAGTGATCATCCGTGCAGCACCTGTATGAGTAATAAGCTGGTGGTGAACTCTAAGACAGGCGTGATTCTGTGCCTTCCTTCCTTTGCCTCATACTGCCGGTCAAAGCTCTCCTCAAAGTAGGATAGTTCATTTTTCACCAATTTTAAGAGCCTGATATTTTGTTTGCAGATGTCTTTGCTAAGTTATATATTATTAATATATCTAGTATACTGACAAAGTAAGTCATATATCTGTGGCGGTTTTACTGGACAGACATGGACGTATGCTAAAACGTAGGCTTGTTAGTTTAAACATACCAACTGTAGTGCAGTTATTCTTTTTCAACTTATTCTGTTGTTGTTTGCTTTTCTCTTCAGCATCGCTGTAAACTGGTTATTTGTCACGTCCTTTCAAAAATACCAAAACCAGCCCATCTGTCACCAACAATCCCATATGTGCAGGATTTTATGCATTGCACTGCTGGTGCACGATTGGTTGATTGAAAAGAATAACAGAGTGTGCTGGCAGTTATAATAAAGAGCTCACTGAGTGTATATAGAGGGCAAAGAGCTGTGTCTCAACAATCATTCATCAGGGTGAGTAAAGGACACCATCTTTGTCAGACAGTAACCATTTTCCCTCCTTTAGAGTCACATGTATTAATGTGTTATTCTCTATCAGGGTCTTTTATATACTGCGAGAGGTAAAAGGCTTTGGGGGCAGCAAGCTGAATGGTACATTATATAACTCCTGACTACACTCAATGCATAGCAGCGAGCTCACTAATCAGTGGGTATATTGTGAAAGTACAAATTGGTCAAACTACTTTTTATGTAAGCACCCGCAAAAGAAAGGAGCGTTGGGATTTTCTGCTGTAGATGAAGTGGCAGCATTTTCACTCAGCAGACAGCGAATGATGAGAGGCGTCCTGACGTGTAGAATGTCATACATATGCATTAGCAAAGCATTTTTCAGGCCGATGCTAATGTTATTGACTGTTTCCCACACTCGTCGTCATCAGAGACGACTGCAATCGACAGCAGAAAAGTCCAAACTTTTTAGCGGCGCATGAACTTGTGCAATAAGGTGTCTTTTTCCATCTGTGTGATGTACTAATATATTCTGAAGTGCTGTGTGTGTGGAGGAGTGAGCACGCTGCAGAGTTTCTGAGGAGTGGTGAGTCACTTCGTGGCCAGTAGACAGCGCGCTGTGACTCAGCCCCCCGAATGGTCCCGGCGCTCTGACCCACGCTGGCCCCCTCTACCATGAATTAGCTGTGCACTCAGCCACACAAAGGTGGAACATATTAGCAATGCAAAAGAGCACCAGGCCTCTCTCCGAGCCTGTATCTCTGCACTCCTTTGTTTGCACTAGTTTGTATTTTAATCTCAGCTAGTCAGTGCAATCGTCAACGTTAAATTAACATGGACTGTTAAAGAGAAAATTATCGAAAAGATGGATTATGCACCTAAATAATGACAGGTTTAACATTGTCAGTAAAGCAGGATTAAAATAATCACAATTTTATGCAAACATATTCAGAAAAACATGATTACTGACCCCCTCCTCTTGCATTCTGTAGAGCCACTCGAGCTTTTCCAGTAGGAATGACCATATACAGAGTAGAGTTCTTCTTCTATGTGCAGCATTTATGGACATTTTTAAGTAAGATAAGACAACATGCTGTTAGTCCTGTACACAGGAAGTTACAGTAGCGAAGGGGATGGTGACATGGATTCAAACCTTTAGACTGCTAGGCTGCATCCTGCTAATGTTCTTCTCTTACTGTTATTATTATTTATTTAACTTCTGTTGAAATTATTGTTGCTGACACCAACATTCAACCACACAATCACACCTAAGGGAAAGTTAGGGCTGTTAACATCTTTCTGCACATTAGCTGGAAACCTTGTTATGTACAGACATGGGCTGCAGTCTGTAACCTGGAACCTTCAGTGCAAGGTTATTAAGATAAGATCACAAATGGTGGATAATTTAGTTGGTGGTACAACAAGTTACAGCAGGCTGCTGCCCACTTAGACATCAGGAAGGACTTCACAAAGCATCAGACTCACATCTGGAAATACAGTCACAGTTATTGCTGTAACTACGAGATGTCTAATAGCTTTTTGTGTGTGTGTGCGTGTCTGTGTGTGCTCCTACAGAGTCCTCAGACTCCACTGAATGAGCAGCTGGATGAGGGTCCACTGTTTGTAGACGCCGTAATCTCAGAGGGAGGAGCTCAGGCTTTCCTGTCCGAGATCAGTGAGGAGGATGTGGAGGTGCTTCGTCAGAGAGAGGAGGCCCTGCTCCAGATTGAAGTAAGACGCTGAAATCTTTAAAGATGATATGTATATATATTCATATAGATATCTCACAGTCATAGAATAACGTCATAATTAACTTTTACAGTTTAAAATTGTCATAATTTGCAAAAGTACATAGGTCTTCTTAAACCAAATACGTCAGTAAGATATATTTGCATTGGTGCATATTGCACACTGAAAATCTTCACATTTCTGCAATTCTTACTCAGAAGTTGTATATGATTTGCATTTTTTATAATAGTACCTTATTACCTTTTTTACAATTTTGTAAAGTTTTGCAATATTATTATTATTATGACGCTGTATATGGATGGATTTAGGTTGTGGATGAGGTAGGACATCATGTGAAACTGACTGACATGGACCTCTGGGCACAGGCACTGACTGAGCAGTAGCACCTCCTGTATTCCATCCATCTCAGCAGTATTTTATAATATAAACTCAAAGGTGCTGCTGCTAGCTGAAAGCAGCATCTCAACTTTACACATTTTTTGAGAAATATGCCAGGTAACACTTAACCCTCAGTGTTCCTTCAAATGATGGAAAATATTAGCTAATAACTAATAATTATTGTGTGTGTATAAACACCTGATAAGAGTGTGTATGGAAATAATAGACAATTTTCTTCCATTTTATTGATATAATTACTTAAATATAATCTTAAGTCTGTATTCTGCACATATAGTGTTTCAAACACAACTGAAAAAAAACAAAAAATTGATCTATGATCCCCACCGGCGTCCTGCCATCCATCCTCCAGAAACTAAACCTTATGATTATACGCCTATTTCCTCATATTCTCTGTGGGCCACTTCACCATTTGCACTTTAAGAATGAGAACTTTTATTTTGATGTTCATAAATCTGACCTAAAGTTTTAAATAAAATGTCCTCGACTTTTAAAACGGGCTGGTGCTGTATCTGAGAAATGGCACAGGGGTAGAAACTCGGTATTTGTTTTCTTCAAATATTGCCTCCCAGGAGGCCAACACATGCCAGCTTAGTAAGTAGAAACTCAGACAAGCTTCGTCTTCTCCCACCTCCAAAAGCTTATTAGTATTTTGTCACAGTACCCCCATGCTGCTGCAGGATATTGAATGCTACCCAATTATCCTTTACCTGGGCAAAGTGTGTACAGAATCATAATGATTCTCGACTTAACTTTTGAAGCTTGACGTGAGAGAACACATCATTTAGTTAAACGCTCGAAAATCAGCTCTGTAATATTTTCTCTGATATATGATACAGACGGATGGGACGCCGTTCTGCCTGCTGCATGATGGATTGAGTCATGTTCCAAAGACATTTACCGACAGGAAATAGCTGATGCTGATTACAGCATTAACGACAACATCAATTACAACATCAATGTTGCTACTTTCACCATTTAAACTTTGTCAATTTATGTAGAGAAGATTGAAGCAAGGCGTCTGGACATGTAGAGTTTCGCTGCTCATCCAAGCAGCTTCATCAGCTGTAACTGTTTGGTGGGGAAACATGGTTTATATGTGGTGGAGGACCTCAGTGGGTGGGTCTGGGTGAAACTCACAAACAATAACACTAAATGTTATTTGTGAGTTTCACCCAGACCCACCCACTGAGGTCCTCAGGTCCTACGTATTATGACCTGGATGACCGAGAATCTTCATCAACATTTTGTTAATATAGATTTGTAGGTCTGTGCAGTAGTGAGAGTGAGAATGTGCGCCATGTTCCTCAGGATTCTGAATGGCCCAAGCCACCCATGGTTCACTTATACCCCGTTCACACTAGGGAAAAAATGTGGCTTAAGCAGGATTCGACCGCATCCTGATCAATCCAGACGTGTTTTTTCTGAGTGTGAACACCTCGAATCCGGCTGTATCCAGTATCCACCCATGAGAGGTGGATCTAGCCGGATTGGCTCAAATGTGGCTCAGGTGTGAACGCAAATGTGGCGAGCGAATCTGGCTAGCGACATGCTACTTCCGGTTAGCGATGTGCTACGTCCGGTTCAGTTGGCGCAACACGCTGGACAAAAAAAACGTATGACGCATGTGCACACGCGGCCCTACCGCGGCGTGAACGGACTCTGTATATTACGAGGCGCCACCTAGTGGTTTGGAGGACAGCAAACACGCTGGATGAAGCCGGATTGAGTGCGGACACAAGTGTGTGCTAGCCAGATTTGAAAATAGCTCTGAACGCATCCAGCTTAAAGGCTGTCTGGGCTCAATCCTACTTCAGCTGGAATGACTTTCTCCAGTGTAAACGGGGCCTTACAAGCATGAAGGTTAAAGCCTGTTAAGATAGAAGTGAAACACAAAAGAAACATAACTTTATCAGGCCCTTACTGTGATTCCAGCACTCCAGCAGACCAAAGCTTAGACAGTTGCTAATGCATTGTCATCAAAGGTTCTCAGTAGTGTCCAAAGGACGTCAGATCAAGCCCAATAATATACGATTTCTTGAAGATGAATTAAACATAGTGGACGCTTCCTTGTGGAGACTGTGATCTGTTTCGTCTTGACAGTGCTCCCTGCTGTGCAGCCTTTATTGAACATGTCACTCTGCTTGTGTAAAATGTGCTGATGAAACTTTTGAAGACAGATTGTACAACTTCATAAGCTGTCTCTGAAGCATATGGCTGACTGAAAGCAAATAGAAACCTGACACATGCTGCTGCAGTCTGCTTTTAAATTGACAAGCCTCAACGTGGCAGTCCAGCTCTGGACTGCAGCTCTTTCTGCCCGGCGCTTTGAAGAATAATGATAATGTTTTAGGAGCACTTTGCAGCATAATGAAGATGTATCTCCGTGTCCAGTTGGAGCTGTCTGAACTTCATCAACGTTTCAAATCAGCTAATCCCACTGCATGAGACCAGTTCTGAATAGGAGTGGGGAAAGGAAAGCGCATCAATCTCTCTCCGCAGAGTGACACGCAGTGAAAGGACCTCAGCACGAATGACAGCTTCATTTCAGCGCTGCAGCTGAGATGGGCCAGGCAGATGATTGGTGTTCAGACAGGGTCGTCTGGCCTGCGCTTTAGTCATCGCAGCATGGATAAATGTCATCGTCAGCGCTCAGGCAGGTGCTGAGGGGCTTGACGTTGTTCCATTGGGAAGAGTGATAGTATCTGACAATGTGCGTTTTCACCTCCACACTATTCTCCCTGCCTCCTTTTCTTTCCATCTACACACCCTCCTCCCCTCACATCTTCTCATACCACTAAATCAGCAGTGTTTGTTGTGAGCCCCAGCACACCACACTTTTCTTCACAGCTCTCATCCCAGAGGACCAGGAGAGCCTGGTGTCTGTCATCGTTATCGGTCTCCCTCTCCCTCTCTCTCTCTCTCTGTGGTTCTGAGGTTAATTTTGCCTTCCTCAGAGACTTGATGTATGTGTATGTGCTCCACTGAGGCTCACCAGCTGCAGCTGTGACGGTGCACTGACTGGAAGTAACAAAAGTCTGTGTGGTCTGCAGTTTGTAAAAACCTTTCCAGGCCCACGAGTGCTGCCTCCTGTTTTTTTGATAGCACGTATAATCTTAGTTTCCTGGTGAAGCAACACCTGACCTTGTGACTGACTCGTGAAAGGTCCATTAACCACCAAGGCTGCTAGAAAATGTGTTTAAACGGAAGCTTGGCTTTGTATTATTAGAAAATGCTAACATTTTTGTTATATATGTGTAAATAAACATGTCTCCCCTCCCTCCATGCAGTGGAGCAACAGGCAGCATTAGACACGTTATCTGTTGGACTCTGGGGATGCTGCTATATGGTTCACGTCTGTATTTATTTACAGGCTTGATGTGGGTTTATAGCCTAATTCCATAAAGTTAGGGCTTCTTTTATGTGCAAAGACAGTGCAGAAGAATTCTGAATGGTACCAAGCAGGGCCAATTTACAGGAAAGTGGGCCGTACAGTGCTGGATACAAACTTCATGATCCCCAAAAGAAACAGGAAGAAACAACCAAATCCTAGTTGCATAGAATGAGAGCCACAGTGGTTGTTACTGTATTGATGTATGATTTATATCATGTCTGATAGTGTATACAGTCACTTTAATGCCTAAGAATAGGTTTTGATGTAGTATGTGACTTCTTACTGTCCTGACCTTTGACCACCTCTTAGTGGATGCTGTGAGTCAGGTGCACAGTGTTGTTGGTTTCTATTGTTCATTATATATTGCAAATTAATTCATCTTAATAAAATAATCTATGTGTTTTTGATACATCTGAATTATAACGTAAGAATCTGGCAGCATCATCCTTGTGTTTGAATACAGGGCAGAGAACAGCTTTGAGCTTCCACTGGGACGAGCGACTGAATTTCCGCCCTTGAGTAAGATCATATTATTCCACATGTTCTGACAAGAAGAAGTTAGAATATTAGTATCCAGCCTCTGCAGCACTTTCTGCACATCCAAATCCCCCTCTTAGACTGTCACCTTCCAGCTGCACTTTATATGCTTTGGCACAGGAGATCATTTCATCAAAAATGAATTCATAAAAAAAAAAAGCTCAGGGCATAACAGAGGACAGCTTTCAAGGGGAATCTGAATACCACACCTGGCCTCATGGAAAGACATAAAAAAAAAGCTCACAGCAAAGCGTGTCTGTCCTACCAATATATCCTCAGGATAATCTATCCACACAGTTTACCCTTCAGAGAGGACAGGTACAGCAGGAAACACCAGCAGATAAATCATTCCTGCAGACACACAATAAGACTTAAACACTCTCGTGTGGTTTACTAACAAAAGCATTTGTTAGACAATCCAAAGTGTATTGATTTTCCTCTCTTTACACACTGTAGCTAACAGCATAGTATGGCCACCTCCCTCAAAGTAACGAGAATATCAGCTGTCAGAAGCCATGAATGCTTGATTATCCACTAATTCAGGTTTGAGGTTCCGACTAATGGGTGACACTGTTCACACTGGAAAGAGTTTCCTTCACACTGTGCAGTTGCTGCAAAATTAATAATAATAAGACACATAATTATCAGAGTAACATCTGTCTAATATACAGAGAAATGCTGTAGGCGTACAAATTTAAACATTATTAAAGTCTAGTGTACAAACAAGCTGCAACTCTCTGATGCAATTTAATTGGCGGTAAATGCACTGCTGTAGTAAGTTTTTATTTGCAACACTATCATCTTTATTTTGTATGCAATGCATAAAAAGTGTGAAGAGTGAGATTTAATTAAGTTTTAATATCAGTATAATGAGGTATACAGTCTGCCTGAGTCATTTTTCAGTTATTCCTTTATTCTTTAAAGCACCCTCCAAACGTGACAAGCCCAGGCCTCCTGGCCTTTATCCACCACCTGATGAGTGGAGCCCTGCTCAGCTAGGAGATGTAGTCCTTCCACTGATTGCCCCTTGTGTCCCCTGGGACCCCTCCTGAGCTGGTAGAGTATCTCAGAAAGGCAAAGGTGACCACCCTATGGGGAAAAACACTTAGTTCAGTCTCCTATGTTTAATGTTTTGGCCATTACGTAGAGAAGATTGAAGCAAGGCCTCTGGACTTGTGGAGTTTTCTTGAAGATGTTTCACTGCTCATTTAGAACTGATGAAGCTACTTGGATGAGCAGCGAAACGTCTTCAAGAAAACCCTACAAGTCCAGAGGCCTTGCTTCAATCTTCTCTATGTATTATGACCTGGATGACTGAGAATCTTCATCAGCATGTTTTGGCCATTACTCAGTTTATGATCATCGGTGAGGGTAGGAAGCACATTTTCCATATAAACTTAATCAAATCTATAGTTAATCTTATTGTTCACTTTTAGAACACGATCCTGAGAAACTCCTCTGTCTCTGACATATAGATTCCCCTTCACCTTTGGGATGCAAGTTGTTTGTGTGAAGAGACCGTGGGCTTAGACCGGGACGTGCCATGGCATCGCACAGCTGGTCAGGAAATCCCACAAGAGAAGCTGCAGGAAGTTCATGGAGGTCTGGCCATCCCTGCTTCCCTTGCCATCATGACCCTGATAGATTAGGCGGTTTGGAGAATTGATTAATCGATGCACAGGAAACTTATTGTGAGGATGGCATTAGATGATGGATTATTAACATTCATCACGCTTGCACTTTCTTAGATACTGTGTCTAGGTGTGGGCCAAAATGTCGGTTGAACAAATTGCCATATTTTTCCAATTCTGAGGTCCCACACTACTGTAGATTATGGAAAAGAGAGTTCACTTCAAAGTAACAGGAGTGAATGTCATTTGTTGCCTCCATGCTTGCTGTTTGGAAATCACACAAGAGGCAGTAGGTTGAGTGTCGGCAGAATGTAACCTCTGTAGTATTTTCAGCTTGGTCTTCTTACTGCCCTTCAGGCTCTGCTACTGGCACTGCGTTATTCAGGGATGTTTGGTCCTTGGGCTACTGCCTGAGAAGAAACATGATTTTACACTCGTACACCGTTTCTTCAGTAAGGGCAAAAAAAGAGAGATGTCTCTCATGCAGTGGGGAAAATGTCATAGTTGTTTTTTTCCTCCCCCCACTTTTCTCACTAGCAAGCGTGCGAGTAAATCTGCTTAACGGTTTTTCTGCTGCAGCAGTGACACTGTGTCCTGTTGCCCGATGCCTTTGGGCTTGGGTGGGAGATGTGGGGAGAATTTCATATCAGCATTAAGCACACGTATCAAAGAGAGGGAGAGGGGAGAGGGTGACTGAACATCACGGAGAGGAGCAGATAAACTTTTTTGTCCTTTGTGCAGGATACCTAGACCATACATAGCTTTACATAGCTGTGTTTATTTTAACCTCTGCTGGGATTACAATGTATTATAAGCACAACTCTTTTATTCAGAAGTCAGCATCTCTTTCCTATAAGTCATTGGTGTAATAACTGGTCCCAATTTCCTTCACTGCTTTTATACCAGTGTTCTACTTTGTTTGTTTGTTTCACTTTCACATCAACATGCTATTTTATTAATTGAGCTGGTCGCCTTTTTTTTTAGCTGGCTCTGAATGGACTGGAATTTTAGCTTCCCTTACACAGGATTGCCACTACTCTTAGACTTCTGGCCATCCCATTAATGCTGGTTAATGTAGAAAGGACCTAGGCAGAATGAACTTTGCTTTGACTGGGCTGCATAATGACCAGATCCACAATATTTTACATCAACATCTTGCCAACTGTCCCTCTGTGGAGGCACTCATCTACACCAAGAGACAAAACTAGTTAGAAACGTCCTTGTATGTTTTATGAGACCACATTTTCTAGGGAAAAGATTTGGAGTGTGGTACTGACCTGCAATGTGGATTTGTGGATTTTTGTAAGTGTTCTCATGACATCGGGAATAATTGGCAAGATAACAGAAGCACATCGCAAAAACCTCAAACTTGGCCATAAACTGTAAATAAAATATGGACAAACCTCTACAGGCCACAACCTGCTGAATTTTTAAGCCTTGATATAATAATAAAAAAGGTGAAGTACAAGAGAGTTGACACTTGGTTTTGGGCCCTCTTTTAGTACCCCTGTAGTACTCATTCCTCAGGTGCATTATGGAGCTGATAGAGTCCAGAATTGTTTTAATAGAGACATCTGTAATTTGAAAATGTGTGAAGAACATCACAGGTTAATTAACTTTTAATTAAGTTTGTGTTATACAAGTCATGTTTTGACGTTACAGTGTTGTTACTGATACACAGAGAAGAAAATGTGCAGGCAGAGAGGATTGGTTTCATAACACAGATCGCATGCAAAGCCAAGAATTCATATAAGCTACACCAGGACTCTGGGCACTTCTCAGGCCCACATGGATGCTCCATATGTAGTGGGGGTGGAGGTGATGAGCAGGTCCATCGCTCCCAGCGTGGAGAGCTCATTTTCTGCTGTTAGGAAGACGGCAAAGCTTTTGTTTTGAGTCATCACCTCCCTGTGCTGAGAGGATTTCTTGTCAGTAACCATCTGAGCACAAGTGTTGCACACTCGTATGTATCTCCAGCATCTAAATTAGTGCTGTTGGAACAGCCGTCACTGTTGTAGCCTCACTGCATGATTTCAACTGATAAGATGTCATAATAAAAAGTTGCTTTGTTTAAGTTAAGTTCATCTGAAGCTGCAGACGGATCTATATTGGAGGTTGATCGGGAGCAGAGAGTCAAGCTAAGCTGCTCAGTAAAAGAAATGCCCTCTCTGCAGGTGTATGGATTTGCCGGTATGCAGTGGGAACACAGGGAACTTGAAATGACAAGCGCTGACAGTGAATGATGACTAATGTGCCTGTGGAGAGTGGATACATCACCAAATGCTGCCAAATCATTGCTGACATGAGAGAGACGGTTGATGTTCTCCCTAAACCAGACTACACCTGACGCAGAGCAGCTCACCCTCTGAAACACAGTGATACAGATGTACCACTGGACGTGTTCGTCTGCACAGTGCTGACAATATCAAACTTTTCTGCAGCTATAATGTAAGTTTGAAAAACAACAGTATTGTTTTTTAAGACAAGCAGACTTTGTTATATATGTCTAGCACCTTCCTGTGGTCACTGTATTATTACAGGGGAGGAGTCAAGAAAATGGCAGAGAAGCTTGTTGTAGGTTGTTTTGTGATCCGGTATTTTTTCCATAGATCAAAGCAAACTGCAGGAAAAAAGTAAAGTGGAAGTTTTTTATGGTTTTAGGTATTAAAAGCGTGGTAAATAGTGGTAACGACTCATAAGCTACGTCCTAATAAAAGGGCCGTGTCCACTGACGGACTTGATCTATGGTAGTGTGTGCTTAATAGACCATAGGCGTAGCCCTTAATCATACAGCCTGGTCTGTGAAAGACTTCCTTTTGCTCCTGTCACCTAGCAACCTGCAATTGATGAGAAAAAAAAATCATTAAAAGTTTACTCTCTGGCTGTTAGAGTTCAGTCTGTGTAGTCTGTTGTGTTTTCTGGGATATTTAGGGCTGCAAATGATCCTCCTGATGCATCCTTCACTGGGAGAAATGGGAGGATATGTTTGAAGCATCCCTTAAAATGGGACAAACTTAAGTCTACTAATGAGTCTCTCGAAGGATCCAGCCCCTCAGTAAGGACTCAGCTATTGTGTCTGCATTTCTGTGTGAGCAGTCTACACAACACCACCCATTTTATTGACCATTAGAAGTCAATCAAAAATGAAATCCTTGGAGAATTTCTTGAAATTTACATGTGTTTATCAGTAGTATTAATTTCGACATTTTAGCACTGGAGTTCCATAATGCTGAATGTATCCAAACTCCTGCAAAATACGCATCATTTGACCATTGATGATGACATGTGGATCCTTACATTTAAAATGGGATGTTTGAAATGTTTTGAGTCACACTTCAGTCTGCAGACAGTTGACAAACCCAGTCTTGTAAATCTCTTGTAACATTTGATCACAGTCAGATCACGTTTTTGGTCCAGAGGAGGCCTCACTTCAGTTCTTTGGGAACGTACTGAACAACTGCTCTCTCAGCGAGGTCTAGCTCGGATTGCTGCGCTCACATTTGGCCAAAAGAGGCAAACTAAGTGGGAGAGAGCACTTCAGAGTAACTTCTCAGTGCAAACAAGGTGTGAAAACACCTTAAATCTCCCAGACACTTCTTCAGGGGGTTGTGCTGTCTATCAGCATTCTCCCTTTTCGCAGCTGACTTGCATGCTCAATCAGCTCTTATTCCTGAAGCCAGGCTGCAGGGAGCTTCTCCACTGTGCCACACTTCCCTCTGCAGGCACTGAAGAGGAGACGTCCATGCTCTGCAGCGCAAGACCGGCCTCTGTAAACTGCAATCTTTGCATCAAAGTCTTGCTGTGAGAATCGCGCTCTGTATGCAGCACTTTCCAGAATCCCTGCTGCTCTCCGTCTTATATTAGATTGTAAATTACCTCCAGTGTGACAATACCTTCAAAGATATCAAACTGTGCCTAACAAATTATTGACTGTTAATAAAGAAAGGGCGATTTACAGAATACAGTAATCACATAAGGGATTCATGAAAGTAACAGCAAAGAGATGTCACTTTTCCCCCCACATCCTCTATCAGATGGTCTGCAGGTTGCCAAGCTTTGGATTGTGCTGCATTCTCACCCACAAGTGTTGATATCAGCTGGTATCAGACACATCTTTCTGGCTGGAGAAATGCTAGGCATGCAGCGCTGGTGACTGAGGTGTCAATCAGATGCTGCCGGCAGCCTTTTTGTTGTGACTTTTTTTTTAATCCTAGCCTTTAGTTTAATTGTGTCTCTGCTGCCTCTGCAGTGGCCCTGGTGTCAGATGGAACAGATGTCTGAATCACAGTCTGACATTTTAGTCTCGTGAAAATATACAGACCCTCAGAGGCTTCCGTTTGTTCGTCCTTTTCATCAGTCACACACAATAACAACAGGACTGACGGGCAGAGGTGAGCTCCGATGCTGATTCTTTGGCTGTTGTCGTGACGATTCATGGCACGAAACAACACAGGTTCAGTGAGACTTTATCGATCCCTGCACAGGAAGTAAGTGTTAGTGGTTGGGGTGTGTGTGTGCCACAGTGGGGAGGTGAGGTCAGAGGTGAGCTAAAGTCTCCTGACAGAATCTCCGTCCTTTCACGTTTCCTTGCCTTCCTTTCATTTTCTGGATTAAAAACGGCGTGCTGAAGGAAGAATGTGATGCAGAATGTCTTACGGTGCTGAAAACACTCAGCTGAGTTTGCACTAATGCTGTGTTCACACCACTGGACTCGGAGGGGGGTGAGAAAAAGTGCTTTTTAAGGTGCACCCATGAAAAATGCAAAGGCAAAATCTGCCCATTCTCACCAGGAGAACATAAGAGGGGATTGATATTTGGCACCAACCTGTGGTTGCGTTAGCACACTGCATATTAAGTGTGTTGTCTGGGGCAGAACTTTCTTCCATGTTAACTGATAATAGTAAACAAATGAAGTTGGAATTTGGTGAAAGATTACATTTTAACCCACGACATTGTGTTTTTTTTTTTTTAAACCTAACCAAGTAGTTGCAGTATTACATGCACTATGCAGTGTGTATGCACATACCCTGCCCCAGATTTGGATCTGATGGTGTTATCAGAGTTCAACCTCACTTTAATCATAGGTGCAAGGAGCTAAGGAAGTAACAGGTGCTATGCACTCTGGGTCTGAAGATTAATCACCTCTCTGGGACGGTTCAGGGAAAAAATCTGAACCGTTCGATACACATGGGATTGCCCAAAGCTACTTTACTCACTGAGGAGTTGGCAACACTGGAGCATCTCTCTGAAGCACTAACACAAGCAGCAACACAATGTAATAACTGATTCCTAAATATGTAAACCGAACCGAAAACTGTGACCTCAGAACCATGGTACAAACCGAATTGTTCCACATGAGTGTTAAAAACGGGGTAGCTGTGATGGCACCCCCTTGCAAAGCATTTTAATCTGAGGTCTATGGGGATTGACTGACTCTTAGAGCCACCCTTAAGTGGACACTTGAGGAACTACATTTTTGGCACTCCTTCGCTAATGGACTGAGCATTCAGAAATCACTGTGCTGATAAAAGTACAAATCCTGCCTCCTCTGTCACCTCCACACAGCAGACTAGACATTCACTGTGAGGCAGGGATGATTGTCAGTTACAGAAAATCACAGTTTAGGTGTGTGTGTGTGTGTGTGTCTGACAGGATGTGGTTCAGGTTTAGTTACATTTGGCTGAAAAGAACATGTTGATTTGAGCTCACATGTTTTTTTTTCATTTTAAAGTTCATGAAAATTGACTGGCCCACATCACACATGCACATTTGCATGTGTTTTTTCTTCCATATAAAAGTAAATAATAGGTTCAGTAGCTGAACAAAACTTGCTGTCAGAATGACCTTATACTGTGTGCAGATGGGGCAGTGATCTGAGCTGTAGTACAGTTATGTGTGAACGCAACATTCAAGATGGATTAAAAGCTTAATGCTTAAATCGCCTCTGGGGAGGTTGGAGATGCTTCCTTGCCAGATGTTGGAAAGGTGTGAATGTATCTGTCTCTTCAAGACACATGGGTAATCTCTGCTCCTCAACCCTGTAACTAAATCTAGGAGGAAATACACTAAATGAAGATAAAGATAGATAGATATTAAGTCCAGTGACCAAACACTGACAGATGTGCACCCAAAAACAAAAAGTTTTCTAAAGTCAGTGTGTAAAGAAAATTGTACAGAAATGTGTTGTTATGACCACTATTGGGAAGACGTATGGGTTAAATTGTTGTTCACATTTGCACACAGGCATGTGTTGTTGTAGCTGTAACTGAAGTGCAGGCCATTGTATTGTCCAGTAAAAAAACGACGCCACGACGCCTATAAATATGATATGAGTGAAAAATCTGTTTGTGGTCCTGAGGCTAAGTGAAATGGGCTTGTGTCCTCCTGCATACTAATTCTATACAGCATGTACTGCATACTTATTGTCACAGTATGGCCACTTGTTGACATGGGCCACCTTTGTTATTTTTGTTTTAGTCTATTTCCTATGTGCATTGCATTATGGGAGAAACATCTTTAGTAGTGCACCTTGAGCATACGTGCTGAGATTAAGGGATTTGGGGACACTTTGTGTGTGGAGACCAGACAGACTGAACTTAAGGGCAAATAATATAATCTCTTTTCTCTAGGCCAGACCAAATGAAGCGGACTGCAGGTGTGAAAGCCACCGTAAACCCTGCCCGCCCGCCCGCCTGCCTGGCCTGCACCTGCAGGTCCACACAGCAACTGAAGCAGAAACTATCTCCGAGCAATGCTGATACACTTTGCTCCGGGTGATAAGAAAACCTCCCGTAGTAAACCTGTTGTTGGGAACATAATAGAAAAATCTCCAGGCCTGGTTCCCAGCCCACTGCCAGTACCCAGTGGCTGCTAGATTGGCCATGAGCAGAATTTAAAGCCCATGAAATATGGAAAAGGGCACAGTGTTGGCTTCAAGCCTGGCCACCCACTCAGCCCCTTCGGCAGGGGTCCCAACCCATCACATCTCTGTGTGTGTGTGTGTGTGTCTGTCTCTCTCTCTCTCTGCCTATTCACATCCACACACTGTTTGCTAAATTGGTTACACACTGTTCTGTCATTATGATGAAATGAGCCCTGATTGCCCAATGCTTTGCCAGGTAAAATAAATTCGTTATTCTATTACAGCGTAATTGACAGGGTTGCCTAAAGATAAATGCAAAAAAAGTCTTTAGCATTACGAATTTTGCCAGAGGCCATTTTGGCTCCATTCAAATGCTTTTTGCCAAGTGGCAGAATGGCTGCCAGTTTCCAGAGCAATCTCTGCCACCTGTGATGGATGGCCCAGTGGGTTAGGCTACACAAACGCAGCTGTGATTGCACTGCGCCATAATGGAGAGAAGGAGGCGGTGTGGGGGTGGGGTGGGGTGGCGGGTGGGGGGGGCCTGTGAGCAGGAGATAGACAGAGGTTTTATAAGCTTTCATTTTGCTTTGAGCTGAAACACTGAGAGCAGATTCAAAGCTCGGAGACTGTGGAGAATTAGCTGCGGTCAACCATAGCTGCACGAGTTCGGTGTGTGCCTCCAAAGAGGAATAATTGAACAAAAACTTTGAACTTTTCTTCAGTCAAGCCAAGCAAAACATTTGGGATTAAACAGCAATCCAATTGACAATTAACGGGACAGGGGACATGATTTACAAGTGCATCTTCAGGATTCATTAGGTGGTTGCACATCTTGGTCAAAACATTTCAAAACTAGTTTCTTCTGACATGTGGACAGAAATCTGTATAATGGGAATCATTTCACCAGACTGAAATGCAATGTGCAATAATTCACAAGAGTAAGAACATATCTGTATACGCACCATAAGAGAGCTGGGTAAAGGGACTCTGAACAGTGATGACAATGTAACAGGTGATTCATTAAAATAAAACAAAATAAAGTGGCCCTTTACTTTCTCTGTGGTACTGCTCTATTATAACACTTCGAGTCTATAATAGAGTTTCATATCCACACACTTGGTTCTTCAATTAGTTTTCATGAATTCATTCATTTTCAATAAGTGTTATTCAGAAAAAACAACCTGAGCGATGCTCTTTAAGATTAGGTTTTGTGGTCACACAAAAGGAGTATTTATTTAATCGCTGTTTTGATTTGATTGTATCACCTGATTTGATTTAGTTTTAGTCTTTTAATAAAAATGTTTTATTAAAGTGTTGAGTTTTTGAGTTTCAGTTGATCAGTACTACCCTCTGCTGCTCACCGTCATTAGCAGTAGCATTAGCCTCAGTGTTGCTGATACCTCTTCAGCCTTTCAGGTTGATGTGTTGCCGTTTCTCATCTATCCTTTAGTCAACCTGTGTGTTATATTCACCTACCTGTATAGTAGCACACTGTAGCTATTAACAGTTTTGTTTTTAAGTATGTGTTCAAGATGCATTGTGGGAAAAGCAGGCTCTAAGTTTTGGACAAAGTACATTGAATTCCAACATTCTTCTCTACTAACTGCATTACTTGTAATGTAATACTTTGAGTTTCTGCTGTCTATTATGTGTTCTGTGTCCGAGCATTAACGTCAGCTTTCCCCTGTTTTCTCTGCAGAGAGACATGCTGGACGTCACTCAAATCATGAAGGATCTGGCCAGTATGGTTCATGAGCAAGGGGATGCAATAGGTAAGAGTCAGTGTGTGCTGAAGGAACACAAGATTACCTTTTATGGGCATGTTTTAATATGGTGTACTCGATTAAGCCAGTAAAAGTATGTCGAACAAACTTTTTAACTTCTTTTTAACCACCTTCTCTGATGGGAGGCCAAACACCTGTTTGGCGTCATCATGAATATTCACAGCAGAATTACTTAATGTCAAACCACAGTGCAGAGCTGACATGAATGGTTATTGCTTTGTTAGGGTTGTAGATCAGTTCTGAGTCACAGTGAAAGATCTGATGAGATGGCTTCAGCTGTGGTTGGAGGACCAAAACATTTTAAGCTGTGGTTGCAGTTCATTCACGGGTGGAGTTTAACCATTTAAACGACAGGATAAGGCTGCTGTTGCCTCTGTCACCCAGTCCCAAATAACATACTGACAAATGATACCGATTTGTGTCTTAAGCTGGATCCATACTCCGCGAGACAAAGACATTTTTCCCCCCTGCAGACGTTACGCCCACAAAATGACGTCATTTTTTGTCTCTGACCGCCCGCTGATCCGCACTCCTGTGCACAGGGTCCGGGCCGAACTTTGTCTTTCAAGGCTGTGCGGCAACCATGCTGTGATTGGTCGGAATTTATTGTGGGCGTGATGAAAGTGGAGAAGCGCAAGAGCCTCTCCAGGTATATAGGTAGGTGTATAAACAGCACTGATTCAACAGATTTAGATAAGACCATACCGGTTTTGCATGATGAGCAATAAAAGAAAGAAAGAAAGGCAAGTCAGGGTGATTTGTCACCAATAACTCCAGACAGCCATTCACACATACCAGATGGTGACTGTTATTACCATTCTATATACTCCTACATACCCGGGCATAATAGGCTCGTTAACAATGTCTGTATATCTTTGCTATTGTTACTTTTAATGTCGCATCTTCACAGCTCATCACCGGACAGTTTGAAGTATCGCAGGCACATTGGAACACAGTAGATGTGTTCAAATGTGGTCATAAAGGCACAAACACTGAATCTTTGCTGTTGTTACTTTTAATGTCGCATTTTCACAACTCATCGCCGGACATCTCACGCTGTTGCAGGCACCCTCTCTGTATAATGCCCTCTTGCCATGGCACAAGTCCTTGTGGTGTGTTAAAAAACTCGGTAAAGTCTTTCCTTATAGTTTAGTGGGCGGGCCGTATGAGGAGTTCTGCACACACGCGTCTCGCGGAGTATGGTACCTCAGTGCGGAAAAGACCTTTTTTTTGTATCTCTTACCACCCGTGGAGTGCGTTCTCCGCTCTTGTCTCGCGGAGTATGGAACAGCCTTTAATTTAAGATTTTAGTCTTTAAGATTGAAGTTGTACATTTATGTAAAAAAGTGTAATCTGACATTAAAGTTTTAAATTAAGAATGTTTAAAAAAATCATTTTTAATTAGGTTTTTTTATATTTCTAAGAAAATACGTAAAAAAATACATAAAAATATTAATATTCATTCATTAATTTTATGACCAAAAATCAAAGTACTTGCTAAAAGTTTTTGATAAAAAAAAAAGAAAAACTAAAGCGGATATTCTTTGATATAGTAATTTATTCACAAGCCAGAAACTTGAAGCTTGCTGAGATTACACAAATTCACAAGAAAAAAAAATGTGGGATTGACTGTCACTGGATAATCTCTGATGCTTAAAAAGTCATAAGGAAACCACATCACCACACTTTGCAATGTGTGAACCTTAAAATATCAAATGTTAAGAAACATTTCTCTTTGACAGAAATGTTGGACGTTTGGAGTCCATGAGTGTTTTTTTTTTTTTTTTTTGATAAAGCCTCAGTAATGCCATTAAACAGCTGGCTGCTGTCCTTCATTAACAGGAGGAAATGGTCCATTTTGTGGGTTCTGCTCTGAGCTGTGGATTATTTCCAGCTGCAGAACAGCCTCAAATAAAACTGACCGATTGACAGCAAGACCACAGACTGGCTTTGTCAGGAGATTTCAGATCTCATTTCAGAAAATATGGCAAAAGTAAGTGGACACAGATTTGATATGAGTTTGGTGTTACTTCAGATTCTGTCTTAAAAGATCATGTTCATTATTAATATAACTATTTGAATAGTTTTAGGATGACATTAGATATATTTGTCAGACAAAAGACCTGTCCTTGGCAGCCACAGATGCATTAGGTGGCCTATTCCTGGCCCAACATATCCCATCATGCACTGCACCCTGGTGTTTTTATAATAGAATACAGTGGACTCCTAAAACTGCATTGAGCAGTGTCATTGGTGTCATATTTGCTGTCTGCTTTGTCCCAAATATGTATTATTTTTTTACCACACAGGCTCAATTTTTTAAATTAAATGTGATGTCCTTGCTCTTGAAAAAATTAAACACCTCACAAGGTTATTCAAATATGAGTGAGTCAGCTGTCAAAGATGGTGAAAGGCAACACTTAGGGCCAAAAAGCAGAGGCACATACAAAGAAAAGCTGTGGATTAATAGCACTGTTACAAATGCTTTATGCACACTCCAGCTTTATGATGCACACAACTGTTCGAGGTGTGTGAGGGAGGGTTTGTAGTCCGAATGGGGAGCAATAACTCGGGCTAATTGCTGCCTTTTTGTTACCAAGTGTCCTTTTGTCTGCAGCCTTCAATCAGGCTAATGCAGATGCCCTTTAAATACCCTTTAGAGCCGGGCTGACTCAGAGTGCCTAACCCTGATTCTGGACTTTTATGCGGTATGCAAGTGATGTCATGAACACCAGTATGATGTATGTGTACAGAGGCTTATGAAAGCCTGAAACATACAACACAAGGAAGGAGGAGCTGTAAAAAAACAGTTCCCGGTGTCACAGGGATGTGAACCCGGACCCTGGAATGCATGAATGCCATGCTGCCTGTGTCACCATCTCCTAACACCGACTTTAATGTCTGTCTGATTGGATGTTGCCTGTCTGTGTGTGTTCGGTTTCTGTCTTTTAGCACAAGCATGTGAGTGTCTGAGGAGTGTGGTGTTGATCAAAGGGAATGAGGGGATGCGTTGTATGAAGTGTTACTGTCAATTGTTGCATGTGTGCACTGCTCAGACTCTGTCAGCCATTTGCATGTGAAAAACTGTTGTTTGGTATTTTGGATTTGGACGCTGGAGGAACATGATGTTCTACTTATCCAGTATGTGAGGACCCAGCGGAGGACTGCAGAGTTTGGTGGCATTATACCACAGCAGAGGTCCAATCTGATCATTACAGAGCCAGGCAATAATGGACCTCTTCCTATTAAAAAGAGATGCACTGAAATTGCCTTTGGCCTTTTTTTTTTTTTTTTTTTTTTTTTTTTTTTGAACAAGGCTTTCTTGTCGTAGTGGCGGATATGAATAATATGTGATTGCGCTGTGGAGGCGTCTGTAGAAAAAGCAGCAGGTAATACAAAGAAATGAATAGGCTGAAGAAGGAAGGATTAGTGCTTTTATGGCCTATTCATGCGGCTAAGGACACACTATATTAAAGCCTGCGAGTCGAGATACACAATCAACAAGGTTGCTTCAGCAGGCAGACACAAACTCTGGCACGCTGCACAAAAGAGGTGTTAGAATGTGTTCATTTGTGCACATCAAAGAGGAAGTTCTTTTTGTTTTTCTCACTGATTATTGTGGGATTGTACACGACGGGAGCTTTATCCTGCTGCATGATATTATGATGTATTAAAGATTGCGATTGAGATTGATTTATTTGCAAACTGCAGGAGCAAATTCAGCTTTTAACTACTACAGTAAGGATACATTTGAGTGGACACTCATCCATTCATGTTCCTACAATATGATGATGAGTGATAAGGCCAGGCTTTAGATGGCCTTGATGTCAGGACAGGCAAGTTCTTCCACACCCAGATAAAGCTGCACATGCTGTCCATTTACTTCTGGTCTTATAGTGTATTAAATGTGTGAGGTGAAGTAGACAGGAAGGAGGGGAATGGGTTGTAGGGAAGGTCTGTGTCTGTGGTGAACGGGGGAGGGAGTAGATTTCCTGATGGTGCACTACCCATATGGTGTTTATGCTAAAGTGCTGATGATGTGTTGGCAGCGTTCACCATCCACTGCTCTTATCTATTTGTTTTTTTTTTTTTATCTAGAGTCAGCGATGTTTAAATGAATTTGCCTAAAATGTGTACTTACAGTAAAGGGATTTCCTCCACTGCAATTTGAGGCTTCAATGAATCATGATTATTCATGAGTCTGTGCATTATATTTAGATGTTTTCCATGCACAGCTGCAAATGAAAGATTCTTTTAAATCGTTCAGTATAATTGCTTCCAGAAAACCTCTGTCTAACACAGCAGGCGACACAACACCTTTGAGCTAAATGCTAATGAATCGGTTGTAAAATGCTCACAGTGACAGTGTTACAATGAAGCTGTTTAGCTAGCTGCAGTCATTACTTACTAGCTTGTAGCTAAAAGGCAAGTTGATGTAAATGAATGTGATAAAATCATTTGAAGAAAGTCGATGCGACTCACAAATGAACTGAGTTGTTGAGAGCGAATAGGAAGTCTGTATTATTAACAGTATCAGATACAGTATCAGCAGATAGTAGCTTTAAAAAGAAATGTCAGCTAGCTGCAGATAAACTGCCACGCTCATATTTTGTTGTATCAAAAAGAAGTGGCACTCTCCAGGGGTGAGAACTGAGGCTCATGTGGAAGTGTTAAAAATTGCAGTTCACCTCACAGCCTCTAGGGGCTGGCAGTGTTGGGATTCACACTCATATCCAGCCAATTGATCAGTGTGAGACATTTTTACTAGGGATGTCCCGATCCGATCTCGTAATTGGAAATCGGGCCCAATTACGTAGTTTCAGACTTGATTGGAACTTGATCGGATGTTACCTCCCGATCAGGACTTGGATATATTGCGGTGAATCCAGTATAATGCTGCGCAGGATGGCTCTGTTGCTTGTAGAATAGGGGTATGGTAGTTGCTTTTAGTGCGAGAGAATTTCCAAGTTTGGGATGGCTGAAGCATGTGTAGTTTGAGGCAATATGTCGCGGGCAGTTTGGCGAAGCAACGCACATGTGGAAATGTGCAGTTGATGTGGCTGAGAAGAACATGCAAAAATCATTGTAGTAACATTTATGTGCCCCATGACAGTGTGAAGGCGCAAGAGAGTACAGCCAATATGGCAGAAAATGATCGCAATGAGTGACCTGCCATTAGAGAATTCTATAAATATCGGAACGGGACTCTGTATCAGCAGATACTCAAAATCAAATGACTCGGACTCGAGGGCAAAAAAAACGGATCGGGACATCCCTAATTTTTACAGATGTAGCTAAACGAATTAGCCTCCTTTCATGCTGATGAAGGCATGCTGTGTCTGTCTACTGCATCCGTGTGGGCTTGCCTCCCTTCAGTTCACCTCCATGCTTGTTTCTAATTATTTCTCATTCCTGGTGGAGTAGTGGATAGACTACTGTTTGTGTTCCTGCTCACTAACATTTTACAAATTGCTACCTAAATGCAACATACCTCAAAGAACATCCTCCGAGTGAATGAGTTCGCTCATCAGCCTCACTTGTTTATCGTGCACACATTCCTCCTCTACCTCACCAAAAGAAACAAGAGCATTTACTCAATCAGTGCAATTCATTCAGCCAGCCTCCTCCTCTTGTTCAGTTCAAAAGTTAATTCGCTACAAGCTCAAGTGCTGCAGTAAATATCAGAGGCCATCACAGATTTAAGCACAAGCCTTTACCTTCACCTCTAAACCGGCTGAAGCCTTTTTTTTTTTTTTATTCCCGCCACACCGAAAGCAATCAATACCACTCTCCGTTGTAAATATATGTGGGTAATTATGTGGTGATACCAAATATTTTCAACCATCCAATTCATTAAACACGTTCTATCTCATTCCATTAACTTCTGTGTATTGACAGGTCAGAGAGCTGTGAAAGTAGTGGCTGCTTAGTGATACAGGGTGCAGCCGGGTTGTCAAGTAATGTGCTGTCCAAGCTGTAAGTGCAGAGTGGCTAAAAGTGTGCTATGTCTCCCATGTATAAGAATGATCTGAGAGGTAGCTTGTAAATGTGTGTCATTGGTTGACGGGGTTGGGTGTCGTCACATTTTAACCAATCCAGGTATGCATGCCGCAAGATCCTGTCACACCTCTGGTTAATACGTCTGTGGTTCTTCTCTGGTTCATTCCTGGGTGAGTGGGTCAACAATATTCCTCTAGTAGTGAGGCCTGAGCACTTGATGGATTGCATGGCAACATCGCCTGGACCTCCCTGATAACAGTACACAAAGGTAGCTTACCTGTGATAACTGCGCTGTTAGTAGCGATAAAGTTGAGTTGGTGTGTCAGCGCGGATGTCCTGATGCCAGGTTTTATCTGACTGACAGCTGAGAGGAGAGTGATGCGCTGTGCAGTGTGTCAGCAGGAAAAGAGCTCGTCCAACACCACTCGCTTTAGGAAAATTGGCAGCGCAGCTTAAGGTTGTGTCCAGTGAACAGCTTGACAGGCTGGATTTAAACTGACTGGCATGGGAGTGCACTAAGACATGTCTTAAAGTAAGCATATAATATTAGTTTGTCCTTGTGATAGCGTTTGTGTGCAAATTTGTTTTAAATCAACTTCACCTCTTCTGGTAAAATCTGTGTAATGTGTGATATAGATTTTTTTTTTTTTACTTTTCCTTTAGATTTTGCACTTTCATCATATTCAAACAACATTTATTCATTTTATATTGTCTCAATTTGGGAAAAAATATCTTTTAAAGATCTGCCAGCCCTCTAACCTGATGTGAGTGGACTAGTTAGACAGCAAAGATGCAACTACCGTATGTTTCGGACTATAAGTCGCACCTTTTTTTTATCCTTTGGCTGGGAATGCGACTTACAAGTTGTTCAGAACGACACAGAGAAAGAAGAATTCAGTGGATTTAGTGATTTGGAGTGAGATCGAGATTCATGTTACACAAAGGACAACTATTGAGTTTGTTTTTATGCTTCATGAAATAGCCATACATGTGTTACGTTAGCATAATGCTAATGCACCTTATGTGCTACTTATAATGCACCTTATGTGCTACTTATAGTCTGAAAAATACAGTAGTTAGATATTGTGAATTGCATGAGGAGTCTCCATTGATCGGTGACACCTGTGGGCACTTGAAAAATATTGTTTACTGATTCCACTTTACATTTAGAGGGAAAGTTGTGACATGCTGCGTTGAAAAGTAACCCACTGTTCTGTTCATTCGCTCAGACAGTATTGAAGATTACATCCAGACCACATCGTCTAACGTGGAGTCGGCCAATCAGGAGCTCGCCAAGGCCAACCAGTACCAGGTAACCTTCCTAACTGCAGCACGCTCCTCACACTTTGTCCCATTTCATTTTGTGTACTTGACTGAGCCTTTGCATTGTAATGCACTCACAAGAAGCTTAGCTTGATCAGCCATGCAAACAGGGACTTTGCTAACTAGATTACACAGCTTTATCACCCCCCCCCCACAGCATAATAACAGAGGTGATGTAATTTCATGTCATACTTTACTAGCTTTACTAGCCCTCAGTTAAATTAATTGTTATTTAGAGGCAGGAAACATAAAATGCTTGGCTTGCTTGGAGTCTTAAAAAAAACACAAAACCACATATAATTTCTATTCCATGAGCATTCCCCTTCTACTAAGATAATGGTTATAAATTTGCAATTTTATCCTACAAGTGTATTGACTTAGACAGGAAAATGCATAAATGGGCAAACAACAACTGCAGCCAGAAATTAAATAGAAATTGTTTTCTCTCTCTCTCTCTCTCTGTGGTTTTTGGGGTTGCTAGAATTTCCACTTCATAGCACATATTGGAGAGACGTCTTATGAGATGCCCAAGGGTCTGCTTTCGCTCTGTCTTTTCAAGGAAATATGTGTGTTCTCTGCCGTCCTGTCAGGGACTATCTCAGTAGGCCAGAGCTGTGTGTGGCTCTGTGCTGTGTAGGCCCCTGGCTATGGTAAATAATGTATTGACTTCAGTGTCACTGGGTTAATAAAGGATACACCGTCTTCTTTTCTTTTCTTTCTTTTTTTACATGACTTACAAACTCTACCTTTTGACAGCAGTGGAGTAGATTTTCTGTCTTTGTCAGTCTTGATAGTTTCCTCCATTTTATATTTTCAATAAATAGTTAGAGGGAACATTCAGTTTTCAAACATCATGAGGAAAACCACCACAAAGGGAAGTCCATCCATCCATCATCTGAACCCGCTTTTATCTGCAGTACAGTACAGTACATCTATAGAAAATATTCTATCTGATGTTATCATACACATATCTGTGGATGCTCTCATTCATCCAGGTCATAGTCATTTCCAAGAGTTTAAATCGAGGCAATTGGACTCAAGGATTGTTTTTTGAAGACGTTTCGTCACTCCCCCAAGTGGCTTCTTCCGGTCTGCTGCTGTTCTGGTTGGGAATCGTTTAATGTGTTCAGGGCCTCTGTGGGTGGATCTTGAAAGAAAACACATAACTAAGATCCCTGTTGTTGGTTAAAGGTCAGTTAACGAGCAGAAACTGTGTCCGGGGTGCAGGACTAGTTGACGGCCCATCGTTAGGGTTTGAAACCTGCTGGGAAGGGATGAAAGGACAGAGTTGTGAACAGTTATCATACCTTTCAGTGAATTGGCAAGTTTAATACATGAGCAGACCCCTTATAAGTTGAAGGAGATGGAGTCGTAAGGTTCAGAAGTATTTCTTTAAATCATTTTATGACTTGACTGCAGTCTGATGAACTTTTCTGACTTTTTATGAATAACACTGGTTTAAAGGATTAAATATAATAAAAACGAGGCACAAGGTTACAGAGGGAGTGACACTGTGCACTTCTGTAGTCTAACTCCTGAACTAATACTACATGTGAAATGCATATATGCTACAGATATAGAAACATTTATATTTCTATGGGCTATATTTACATTTGTAATAGGGTCTATAACATATGCACATATGCATGTCTTCATTTTTGATATATGGACCTTAAACATATGTACATATTGCATATGGGACTGCAGGGCACTTTCCAGAGTCCGTCATAACTGTTCTAATACTGTCCGTCCCCCATGCTGCTGCTGCTGCTGCTGCTTGACTCACGAGTGAACAAATGAGCGAATGGCAACAGCTTTCCCATTAATTGTCATTTCATTATCTCAAGGAGAGCTGAGCCGTGACCAAGCTCACACTGAGCAATTTAGCTCTCCGCCAATCCAGACAGGCGCTTGTCTTTGCAGAGGCAGAGCAGCTGAATGGAGGAAAAACAACAAAGGAGGAAGACAGACTGATGGGCAGGTATTAAGTCAGACAGACAGATTCCACACAGTCCCATGATAATTCCTGTCTTTGAAAGACACTGGTAAAATTCATAAAAACTACAACAGTTACTTTGTTGTTAAAGTACTGTTTGCAGCCTGTATGTTAATGTGTGTGTCCTTTGAACATTTATAATGGTGTGGCAGGCTCACTTGCAGCCTTCTGTGTCCAAATTGCAAAAGTCTACCCTTCACTACCCAAGAGGTCAAGAGTCCCTGATATTTCACTGCAACTGTTAAGTTTGCCGAAGACTTTTACAGCTACCTAGTTAATCAGTGTAACAACTCATACAGGCCAGTGGAATCTCAATATGCCCACAGAGAAAGAAGGGTTAAGACCCCGTTCACACTGGGGAAATGAATCCGGCTAGAGCGGGATTCGGGCCGTATCTGGATATATCCGGATAGACCTCAATCCACCTCTTGGAGGTGGATGTAGCTGGATTAGGTTACATCTGGCTCAGGTCTGAAAGCAAATGCGGCTAGCGAATCCCGCTAGCGACGTCATACTTCCGGGTTCACAGGGACAGTGTCCGGGCCGTGTACAAAAGCCGTATGTAAACAACCGTCAAACTACGACAGCTTTGCCCCGAGTTTATTTTCCACAGGGCTACAAAGGAATAAACTGCATGCCGGGTTAAGCCGGATTGAGAGCGGACACAAGCTTGTGAGATTTGAAAATAAGTCTGAATGTATCCAGCTTAAAGGCTATCTGGATTCAATCCTACTCTAGCTGGATTGACTTTCACCAGTGTGAACGGGGATTAAAACTGCAGTTAAGTACAGAGTATAAGAGTATAAGTGTCACTATAGTCCAAATAAGAGTACAGTACGCAGTATGAGCACAATATATGATACATGGATACAAATATGGAGATATAAGGTGCTAAGTAAACATAAATAGACCAGTGGAGGGAATGACAGTGATGCCTGACATGATTATCTAGCTCTTCTCCCTACAGAAAGGGGAGGAGTTATACAGTCTGATGGCCACTGGCAGGAAGGACCTCCTGTGGCGTTCTGTGCTGCTCCTCGGTAGTCTCAGTCTACCGCTGAATGTGCTCCTGTAGGACAGCAGTGTGTCATGCAGGGGGTGTTGTTACAAATACTGAGGAGTTTCCTCAGTATCCTCCTCTCCGTCACCTCCACCACAGTCTCCAGCTCCACTCCCAGTACCGAGCCAGCCTTCCTAATGAGCTTGTTGAGAATTTAGTGTCCTTTAGCATGGTACAAACACTGCCCCCACAGCAAACTAAACCATGGCTCCAATACAGTGATACGGTACAAACCGTGGTGCAGCTGTACACACATAGTAGTTGAATTGTTTCGTTGCCTACACCAAGAACCAGCAAAAAGTGATGGAAAACAAAACTTGAGTCTTTACATAAAGACAACTAGCATGTTGTTGTACTACCCTTAAAAAATATGCTAATAGGGTGCCTGTCATTTGTTTTGATATGTTGTTATGAAGTTACAGTGAGACATGACCGGCTCACACTGCTGACATGTCTGACACTGCAGCTGCTTCCAGTGACACAGTTGAAACTTCACCTGTTTCCAGTGCATTCTAACACACTCTAACTGCACCATTGCTCTGAAAAATCAGGTGCTGCTCCCTCATGCTTCAACTGCACGTACAGCTTCCACGTCAACTGATAAATCAGCTGCTTTCATCATGTAAGCTTCACGTGAAGCTGCTGTCATCTGTTACTGTTCAGCTGACCTCACCACCGGCACACAGTTCCACTGACGTCAGTGCTCGCACGGCACACTTGGCTGCTTTGAACACACATCTGTTTATCTATAGCTGCAGCATCTTATCAAAGAAACGCGCTGTGCAGTCTGAACCTCGCTTTGCTCTTTTAACAGAGAGTTCATCTGCTTTGTGGGATTATCATTGTCACAAATGACACTTTAATTCCTTAAATGCTCGCCACAACAATTCAATCCAAGCAAAGAGCTAGCATTTCCAAACAGCCCACTTACTGCAGTGTTTGCAACCGCAAAATTCATCCTGACACATTTGTTATTACTAAATAAAAGCTCAGTGGCTTAGAACAATGCTTGTCTTCATGGCCTGCAGAGCTCTTTTGTGCTAAGTTCAGTGATTTGGTGGCAGTGATGCACATAAACAGAGCACAACAAAAGGTTTTAAAGGTGTAATTTAGAGTCAAGTTGCTGTACGTTGCTCTGACTTTGTGGGTGGATGGATGGGTGGGTGGTGTAATACCTAATAGCCCCCTGAGAGGCTGAAGATGCTTTCATCATGATTTGCCTCGCACCAGAGCTGCATTTCTCTGGGCATAAAATGAGGCAACTTGGTGTATGTGTATGGCTCATTCAGATAATACAACAATCTCCAAACAGTCTGCTTGCTCAGAACCAAGCAGCAACCTTGGGGGCCTGAGAAATGAAGCCCATGCGAAAGTGTCAAATACTGCAGGAACTCTGGTGACTGGCCTCGAATGTGCGGTAGTCCCTTTAGACCTCCATGCAAAAATGCCTTCAGAGCAGAAATGAACATGTTTACAAAGAAACAAATGTGACAATGGAACTTTGTTATTTTTGATCGTACAAAGCCTGAGATTAAGACGCCTGGTCCTCGGACAATGACACTCAACATATCTGTGGGTGATGTCATATGGTGCTTCCTGCATAGTTTTATACGGTGTATGATCTGACGAAGAGGCTGCGGGGGTTTGTTCTTAGCTTCCTGCCAAGCACAGACAGTCACGTAGCTTATCCGTAGCAGACCATGATACAGGTTGTGGTTGGATAATTTCTATACTAGACATCTACAACAGCATATGTAAAACAAGGTCTGAGGGCAGACTAGATGCAACCGTGATGACACCACCTTTTGTTACAGAGTGATATAATACAGGGTATAACAATGCCTGTCCCTAGAGTGCAGGATTCGACTGTGATTCAAACTTAGCTTGAGTCATTCACCCCGCACGCCTACACATGCACGGAGTTTGGCTGCTTCCTGTCAGCAATTTGCATCAATATCTGGTCATGACAGGGATAACACATTGCTCAAAACTTCTCTATGGCTCCGGTATCAAGCCATCATCAGTACCAGATTAGCTAAAAGCATAGAGCCCTGAACTCAATGGCAAACATTTTGAGTTTTAATGGCACATTTGATTGTAAATTGTGAATATTATTTTACAAAAATTACATCACTGGGGCTTTAATCTGAGGTCCCAAAACAAATTTTCAATTTAGACACACAAAATCAGCGTTCTGTTTTACATTCTGTACCTGATTGGATGCTTTCCTTGCTGGGTCAGAGTACACAGGCCAGGATATGCATGAGCCAGCCTCCAAGGCTGAGAAATGAAGCCTGTAGGTAGGTAAAGTGTTCAAAACTGTCAGCAGGTGTTTGATCTGCCCTAAGACCTACAGTATAAAACTTTATTTGCCACTCCGCTAGCATTCAGGAGCTTGTACTTCCCCACTATGAAGTGACTGTAGCGTGAAGTTAATGGCACCTATTGTGATCACATAAAAATTCAACAGACAGAGAGGAGTGCAGTCGGGGGAGGAGATGGAACACTTTGCCGCCGTAGCCCTGAACACTCCTCGATGCTGGTCTACATGCACCAGTGCACATCCCCACCGATGGTCAATTAAGAGCGGATGTCATTTTCTTCTGGTGCCCCGCCTTGTCTACTCACTTCACATTGGAAATAAATTGAATCTATAATCCATTATCTTGAGGCAGATTACTCTCCCTACTGCAAATTTCTCTAGTTGCTGTGATGTTTTATCACCTCATCTGCGTTCAGTGGACCGTGATGAACTCCGATTGTTGATCGCTGCACAAGATGGTTTATAATTACAGATAAAACAGATGTTCTAGCAAATCGGTGAACAAAAGCTGCAAAAAAAAAAAAAAAGCAGCAGCGCGATCGCTTATTTGATATACATAAACAGTGGTGGGAGGTGGGTGGGGGAGGGTACATGCTGATGTCAGTTTTGAGACTTACAAGTCCATCTGTCTTCAGATTTGAAAATTGATCTCCCAGTGAGCAACTACATCCCTCAGGGCTCCCAAAAGGAAAATCAATGTTACACCGTTTTCCTCCGGCTAAATTGAGAATAATATAGAACACTGGCTATTGTGATGGTGGAAAGAACAAAGGAGGTGGGAGGGGAAGGAAAAGAAGACATGAAAGGGAAGAAAGGGCTCGTAAATGAACAGGTAAACCGATGATCGGACCACTCCGCATGCACACACATATAAATTGTTGCCCTTTTGACAAATGGGATAATGAAAAAGAATAACCTAATCACAGAGTTACAGCTCTGAAAGATCACAGGGCTCGGACTAGAGGGACGGTCGACCGTTGACAGATTGCAGGGAAACCGGCTTTCTGTTCACTCACTCTTCTCCCAGTCCCTCTGGACTCTTTATACCACTTTGAAGGATATGAAGTGGAAATAACAATGTTTGAAGTTACCCAGGTTGATGTCAGTGACACTCCTTTGGCTCGGCCCCCATCAGGCACAGCTGGGCTCAGCACTTTGGAGAGAAGAGAGAAAACCTGACTGCAACTAAAACATGGATGCATTTGAGATTTTAACATATGACAGCTTCTGTTTGATTATAATTTCACAAGAGAATCAAGTACTGGATAGCTTGTAAATGTTTTTTTTCTTCATCTTTGCAAGATAGAACATTATAAATTGCTGACGTGTAAAATAGTTTAATGTATTTGTGTGATGGCGATACAGAGATTGGCCCATCCATCCATCAGCTGCCTAAACAAACATGTTTAAACTCTATATGTAAACATCACATGTGCAATTTGTTTAAGCGCTAGAGCTTGCATGCAACATGCACCCTGTTAAATTATTGCATAAATTATACAGCTGCTGCCTCTACTATGGAAAGTGCACATGCAGGATAAACTGTGTTAGGATTTAAACGTTTGTGGTTGCTGCTGTCCACCTCTCTGCTTGTATTGTCAGTCAGCAGTCAAGAGAAAACAGAAAAGAGTCAGAATCTCTGAAAGCTAGCAAGTAGCAATTATGTCCGTGGACAGTTTTTACTGTCTGTTAAGGAAAAGTGTGTGCATAAAACCAAAAAGCTACAATTATTGTACAAAATGACAAATAAACAGCTGCTTCTCTCTCACAGGATGCTAACTGGTCATAGCTTATAGCTGCATCTCTGGACCTCACTCATCATGCACAAACCCTGCTTGCAGTGTAACAGTGTCAGGTAGGAGGTCAAGGTAGTTCAGGGATCTTCACCTTACGTCGTCTGACACTTTATGATCTTCATCCTCAAGATCTTCATTTGAGTATGCTATCATGATAACATTACGGTGTCAGAGGAAGTTCTGTTTTACAGCCATTTTTTATATTTTACTCACAAATGCCCTGTTTGTACAGCATTAATTTTACTGTGGACCTCTGGTGGAGGCTAGTTATAATACAGTCTGTGGTCATGCCTCATCTTCCTCCACCCCCTACTGCACTGCCATGGTTGTCTGGTTGACAAAGTGCTGCTTGGGCAGGAGGTTGCTGGTCCATAATAGGTAGAATTCGTCTATCCTTGTTCTTGTAGGTTATCAGCTAAGGATGGTTCCCCTAGCAAAATCCTCCACCAGGCCCTTGTACTCCCCCTCCTCCTTCTCATCTACATCTTTTCAGTTTGGAATTGAACAAAAACTGGGTAATTAGAGTGAGCACTGGTGACAAACTGCCACTGACAGAACCTTGATTAACAGAAAATCAGGGGGAAAAACGCTATCACAGAAGCAGTCATGCTGTTTGATTGACATGTGATATTTGGAAAGCACAGCACAAGTCAGAAATCAGGTCTGAGCAACAAAGTTCGAAGACAAAGTGAAAAGAACACAGCAATTGATTGCTTCCCTTTAACATTTCAGGCAAACTAGAGAAGACAAGAGGCATTTATAGATTACCAATTCATATGAAAGGTCATCGGGGCACTCTGCATGATGTAAACAGGCTGTACATCACTGTTCACATGTCGGATTGGATTCTTATGGTGTTGCTGTTGTTACAAGTGTGTCAGCCAGATTGCATTACGAGGATCAAATCCTGCCCTGGCTCACCAAAACTAATTTCTACCTTAACCCAGATTTTTGCTTCTGGCAAATCAGGGAGCAAATGTCAGCTTGGTTGAAAGCCACAGCGGAGTGACTCTGTGTGAAGGCAGCAGCGTACAGTGGAGTCAGGTTGTAGCGCTGCCGGAGCTTGACTCCGTTTGACTCTCACACACTCACAATGTGAAAAGAGCTGTAAAGCGAGGCTTCCCCCTACTGAAGCCAGTGTGATTGTACACATCACGCTTCGCTGCGAGATTAGTTCACCTTTCCTGCTCAAGGTTAACCCTCAATAGCAGCAATGAAGATTACTTTGTCAGTCAAAAAAAAGCTTTAGTCATCTGTATTGTATTCTGTAAGAGCTCGGATGGGTGAAGCGCGTCTCTGTTAATGGCTTTGTTGTGTGCTTAAACAATGAGATCCGAAGCAGCTGGTCAGAGGTCAGGCAGTTAGATACAGTGAGCGATTCTACAGCCTCATTGGATCTTTAGAAAAGCCTCTTTTCTTTTCTGTGACGCTGATTTTACAAAAATATCACATTTAGCTGGTGGTTGAATGTGTGGGTTTCTTTACTCCAATAGCCGATGAGCAAACTCTTGAACTTCAGGATCAACTGAAGGTTGTTAGGCAACAACAGTGCATCATGATAAAAGGGAAGTCTTCCACAGACCTGTCTGCCCCTTAACACAAACATTGGTTTGACCCTTGAGGGTGATGCCTGAAAGAAATGCTAGCTTTGGTAGTAAAGCAGTTCCTTTTTTGACTTTAATTGATACATGGCAGCAGAGACAGTGAGAACTATGGCATCAGTTGATGGGGTGTCCACTATACCAATGTTTATGATGAGGTAAACCAATCAGGGCATAGACTCACCAAAGAGGAAGTATACCACGTCAGCTAGCAAATAGCTATTTGCATATTGATAGACACATTTGGTTAATTTTGTGAGGAAATGCCTATAAAAAGCAGTTTTACTCACACCAAAGCACTTCTCGCATCTTCGCGCTGTTGACACCAACAGCCTACATCTAAAGAGCTGCCAGTACCTGACAAGTTGTTGGTTGGTCACGAACACATATCCTGAAATGGCTATGGCTTCTCATGAATTAAATGAAAGTCCAGCTCTTGTACAGTCTACCAGTATCAGATCAAGGTACTTTGACCTCACATTGTGCCTATGCTTTATCATTTAATGCTCAAGTCCTGCTTTATAAATTATCTGACTAATACTTTTCATAATTAACTTCAGTTACATTCAGTATTTGTAGTGTGGCTGTCATCAAACCTTATACAGTCTCTGAGGAAATACTGTTCCACACCATACACCCACCTGACACCATTGTCATGCTCAAGTTATGCCCATAAACAGTTTGATTCATGTGCAGTCCTGCAATAAGGAAATGCTATTCTACACAAAACCTGACGCCCAGATGCTGCAACAATGTTTACCTTCATTGTATTTCCCAAATATTGTCTGAAAAAGCATGCAAAAAACAGGTGCTTGCTGGCTTCCAACCATCTTCTGTGGGTGGTTTTGATTCCTCTTTGGTGATTCATGGATCTGACGTTCGATAGCCAGTGACTGACAGATTGTTTATCCATTTACCTGGTATAAGATCATCTATATATAAGATATATCTATATATAAGATCTGCAAACCTGAATCTTGAAACAGTACTGTTGCATCACAGCTCAAGTTTATAAAAGTCTGTGTTTCTGCACTTTACTGAGGTTATAGAGAAGTTTCCATCATGTCCGAGGTTTTTCTTCTAACCAAAGCCCAATCAATAGAAGAGCAAATATGCTGATGCTCTTCAGTGTTCTGTTCTGCTGCTGACAATGGTTGTCACAGGGCTTCCTCCCAGGATGCCAGGATTGGCCGTGAAGTCTGTGTTTATTTGCTGCTTCTCTTAAATATCATAATCAGGGTGACTGCATGGGACTCTGAGTTTTATGTAAATTACGCGTAAGCCGATTACAAGTGAGGCAGTTCCGCTGTAAACATTATTTATTTTATGGACTTCCAATTTTCCCAACCAGATGCGATAAAGGCAGAATAATATTATGGCCATTATCATTGCGTTGCATTATTGTTGTATTATGAGGATATTTCTCATGTCACACAAGGTAAGTAGTTTTTCTGCCAGAGACGCAGCAGGTTTGTCTTCCGTGTAAGATTAGATAGATACCTGATTTGTATGGTGGCTCTATCAGCTTTAATGGTTCTCATGCTGTTTTTCTGCATCTTCCCTTGGAGAAAGGGGATTTCTGAAATGTTTTATGGTTGTGGAGCGCCTCAGGTAGTTGCAGAAAGGTGAATAACACATTGTTCTCCTCCTAATCGCTCCTCTTTACTCTTGACCAGCATGGCTGCCGACCTTCATATCGACAAGTGGGAGTTCTTGAACAACGGCGGCACATGATAGAGCTGCAAAACGAGGCAAAACAATGACAAGCCTGCAGCAGAGTGAGCCTCTACATCCAGATGTTTTCATACAGTCATTATGGAGAATTCCTCTCAGAGGAATAACCTGTTTCTTTTTACCTAACATCCTTTCGTTTATGTATCAGGCTAAATGGGCTTTGGTAATTTAGTTATGACCTTGGATAGTTTCAGGGTATTGGAGTCCTCAATATTCAAAATGGCACCTGTTGGTGTTTTTCAGTGATGGCGTGGATGGTTTAAAATATTGATACTAAAAGAGTAAAAAACCTGTGAGAAAAAGCGAAGGTTAGAGTTCAAACGGAGGAAGAAAACACTCATAAAATGGCTTTATGTGAGGCAGGCTGTACAAGGTAGTGATAGAGGACTCCAGGGAGTCATTTCCCATCTCTCTGACAGAGGTCACTGATGTAGTTACTGTAAAAAGCTCCACAGAGGCACCTTGCTCAAGGTGGGTGAGTAAACCTTGGATTTACAAAAATACTGAAGGACTGCAGAGTTGGAGAAGGCACATGGCCATGTGGAGGCTGCTGTGCTTCTGAGGCTTTCACAGAAGGGCCTCGGCCATGTTAGTCCTGTTTTAAATGGACAGGACTTTTGAGACGGCACACCCAACCCGAGCCCCGACTGACTCCAGTCTCACCCCTTTTTTTAAATTTTTTTTACCAGTGATTTGGTTTTGCTGGCTTTGTCAGCATCTGACCTCCACTGTGCATTTACTTCAGTTAGCAGCGAAGTGTGAAATGGTCAGGATGAGAATTAGCACCTCTGAAGTCTGAGGCCAGTGTTCTCTGTCAGATAAAGATAAATCGTTCCCTGGAGGGGGGGGTGGAGGAGAGCTACTGCTAAATAGGAAATAAAAAGAAATTGATGCCGTGACTGTAGTTATATCACACCTTTGTTTTTGGTCTGATGAGCTGGAGCCATGTTCCGGCCATCTCCTGTACTAGCAAGGTTTTAAAAGGATACAAAAAAAACTTAAGGCTCAATTTCCTTCTGGATGGAGCCATTTGATGGGAGTCAGGACGTGTCCCATTCAGCCCAGCTGGGAGGTGACCTCTGGCAGTCCCAGAACACACTGGATGGATTTTGTGTTGGCTCAGAATCAGCTGCAGTAAATTTGACTGGAGAAAGGAAGCCTGCTCAGTCTACTCCCACTGCAACCTGAATGAGTAGCAGCATGAATGGGTCCTCATGGGTGCTGAATATTTACTGATTAAATACCAATTATTGGCTGTTAGGAATTTTGTAGTCATCTCAGTGTATTATGTCCTTCACTGTGTAGCTCTGGGTGTGATGAGATCTAACTCATGGTGGTTCTGGCCTCATTAAGAGTGAACATGCAGCGGGCAGGAGCTTTTTGAGTGGACCAGGACTATGGATGTCAAATTGAGAAGACCTGGACTTCTTCTTCGTCTTCTTTTGTTAAATCAGTCACAGTCAAACAGCAATATTATTGAAATTCTGCCAATCTTTTTTTTAGTACCAAAAGGACGACTTTTGAATTAATCCACATAAAAACAGAAACTGCATTAACTTTATAGAACTACTTAGAATAAACACTGTAAAATAGATCATAGCAATCATACCCTATAATTCTGCTTCCTTGGCTGCTTTTTTAACAAGTTGGAATGTTGTTCGAGAGTTGCTACTGTTCAGAAGACTTGATGGTGAGGCTGAGAACTGGCAATCATTTAACAATTGTTGTCTATCTGTACTAATAGTTCACTGCATGTGAGTCACTTCATCCTTCACTTCATCATACTTGCACATTGTGTTTTTTTTACTTGTATTAAAACATTTCTGTGGAATTATATGTCCAGGTATATGCACAATATATATATATATATATATATATATATATATATATATATATATATATATATATATATATATATATAAATAATGAAATGCAAGTATTGTCACGTGTCAGACAAGAGTTCTGAAAAAGTTAATACCTCTGAGTAAAACACTGCTTAACAGGATTTTCCACTCTGAGCAGAACATAAATCTTCTCATTTGTTGCTTTTAAAAGGCTGTTATATTAAAAATCAGTTTAGATATCAGTCTTCATGAACCCAGATTTATTATGAACTATTCCCCTCATTAGCCATTAAAAGAGAATTTAAAACAAAAAAAAAGGTGGGAGGCAGACGGTCTTCTCCCTGAGGGCTTACACTGCTCGCAGGCCCTGAAGTGCTGGCACTAAGGACACATTCTCTGGCAGATTAAGTCACTGGTGATAAGAGCATCCCTCCTCTGTCCTCTTCCTCATCCTCCTCCTCCTCCTCTGCGAGGAGAGACTCCCTGTCCTGCCTCTCAGCCTGCCCCGCAATCTGGAAAATTCTGGTTTAAAAATACTGCAACACTTCCTTTGTTATACTAAGCCCTTTTTTGTTGCCCCCCCCTCTCTCTACCTTATTTATTTTCTTGTTCTCCAAAATAACAGCAGCAGCACAGGGATGAGCAAGGAGGAGAAAAGAAGGTGTATGGAAGAGAGAGAGAAAGAGAGAGCTTCACTGCACTGTCAGAGCGAGCAGAGAGAAGGAGAGGCTGGCAGAGAAAGTTTATAAGGCGTAGTTTAGGAGGAAATGCGTGAGAGAAGCTGGGAATCTGTGGTGGCCAGCTGCAAGAGGGGAGATAGCGGAGAAAGGCTTTTAATTCTCAATCCCCACAGAGCCTTTGAAAATTACCAATCTTCTTATCACAGACGCAGGGCTGCTTATGCAAATTGTTGTGGAGTGGAACGTTTAAACGGAAAATTACTCGACAGCATTTTTTCCTCTCCCTCTTCCCCCTTCTCCCTCTCTCCCTCTCTCTTCCACACAGAAAGCCTGTTTTGAGTCTCAGATAAGAAGATGAATTGCTCTCTCCGTGCTTTGAAGCGCGTCAGGATTTAAAGACTCCAGCCTCGGCTCTGGTCTAACGCCGCTGCTCTCGCTGCCTTTGTAGCAGAAAACAGGCTGGAAAAAAAAACCTGGGAGAAAAAGCATTTCAAAACAACATAGATTCTGTGCTCCAACACGTCGTCCCCGCCCGAGGAGACAAGGAGCAAAAGGAAATATATAAATATTCCCTCACCCCTGCTTTTCACTCCATTTCCTTTAATATTTTCTGCCTAACGGAGTCAACACTTTTTTCAAACAGGGCAAGTGGGCCTAATTGACATGGATGGAAAAAGCTCTTATATGTAACAAAAGTGTTTGAAATCAAATTATACAAGAGCTGTAATAAACAGCATAAATCATTGAAACCATGTGTTTCATCATCTAAACATTTGGGTACAAACTTTAAAAGTACATTTTAAATCCTCCGTTCTACACAGACTTTTTTTTGGCCAAAGGTTAAAAGTTCTGAATTTTAAAGTAAAAAGAATGTATTGCATATAGATTCCTCAAAGGTTTGTCAACAAAGGTACCTTACACTGAAATACATTGAAATACACTGAAATACATTGAAATACACTGAAATACACTGAAATACATTGAAATACACTGTATAACATTTAGATTAAACCCTCCTAAAACAGAGCTCTCGCCACCGACAGAACAGACCCATTTGTCTCCTGACCATATTTTGAAGTTGATTCCTTGGAGTGTGGGATGCTAGTTCACATGCTTTCGATCGCTAGTATTACGGTAATGACCATATTGCGTGTGTGCCAGGGGCGGGAGTTTTGTGGAGCGTAGGAGAGTTGATGTAAAATAGTTTGAGTTTATTTTTGTGATCTCTTGTTGTCTCGTCACTGCACATTTATAGTTGTTTATAAAGAGAAACAAACATGTGGCAGCTTTTAAAAGTTATATTTCAGCTGTCAAGAAAAACAGGTAAAGTAATTAATACAAAGAACATTTTCTGACAGAATCATTAAAAAAGAAGGCGAGCTGTTATAATTATAGTAGTGAAATGGTTAAAAATTACAATGTACAATTACCACAATTATGCCACATACAATATACAGTTTTAATTTACACTTGTACAAAATAAAATGTTAAAGTTACAATCTAATCCTGGCAAACTGTATTTGATAAAATGCCTTTATTGATCCTGAAAAAGTCTAAATTACACAAGGTAGCTAATAATATTTAAATAACAATCTACAACTTGTAATTAACAATGTGCCTAAATAAATAACAGCAAATTAAGAAATTATTTTTATCACTTTGACAATGCAGGAGCTGCAAATGCTCACAGCACATGCAGAACATCGGAGATGATTCCAGGGACCATAAAAGTTTGCAGACATGTAACCATGACACCGGGGCCATCTACCCCACAATGCATTGCAGTTTCATAGCCATAAAAATGAACGCCCATCATCTTTAAGGTCAGTTTAGCATGTTAGCCGATGCTACACATTAGCTGTGCTGGTATTTCCTTCTGCCTGTCTTTGCTAGAGGGAAATAAGTTGCTAAGTAAAAATAAAACATTTGATCAAACTTTGAGGGAAATACATTGTGTGTAGGTGTAGGAGACGTACTCATAAATCAGGAAGTCACTTGTTCTCCATCTCTTTGAAACTTCTGCATATTTGAGCACATTTGAAAAGCTCTTTGTAAAGATTGTAATTTAATGAGTGCTTTTACTTGTGGAAGGTAGAGCGCTTTGGAAAAGGTGAGAGGAAGTCACTTTTTCATATCCTGTTTTAAAGTTTAGCAGCACCACAATTAACTGATCTCATACATCATGCAGGCAAAAATACTGTGCAGCAGAGCGCGGTGTGGCTGCATGGTGCTGTGATGGAGGCCAAACAGACCAACGCAGGACTTTTTTTGTTTTGTCAGTGTGTGTCAGCCTGACCTGGAATCCTTTGCTCCCTTCACATTTGCGTGCGTCACATTTTTATTTGCAAAGGACCAATGGATACACACCACAACTGCTGAGATGACATACACACACACAGTTTGCAAGCAGTGGACTAATGTGTTAACTCCACCCACCCACTGAATCCCTCTCTCCCCACAGAGGCAGCTGAGGAAGAGGAAGTGCTACCTCCTGGTGGCCGGAGCCGTCATCCTCGCCATCCTCATCATCATCATCGTGGTTTCTGCAAGGAAATGAAAGTGGCCACTGCGGTAAGACCTGCCCGCTGCAACTCCCGCCTCAGACACTTGACATGTTGTTTTTAATATTGCTGCTGCGAGGACGGGACGAATGCAGCAGCTGACGTCTGCCTTTTATTAATTTCCAGCACAGAGGAGGACGGAGACAACACATGCAGGTGCATGCACTGTTACCTCAGAGCATGCACTCACATGGCCCATTTTAATAACACGTAAACCTACTATTTGTTGTTGCTTGTTGGAAGCAGTCAGCAGCAATATTTGCTATATCCTGTCAACATCATGTGTTATGACCATAGACTGTATATAAAGATGGATGATGTGACTCCCGTCCTTTTGTAGCCAAATAAATGTGCATTTACACACAAATCTGTTTACAAACTAGCTAACATGTCGTGTCCGATCCACTTACATGGAAGAAGCAGAGTTTGTGGCCGATACTGCAGCCAGCCTTTAGGGGGAAATAGACATGCTTTGTCTTCTAGTTTTCTAGTCTTTACTCTAAAAATGCTGTATTGACATCCATCTTTATACACACTCTATGGTTATGTCTCATCTTACCTGGAAAACCTAATAGCTAGCTCTGCCATTCTTTCCTCAATTATAACTGGTTACCTAGTTTTCAGCAAGCCCTTTAACAGTAAGTGAGCAAGCAGTCACAACTTAGCCAGCAAGCTAGAACATGCTAGGCACTTTGAGCCAACATCAGTTGCTCGTTCAGTAATTTTCTTTTGCTAACAGTTAGCATAATACAGGTTCTGATAGACAACAAGGGAACTTGGGAACTGCTCTCACAATACCAATGAATATAAAAAAGCACTTAATGTATGTTAGGGCTGCAACAAATTACTATTTTGATACTTGAATACTCGGATCATGCGTAAATGTCAGTTTTCCCATAAATACGGCTGCAGCTAATAACTATTTCAATAGTGGGCGCCTACTTTGGACCGCTGCTTTGTCATCGCTTCATTCTTTCACATAGAACCTAAGTGTAATGTAGCTTTTAAGCCAGTGACAGTCCTTAAACACTGGAGAAGCTGCCAGCAGAGGATACTGCTTTGTCAAAATACATTATCATTTCATCCTATTGTTCTCAGTACAATGGCTTTGAACATGTTTGATATTTACAACAGAAATTAGACAGTGAAGAGTGAATACACTAAACAATAGCACTGAGCCGAAGAGTGTCAAACCACTGCTGTTAACGTACATGAGAGTGACTGTAAGACAGCAACATATATTTTAAAATGAGATTTACATGTTGTGTTTGCTGAAGCCTTGAAATCTTCAAAGTAGCTTAAACAGGCCCTGAACATCAGAGGAACATGATGGTACGTGTTCGTCAGTTCCAACTGTTTTTTTTTTTTTTTTTTTGCAAATGTTCAGTGGCCTTATGAAAACGCTGTAGAACTGTGTGCCAAACATTGGAGAGCGGCGTCAGTTTCATCCATCTGCTCAGTCACTGCCTCCTTTTCCGACATATTTACATTTCTTTCTCTGACAGGACGTTTACTGCGCTCTAATAAGTTAAACATAAACACGAGGCTGGATTCCTTTAAACATCCTTTTCATATTCAGTTTCCTGTTTACTTCATTTGCATTTTTGCTGTTAAATACACATATTGGTCTTATTGGTCATTCATTCTGCTTCTGTAGTTCAACCTTGAGCAAACATCTACCCTCCAGCTACACTTTGAAATGATCTGAGCATGTTTTCTTTACATTGCAGCAGTTGAAGCAGGTTACTATATGATGCCACATCCTGTATTCTGTGTATTTTTGTTTCATTCACATGGTTCTTCACTTACTTTTCCTGCCTGTTTAACAATGCTGCAGTAATTAACGCCTCTTATAACTCATAGCTGGAAAAGCTGTCTTGACAAACATCGGTTTTTCTCTTACTCGAAGTTCAATACAAGATGTGTCTGCCTGCGTAAAGTATCGACTGTCACCTGTTTTTCCTCTGAAAGGGAAGAAAATGGAAATTCAGCGGAACAAAGCGTTCTATTCATAAAACAGCAGGTTGGATCAATGCTCCCATGGCGATGAGCCTGTGTTATTTGGGCATGAAAAAAAAGTCCCATATTGTGACTTTTGCTGGAGCATGACTTCTTAATGCATCAATGGGAACCCAAAATAAATGTACTTAGACTGATTTAATTACACATGGACAGACAGGAGCAGACTGAGAACGGACGGTTTGAAACTTTAAAGAGAAGTTGTGTGGCCGGTGTTTTGATGTGTCACAGGTAGCATTGATTCTTGTCAGTGAAATATAGATTTGTGCAAAGTTCTGTAAGAATATTTCAATATTTATATTTAAGGCAGGTTTTGTGCCTTCATGCTGCCTCTCCTGATGTATGCATGTATGCATGTGTAACCCGTGGATCTCTGCGTTGTGTTTATGATGGAGACGTGACACGGACACTCATGGAGAGACCCATTTAATCTGACAGCACAAAGGATAACCATAATTGAGATTAAGATTAAGAAACCTTTATTAGTCCCACAATGGGGAAATTGCAATGTAGTTAGTGGCCCGCTCCATCTCCTAAACACACAAAAGCGGGAAGACAGAGATTAGCTCAACTCGCCGCGACGCTGGAGCTAGCAGCTAACGTCGTCCAAAACATCATGTCAAAGTCCCGGTATGTAACAGGTGTGTGTTTGCATAGATAGGGCCCTATGATTTACGGAATTGCGGAATTGGCCAATTAAAACGGAATCTACATTTTAACACGGAATGTTGCGAATTTGACATAATTTGACTGTAGCGCTGTTTTCGTGTGTAAGAGGATCATATGTCCGGGGAAAAATGCATGGAAGGAAGCTAATCCGGGTGGCACAAGAAGCCCCTTCTACAGACTCAATTTAGTCATTTACATTAAACACACAACGCTTCTGGTAGTAAAATAAGGTCAAAAATTGGGATTCCCAAAAACTATACTGTGAAAAACAGATTTCCCCAAAATTAAAACGTAAAAAACAGAATTAGGGAAAAAATAAAACAGATTTTATAGGGCCCTACATAGATATGAAGAACTTAACAATCAATAAATGAACATTGGTAAACTAACAGTAGCATTTATAACCCAGCTCTCCCACAGGGAAACTGTACAACAAGGGGAGAGGTGGAGGGATCGCCATCATTTTATAGGGGGCACCACAGAAGAAGAAAGGCGGGGTGGAGTCCTCCAAACTTAAAGCGGAACACAGGAAAGCATACATTTGCAATGAAACCGTTTTTGTGTAATTGTAACAGTTGGACCTGATATCACCATATGTATGATTTCAGCAGACATGTTTCCATGTAGTAATTTGTGCATTTGACTGTTGCATGAAAACGTTTGGACAGCAGCCTGGGTGCAGCCTGGTTGCTGTCCAATAGTTGTGTGTGTCATGGTGTTTATCTCTGTTGAATGAGTCTTGCACTGGTCAAAATTATAAGTAGACCTAAGCGGCATAAAACAAATATAGAAGACACAAAGATGCTTTATTTGCATATTCGTGTATGCACTACTGGAATCCAAGGCTAGCTACTAGCTATATTTAGCATTTCAAAACTAAGTTAGCTGCCATTTGCTGGAATGGTCTGAAAATTAGAATGTTGGTATCAGAATGTTTGAAGGATGTAAGTAGCTTGGTGATTATGGACTCATTTCTCCCAATGAGGGCTACACCCCTGGCCCCTATAAACATGTACTGACGTGGCAGGATTATCAGAACTATCGACCTCATACGGCGTTTTGCTGCAAATGCTTTTACCACCCAACTAAATAACAAACAATTGGAGCCAAAGAAGGTAAACTGAGAGGCTTTGCAGCATCTGAAGCTGATCTCATGCTTGACGTTCAATACAAGATGTCTCTGATTGCACAAACTATTGATCGTCAACTCTTTTTCTTATGGGGGGAAGGAAAATGGAAATCCAGTGGAACAAAGTGTTGTATTCATAAAAGAGCAGGTTGGATCGATGTGCCCCCGGCGTGGTGACTGGTCCATGTTGAGGCTCAGCAGTCGGCAGGCGACACTAAAGTGGCTGCCGACAGCAGCAGGAGAGTCTCGGAGCTAAAAACAGAAGCAGGCCATTGTGTGCTTTCACAGTTTACAGGGTTTTTTTTTCTTCTTTCTTTGTTCAACTGTGCTGTCACAAAGCTGTGTCACAATCCAGAGGAGCTAATGGCTCCTGACTTGTCCCAACTGTTGCTAATTTACATTTTAAAAGTTGGTATACACAACAAGATTTCACTTAATATGTCAAATATTCAGGCAGAATTTTAGCTAATTGGCCATCAAATCAATTGGCAGCACATTAGTTTTGAAAAGTTTACCACAGAGCTTTTAAAAACTGAATTAATTTAGATTTTTTTTTTTAAATTGCCAGTGGCATTCAGCAGCATCGAGATTGGCAACATTTCTTGACAAGTATTGAATAAAAGCCAATCACATTTTGGTTCAAACGCACCCTGGTCCCTGGAGCGGGACGTGAACGTTTGTCAGCCCTCAGATTTGCCTTTAAAGCCTGCACACAGGGCTCCTCTGTGCCACAGGAGGCATGTCAGGGATCTGTTGCTCAGTTATTCTGCATAACGTTTTCCATTTTTCAAAGCATAAACACACCTGAGCTCAGATTGTTGTTTGATTTTTTCTTCTTTTTTAAAATTTATTAGACAGACATATTAATTTTGTATTTTTTTTCATTACAACCATAGATGTAGAACAGATGGATGCTAAGACCTCAGCGCCGCCATCTTTGTCAGGGATAATGTGTCTAATGTTAATGTTAGCAAGTAACATTACATCATGATACCTTTTAAAGGAGGACATCAGGTCAATGTGGGGTGGACTGATAAGATGACAACATATTGGAGCTTAAAATCATTGGGTCGGCTTCACAGACCTGATCAAACTTTGTACTTTTCATTATAATATTATGACGATACATTAGATTTCACAGTGTAGCCATTGACATGATTCCTTTCTGGCCCACACATTCATTTCCAGCAGAAATCTTCTGCTTTATTTACCCACATCTCAGATTAGTAGCTCTTCTTGTTTATGGAAATAGACCAAATCTTTGTTTTAGCAGATGAAGAAGGATTACTGGCTGTGTGTGTGTGTGATTGGGGAGGGAGCATCCATGTTCCCACTGGACTGCTATTTGAGTTTAGCCCAAGTGACTGGCTTTATTGCTGCAGCAGAGCAGACTTGATCCTGGCAGTCAACAGCTTCGTGTTCTAAAGATGAACACTTGGCTTAAGCTCCCTCAAACATTTAAATGTCTGCAGAGATAACTCAATTTTACTGTAAAGCCTGTGTGTTATCATGCTTTTGGGGACCAGATATTGTGCTTTTCCAAGTTTTAAACTTGGATGTTGTAATGTATGGCGTAAAGGAAACAGGAATGAACTGCCTCTGTACTGCAGTCAGCAGGTGTGGTGACATTTAAGTGATCTGAATATAGAACAGGATTGCTATGATTTTAGAGATTAATCAGAAGTGGGTAAATTTTCAGACATTTTCTGGAGCCTGTACCTCTCTTTAAAATCAAACCCCTCCATGTCTTAGCTCATGGCAGTTCCTAAAATGGTTTTATTAATCATTCCGTGAAATATGAGGTGTGGCCTATGTTAAATAACTAGAAGAAAAGGACCGTTTAAACCATTGCCTAATGCTGGTCCTAATATTTGCACTGCACCCCGTTGCCTAGCAACATATATTGTTTAGTTGTCTTTTGATAAACTGTCTGACATGACACAAGTTGGAGCTTGGTAGATTATCAAGATTGGCTAACTAACTAGCGACATAGCAGCTAGCAGCTGAAGGCGGCTGAATGTCTGATCCTAGACATGAATGAGTTCAGATCAGTGTTAGCTGGCTGCTCGGTGCCTTCGAGCCAGTGCCGACTGTATATTCAGTCTTTTCAGTGGTGGAGATGTTTTAAGATAACATGACCAGCATTAGCCAGCACCTCAGTCTCAGATGTGGTTCATAAATGAAGCCATGGCCTCTCCCACATGGCTGCTGGCTGTAGACGTTTCTTGCCTCCACCTGTGTTACTAAAACAGGATATTTACAGCCAGTGTGAGAACAGGTGCAGACAGATGGGAGGGTTAAATTGTGTAAAAGCTGTAAACCAAAGACTCATTACTTTAAACAAGCCTGCCTGTTTATCTGGCTGCCTGCCACTGACTGCAGATTCCACCAACAGTACAGTGACAGGAGGACTGTAAGGTTGTTGATGCACTTCCTGTTTCATTTTGTTATGTGTGTTCAGTTTCCTGTGCTTTATTGATTGCCCCTGTTCCCTTGACCTGTTCAACCTGTGCATACACATAGGCCTTCTTCAAGGTGTGCCATACTTTACAGCGTTCTCTCTAATTCTTATGCCAGTTTACTGTGGGGTAAATGATTCCATGACTTTTTATTGACTGAACAGGTCTTGTGTAATTTTTCAATGCATATAATAATATAAAAAGACAAATATCGGGACACATTGGCCGTCAGGTCTGATTTTAAGCACTGTCCTCTGTTATTCAGTTCATTGATTGCAGGACAAAGACAGTAACTTAGTGCCATAAGTGTTCTTTCACTCACCTTTTTACAGCATTACCGTATTTTCTGTACTATAAGTCACACTTTTTTTCATCCTTTGTCTGGGTATACAACTTATACTCAGGTGCGACTTATATGTTAAAAAATATACAGTTAGTTATCCTGTGTCCTGACGTCCCATTACAGATATAATGGTAGCTGTTATGTCCCTCTCCTGATGGTTCTCTTCCACCTCCAGCTTGTCCACACTTTGCATATCGAGCATAGGTGACGCAGCTGAGCCTCAGTCGACAGGTGGCTAATTCCAGACAGCTATATGAGCACACAGTCGTCGCCTTTGACTCATTTACAGGATGTTTATAGGAATTTCTGTGCGGTGAGGCTAATCATTTCTCCACGTGAGGACTTGTTGAAATGCGTGTGTCTCACTCTCAATGCCCTGCAGCCGCACCACTTACGTTAAGTTTAACATTCAACAGGCAACGTTACTCTAAAAACTTAGTGATTTACGCTGGCCCACTGGTGTGACTAATAGTCCTGGTGCAACTTATCTATGGTTTTTCTTCTATATTAAGTATTTTTTTGCTGGTGCGACTTATACTCAGGTGTGACCTATAGTCCGGAAAATACGGTAAATGTTTTCCTGGTGCTATGCAAATATAACATTGCCACCATCCTGTCCTCAGGTCCTTATTTGAGGTACTTAATCACAAAACATGTCACATGTCAATATGTCCCAAAAATGCCAAAATATGTCACTTATGGATGCTGCCATGTTGGAAAAAAGGCACCCTTGTTGAAACTGGAGTTAGTGTAGCAGTACCCAAGCACACTCCTCCCTTAACTTTTTGCATTGCTTGGCTGCTCCATTGATTTTTATTTGGATCCACGTCCCATCCACTTAACATAAAGAGGTGGTGTTTGTGACGTATATAGCCGCCAGCTGCCACCTATCTAACACATCAGCTTCCTGTCTGAATGAACACCTGGTGTCACTGGAGCTCAGTTAGCATTTATCATTTTGTTGTGTAATCGTAGCTTTTGGTACCCCCCTTCACAGCTCTGCTAAATGTTATTTTACCACATGGTTCCTGCCTGGCTTAGCATTATGAATTTGCCATGTATGGAGTATTTTTTTGCAGCCAGACAAATGAACAGCCAGACAGAGTGCATTAAAAGTGTGAGTGAAAGAGCGATGGGGAGCCGCACCAGAAGAGGCAGAAAGGAGAATACCAAGTGCCATACATCAGTTTAATGAGGGTGACGATGACAGAAATAACTTGGGAGCCGCTTCTGCTCTCGAATCAATAGCCCGGCTCTTTATGGCGCTCTAAATAATGCAGTAACTGCACCCTGACACTTATTTCTATACAAATGATGTTACTGGCACTGCCCTCACATCTTGTTTACACAGTCATTGGGGGAGTGTTGATTTCTTAATATGCGTGTCAGTGCCATGTGCTAAAACTCATCTCCCATGTTTGGCAGCTGGAGCTTCCTGCTCTTTATGAGTTTATGAGAAATATGAGTAAGGGTTACATTAATAAGCCCCGACACTTTATGATAAATACATACTGTATGTGCTCAGATACATACTTTCATTAACTTGGTTGCAAAGGTAGAAATTTCCTGCTGTTTCTGCATCTCTTGTTGTGGCACTCCTACCTTCAGCTGTGGCAAAAGCGCATTATGAAAGCCTATCATTACATATACTTCATAGAGGCTGGTGAGTCAGAGGGCTGAAAATGGCTGCCATAAATCAAAATAAAATTAACCATTGAGGCATTTTAGTGGTCAGACTCTTCTCTGTTTTAGAACAGCTTTAAAGCCAAACTCTAACCTTACAGCTGCTGCATGTAGTGATTAAAGGATGCATTGTTAATACCCGTGAGAAGAAGATGAGGGCAACGCACACACACCTCACCTACACACTGTGTGTGTGTCACCATGGGAATTGACACAGCAGCCCCCAGAGGCCATGAGGGGAACTGAGGTTTTGTCACCTCTGCATGGACCTCACCACACACACACACACAGTGAACTAATGAGCTGAGTTACAAGCAGGAAACACAATATGAAATGGATCACTTTAGATCATTGGATCAAATCATAACAAGCACACCCTCAGGACTGCCTGATCACGAGTGACCGCCCTGAACAGAGCAGTTTAAAAGTCAGGCAAGAGAACCACCAACTGAGGAGAAATGATGAGGCGAACCTTAGGCTCCTGGTGATGTACTGTATATCAGAGTGTGATGTTAGAAGAAGGCTAGCCCAAAACATGCTAAAAAAAAGGTCTCGAAAGAAAAAGTGACTAGCATGTCAGTGCAAAGAAAAAAGGGGAATGAGCGGCCATCTTATAATCAGGGTTGGCTTATATTTGTTTAAATGAACATTTGTTTAAATGAAAAGACCCACTAACACCTGGCTGTGCTCTTCACTGGAGGAAGGACACAGTCTGCATTAAGATTACGATTAAGAATACCTTTATTAGTCCCACAATGTAAAACCAATGGTTGAAGTAACAGTCATTGTTTACTGGTATGACTTGAAAACTCCCAGCTCCAGATTCTATAGGTGTATCCACATACATCATGATGTTGGACGCACACACACCGCACAATACAGAGATGGTTGACTCATTAATATATTTACATAGATTTACATTAAATGTTTTCTAGCTAAGGTTTATGCTAAGAAGTTTATGGTACCTCTATGGAGAGGAAGCCATCTCTATGCAGATATGAAGCTTAATCCACAGCTAACAAGAACACAATGGTTTGTGGATACATGAGAGGAAAATATAAATATATGTTTATGATAAGTATAGGCCTTTCAATCCTGCTAGTAGAGCCACCTAAATGCTACACAGTTCTTTTAGCATTAAGCAGGGCCTATAATATTTCCTTATATGTTGTCCTGTTTCACACAGTAAAATGTTGTTCCTCCCTACGAACAAACTGTCTTTGTAAATGTCAGTTTTAATTGTGCTGACTAGCATGAATTCTGTGTGACTGTACACTGATGGTAAATAGGTAAATATGTCTTTAGTGTCGTCCTTTTCTAAGATGCATCATCCAAATCTGTTCAGCTGAAAAGCTGAAAAAAAAACCTCCTAATACCACCTGTGGTCACGATCCATGATCAAATGAAGAGGCTGTCCGGAGCAGTTTTACACTAGAGTTAATAGCACCAGGCTTTATCCAGGGACAGACATCAGCGGGTTCTATGCAAAGATTTAACATAAAGTCTAATGAAACCAGAGTTTACATACCTGGCTTCACACAGTTGTTAGATCAGGGGTGGGCAATTATTTCCACATAGACTTCTGTTAGAAAAGCAAAGGGCCACATTTTTTCATAAATAATAATATAAATTGGAGACCACTGGCACAGTATCTACCTTTATAAATATGCTCCTGTTACATTTTCATCATTGTAAGAATCTCTTGCTGTCATTTACTGGTTCCTCTTCTGTCCTCTCTGTGTCCATGTCTACTGGACACAGAGTGTGTGCTGGTATTGTATGTTGAAACACACACACAGTGCAGAGCAGCACAGATGATTTGAAGATATTTTTACAGAAGAAAACCATTAGAGTTAAAGTCAAAGTAGCAAATCCCAGAGTTCTGAAAGTCGGGCAAGATCTGAGCTTTTTAAGAGCAGATGACGATGAAATGTGTCGGCTGCAGCACCGCTGTAACATCAGAATGCACTGTAGAGTTTCTGTGTGTGTTACCGTACATTTCAGCATAGTCGCGCAGCATTTTTAAAGTGTACACAGCGTGACCGTGTCTCTCCAGAGAGTAGATGGGATGATGCAGTACAGCAGCGTGGAAGAGACAAGCAGGGTTGGAAAGACGTTACCTGTAATGCCGTGCTCAACATCTGACTTTTGCTGCCTTTGTTTAATATTGTGCGCACGGTCCGCGGGCCGCATTGAAGACGCAAGTGGGCCGGGTGTGGCCCACGGGCCATGCTTTGCCCAGGTCTGTGTTAGAGGATAATAATAATAAGGTGTTGGTCTGTTGCTTCTGTGACCGCAGAAGCAACAGACCAACCGTGACGGTGTGTGACCGTGTTTGTTCTTTTTTAATTTTTGAGCAAAGGCCACCTGAAAATGAAGCCCTGTGGGAGCTTTTAACAACTGCAGAAAAAAGAAGGCAAAAGGAACTCTAATCTAATTGAGAAATAAGAAAATCTCCACATTTCTTAAAGTGAAGTTTTATTACAACAATATGCATTGTAACACATATTTATGGGGCTTGCAGTAATAACATGGAAGGAACAAAACCAGTGTAATTAAATAACCTTCTCCGCATTGGTCTCATGTGTTTGCTATAATCATACAAAGAAATCACAATTAATTGGACGATTACACAATAATCGTTAACAAGGCTAAAGTGGAGCCCTGTTAGGGGCCACAAGAGGCTCCCATATTCATAAGAAAACCCATACCACACTGCCAGACTGAACAACAAACTGACGATTGTTTGTTCTCTGCATGGTGCTTGGGGGAAGAACACAGAGTCCATGAAAACACACATAAATTATTCCTGCTCCTGCTTTCCTTTTCATTTGTTTCAGGTGGATTTTTTTTGCTGAAATTATAATTTGGGGCTAAGAAATGTCAACGTTAACCTGTTCTAATCCAACCAGCTGCTAAAGGGTGAGGCCAGGCCTCCAGAGGAGCCACGTGCTTTCTTCAACTGGTTAAATTAATATCAAATGATGTTTGTTGGACAAACACCACTGGGAAGTTTTTAGGACAGATCCATATTTATTCTGCCATTTTAGTGTTTTGGCAAGAACAGAGAGCCTGCATCATAATTCTGTGGACAAAACAGTCTGCAAAATTTAACAGCAAATCTGTCACAAAACACCCAATTAGTAGAGTTGTCAAGCCGTACTACATGAACCAGGATGCTGTGTGTGTGTGTGTGTGTGTGTAAGGGATGGGTGATGTTCATGTGTGCCCATGTGTATGATGGGGCTCTTTGCGGTAACACAGTAAAAAATGTGGCTCTTGGTCTCTGACTGGTTGGCCACCCCTGGCCTACATGAACCAGGATGCAGTGTGTGTGTGTGTGTGTGTGTCTTACACAGAGGCATTTTAAACACAGCCACCTATGTGTAGTAAGTAGTACTGAGGTACCTCACATCTGAGTTACACAAGCTTATTAGTTAGCAGTGTATCTGGCTAACAAGGACAAAAGCTAATACTAATTCTTCCCTCTGATCAATGTCTTAGACTGGATCAAAGTGTCATTATCAAGCCATTTACTATAAAAGGGGGTATTTGAAGCCAATACTGAGTCGATCCTCTTATGCTTTTAATGGACAGCATTTGGAAAACCCGAGTTATGTGGTCTCCACATGCCAACATAGCAACACCAATTCAACCAATGAAACCAATTATTGCTGATAGAAATGTAGTTTGCAGTACTGTCCAAGTCCAAGCAGTAGCACACGTAGTAGTCGTCTTTTTCTGACTAAGTATAAGGGCTTGTTCTGCTTCTTAAGAAAATTGGGATACAGGCAAATCACATTTCACAAAGAGTGGTAACCATGGTAACCAAGAACCAAACATTTTATGTAGAAACTAGACCTGCAAGTATACAATGACGTGCAAAAATTGTAACAACACCAGGAACTAAAGGCGAACATGGGTCTTCTGGTTGAACATGACTGTTGCTGTATGTCCCAGTTTAGGGGGCTGCATCCTTCAAAGGACACACAACATATCCCAGGATTCATTGCACTCGGGCAAACAGATCAGATCAATCAAATCAAATCTTAAATATTAGTTTGGCAGAGTTTATGACCTGTACTGCAACCAGTCACCACATGGGGAATCCAGATGTGAGATGTTGGGGGGAGCTGTCACCTGTCTGCACCATTTATAGACTGGTAACACACAGTGGCATGAGCTGTGTGTGTGTGTGTTCCTCACACTGTATCAAAACTTCAGTGAAACTACTTTCTCCCAGCTGAATTTTAAAGGCGGATATAAGCCACATTTTGAGCACCTTTCTCTACTGATAAATATGAAAGAATTAATGCAGTGGATACATGTTATATTTAGCCTCCAAAGCTGCTTTAGTCACTATGAAACACAGCAGACACACTCGCACTGAAAGAAGCTTATTCAAATGATGCAAAGAGCTAAGTTGACAACAGAGAGCTGGAATTCGGCAGAGCTGTGACGCCGCTGTGATACGACAAAGAAATAAATATTGAAAGAGAAATTGAAATTCCGGAAACAGGAAGGATGAATTAAACATAAACAAACAGCTGTCTGTTGAGCATTTTTTTTTTTTGACGGATGCTCATGGAATCTGTTGCCGGACATGTTGTTGTGTATATTCAAATAATAGTGGGTATTCCTCCACGCCTGCTGCACACATCCTGCATCTCCCTCTGAAACGCAGATCTAAGCCAGTGAAGGGGAACTTGTGAGTTGCTGCCACAGTTAGTGGAGTTCTTTGGGCCTGGTATCGTTAATCCATGTCTATGAACAAGTGTGACAATAAGCTCTCTGTCTGAACAGCAATCCTCTTAGGCGCAGCTTTGTGGGTAAACTTGCCTCATGCAAATTCTAAACCCCATTAGCTTTGAGGGACTAGTCAGCTGCATTGAGATTAATGGCCAAGTGACTACTTGATTTAATAGGGTTATTTCACATCTTCCGGGAGGAAAAAAAATAAACAACAAAGTTAATGCAAGACATTTGTCACTGACGTCCTCAGTCTTTCCTCTTGAACCAGGAGAAGTTTCCTCTGCCTGTTCGTCAGGAGGCTTTGCAGATGTTTCAATTGTTTTCACTGAGTTTTGTGCATTGTTACAGTGCAGCAAAGGGATGTCTGGAGCTGTTTTATAGATAAAATGCAGCAAGGAGAGGAAGTGCTGCACTTTTTTGAGTTAAAAAATAAAAACCCATATTTATCTTTTTCCATGCCGTCAGCTTACTCCAAACTTTGCTGAAGGGGATTACTGGCTGGGTGGGAAAAGGCTCTGTCACCGCAAAGTGGGAGACAACACGAGTGTGACAACGGTGATCTGAGGGCTCTGCCGACTCCTCCAACTCACAGCTGCAGAGGAATGATTAGCCAAAAAGTTGAGCAGGAGCCTTTAAATACTTCCTTGTGACCTTTAATCCCCAATCAAATCAAAATGCCACCCTTTCCCTCCACTTGCAAAACACCATGCCTATGTGTGTGTGTGTGTCTGTTTGTGTGTGTGTGTGTGTGTGTGGGCTCAGCTCGCAGCATGCACTGCTAGCAGCTTTCCATACCATCTGAGATTAGCTAAAGCTGACTGATTACCTTAACAGGTGAAATGAGAGTCATACTCCAGTGAAGAGCTAAATGTGGGATCATACGAGTGCATCCATGGGAACGGTGACAAATTGGATTTTGTTTAGAAATGTTTCAGCAACTAGCAAGAAATAAGATGACACTGTGGGTCAGCAGCACAACTCCACAGAGTGTATCAGTGAGAGATTAAAAGGAGATTAGCATCACGTTATGCCCACCAAATTTTATGTCAATGCGTGTAATAATTTAAACGGCAGATTAAAGTGTTTTTTGGGACTTTATTAGACGGTGGTCAGCGGAGACAGACAGAAGCCATGGAGAAGATCCAGGTCCTGGTCCTGGTCTCAGCTCTCAACCACCACAACAGTCCAGTCTGCTGGACTCAGATGAGTTTTCATGCATGTTGTGTTACTAAAGTAAACCAGGTGTGCATAGTTGTCCTTTGCCTATTTTTAAGACATCAGCTTGAAAATGGCATGGCCCAAAATGAATAGAGTATATCTCAACAACTACAAGGTGTATTTGAATACTTTTGGTGTCATAATAAAGGGAACACCTGGGAGATTTGCTCAGATGTGTAAATATTACTTTGTATGCCTCTGGCTCTTTGTTTGGCACACAGCAAAAATGAACAATTGTTTTCTTGTCTGTTGAGAATGTACACTTTTACAATGAATATCTTCTTAAAAATTATGCAATTGCAGCACCCAGCATTTAAATCCATGTGCTCTTCCAGTGATTCCCTAAAACTGGTGAAATTCAGAGCACTATGACAAAGCAGGAACACTCTAAACACTAAAGCTTAAGTCATATTCTTTAAGGAGAGATCAACACTTACCTCTTAGACATTCTACAGAAGGATCAAAAACTAATGTCACAAACCTACTGAGGTTTACCCACACAGGTTCCACTCCAGGTCCTGATACCAGGCATGGGGTGGGACAGACAACAAGCTGATCTTAGATTGGAAAGATTTAACGTCACCACTAATTAAACAAAAGCTAAAACATTCCCATTAAGCACATACATTGAATTCATTACACTTAACTGATCCCTTTGAGATGTGGACCTTCTCCAAATGATGGATTTTTAATAAACATTTGGCCAGTATTGATCTATTTTTCCTACTTCTCAGCTCATTTCGGTTGATGTGAAATGGGAAAAATATAAATATTCATACTACAATCCCTGCGCCAGGATTAGTTAATATAAGATATCAAAACAGTTCACAGATGGACAACAAAACAACGATAAAGGAATACAAGATGAGATCAGATATTATAAATACAGTAAACAGCACACATAGTCAGGGTGGCTGTTGATGATGTGGCATGTGGGTGGTGGGTGGTGAAACCGATGACAGTCAGTAATGACAGTGTAGTCCTTCAATCTGTAATAGCTGATATATGTTTTAAAAAAAAAAAAGTTGACAGGAAATCTCAGCCCAAATCTTTTCAGGAAGAGAAAAGAATCTGCTGGAGTCATTCTAATAAGATGTTTGTCTTTTTCTGGTAATCGACAGAGAAAACCCACTGCTTTGGAGATGAACAGCTATCACAGATCAAAAAGTGACCAATCCAGTCACTGTATCCAGCTAGAAAAAAACCTATAGTTGAAACCTGAGAAGGAAGCCTAGTGTCCCATGGTTGCATCCCTCCAACAACCGCTATATACTGTAGACTGTAGATAGAGGTGGACGATGTAATAGCAGTGAGGCCATCTCGATGGCCCCCTGGTGACTGGCTGCAGTGTCCATGGACCCCATGGAGCCCTATGTTCAGCTAAATATATACAGTGGTCTGTGTGTCACTCCATAGACCACAATTTATTACATCATAAAGTCCCATAAAGTCCACTAGAAGGGGTGTGACTGACATTTTATCGGTCATAAACCCACATGTTTTTTTTCTTTCTATGAAAGACTCTGATCTTTTTTTTGGCTGGTTATTATTATATTAATTCTTTATTTATGGCTGAAAACAAAACGTGTTTTGTGAAGTCATTGTGACTTTTTACCTGACACTGCAAAGGACGGATAGGCATCCCTTGAGCCTGCTCACATACATTAAGATTAAGATTAAGGTTAACTTTATTAATCCCCATAGAGACATTAGGTGGAAATTAAATGGGAATGCACAGGAAGTCATGACGGCTTCTGACCATCAAATCCAAACCACTTCATGCTGAGCCCAAATAAACATCTGTACCATCCAGGAAGAAAATCCCTTTGGTGTTTGTGAGATGTTCACAATGAAGGCGCAGCTTGTGTGGAAGGACAGGATTACTGTGCTGTAATAATTACTCTGCAGTAGCTTCATTGCCAAAACTTAAGAAGGGGTTAAATCACTTTAGGCCTTTACATCCTCCACCATGAAACAAATACATAAATCGCCCATAAATGAATAAATCAATGAGCATTCAGGTGTGAAAGTTGTTAAAAATCTACATATGAATAATAACAAACACACAGCATGTAGTAAATTAGAATACGGGTCAGTGTTCAGGTTTCTTTTACAGAAAAGCCTTCAGCAGAATGTACAATGAATTAACACCACACTCTGCAGCTCCTTGGATCTTTAAGCGTCTTTTAGCTTATTGTTTTGCATCTGACCAATGCACAAGCTTTAGACTGGTCTTTAGAACAGACACTTTCTCTCACAGAGCTCAGTATTCCAAAGCCTACAGTAGCTACTAAATGTCTTTTATATGCATTTGCTTTTGCGTGTTAAATCTAGGGCCGCAACCACTAGTCTGGACCCCATGGAGCCACTAATAGTCGATGGCAAAATTAGTCAACAACTAATTTAGTAGTTGACGGGTCGCTTGGCGTTGGCACTGTGGCATTGTGATTTGGGTTTGGGTGCAAGAGGTCCTGGGTTCGAACACAGGTTAACCCATCTGTTAGGTTGGTGTGGAGGGAAGGTTGTTCCAGACTCCACGTGTGACTCCACAATGACAAATTAGCAGTCCAAAGTATTCGAGTTAAATCTCTGGAGTGTCAGTAAAGGTACAAGTTAGCATAGACACTTCTATGGTAGTATTTACCTGCACAGTACAGGGATTTTAAGTTGTTGTCTCAAATCAAACCTTTTCTTCCTCCCCTCTTCTTACTATACTATACGTGATTGGACGACACATTAGTCAATAGGTTTTCAGTCTTGAGCAGTCCCTACCACACTGACCCTCTTGGCTTGGCCCCCACAACATTCCAGAGATGCCATTCATCCTACTGCTGACTGACAATCGATGGCAGTGCCATGGAAGTGCTTTTGGCTGTGATTGATATGAGCCATTAGCTCCCTGCACCTGGACGCTGTGTTCTGGAAATAGGGCAGGACAGCATCACCCACCCAATGAGCCTGTATTGATCTGGACTTGATTGAAACCTCTAAATCTCCCGACACTCTGGATAAACCACTTAACTACCTCACTCAAATATAGATCAGAGTGTTGTTGTGTATTGGACTTCTGATGTTTGTTTGATGTAGCTTGTTGTGCGCCTTAAAAACTTGCCTGAACTCTGTGAAATAGACTTGGTGTTTGGATGAATGGACTTTTTATCATTCCAGCTAGAAATGAGCTTTAGTGCTTTGGACTTGTGTGTGTGTGTCAGAACTTGTAATGTGTTTCAGGGCCCCTGATGCATCCATTGACACTTTTGTCTGTTGATGTCTGACTTGACACTCTGAGAAGTGATGCTGTACTTTTGTTATTGAAACTTCCACAAGCAGAGCAGAACAGGTGCCTGGCCGGATCACAGCTTCAGGCCATACAGATGTGCTGATCCAGCTGTTTAGGGCAGTTTGGGGTGAATCACTACAAATAAGGTGTTTCCTGACAACAACTTTAAGTTCTTTTCTCACAATATTCCTTCCTAAATTTCCCCGAGGGACCTTCCCAAAGGGATTAATAAAGTATATTCTATTCTAATAAAAATTTTCATCACTACAGATTGAGCTTATAAGATTCTTTAACTTGTTTTATACGGTAATCTGTTCTTAACCTTAGTGCTCTCATGGTTTAATTCTTAAAACCTGCTTAGTCCTACACCACAGGTTTAGGGGGAGCCTCTCCCAGCTGTCTATGGGTGAGAGGCGGGGTGCACCCTGGACAGGTTTCCAGGACCAGAACAAACCATTTGACCACTTCACTCCTTTCAATTTAATTCTAAATTCTTATAATGTATGACATCATTGTGCCCTGGGAAGCCTCAGGAATGGCTGATCCGATCTAAGAGAGATTTTTAGAAACTGATATTTGGTCATTATGTGCTTGCCCTGTTGGATTGTACTGCATGCTTATAGTGATCCATGGCCATTCAAAGTTCTCATCTAAAGCAAAGGATTCAAACACAAAGCAAGTGGGGGATGTGTGCTGGGTTCAAGACTCAATATATAGTCTTTATAGTTTGTGTGTGCAGGTGTGTGTCTTCCGGAAGCAGGGGGGGGGTCCCTTCATGGTGGCAGGCACACAGAGCTTTGATGTGGCCACAACTGGCAATGCTGTCTGACTGTGAGCCAAGCAAACACAGTCACTCCATGGCCTCTGATCTCTACAAAGAACCATCTTTACATCTCTCTCTCTTTACTCACACACACACAGATTTACCTTGATGTATGTCTGCTTCATCCTCCTCCTCCCCTCCTCCTAAACTGGCATCCTTCCAGTCGGTCAGGATCGGAACATTGTGCAGATGGGCACAAAATCACCGATCTGACGGACGCCTGGGGTCTTTTCATGGACGGTCTCTGCAGTGTAGTCATGTTCATTCTGCTGTCAAACTCCATCGTCCTCTCATCACTCCTCCTCTGCTGCAGCTCTCCATGCTCTCCCTCCCGTGCACACACTCAGTCACTCCTTCACACTCGGATTTTCATTTCCTGAAATTCTTGCTGCTGATGAAGTGAGAGAGGGGCACATGTCTGCCGTCTGAGGGGATTTGATCTGATCTGGTTGACTGTTTATTGACTGTATCATAAATATTAACTAAACTAATATCTCATGTACATATTTACTGTATATATCATAAATACATGCAGAAAAATAGCTGTGATTATAAATCTGTCTTTGGTGCACCTCCCATGCTGTCAGTAATTTTCTCTAAAGGGCCTGTCTGTGTGTGTGTGTGTGTGTGTGTCTGTGTGTGTGTAGCCTCTCTCTGGTGAATCCATGTTTAATGCCTCATCTATCAGAAGCCGCTCTTGCGCTGTAACAATGTCTTGATCTGTAAGCAGGAGCTTCCCTAATGTAAGCGTAGTCAGTTCACACTTTATCTGTGAATTCATTCTTTCTAGGTGTCCTAATTATTCAAGTGGTCTACTTCATACACATTTACTTATCATCATCATCATCCAATAAAAGAATGTTCTTGCCTAAACTAAAATAAAATGTAGGCTTTTTGTACAGATGTTGGTTTAAATAGTTCACATTTGATGGTGTATTGACATCACGTTCTCCGTTTTTAGCCAAAACTCATTAAATACAAACGTTTACACTAAAAATGAGCAAACAAGCCATAAATATAGAAAAGATGAGTTTGACAGTTTTTAGGTGAATCTTTATTCCTTCCACTAACATGGAGGAAGGTGGGTTTATGGCACGATGGTGTGAGTCCATAGGCTCTTCTGTCTCTATGTGGAGAACGTGTCGTCCTTTTGTTTACGTGGATGAAATCTTGGACAGGACTAATGAATAAATGTTCAGATAAGTGAATTGATCCTGAATTTTGATCATTAAACTCCACCCCGATCCTCAGAATCCTCTCTCCTGTTGGATAACTATGAAAAGTAACTCAGATAAAAGTGATGCGCTTTAGCCCTCTGTGTACCAGGCTAGGCCGCTAGTTGGTGATTAATGAACCACTTCCATCTCCACCACTGTGAACTCTGGCCTGGACTTAATTAAATCTCAGCCACCAATCATAAATTACTTCCCACAACCTGCGACACTTTTGGAATAAAAAAAGAACAAATTGGTTTCTCACCAATTAATAATTCACAAATGAAAGAGAATAACAAGCTCGGAGGCAGAGCTCGCCGTCAGCGGCGTGTTAGCGTCCGCTGGGTGACTGATGCCTGCTGTCTGCTGTGTTTGTGTTTTACAGGTAGCTGCTGTCATCACGGTGTCAGCGCGCTGCTCCAGCCCAGTCCGATCCCTGACCCGAGCAGCTGGTTTCCAGTAGGAGGGGAGCTGCCCTGTAACAACATCTCTACTCCATCATGTCTGGCTCTGTTTACATGTGTGGCAGATGGAGGTCGCTCTCAGCAGCCCGAGCTGCTCGTTCAGTTTTTTTGTTTTTGTTTTTTTAATGCTGTTTGCTGTCTTGCACACATGTGGCGTATTATCAGATGAGGGTGGTGAGACGAGCAGCTCGAGCTTTACTGTCCTCACTGCTGTATGCTCCCTTCGTTTATGTATTTTTACTGAAATGGACTTTATTTATCAGCCTGTACTGGAATTTAATCACTATGATATTGTAGCGTTTGTTGATATTAGTAAATATTGTTGGACCAAATATATCTTACAAAATAAAAGTTCAACAGAAAGACACTGTTCTGACTGTGTTTAGTATAAAACAACCCACTATTTCTACATTATTTATTTTGTTTACCTATGTAAACAATCTGGCTGGCTGCACTGTCCTCTGCTCCTAGGCCCCGTTCACACTGGAGAAAGTCATTCCAGCTAGAGTAGGATTGAATCCAGATCGCCTTTAAGCTGGATACGTTCAGACCTATTTTCAAATCTGGCTATCACACATGTGTGTCCGCACTCAATCCAGTTTAACCCGGCTTGTTTGCGGTCCATGACACGGCTTTTGTATGCGACCCGCACTCTCTGTCCCCGTGAACCCGAAAGTATCACGTCGCTAGCCGGATTTGCTAGCTGCATTTGCGTTCAGACCTGAGCCACATTTGAGCCAATCCGGCTAGATCCACCTCCGAGAGGTGGATTGAAATCAAACTGGATTTGCGGTGTTCACAAAACTATCCAGATATATTTTGATACAGCCCAAATCCCGCTCTAGCCGGATTGATTTCCCCAGTGTGAACGGGGCCATATAAACCTCCAAAAGTTTGACATTAAGCCATAAATTCTGTATCAATATAAGACATTTTGTCAAAAATCTGCTAAAAAATGGCTGTTCTTTAATCCAGGCTTGGGTTCAACTGGATAAGACAAACTGGTGAACCACATTCCAGACCACAGATCGGTAAACAGGAAGACAGTCCAACCTGGCAACAGTAGGTTAGAGTCGGTTAAAAAAATGACACAATGTGCTTCAGCTTTATTATGAAAGTGTCACTTTAAGAGCAAGAATTTACCCAAAAAGAAGCAGACAGTGGCTACAGCACGCAGAGACAATGACACACGGCTTCCAGGTTATGGATTGTTCGGAGCAATCAGCAGCAGAGAGACACTTCTCCTGTCTCCATCGCCTCACATCCCTAGCTGGACGTCTTATTTAGAGATAGTAATAGGCTTAATTTTATCTGTGATTATGTTGTTAGTTTCTCCAGGCTCCGTGTTGCCTCCTGAGGCTGTGTGGAGATAAGTGTGACGCTGTGCTGCTCTTTTTGGTCAAGTCCCACACATCCTCATCTACTTTTCTCTTATATTTGTCCATCATGGCTGCTCTCTCCCTCTCTCCCTCTCTCTCTCTGTCTTTTGGAATTATTAGGCCCTCAAAGTGGCAGCACACTTCAATCACTGATGTGGTGTCGGAGCTTTTTTATATTTTTATTGGAGACTTTAACAGGGAATGAAGAGACGCACAGGAGGAAATAGGGAAGCTTTTAGTTGTCCTTTTGTCTCAAACGTAAAGTGGCAGATTCATTTAATCTGTGTGTCTGTTATTGTTGAGAAAGGCCAGAGGAAGGTGTCTTGATAAGGTTATATTTTCCCACTCAGTGAATATGGAGCAATAATAACAAAGAAATCGCAGTTCAAAAAGCTTTTCAGACTGTTGGAAAAAGCAATCAAAGTCAGGTTTCCCCTCGCCCGGAGGCTCTGTATCTAGATTTAATTCTGTGCAGGCTGTTGGACAAACTTAACCTGGTCTTGATTGCTCACAGCGGTTTACTGTCTGATAGCCTGCCGCCTCTGTAAATACAGCATGAACAAGGGGATAAATCTCCCAGGAAATGTGGGCTGAGGGGAATTTCAATGGCAGGTGGAGCACTTATCACCCCCCCAGTCAGTCTGTGGAATGTTAACAAAGGTTTATTTGAGGTGAGAAGCCCAGAGGAGGAAAGTGTGGCTGTAACAGAGGACAGACTCCGCTCACTACAGGAAGATGTTATAAAAATACGACATGGCTGCTCGGTAATAACACATAACATGTATGTCAGTTATTAATCAGTTTCCACTGTGAGGATTTCTGCTGTATTACTGTTTTATCTGAGAAGTTCTTCCTCAGTGTGTGTCAGGCTGGAGTGATTTTAGCATAGCTGATTGATTATTGAATTATTATTTTAATTTAAATATCACAACATTCTGCCCATCACTTGCTAGCATTCTTTTAATGGATCCTGACGGGTGGAGCTTTCAGCTGGTGCACTGCTTCACTGTGGTGCACACCATCACACACCTTACTCTCTCCTTTGTGATCACCTGCTCCACCCTCTTTGGTTTCACCTGTGTTTAATGAATCCCTCTGTGTTTATAGCCCTGTTCACATGTCAGTTTAACCTTTCTGTCTTGTGCCTTAGGCTACGTTCAGACTGCAGGCTAAAGTGGCCCAAATCCGATTTTTTTGCACGAATGTGACCTGTATCTGATATTGTCATGACAATCTGAACAACTCAATTCCGATTTTTTTATATCCGACCCAGGCCACTTTCATATGTGGTCCTAAATCAGCTATGTATCTGATTTTTTGCAATGCGACCTCAGTTTGAACGGCTATGTGGCATATATCCGACTTTTGCGTCAGTGAAAGGCGACAGACGTCACAATTTTGCGACACAGGAGCAGGCAGACAAGCGGTGTTGTTAGCAACAAGCGCCTGTTGACAGGAAGTAGAGCCCAACTCCAACGTGCTCGCTCACAGATGAGGGAGATGTCGACTGTTTTGCCATAAAAGTGACACGGAAAACCCTTTGCAGACGAATTCAAAGGTTCTCGTCATTCTGAAATTATGAATGAAGTCAGTGTCACTAAAAGCACTCACATAACTATCCCCGCACCCACACACATCTCTGTACAGACGCTGCAGCTGCTGCTCTCTTCCTTCTCAGTCTTCTTCCTTATATTATTTAGTTGTAAGTATGTTGGCTACGATCGGACATTAACATAAACAAAGCCACACAAGCACACATTGTGACGTCGTGTCCTCTTCTGCGCATGCGGGTCACTTCAGAGGCCGCAGTCCGTTCACACAGGAGAGTGGTAGCAGTCACATATTATTTTGTAAACACCAAAAAAATCGTATTTCACCAAAAAATCCAAATTGAGCATTAAGACCTGCAGTCTGAACGTAGCCTTAGATTTGGGTTCTCCCTCTTTAAACACTCTTCTAACATACACACTGCTTCTGTAATCCCTGGAAAGTCAGAGGCCCTTTCATAAACTAACAGAAGTGACAGTGTTTTAACTTTCATTATATTTGTCCAAAAATGTCTAAAGATTACTTCCTTTGACACCAGCCATGAGCTTCAAAAGAGACTTCTTGTCACAATCTTGGTAGTAACTCTACATGAGCATGTGGGTGGATGCTTGCATAAGCAGGAAGCACCCACCTGTCACTCAAGTGGCCACACCCATAATTATAGAAATGGTGGAGGTGTGGTGTGAGTGAAAGTCATGGATACAGTGTCACTATGGGACTCTGAAGTAACTAATGCATGTCACCAGGGCAAAGGAAGCAAGTGCAAAGCCAAGCAAGACTTAATTACTTCATTACAATCAAACTCTTTAAGTGTGAACACCTCCAAACACACCTCACAGAATCATCATGTCCTGCAGAGGCGATCCAGTCCTCCAGCAGCGAACAGTGACTAGAACCAGGGTGATGTAAACACATGTGCACCGCTGTGTTTCTGCCTGGTGAGCTGTCGGTAAACAGCTTTGTTTCTGCTGTAAAGCATTTTAACAGGATGGACTCACTTTTGGCGCCTCTAGTGGCCACCTGTACAACTGCCATGTTTGGCACTTGCTGGCGGTAGCTGCTCTGTTTAGTCTGATAGAAAATGTTATCCCTGTAATTAAAGGCAAACCCCAGTTTCACTTGCTTAAACCGATAATCATTAACCGTGCTTGTAAAATCTCATTTGCATTTGTTTTGCTGATGAAGTTATTTTTAATTAGTTAAACGTTCCCTCCGAGCGAAGCAGACTTCTCTCTTTGTTCTTTTAAGAAGAAGTGCAAGTCAGGGTGTCTGGGGTGAGCATGGCAGGCTGGAATCACGGTGGCTAATTTCTTCCTTCCCTTTCCATATTTAAACCAGTGTTCAAACAGTGGTTTAAATAGCTGCAGTAGTACATCATTAGCTCCTCTCCGGGCTCAGAGTGCAGAGCTGTAGGAGAGGGAGATAAATCAACATTTTATAGCTCCTCGGGGCTCCATGGATCAGACTGAGCTCTGCAGCGAGAAATTAAAGGCTCCTTAATGGGCCGCACAGCTGAAACATATTACAACTACTGTATCTGAAAACACCGCGGCTTCCTTGTATATATATTCTCATACGGGCAGAAAGAGGCTCTGGTTGTGACATCAAAACAACACAGGGATGCTTGACTGTAAATCAGAGAGGGGGGGGGGGTAATATGGCTGCTCAGGCTGACGTAAATCCATTAGAGTAAATGTAGTAAATCGAAGACTGAGAGATGACAGACGTGTTGAAACAGATAACAGACGTGTCGCAGCTCCACCAGGAGGCGGCCATGTTTGTCAGACCACACAAGCATAATGCAGAGGTGAGACTTACTGATGACTTGAGCTTAAACCTCCAGCTCCTGACAGTGTCTGTTTTTTGTGAGTAAGTTTGAACTTATCAGCCATAAATATAAATATCACTGAAATATGGATGATTTTATGAGACAGAATTTTGGTCTAATCCAACAAACCAAGCAGACACACAGCAGTACAGTGTGTGGTGTAGCTGCAGAGCACACAGGGTGTCCATGCTGACCCCCCTGTGCACTGCTGACACCTCCTGCACCGGACACCTCAGACCTGGAGCACAGAGAAATGGAGAAATGGTCTGATGGTTCTGTGACGTCATATGTGTGGCGGGGGACACTTGGCACCAGGATTGAAAGGACCATGTTCGGGTCCTGCCCTTCCTGTGGACGTTACACACAGCAGACCATGGTCACCCTTTCAGGGGAGTGATCTCCATTTTACAGCTAGATGATGCTCGGTTTAGAAATGGTTTGAGGAACAAAACCAGTTCAAGGTGTTGACCCAGATCTAATCCAGCCTCCAGCTGATCAGTGTATGTGGCTGTAGAGTTCCTCTGGCTCCAGCCTTCTTAGCACTGGATATATTATGTATAAAAGCAGGTGGATGCCATAAGAGTTGTAGCTTTGTGCTCTGTCTTCTGTGCCCTCTGTTTTTCTTCAAATAGCACTTACCCCCGCAGTCAGCTAGAACCGAAGACACTGCTCAGAGAAAAAAAAGTTAAACATCCTCCAAGAAACTCATTCAAGTGCATTTGTCTTTTGTTTTAACACTTGAATGCACCATTACCTGGACGACTCTTCACAGACACTTGTGTTACACATGTCCTGGAAGCAGCGGGTTGTTCTATCTAGGTCACACTTTCAGACCACAGAGGTCTTTTCTCTTCCGTGATTAAAGATTCAGCGCCCACCCTCTCCTCCCGATGCACAGTTAAAAGCAAATACGCTGCAATTCATGTGGAGAAGATTCCAAACAGCACCTAGCTTGACCACCTGTGTCACACCGAGGGTGTCCAGTGTGTTTCCCCTTGTTAGCATCACAGAGGCATTCTGCTCAGCGGTGTCTGGTAGGTGAGGCAGCAGCAGAGGGACATGACATGAAGGTCATCTCGACGTCTATGGCTCCTTCATATCGATCTATTCACGTGTGCTCTTAGCTGCATCTGAAATCACCCCATAGTCCCTGTATGGTCAAGTATATGTGGTGCCATATGGTAGCTTAGTGAGAATGATTAAACCCTGTATGGTTTACTCCCCAATCCCAAAACTCCACCCACCTTTTTTGGCTGCTAGACATGACGTGACTCCTCCTTATCTAATAAACCATTTTTAAGAAAAAATATTTCAGGAGTACTTTATACCTTTCAGTTGTGTCTTTGCCCTGTCCACTAACATGCGCAGGGTATATGATCTATACTGCAGCCAGCCACCAGGGGGCAATCCAGATGTTTTCACTTCACTTTTGGGTAGGTGCCATGTCATCCATGTTTATTGACAGTCGATGTTTCATACACAGCGTCACACTATTGCACACACACGTCTGCACTCAATCCAGCTTAATCCCAGCATCTTTGCTGTCCTCCAAACTGCTAGGTGTCTCATCAGACCCCATTCAGACCCTGTTCAGACCCTGTTCAGATGGGGGTAGAACTTTTTCTTTCTTTTTTTTGGTCCAGGACGCACGTACATTCCTTTGCAGCTGTGTCAAAAATAATCTCGGGGCAAATCTTCTGAAGTTTAATGGATGTTTACACACGGCTTTTTATTGAGACCCAGATTCCGTCCCTGTGAACCTGTAAGTAGGATGTCGCTAGCCGCATTTGCGTTTAGACTTTAGCCAGATTTCAGCAAAATCCGGCTTAACCCACCTACGAGAAGTGGATCCAACCAGACTGAAATCAATCCAGCTTTAACCGGATTTGCTCTGTTCAGATTGAGAGAAAAACAAACAACATGGACATGGCCTGAATCCGGCTCTAGCTGGATTAACTACACAAGTCTGAAAAGGCTCTTAGTCCCTTTGTATATCCTGTTTGTTGTGTTCTAACCCGACCCCATTATTGATGCATAGTGACGGTTAGTGTTTCCAATTAAACACATTAATTAAGTTATGCATTCCAGAGACTATAGCAACATTAGCAGCTGGCTGAGCTAATCTAGCTGTTGCATTAGCAATTTAGCCAGACACTGATGGCTTCTTACATGAATATAAAGGATCTTAGTGACAGTCAATAGACAAGTCTCCTTGAAGTAGCCTTATTGTCAGTTAAAATGTGGAAATGGTGCTTAGTTGTTTCCTCATTAAAGCGAACCTGTACTCTTGCTCCCCAGGTTTTGTAATTGAGATTAATCCAAATGTCCAAATTTGTCAGTTGAATATTTTTTGTATGTATTCTTTAATTTAAATTCTCCAACCTGTTGCCAGTTCATGAAGAGTTTCCCATTTCTTTTTGCCTCTTTCAGAGGTTGGCAGCATTTCTTCTTGGCTCCTGTTTGCGGGCTGCATACAGAGCAGCCAGTCAGCGGCGCAGGAACACCTGCGCTGTCAAAGAATTATGAGCAGAGGACACACTGAGCTGCAACATGACAGCGTTTGGAGTGTACAGGGTGCCACCTACAGAAACTCTGACACAGCAGCATCGCAGAAATGATTATGAAAGCAAAACACAAGGCAGGACTTACAGCTGTAGGAGACCTGTCTACATGTGCAAACATAAGATGGATTGCCACTTAATTCAGCCATATTATTGCACATTGATCTGCTTTACAAACCCGAACGATATCTTTTCAGAGGAACTGCTGGCAAGACAAAGCTGAGGCAGATAGTTGGCGACAGCACATTAAAGGTCTCTGTGGTTCAGCGGCCAGCATTAATAGGCTGTCCAGGTCTTTTCTTCCATCAGGTTCCTCTGCACAAAGCTGCATCATTACCACAGAGCTCCCAGCGACCGAGAGCCGGGGTCAGACTTTTAAAGGAAATGGAATTGGTTCCAAACAAAGATATTACTGTTACTCACAACATCAAAGACACAGCGTTCCGGTTTCATGTCATATTTACAGGGCTTGGCTTCCTTTAAGGGCCAGAAATTGTTCTGTGTGTGTGTGTGTGTGTGTGTGTGTGTCCTTCATTTAAAATTCTTTTCATCTACGAGTGGATTTCTATCAGTGATCTTCTGTACAAAGTTCTCTTCCTATGCCGCACTGTGTGTGTGTGAAATTTAACCTTTATTCATTGATGTATATGAACATAATTAACCCTTAATGTTGACATGTTTTCACATCTCCTGTGCTGCCCACACATCAACATGGAGACCACAGACAGAGACAATTTCAACAGTAGACGCTTCGGCCGGCTGTAGAACAAACACCCGCAGGTTGCAGTAATGATTTCTCAGCGGTGATTCCACAGACACGACATGTCACAGAAACTTATATGATCAAACAAGACGATCAGCGTCTAGCATGAGACATTATGTTGTGTTCTTTCATATTTTAGGATGTTGATGGGTTGTGTTTTTCAATTTTGGATTTTGAAAGCATAAAACAACCTCGCAGGTCTGCGTGCTCTCATTGGCCCCCCTTAATATGAAACATGTTTGACATCAGGGAGACTCAGAGTCGACCAAGAGCGGTAAACTCATGGTTTTGACCCATCACACTTAAAGACCTGCTCCTCCACATCGAGAGGAGCCAGCTGAGGTGGCTCGGGCATCTGTTTCAGATGCCTTCTGGACGCCTCCCTGGGGAGGTGTTCCGGGCATGTCCCACTGGAAGTGAAACCCCGTGGGAGACCCAAGTCGTGGTGAAGGGACTATGTCTCTCGGCTGGCCTGGGAAAGCCTCGGGATTCCCCTGGAAGAGCTGGATGAAGTGTCCAGTGAGAGGGAAGTCTGGGCGTCCCTGTTTAGACTGCTGTCCCCACAACCCGGCCCCGGATAAGCGGCTGAAGATGGATGGATGGACACATTATTTGGACAGTCAGTGCTTACAAACCTTAAATTGACCAACACTCTTCTGATCTTTCCTGCCTCTGTGCATAACAAGTCGACAAGTTGACCCGGATGTGTCAGTTCCCTCTGTCCCTGAGTATAGATCTGTACAGAAGCTCTGATGCTGAATATTACACGCTGACCATATTTAATGACTTGAAATGGCCTTTGCTTTCCTGACAGGGGCCACCTGCGTGGGGCTCAGTTCATGGCGGGGATCATGTTGTAACAAAGAGCAGAGCAGAGCAGCCATCATTAACAGGAAGCCTTTGCTCCGGCGGCGACACATCTGACACGGCTCAGCAGTGCAGCCCAGCTAATCAAACACCTGACACGCCGGATCTCATCTCAACACAGAGGGGCCGCCTCTTATTGACAACCCTCTGAGCGCTGAAGGCATTGATCGTTTGTGTGAAGTGTTTCCGTACCGTTGATGGGGATGTTTGTGTGTGCGAGAGAGTCGACCGAGTTGCTCTGACAAGACGCCTCTTATCGTCGACATCTGGATAAATGCCTTTCAGAGCTCCTCGACTCCTCTCTGGCTGCATTCCCCTGCTCCTCTCAGCCCACCCACAGCCTCCTAAAGAGCATCAAAATGTCACACACACAGACGCACAAACTCTGATTTATGGACTCACCGAGCGTAGCTGACTAGGCTGCTACGCCAAATGAACACGTACAGCCCAGAGGAGTGGGCTCATGTCCTCTTTATGTAGCAAGGTCATGCATACATGAGTGTTTGTATGCCACTTGTATGTATGTTCCTGTGAACTCATTAACAGGAACATATCTTGTTAGCGTTTGAACATCACCGGTTCCCTGCATAGTTTAATTAAACCACATTTATTATTAAAAAACCAAAGCATTAAAATCTGACATTTACAAACTGAAGCTTCTGGGTAGTTTTTTTTTTTTTTTACTTTAACATGATATCCCACATTAATATATTTTAACTAAATAGTATAAAAATCAGTATGATCTTCCCTGATGGTAAATTTGTAATAACTGAAATTTACAATGCAAAACATAGATAGATTTAGTTAGAGCATAGACGTTCTGACAATAAACTTGTAAATTAAAACTTAAAGTCTTAAATTTATTAGTTTAAAATTATAAAAGCTTAAACAAAAAAAGATATTCATTAACACTGATGTGGTAAATTTACAAAAAAAAGAAATAAAACAAGTACCGTATTTTCCGGACTATAAGTCGCATACCCAGCCAAAGGATGGAAAAAAAGTGTGACTTATAGTTCGGAAAATACGGTATATTAAAAAACATTGATCATATTCTGTGAAATTATAAAGTCATACAGTACATACAATTTGCCTTGTAGGGCTGATCACCACACTGCATCATCATCATCATCATCATCATCATCATCATCACTTGCTGCTTCTTCCTTATTTCTTAGAGGAAAGAAAGCAGAAAGATGGAAGTGTGACCTTCTTTGCTGTTAGAGGTTTAGCGCCTTTTCTGTACGTCCATTGTTTCTTTCTTTTGCTGTATTATCTATAGTACAACAGCACATTATGCAGTCACATTAAATAGCAATGGGAGACCTTTGAGATGTGGAATGAAACCTCTTAAACTCTAATTAAAGCCACAGGGAGTCATCAACCCCCCTCCTCCCCCTCTCCTCTAAGAAATGAAAACACAACTTTACAGCCACTCGACAGAAACGTAAGGACCTGCTCGCCCACACCGAGCTGTGTCTGCATGTGATGCTGCTGGTCGTTCAGGTGGCAGCGGTCACAGTTCCCCCTTACTGAAGTGTCACAGCTTGGGATCTCATCACATTCCTCATCTCAGCTCCAGTGCCCCCCCACCCCATCCTCACCAGCCACTCTGCAGAAACCCCCATCACACAACCTAATGATGTGGAAGATTGATCTCGACGCCCAAAATAACCCATTATCTAACTGGCAATAGACACATTTTGGAGCCCCGCCACTCCGTCATGTTGTCACTCCGTCCGTTGCTGCTGCGTCTTCTCCCAGGAAGCGAGGCGCCGCTGGGCAGCGTCTCCTCAGTTGCTAAATAAGAGCATTGGTATGAGACGTTGTTAGGACGCAGCAGGAGGACAGTGTGAAGAATGAGAGGGCATTGCACTTGATTAGCTTTTAGTTGCCGTCTCAGAGAGCCGTGCCAGGAACAAGAAGAAGTGCCACACTTTAATTGGTGGAAAAGATTGTTGGTTACCGGGATATTTTTGGCATTTCCTCTCTGTAAAATTTAATTTGTGACATCAATAAATGATGGCAGCCCGTGACACTGAGGTGGTGAGCTCAATGTCAATGTCCAGGAGAGGTTAGACAGAAACACAAAGTCATCAGTGGGGCTCGTACTCTGCTTAAAACACAATCTTGGAGGTGTGCTGGATGAAGGTGTCAGACGTTGCTCCCAGTGGTTGCCTTTCGAAGGTGCAGCAACACATTAACCCTCGCAGTTTGTGCTTGTTGCTACAGGCTGCACGGTACAAAGGTAGCACTTCTCTAACCTCCTTAACAGGGATGTTTGGGCATCCTCTGAAAACAGGGGTGACCTGTGTGCATGACGTCCAAAATTTTTGACAGTTGTATGAAAGGACGTGTTTACAGTGGAATATAGATGGACACCGAGGAGAAGGAAGGTGACCCCCCCCCCCAGCTAGACAGAAACAAGCTGGATTCCAGACAGCTGGCAGCCGATGGATCTCCACCTGGGGACAGCAAATCCAGATCATTTTTCAGGCTCCTCTTATGAAGCCTGCACGAGGGTTAGGAGTGTCGCTCCCAACTCACTCATTTGAGCTTCGTAAAACATTAAATTGTTTAAAAAGTCGTTTCACTGTGTCTTTATAGGTTAGCAGTGTGTGTTGTGTGTCAGTGAAAGTGTGATGTGTAACAGTAATAGTGCAAAGTGAAGCAGCACAGGTCACTCATGCAGAACACGCCCGTCCTCCCACCTCTGTGAAACAGGGGGCGTGTCACTCGTGGTTAGGTGTCGGCAGCGCCCCGCTCGGCCCGTCTGCACATTAAGACTTCTGTTTTCATCACATCCAGGTCAGTGCAACACACACATCTGCATGCAACAACGCCTTCATACACCACGATCCTGAAGATGTTTCGAACAGGAATCGCACGCACATCTAGGCACTTCCCACATCATGTTGTGTATGTAACCCTAACCCTGGTCATAGAAGAACACCAAGTCAGTGATGAGCTCCCCCACAGCTTCAACTATAATCAGCCAGGTTGGCTGAGAAGACGTCATGTGAGGAGAAGCTTGAGCATCTGAGACTTTAGGATCGATACATGTTGACACATTCATTTAGTTAATTGATCCATAAATCGAAGTATCATAAAGTCCTCATACATCAAACAGAAGGTGTGTCGTGATCATAATGATTCTCAGTCATCCAGGTCATCTTCATTCAGATGAGTGAGGTATCTGGAGTTTTCGCTGCTCCTCCAAGCAGCTTCATCAGTTCTGAGGGGATTTTCCAAAGTCTGCATCAGTCTGAGTGCAACGGGGACAGTCGTCGTGTAGGCGGCACCAAAATTTGTTAGTGTGTGAGAGGATCTGGCCCGACCAGTCTTTCACACATGTTTGAATTATTCAGGCCGAGTCTGGACGCAGCTGCAAACACGTGTCGTCAGCAGCCAATGAAAAGAGAGGGTTGGGCACAGGAAACAGTGTTAGAAGACAGGAAGCAGCAGGAATATCAAACCAGCGGCAGCGGGCCGGCTGTCATCAGTGTTAGGTTTAGTTCTTCTTCTTTGAGTTTTTGTGGCGGTTGGCTACACCCACCTGTATCTATACACGCTGTGGCTGGTACGTTGTCTGAATCTATACTCTTACAAATTCATTATGACACTTGTCTTCATTTAAATTGCCCATTTACTGAGAAATCTGACTGCTGTAGAGTTTGTTTATGAGTCTGCTGAGTGCACATTTTTGGATACATCAGGCATCTTTCAGTGTCTCCTGTTAAACCTAAGACAGGCACTTTAAAAAGTGACGTGTCAGATCTACTCGATAACTACAGCTGTTAAACGAACACGTCTCAGTGAATTGATATTAACAGTCTGTATCTGCATCGTATGCTGGAGCAATGAGGGGCTTTTTGTGCGGTGCTGTGATTTGTTGTCTTCTTGTCTGCATGTGAGCGGAGCTGTTACAGATGTTTGTTTCCTGACAGTGATGATATTAACCAGAGAAATTCAACCTGCATGAAAGTACCTCCATCCTGAGCAGGTGTCACATCGGTTCCTGCTGAGAGGAGGTGAAGTTGCATCCCCCACCCCACCCCCCCCCCCCCCCCCCTCTCTCTCCTTTTCACATTTATTTTCAACATCCGTCAGGGTGGCACAGATTTCGGTTGTTGCGCATAAGCCCCCGTCCTCCTGGTCTGTGCGTTTTGGAAGCACGAACGGCGTTCTGTCATTGGCTGGCGGAGAGGAGCGATGCCAGGGCAGACAGGATGAGGACTAGGCTGTCACTGTAAGCAGTCAAGCGCTTATTCATGAAATGAAATTACTCTCTGACAATGGCACTGCTTTGCTTTTGAAGCAGCCAGTCTTTTCTCGACTGTAAATCCTTTGGCTAGCACCTCTCCCCCCGGCCGCCCCCCCGTCCTCGCGGCTCTTTGCCCCCGCTAACTGCAGAAGTGCAAGCCTTTCTTACCTCTGCACAAAGAAACAGGATTTGTCATCAACATTTTCACACTCTTTTAAAAGCCCTGAAGGGATAAAGCAAACACTGATTTGACGATAGCTCCAGCTCCCCCCTTCCTGAATGCATTTACTGGGGAGAGTTAGGGGACTTTAAGTTCTACTCCTGTCTAATTTCCATTGCAAAAGAGAAGTCAAAGTGATTTCCAGCAGAATGCAGCAGGAGACTGGACCCTGTGATTGTCTGACAGGCCTGCGAACTGTCAGCAGAGTGGGAGCAAGCCTCATGAATATCAGGGAAATCACAGCAGCTCTTTTTTTGTGTCATAACCACAGCTATTAGCTATATTTAGTATTTGAAAGCCATGATTTGGGAACGTGTATAAATACCAGAATCAAACAATATTTATTTTATCATGGACTTTGATTAATTTATCTGTAACTGAAGTATATACGGCATCCACCAAAGTTCAGCCACTGGTCCCAGTTATCTCACAACAACATGCTGCAATAATGTATCATGATTCTTTTGGTTCAAAGGCTTTTGGGGTTAAGAAATGAAGTCCATGGGCTGTCAACAAAACCTGCAGTTCCCTCCGTGGCCTCTGGGAGGCGGCTACAAAAATGAGTCGGAAAGTGTCCAACTTCAAAACATTTCAATATATTGACATTAATTTGTGTTTTTTTCACATGATTATAAATGAGTGCTTACACTGTATGGTCAACAGATCGATCAACAGTTTTTAATGACCCCCCGAATGTAAAATGCTAAATATAACAGACCAAAGGAGCTCCTGAGCAACACAGGAAGCACAAGTACAAACAAACAGATGAATAAAGCCGTGAATAGACTAAAAGCAGAAAAAGTAGAGGCAGAACATGGCACAAAAAATCATATGAAGTCCAATCTCCACAGCTGTGTAATCCATCCCTCTGCCTGCTGCAGTGTGTGTGCGGCTCAGTCAGAAGACGTCAGTGTGGGTCTGCTGGAGCGGCGCTCCCTGCTGTGTAGTTAGCATCTGCTGCCTGATGACTGAACAGGTAGAGTCACCGGCCTTAAACCGCCGCTGCCTCCTTTTACCGAGTCCCAGCGGCCGCGTAAAAAGCCCGGGCTCGTGTCTCTGTGCAGTCTCTGTTACTTTGAAAAATGATCAAAGCGCTGTGAGCCAATGAGGGCCTGGAAACAGACAGCGAGCCAAACATCAATTTGTATGAATCAAGCAGCCAATTCTCTCCGGGTTAGGAAGGTTGTCCTCTTCATGTTTCAAAGGGAGAAGTAATGAAGGCAGAAGCCGCTGCTTTATGTGAGAGACTTGGTGTTGGGTCAATTATTGTGACCTAAAGCCGGCACTAAACCAATTAGGACATTAGTACCAGGCTGACAGACCGCTGATGAGGGCTGCAGGAGTTCAGCGTTCGGGTCAGGTTAAGTATCGCACTACACGGTTTCACTTGCTTAGATCACATTGAACTGTGAGTCCACCAGCAGCGATCATCTGCACTGAAGCATCAGAAGACTTAGGCCTGCAAAGACACTGGGATTCACACTAACCTCTGTTGATGGACCCTTCAGTTATAGATTATAGATCATATAAATGAATATGTATGACCCGGAAAAGAGGAAATATGAGGTTAGGTACGTAGCATGTACCACCTGACCTCAGTTGTTACAAACTGGCACTTCAACAACATGTTTTGGATGGTGTTAGCTGCTAGCTTGAAGGTCGTGGCGAGTTAAGTTAATCTCCAGCTTCCTCCTTTTGTGTGTGTGTAGAAGCTGGAGTGGGCTGCTCACTGTATGTTGTGTTTACTACTTGTTGCTCTCAGAATTAAAGGTAGGGTAGGAGATTTTTAAAACTCAGTGAGAGTCAGCCAGATTTCCAAAGTAAACACACGCCCTTTTCTCTTGGAGCTCACCCCGAAGCCACGCCTCCGATCACATGGACGCCCATTACCTGAAGACGAGCTGCGGTCTGTGACATCGGCCATCATGTACGTACCTCTCTGGTGCACGCAGAGCAGGAAGAGAGTGACAACCAGCCAATACTCCGCGCAGGGTCCACCCGGAGGATTGGCTGATGTTTTTAGCGTTTTATAGCTTCCACAGATGATTCATATTCTTCGTTTTAATGCGAAACTGCCGAACTAATTGGTTGCTATCGGATTCTAAAGAGAAGTTACACTAATTTAACAAAAAGTGCATCATAATGAAATCTTCTACCCTACCTTTAAGAGAGTCTGTCCACAAGACTGTGCAACACATCCATCATCAAACTCAACCAGATCCACTGGGTACATGAAAAAAGAAAGAGTTTGTTTAAATCTACCCAAACATCCCTTTGTCTGCTGTGGATGCTATACGGCCTGTTCAGGTTTCGTCTGTGCTCCACTTCCTGTTTTATTTTGGTAGTTCTCCTACCACATGTGTCATGTTTGTGTAACTTCCTGTGTTTCCACTGGAAGCTTTGCAGCTGCTAGTCAAGAAGCCCTAAATGTCTGTAGGACAGTTTATGACTCTCCATCCAGGCTGGCTGTTGAAGTATTTATCTATGACAGTCAGGAGTCATCTGATGGGAATCAACCAACATGGCTGAATACAGTGGACCAGAAATCAATAATTAAAATGAGCTTTTGGCTTCAACTGCAACACACAAACCGAGCAGCACTGCTGCGGCCGGCCGGCCTGCAGGAGACCCTCCTGTGGGAGCACTGAATATTGGAATGTTCAGACGGAAGCCTGATCAAATTTACGGCTATTGATTATGGGCACAAAAGTCGTTTTTAGAAACTAAATAATAAACCTTTCAGCAAGTCAGGCCTGGTTGTGAAAAGCTCATAATTATGGAGCAGTTCATAAATAATAGCAGGCTAAACCCATTTGGCTGCACAGAGAGTGTTTTTGATTCATTGAACGAAGCGCAGAACTAGTTTTTTTTTTTTTTTGGACTTGGCAAGGTTGCCAACTTGTTAATGGATTTTGGTACTTGACAGAAAATACGTTGTAGTTAATCAAAATCATAATGCACATGATTCCTCCTAAAGGGATCACGGCACTTGTGTCTGTGTTTGGAGTCATTCTGTGGCCCTCCTGAGTGAGTCAGCCCGACTAATTAAGTCAAGTTGGCTTCATCACAGCGCTCCTCTGCGTCGTGGCAGATATATAAAAAAAAAAATCTCCCAGCATCACTTTATCTGCTTTTTAATTTATCTCCTAATGTATACTGTTCATCAAAAACAAAGGCGCGCTCAGGTCCTCCTCCTCTCGCCTGCATGTAACACCTGTATGCTGCAGCACATCACCGACTGTGATGCATCACAGCAGGCTATTACCCGTCCTAATTACCAGCAGACTGCTGTAAGTGAGCAGCGTTTGGGAATACCCGCTCAGAGAGTCCCGTCCGCCACCGAGCAAACACCGCCGTCCATTTTAATAAAGACGTCCCCTCCAGCAGCCAGGGGTGGAGGACGGAAAAACAGATTTAGTTTGATAAGGACTGGAAGACGTCACGAAGCATCAGGTTCAAACACTGACAGGAGGTGGAGCAGATTCATTTTTCCTAGATGGTTTGAAATTCTATCGTCGTGTGTATTTGATTAGTAAGGGGTCGTTCAGGAAGCTAAAGAGCCTCAGACATGGGGCTTATTTTCTATTTTACCTAAACTTCCTGAATTCAATAACTCAATGAATAAATAGGAGTCCTCCTCTACAGCTTGTAAAGCAAAAACACTGCGCAGACGGTAACATAAACATAAACATGCAGATCATTTCGTTGAAATCATAACACCTGAGGTAGCAGAAAATGACATCATCATATCGTACACAAATGTCACAGCAATGTCTCTGGATCACAGCTTTCTATGAACACAGACCCCCCGTATTCACAAATGCTTTATGTCCTGCTCCAACCATTCTGCAACCAGCTGAGATCAAAGAGCAACTATGAAATTTAGTCAACGCAGAACTGTCAACAACGTCCTGAAGGTGGTGAGACTTAGAGTGCAAGTCTAATTCACATGTCATCAACAAAAGATCCATAACCCCTGCTGGTTTTTGCAGCAAGTGTTTCACCACTTTGAGCTAAACACTAATTAGCACTAAACAAAAGGTCCAACAGAGAGACGTAGGGAGGTGACCACTTTTCCTAGCATTCGGTGGTGAAGCAAAACTATTGCATGAATCAGATGTTGGATCATTTGAGGGTGCATGATTAAAAATGTAGAAGATGAGCAGTGATTATGAGATTATGCTTCATCCAGAGGGGAGCAGCCGTGTGATGGTGGCATCATTACAGCAACACATTCCCACACAACAGCTGCTCAGGAGTCTGTGGTCGGCCAAAGGACTCCATGCTGATGCAGCTCATGTGGCTGAAGGCCCACAGCATTACATTGGTTCTTCTTTTTTAGCATAGAGCTGCATGGCTCATCACTGGTGTGTAGAGCGACTGAATCCACCTGCTGAGGGAAGTCACGTGGTCCAGCAGCTCTGCAGGGGTCCACACCACTACCACCCATGTCTGTGGTCTGCACAGGTGTCTAGCTTATACCAGATGCAGTGCTCACTTCAGTGTACTAGCAATAGACTGTGTGGTTGTGATGGTTCTGTTCCATCTTTGACCATGAGCCTTTCAGCATTGGGGTGATTCTGAGTCTTGACCCTTAAAGTCATGCTGTCAAGATGTTTCAGGAGATCCACAAATAAAATCAGAGGCTTGTGTTTTGGTGAAGGTTCTCAGTCATCCAGGTCCTCTTTCATTCAAAAGCTTGAAGCCGGACCAGACTTCAGAACTGACAGAACAGACTATCAGAGCTGATGAAGCTGTTTGGAGGAGCAGCGAAGGAAATCCGACAAACGCAGCAGCTTGGATTACATGTGTAGTCCCTCAGAGTCCAAGCACCCGAGGTCCACTGTTTTCCATCTCTTTCAGTTGCTGCTGGGTTTAGCCATCAAAGCTAAACCACACGTATGATTTTTAAGCTGTAAGTTCAGGCTTTAACTACCTTCACCCAGAACATATCTGCAGGTATCTCAGTGAGCACCGACATTTTTCTGTGCGGGGCCTCTTCCTTAGCTCAGTAACCATGGAAACTGTACACCTACATGGCCACTGTGCTTCATACTAAAATGTCTTTCTAGTGACTTCTAGTGAAAATTAAAAAAAATGCATCAACACACATTTAAGAAAAGAACCTGCATGGTCTGTTTGGCAGGAAGACATCTACAGAGCTCTGTGACAGCTGATGAGGAGGAGACAGGGTGCAGATTAATGACGTTTAACATCACAGTGTGTTTTGAAAATGTTTTTATAATCCCTCTGTCATTTTTAATGAGATTTTTTCTCCCTCCAGCAGATACATGATCATCATCACAGGCCTCTCCGGGATCCTGACAACCAATCGTGACTCACGAGTACAGTCATCTCACCAAAGGATGGCTAAAGCCGCCACACACCGTCAATCAAGTGCGGATATAATCATCCCCAACAGGCAGTCAGCACCTCCTCCGTGGGTGTCTCTCGCTGCTGGTGTCCTCGGGTTTGAAATGTACAGTGGACTTCCCGGCGCCGAATCGTCAGTCAGTGCTGGATGAATCAGGACTTAATTAAAGTTGTACTAATTAAGACTGTGTTCAAAAGGAGCCGAGCTTTGATAGCAGTAAAGTAATCACAGAAGAGCTGGTAGAGTGGTGTTGTACAGCAGCTGAATGCTGATAGCATCTCAGCTGTCCACAGAGGACTTTTCTCCGTCTAATCCAATTCTTCTAAATTGGTTACAGAGCGACGACTGCATGTAAAGCTTTTATAACGCTGTTGTTGTAACATGTCTCCATTCATATGAGTTTGAAGAGTCATGTTTTCATAAAGAGACACTGCTTTTAATTTGTTTTGAGCAGTTTAAAGCTACAGCTTGGAACGTTTGTCTCCCCCTGCTGGCAGTCAGAGTAAATGCAGGTGAGCTCTGCATCAGTGACGGCTGTAAGATAAGCTAGTTAGACCCAAGGCAGTAAAATACTGTGTCCGTCCACTTTGGTTATGCTGCAGCCCCTCACAGACACGTTAGCTATCATAGATTTGTCACGCAGCTGCTCTTAGCTAGTGGTGTTTGTGGTAATGGACAAATGCCGCTCTGCCTCCAAGATTTGTACGAGTCCAGTGTGTGCAGCAGAGGTTGAGAGGTGTTGACTTTTAGCATAGCTTGGCTGCTCCACTGTAGCTAACCGCTACATTATTTTCTTCCACCTCAACAAAAACTAGGCTAACTAAATAACAATTTAGGGTTTCTCACCTATTCTGCAGCCAGCCACCAGGGGGGGGGGGGGGGGCAATCAGGCGGTTCTGGCTTCACATCATTTATCTTTATTTTTAACTATGGCCTTTGGTTCCGAAACATTAAAATGTCACCAATTATTATTAAATATGAAGGATGATTAGCTGCCAGTTTGGAGGTACTGTGATGTGTCTCACATTAGACAAAGTGCTTATGTTGCTGCCATAATTCCCCCAGTCGGTCATCTCTGTCCTATATGCCACTCAGCCCTGGTTGTGCTTTGTGTTCTGATTGAACAGTAGGTTGTAACTTCCTGCTTTAGTTTATAATCCTCCAGTGTGTAGCCATCCTAACGCGATCAAAGGAGGCAGCGTCTATGCTCAGAAGTTTACTGTTTGACTACTTGACTGACACCAGCTACATCAACAGTGGACTGTCTATAGCCGCCATGCTCTGCAGGCTCTTCCATGTCAGACCCCCGGATGAGGCCGGCCAGCTGCACGGAGGACAGAATAAATAAAAATAAATCCAACACGTGGGAAGTTTTCTCTGCAGTTTTACAACTTCTTCATGTTCCTGAGTGAAATGTCTTCTAAAATTATCACCTAGGTTTAATCAAAGGCACTTGCATAATGTATGGCATAATTAATTTCTAGGAGCAAACAAAACAATAGAGAACAAAGACAAACAGCCCGAATAAACAAAGCGGGATATTCATTATTTTGTGTGATTCAATTACAGAAGGGGACGTCTGTGCGCTTGCAGTCTAACAAATTACCTCCTGTGGCATAATAAATGCCAGACATAAATCATTTGTCATATTTTATTATGGGGCAAACTGGTGCTGGATGTGCTCTGATTTCCATGCTTTCAGCTTATTATTGTTCCAGCAACTCGTCTCGCTGCTGCAGGGTTGAGTTGTGTCATGCTCTGTTCTCTTACCTGTCATCAGAATATAGGTTTTTTTTTATCATTTAAAGGAAAATTATCCCTTATTATTATCATTTTTAATTTTTCATAATCATTTTTTTTTTCATCATTTTGAGACATTCACATTGTCCTTTCCTTTTGTTGGTCAGGACTCTGGATCTAAAATGAACTTTTGCAATATTATGTATATTTAACTCAGATAATGTTTTAAACTTTACTAAATGTTTACTAAAAGTGATTTGCTAAAAACATTTATATTTGACACGTCAGCAGATTAAACCTCCATTAGCATTTTAGAATACAATAATAATGAATAATGAATGAATGAAATAATATTTCGGAATTATTTGTGCAAAATGAAGGCAAACAAACAATAACTATTAAAAAAATCTATTTCTTTAGTCTTTAAGTACCATATATGATTTCTATTACAGTGTAATGAATTTATCTTTTTTGGAAAAAATGTTTTTTTTTTAAATCATGACTTTCTATATTTAGAAGGGAAATATTTACAATTTAAATAATTTAAATTAATAACAAAAATAAATCATTCTTTACTTTAGATTTTAAAATGAAAGACAAAATGTTTTTATTTGATCTTATTTTATTGTTTGATAAACAATAAGCCTTAAAAACATATTACACCATTCATCTTTATAGTTAAACTGACAAATCATCTTTCAACTTTCTGACAGTCCTTGAAAGCACCACAACAAAGTGTGTTTGGTTAATTTATGGTTTTTCAAATAGAATAAATTAAAATAAATCTGCAACCAGAGCAGAGTGAAGAACTGGTTTATCATGTTGTTGTTTTAATGATTGATGCCTTTATCGTGATATTATCATCGTGATATTATTATCCTGATATTATTATTATGGTGGTATCATGGTGCTGCTGTAGAACTTGTATGCCTGCCATCAGCTGGGCCAGTAAACAGACTAGCAGCGGTCTCAGGCTGTGGTCAGTCAGGACCATGGCAGCGTGTCGCTGACCTGCGTCCAGCTGCACACAGTGGTGTGGTGGAGACGTTTCCTCTCAGTCTAATGATGCTGTACTCTCACAGGGCCGCGCTCAAATACATCCAGTGTCATTAAAACTGTTTATTATGGGACTGCTCATAATTACTTTCCAATTTAGACCTCTTTATTTAGTACAGCACACAGTAATTAATGTCCCAATCAACCTTTCTGGAACAAATGATATTACTTCATTTTGAATTGCTGTCACATTTGCATACTGATTACACTGAAAAATACCTGCTAAGTTACTAATGAAGCTAATTATAAACAAAAGTCCTGTATTATCACTCAGGACTGTTGCGATGAGTCACAGCTCTGTGTACAGCAGCACCGCGCTGTCAGACCATTGTTGTGTTCATTGTCCTACTGACATAAATCTGCACATCTAATAAACAACAACCACAATGTGGCACAACAACGTTTTACAGCTGAACTTTTGTTATGAATATTTCAGACTTTCTTTTGTCTTTCTGTTCATGTTATTCATGGACAGCAGTTTCAGCAGCTTATAATGTGTTTATCATTCAAAGGTAGTAAACTTCAATCTCTGAGGAAAGAAGATTGAAATCTTTAGTTCTCCTATGGTTATTGTATTTTCTGGGTTTATTTCAGATGTTTCCTGTTTTATTTTGAAAGTCTGGTTTCCTTGTGTTTCTGTGTGTGTTTTACTTCCTCCTCTTTGTCTTTGGCTGCATTTGAAATCACTCCCCAATCACTATATGGCCCCTATATACTTCCTCCGCCAGTTTGTAGTGCTGTCCGAATTCTTAGTCAGAAATTATATACCCCATATAGGGCTCTCAATGTATCCCACAATGCATCATGAAACAGCCCTGCCCTGTCTTCTTTTTCTTCTTCTTCTTCTTCTGGTTGGTTTCAGTTCAGTGACATTTAGTGTTGTCGGTGTTTGCTTCTCCCTCTTGGGATTATTTGTGGGGCTTTAATAATTAAAGCTCATGTTTTGTTTGGACTTTGGTTTGTTTTTCTGTCTGCATTTAAAACTTAACACATAACAGCAAAAACAGAAGACAGAATTCTGAGATTAGAAATGTAATATTTAAATCATGTCTTATGGAGTTAAAGGGTCAGCGTTCGGTCTTTAATTCTCCCGTACTAAGTACTCATATTCCATATGAGCCTCCTCATTTCCTTTCTGTGAGGTTTAACAAATAAGGAAGTGAAGCTCTGCCCACATTTTGGAGCACTAATCTAAATTTC